>NC_090796.1:10210000-10832500 GCF_040054535.1 Antennarius striatus | reverse complement strand
TTCATGCAGACCTGACACTCTTCACTTTTCACATTAGGGGATTGAGAGGATAGAGCAGTGAGGTTTAAGCACCAAACAGAAATGGATAAAACCTGATGAAACACAACCTGCAGGGAGAATTTACTGTACTCCAAATTCATGGCTGAAACGTTGCTGAAGCTAAGAAAATGAGAAGACATTTAGGAAGTGAGTTTCAGGAGTCCGTCCCCTGTTCTTATCCATATTCACCTGCAACCTCCTGACTTCCTTTGAGGCTGCCCATTAAGTCAGAGTGAACCTTAGCTGAATATGTACAACACTGCAGAGGAACTTTTAACAAATGAAGAAGGTGCACTTCTATCTGCTACTGTTCTATTCATCAAACGTTTAACTGAGAACCACCATAAAAGTTGATTTATTTCCATCATTTGCTTTCACTGTTAACTGGCAGTTGATTTGTTACCCACTGCTCAAAGATGAAGGAGCTTAGAGATGGATCTCATGCTGCCCCCCCCACACACACACACACACATTTAAACACATTTTCAGTGGATTTTTCGTTTCCATAAACATCTAACTACCATTAAGTAATATTAAATTTATCACTTGACGGTCACGCGCATTATGTGTCATCAAAATCTCATGCAGCCCTGTGCTGCAGTTTATCATTGATTTCCCACTCTGATCGCCCACTCCCAGATACTCTCTAGGACATCATTTTACCCCTTTGTTAAGTTTTTTGTGCAATAGGAAACATTTGTGGGATTTTTTTTCGGAAGGAGTTTTTCTAATTGTACATACCAATATATTACTTCCTTCTCTTGCTCTTCTCCTTTGCTTATTGAGTGCTTATTAGTAACAAGCTACCAATCAAAAAAAAAGGCTACTTGAATTACTTTCACTTTGTCCTGTTAACAATAGTGGATATTTAAGTGTCGCTTTGTGCATTAGGTGTGTGTGTGTGTGTGTGTGTGTGTGTGTGTGTGTGTGTGTGTGTGTGTGTGTGTGTGTGTGTGTGTGTGTGTGTGTGTGTGTGTGTGTGTGTGTGTGTGTGTGTGTGTGTGTGATGGATGCAATCTATTTTAGTTGACAATAAGATTTTGTGCTGCTGATAATCCGCTTTTGAGCTATGGTGAGTTATTGCATGGAGGGGATTTGATTCAACTCATTTCTGGCTCATTATGGAATGGAATTTCTATTTATGCGTTGAGAGCTCATTAAAAAGGACGAAAAAGGGTGATTTTATGCAAGATGCAACTTTTTTGTCATGAAAAAATAAGCACTCAACTACGCTAATTCTTTTATAGGTTAATGGTAGGCCCTATGAGCCTAAATTCCAAGCACCTGAACAGTTGACCGGTCTATGTGAAGAAGCAACTTATATTTCCAGAGGAGATGAAAGTATCTCCGACTGGCCAGACATGGAATTCTTATCCAGGAGCACAAGTACACTGTAAATTTGAACTCACTTTGCCCTGAAAGCACACACTAGCTACAAACAGAATGTGGATGATAAAGTACCAAATACTGGAACATCCCTATACCTGACTGAAGTTGGTTGCAATAGTTCACCAGTAAAGAGCCATCACAACTGAAACAATCACAAAGTATGTTTAATAAGAGCAAAGAATTGTAACTCACCTTCTGATGAAGGCAAATTTAATCAGGAAGACATACAGCAAAATCTACTGTATAACAGAAGCCCTTGAAGTTTCTGCCCATAGCAACGCATCTTTGAGTTTATTTTCGCCAGTGACCTTGATGAGCCAGTGCATTTGCAACTAGCAGAACATAATATGTCTCTTAGCCAAAATATGTTACACCATGAACTGAGGTCAGAATTACATTTAAAAATGTGTTTGTCTTTACAAAAGTTGTTTTCAGGGTGGTTCAAGATTATTATTCATACTCGTCCAAGACTTAATATAACTCATGGGTTCCACAAATAGTGATAATAGACCAGAGTTTTGTGGAGGACTACTTTTTTTCTCACAGTTAACAAGCATCATTTGTTAGAGGCTGTGTGTATGTGCACTGTGGGCCTGCAAGTAAACAGGCCCACAATGGACATGGACACATGTGCACTGCTGTGCATGGTGAAGCAGCATGCATGTATATATATATATATATATATATATATATATATATATATATATATATATATATATATATATATATATATATATATATAGCTCCTCACCATGCATGGAGAGTTTCACCCCAAGTTCAGCATCCTGAGGCTGTACACTAAGCGGAAAGAGGGAGGCCGAGGACTAGTGAGCATCAGGGCCACTGTCCAGGATGAGACATCAAAAATCCATGAGTACATCAGGAAGATGGCCCCAACAGATGAACTGCTCAGTGAATGCCTTAGACAGCAGAAGCCTGAGGAGGAAGAGGAGGAGGAGGAGACGACATGGAGGGACAAGCCCCTACACGGCATGTACCACCAACAGATAGAGGAAGTGGCTGATATCAAGAAGACCTACCAATGGCCGAATAAAGCTGGACTGGCAGACAGCACAGAGGCACTGATCATGGCAGCACAAGAACAGGCCCTAAGTACAAGGGCAATAGAGGCCAATATCTACCACAGTAGATCTGACCCAAGGTGCAGGCTATGTAAAGAAGCCCCAGAGTCAGTCCAGCATGTGGTAGCAGGGTGTAAGATGCTCGCCAGCTCAGCATACATGGAAAGGCACAACCAAGTAGCTGTGATAGTGTACAGGAACATCTGTACCTGGTATGGACTAGAAGTACCCAAATCCCAATGGGACATACCACCGAAGGTGGTTGAGAACGGCAAGGCTAAGATCCTGTGGGACTTCAGCTTCCAGACCGACAAACAGCTACTGGCTAACAAACCGGACATAGTGGTGATGGACAAAGAGCAAAAGAGAGAAGTGGTGATAGATGTGGCGATTCCAGCTGATGCCAACATCAGGAAGAAGGAACATGAAAAGATTGAGAAATATCAAGGGTTGAAAGAACAGCTGGAACAGATGTGGAAGGTCAAGGTTAATGTGGTCCCCGTGGTAGTAGGAGCACTTGGGGCAGTGACCCCCAAACTGGAAGAGTGGCTCCAGCAGATTCCTGGAACAACATCTGAAGCCTCAGTCCAGAAGAGCACAGTCCTAGGAACAGCTAAGATACTGAGCAGAACCCTCAGAGACTCCCAGGCCTCTGGTAGAGGACCCGAGCTTGAGGATGACACACAGATACCAACCTGAAAGGGTGAGAGGGACATTTTATATATATATATATATATATATATATATATATATATATATATATATATATATATATATATATATATATATATATATATATATATATATATATACATACACACACACACACACACACACACACACACACACACACACACACACACACACACACACAGTATATACTGTAGCAAAAAAAAAAAAAAAAAAAAAAACTTAGGGAAAAATTTGAAAGATTCAATGGTTGTCATACATACGGTGTTTGTTTTACTTCAATGATTATTGGGATAAGGAGGCAATTGTATTGGGGTGATAGACACACCTCATTTTGTGTTTTCCACATATTGGTCTCACTGTGTACAGTGTGCCTGACATATTGGGGCCAATACCAAAAAGTACAAAAAGACAACCCTTTTCAATGTGGCATCAATTTCAACATTCTGTGGGTATAAATAGCTGGTATTGTCGGTAAGTCATTCCAAGTCCATCATTCAAATAGCCATGAACACACAACATCACTTAATGGATGAGCAGCGCCAGTTTGCCATAGCGCGACTTCGGGTTGATGGCAGGCAGTCAGATGTTGCTCGTGAACTTGGTGTGTCTCAAAGTGTCATCAGCAGACTTGCATCAAGACACAGAGCTGCTGTCAAAGCTTTTGACAGACCCAGGAGTGAAGGCCCACGAGTGACAGACCGCAACGATGACCAGTACCATAGGACCTATGCACTCAGACATCGTTATGCAATTGCCATACAGCTGCAGGCCCATTTCCAAAATGTGAAGGGTTCTCAGGTTTCCAGACAAACCATTGGCAACCGACTCCACCGCTTTGGCTTGAATGCCAGATGACTGTTGCAGGTGATTCCACTAACACTAAGACACTGCCGTGAACGTTTGCAGTGGGCACAAGACAGTATGACCTGGACAATGCAGCAGTGGTCCACCGTCTTGTTCACTGATGAGTGTTGGGTCACCTTGCACAGTAATGATGGTTGTCAGCTTTGCTGGAGAAGGCGCGGTGAGCAATACGTCGTGGTCAACATTGTCCCCAGGGTTCGCTTTGGTGGAGGAGGTGCAACAGTCTGGGCAGGCATCACCAGCCAGAGCAAGACAGATTTGATTATTGTAGATGGTTTAGTCACTGGACATTATTTTCTTAGAGACATCATAGAAACAATCATCCTCCCCCAAATTCTGCCAGCACACCCCCAACTTTCTGTTCATAGATGATGATGCTCCACCACATCGTGCCAGAATTGTCACAGCTCGACTTCAGAAAGTATGAATACCTAATATGGTATGGCCAGCAATGTCCCCTGACCTGAACCCCATACAGCACGTCTGGGACCAGCTGAACCAGAGACTGGATGATCATAACCCACCCCCTCGTGACCAGGCAGAACTGCGTGTAGCACTTGTGGAAGAGTGGAACGCAATGCCTCAGAAATACATCATGAGGCTACTGAGAAGCATAAGACGTCACTGTCAAGCTATCATGCGGCAAATGGTGGAAACACCCGCTACTGACATTGTCAATTTTTGTTATTTGGGGCTATCCTTGTTATTTTCTAAATTGTTGGGGTAATAAATATTATAAATATAATAACTTTATTCTCATTTATTATTAGTAATATCAAAGGAAATGTTGACTTACTGTATTTCATTAAACTTCAGGCTAAATAGGAAAGCACTCATGTAAATAACAATATCCCAAACTTATTGTGAGCATATAAATTAGGGATATTCAGGATATATTCATCACATAACGCTGAATCTGGCTAGAGGATGCAGGCCATTCATTACCTGGACCTAGCAAGAGGTTGGCATATCATGGGATAGATCTGGAAGGATAATAGTAGCATAAACAAAATACCCATTAGCAGCAACTTTGTAACCAATTGTACCAGTAAAAACATAATCAGGTAAGGTTTTAAGAGAAGTTATTAACACTTTTCCTCAAACCTAGTCTGCTGAGGCCATTCTGGTCATCTAATACAGAGAAGAAAGATTCACATGTCTACCATTTCCAATTTTTAACTAAGTAGACATAAGTGACTCTTTCAGGCTTGTAGACAGCGCTGCATAGCGCTGCATATTATCCCCTTTACAAAGCACAAAGTAAACCTTAATTACGTTTCAAACTTTAAGGAGGGGTCAACAGAAAGAAAAGCACAGTTCAACTCACAGATTGCTGTCGATTAGTTCACACGTGTGCACATATTCACATGCCTACACATGACCATGTTGGTATAGCTGCAGTACAATATGAGTTCTCCATGGAGAGACAAGCCATTAATTAAACCAAAGGTCAGAATGAATGCAAGATGCTTGATTGACAAGACATGTCTGCAAACAAGGTCAAAGACCCTTATGCTGTTTACCTTGTGTGTTTATGACAGCAATACTGAGTTATAATATGGGTTGGATATGGGCTGATTTAGATTCTACCAATATTATGTATCTGTCAGTTTAACTGAAAATGTCTTATCAGAGTAAAATGCTTTGTTCTCAGACTTTACATCACAGCTCAGATCATCTCCTCAGGACATTAAAAAGGGGCTGGTCCTGACACTTTCTGTCTGCACTTTAGGTTTATACTGATCAAGTTATGAGTCAATAAAACATTGACTCATAGCCATCTTCTTGTAAATGTGAGAGATAGGATGCACAATTACACATTAGTAAAATTCAAATATTAGAATATGAGAAGTTTGAGCACATAGTCTCCCATTATGGTGATTATATAGCTCCTAAAATGATTGGAGAATGTTTTCCATAGGCTAGTAAGTTCAGTTCTATGTTCAGTTCTATGTGATGATTTTTCATGTTATATAGATGATTACTCCCTTTTGGTTGGCTCAACAACCACAGCATGGACATATCCTAACACAGTGGGTGTTGATACTGTATATCTGCCTGTCTTTGAGATCCTTTAGTCAAGAGATCAAGCTAAACTACTGCAACAGGGTAGACATACGCAGTTTAGACTAGACAAACATGTCTCTATTTGTGAGGGTTATTATTTGAGTTTTAGAGAAATTACACACGTTTTTAGCATTTCTTACCCTCACTTGTGCATGAACACATTAGAACACATAATGACAGGTCCTATAGAACACACACACACACACACACACACACACACACACACACACACACACACACACACACACACACACACACACACACACACACACACACACAGACACACACACACACACACACACACACACACACAGACACACAGACACACACACACACACACACACACATATATAAATTATATAACACATTGCACAGCATGTTTGAGTTCATAATTTATTTGTATTCTTAAGTATTTTAGTACAGTTTGTGTTCATGCATTTATTGGTGGAAACATCAAGTGACTAGCATCTGTGTGTAAAATCATATCTGAAGTTTTGTCCTGGGCCCAAACCATGGGTGATTTACTAAATTAAAAAATAAAAGGTAGAGGAAAGAAAATAAAGGCATTTATTTTATCAGATGGATGGTACATTTCTCCAAATAACAATCATATTGCTGTGCACCAAAAGATGTGCAAAAATCCAACAGCCCACAATATCAACTCAAGGTGATGACAACACTTTCTGCTGAAAACAGACCTTATCACAGTTTATTTTGGGTTCTGTGTCAAAGAGGAATGCAGTCAATATATGTTAATAACCAGCAATAACATAAAATCAAACAAATGAGACACCAACAAATCCATTACTGCTTGTTCAAACACGTGGACATGATGCTGTGAAAAATATTCACTCAGTTGCCTCTTATCCATGCCTCATTCTTCAAATTTCATGTTTTCTCTGATCTGCCATCTTAATGCGACTCATTTATTTCCTGTGTTTTTGTATGTGCCACTTGTACTTTTATCTAGTGAGGGTGGAGCAAGGAGGAGGACCTGTCGTCTTTAATCCTTTTTTTGTCCTACCAATGTCATAAAAGTACATTTCATGAGGAGTCTTCAATGCATATTTGTTTTTCATTCATTCATTTTATTTTTTTTTTCTGCTGCTTCATCCGCCATAGCGGGTCACGGCTAGCTGGAGCCTATCTCAGCTGGCACAGGGCGTGACATGGGGGACACTCCGGGCATGACACCAGTGTAACCACACACAAAGACAAACAACCATGCACAACCACACTCACTCCTACGGGTAATTTGGGACCGGCCAATCAACCTGAAGCGCATGCTTTTGGAGGTGGGAGGAAGCCGGAGAACCCGGAGAAAACCCACGCAGACATGGGGAGAACATGCAAAGAGTGGGACTCAAACCCGGACCCGCCGTGTTGTGAGGCGACAGCGCTACCCACTGCGCCACCGTGCCGCCCTATATTTTATAAGAAGATTATATAAGAAAGATTTATATAAGAAAAGATCATATGAGAAAGATTTACCATGACACAGGAAAAAATTAATATTTGTTTTTCAGATTCTTTTATTCCCGTGTCATGGTAAATCTTTCTTTCGGAGGAACACTTCATACAGCACTAATCTAAAATGAAGAACTTCAGACTCCATTGTCACAATTTTTGTCTGCTTAACATACAGTACATATCCAGATGACAACGATAGATAATCCTCTTGTCCTTGTGATGGAGTTCAAGTCAGGTCCAATTTATTTATGGTCATAGGAAAAGATCTGCCTTTTGTTTTCTTTTACAAGATATGAGAAGTAAAAAATAACTTTAAAATTCTTGTTTTGAAAAGACACTAAAAACTCTTTAGTAAAGACATTTAGTATATTTTTCTTTTTCAAATAAAAAAGTGAATTCAAAGGCACTCTTATCTGCAGTTATTATTGGTTAACATTACGTTTTTATATATTGCATTTTTTTCCCCCTCAGGGTTGTTGCTTTTGATGTATTTCCTCTTGCTGTTTGTCATGCTACCTTAAGAACTTTTTCATGCATGACAGTTTAACTTGCCATAATAAGAGAACCACATTAAATGTTAATGATGGCTCATCTCCATTGAGGTGTATCAGAAAAGCCCTATCAATGAGACAGATGTGCCTAATATCCACATTCTTAATTACAATATGCACTTTTCATGCTCTGCCATGATTTAACGCCTGCTATGAAAGGCCTGCTATCATGTCCTGTAAGAACACAACTTAGAAGAATAGGAAAAAAAAAAGGTGTGGTAGCTAAGTGTGGTATGCAAAAAAATAAAATAAGAATGAAAATTGGAAATATGAAAGAGCATCAAAATATAGAACCTGGATCAATTTATTTACATTTATGACTTGCCTTTAATGTTTCCATACGTGGTTCTCTACATGCATTGATATGAAATCTCTATTTATCTAACTAATTGCAGCAAGTCTTATTTTGTTTTTTCATGTCATTTCTGACATTAGATATTTAGACTTCATAATTCACATTAACCATGAGTCATTAACGTCTGCTATCAATATATTGATTTTAAACTTGTCATATTCCCTGCTTATTCTCTTCACTTTGATTTCATCTGTACAGCAAGCACACACTGTCTGACCTGGCAAAGCAGCAGCGCCACTAGTCTCAATCAGCTGATCAATAAGCATCGTAATGGAAACAATCAATATTGCAGAGGTTGCTGGCCCTCTGTTAACCTGCACAACAATCACAAAATGACCTTCACTACACCACACATACACACACTTACAAAGCAAGTGCTCACTGCGGTGAGTAAGTAGGCATGTAATGCAAATATACCCAGAGGAATCACACAAAGTCCTAAACAAAGATCCTTATCACGACACACACACACACACACACACACACACACACACACACACACACACACACACACACACACACACACACACACACACACACACACACACACACACACACACACACACACACACACACACACACACACACACACTTTTTCATGTACCTTGAATCCAACAATCTTTTCTGTATAAATTTAAGTCCTGCAAGCCTTTGTATTGACTGATAGGAACATGCTGTTCAAAGTCCTGCTAGCATGTTAATGCATTCATACTGACTGCTGACCTTCTACAGCTCCATGTAGGATAGTTGAGTTGAAAAAAATTCAAATGAGAGGGTGCGCTCAATTTACTAAAGTAATGTGTTGGCATTTACATCACTAGTATATATAACTGTTAGTGATTAAATGGGTTATGGTTATTAGAAATAAGGGAAACTTCGATAAACAGTGTGCTAAGTCCTGGCAACAGTGGGTCAGTGGTAGTGCAGGTCTTCCAGGGGTTCAAGATAGGTGGTTTGATTCCTGCTCCCGCCTAGTCATTTGTCGTTGTGTCCTTGGACAAGACACTTTACCCTCCCTGCTTCCAGTGAGGCACTCGCTGGTGTGTGAATGTGTGTGACTGTTCCGGCGGGGGTCGGAGGGGCCGCAGGTGCAGATTTGCTGCCATGCCTCTGTCAGTTTGCCCCAGGGCAGCTGTGGCTACATACGTAGCTTACCATCACCAACTACGAATGAGGAGTGACTGAATAATGGATCCACTGTAAAAAGCATGTTTGAGTGTCCAGAAAAGCAATATATACAACCAAATCCATTATTATTATTATAAATCCTAGATCTTCATTTTGCCTTAGTATATTCAAACACCTTCAATTTCATAACAGAGTTGGTCCGTACACCAATGTTTAATATTTAATTTGAGTTTTAAAATATACTTTTTGAATTAAGCTCGTTTTGTTTTATTTTTTTAAAAATATTTTTTGAGAGGACGGCCAAAGGCAAGGCAGGAAATTAGTGTTGAGGGCAATAGATAGCAAAAACAGAACATTTTGCATACTAATTCATTATTGCATACTAATAGCTCAGAAAAAAGAAAAAAAAATGTTGTTTTTCTTTACTCTTCTTTTTGCATATTTTCTTTCCATGTCTCAAGTGCCTAGTTGTAGAATGCTTTAAGAGAAAACTTCCCAAATTAAAAATCTATTGGATTTTGTATGACTTTTAATATTGTCAGGGGTAGTTCAATGTCACTAAAAAACCTCAACAGGAAAAAATAATTTCATGCTAACATGTAAGCAGAATAACTATATTTGAAATTTGAAAAAAAAAAAAAAAAGATCAATGATTTAAACTGTGTTTTTTATGTATTTATACATGTTGTTTGTTTTACTTGCAGATATGACCTCATGTATTTACCTCCAAGTATTGTGCAATTTTGCATTATTCTTTTTTGCATGTAAGGGTAGTGTGTGATGGTCTGTATGGTCATTTATTATATGTTTCTTGCTTATGTATATAAATTGTGTATTTATCTGTTTCCTTGGTCTGTACTGCCTCTGTAGTGTAGTTGTTATTGTTGTATGAGTGCAGATTGTACATAATGCCCTTCGGATTAAATTAAGTGTCTGTCTGTCTGTCTCTCTGTATGGGATATTGTCTGGCTCTGACACTAACAATGAAGCTTTTGATTTGGGGATAACTAAAATGGGCGGCCCGGTGGCGCAGTGGGTAGCGCTGTCGCTGCACAACATGGTGGGTCCGGGTTCGAGTCACGCTCTGTAATGAAGCGGAAGAAAATGGATGGATGGATTGATGGATAACTAAAACTCTGTTAAGTCAGCTAGAATGGTGGTGGAACCATTTATGTTCCACCAAATACAGACAGTCCAACTCGCATAAATGCAGATATACAACACAATAAAGAAACTGATTATTTACAGGATGATGGCTGCTGGCAAGACGAAAGGGAAAAAAGCAAAGAAAGAAACAAGTGAGAGAGGAGCTGTTTGAGGCGTCCCTCATCTCTCACCCATTTTCAGCTCCAAAGCCCCCAGGAACTATTTTCAGCAGTGGATGAATCCACCTTTGGTGTTCTAGTAAGAATGTATGGTCGTTGGATGTATCTGAAGGAGACGGGAATCTTTTCTTTATGTGTAAGGGAACATCAAATATGACCTAAACTTTGTCTTCCTAACTCAACAAAAGAAAACAGATGAAATAAAATGAAAAATTACTGACTTGTTATTTTTTCAGAAAAATATTTTTTACTTGTGCTTTCCCCGGACTTGCATGATGGCACTTTATAAATAATTTAGAGTGCTGCCTTTCATACAGATAACATAGGAAACTCTCAATGGAGACCTGAAGTGTTATGCAGGCCACATACCCATCATGTTTAGTGTTGTACTGAGTGTCCATTGAGTCTTCAAGTCATTATATACATGATTACCTGTAAAAAAATGCTTTACTGGGGCATAAAATGATGATTGTAGTAGCAAGTATTTACGTGAATTCAGATGGAAAAGCCTCTTTAGCACCTCCCATATGGAGCCACCGCAGCATCGATCCTCCTGGCAGCAGGCTGTGTCATCAGTCAGGGTGTGAAGTACTCTGATTGGATTATATCTGATATTTAATGAGAGGCCCTCCATGCTGTGATCATCTCACTTCTCTACATTACAGATTTTAACAGTCACAGAGTTTGCCGATTCAGAGAGCAATGACTAAAAAAAGAAAAAAGTTTGTAAATACCTTATGAAAATTTTCCAAGTAATATTAGTTAAAAAATCTAATGTATTACATGCCATTTATCTAAACCAGTAGACTGGTTTAGATCAAATTGAAAAATTTAATAAATATATATAATAATTAGGGTTGAGCCAGGTACTAGTTTCAGGCGAGTATCCGGTATGGATAAAGCATTTTTGATAAGCACGATACGAATAAAACTCGTCAATACTCTTGATAGTGCTAAAAGAAAATCCTCATAACCAGCAGTCCCCAAACTTTTTTTATGCCAGACTGCTTTAAGACAATATTTTCACGGACCGGCCTTCATTTGTTCGATAATCGTTAACACCAGATGCCAGGACAGCTGTAGTCTAATAATAAATCATCTGCAGTGGTTTTATGTAAAATGCAGACATCACCCGACAATAAACAACCATTCTTTACATAATATTTCATCAATATCTTTGTAAATAAAATAATTGTAAGAAATAATTATATCAAAAATTCAATTCAAGTGACTTCACTGATGAGGTTTATTTTGAAATATAGCGACTTACAATCAGTGCATTCAACGTAGGAGAAATACTGATCATGGGTGAGGTCTGCCATGATGTGGGTGACCCTCCTTCTATGCCTATTCATGTAGATTTCTGTGGTGGTAGGTAGGGTATCCCCTACAGTCCTCTGTGCAGCCTTCACAGCCCTCTGCAGAGCTTTCCTGTCTGCTGCAGAGCAGCTGCCATGCCACACCGCGATGTTGGTGGTGACAATGCTCTCCACGGCAACTCTGTAGAAAGCCTTCAGGAAGGGGCTCCCCAGTCCAGCACGCCTCAGTTTCCTGAGGAAGTAGAGCCACTAGTGGGCCTTCTTGAGCAGGTAGGAGATGTTACAGCTCCAGGTGAGGTCCTTGGTGAGATGAACCCCCTAGTACCTGTAGCTGGAGACCACTTCCACAGCTGCTCCTCCTCCATGCGTTCTACTCATGAATGCACTTCTGAGTTCATGAAAAAGGTGTTTTGTAAATAGTTCTTTGTTTTCTGATCAAAAACATTGATATGAGTCTCAATTTTGAGGCTGTTCCCTAAATATTTTTTAAAATAAACAATAAATATATCAACTTCTGATTAATCCATAACAATTTCAGACTTCTAATAATGTACCGATTTAAGCACCACTCACTTCCCGTCAAACCACACCCACTTCCAGATTTGGTTCTGCCCATTCCGAGTACAGATACAGTTAATTTAGATGGCTGAACAGATACAGATGGTGGTGTACTGGCCTCATCCTTAATAATAATCATGGTAAAAGTTAAAGGCATGTTTGTCACTGATATAATTTCAATCATACATTTGCAATGGTGTGATGTCTAGCGGAAAACACAAGATTCTAAAAATTAGCAGTGTGTAACAAAGTATGTACAGAGCAGAATGAAAAGAAACAGA
Organism: Antennarius striatus; assembly: GCF_040054535.1. Taxonomy (NCBI): domain Eukaryota; kingdom Metazoa; phylum Chordata; class Actinopteri; order Lophiiformes; family Antennariidae; genus Antennarius; species Antennarius striatus. The sequence goes on along the minus strand of NC_090796.1, from coordinate 10,819,379 downwards.
CCTTGCTGTGGATACAGAGCATAAAATTTCACATCATGCACTTTAATTCTGTTTAAATTTGCTTCTGGCTCCAAGGCGATCATGACATCGGTTTCCCTTCACCACTCAGTTAAGTTTGATCTTTATGATTTTAGACTTATCAACTCGCTATTCCAATACACAAAACACAACTACACACTTACCTTTATTCACAGTGGCTTCGAGACAAGACTTTGTGTGTCCATGGCATTTGACACATGTAGTTTTAATTAGGGTTGAGTACCTGTTTCAGACGAGTGTCCAGTACGGTTAATGCATTTTTGACGAATACGAGCATGTTACGAGTAAAACCAGCCAATACTCCTACTCGTTCATTCATTCATTCGTTTTCCTGACCGCTTCCTCCGAAAATCTTCTGAAGTGACTGTCTTCATGCTCTGTGATGGACTAGTCACACGTGGCGCCCGCCCCTCCCTACAGACACACATCGCTAGAGCTATCGCTAGCCCACTCTCGTTACACAGACATTGACTTACAGGCTTCACTGTAGCTCAAGTTGTTCTTCTTAGGTTTTCTTCAGCTTGCCTCTATTTTGGTCTATTTAAGGTTACTTGGTGAAATTGGTTCTTCTTTTGGTTGATCACACATGCGCAGTGCATTTGACCAGACAGCTGAAAATTGCTTGTGCCCCTGCCTCCACTCCAGTGTTTTTTTGTTTTTTACCAGCTTGCTCCTAGTTTTACACTTTTTCACGTAATAAATTATTTACTGTATAAATATTTTAACTGTTACATAGTGTGCATACACACACACACACACGCACACACGCACACATGCACACACACAAACACATGCTTTCTCGTTATTTCTCCCTCTCACACAGTCACTCAGTCACACACACATGCACAGACACACACACAAAAACATGCACACACACCTTAATAAACATTGTTTAACTTTGCGTGGTAAAAAAATGGCAAGAACATTAGGTGGCAAAAATAAATAATTGAAAAAAGTTTGATCATAAAAAAAAATAGAAAGTTTTGATGAGTATGATAGTTCTTGTACATGCATACTTTGTAGTTCATAATTTCCTATTGCATGTGTTGTATTCATTAATGCACTTCATGTTTTGAGTTCATTAAAATCTTTTTCTGTAAATATTTCCTTTACTATTGTGATCAAAAGCATTGAATTTCAATGTTCTGTAACAATATTCATGTTCTAAGTTCATAAAAAAACTTGTTCTGTAAAGAGTACTCAATGTTTTTGTGATCAAAAACATTGATTTGTATCTCAATTTTGAGGCTGTTCTGTAAATAGTTTTAAAAGAAACAATAAATATAGCAACTTATGATCAATTCATATCAATTTCTGACTTAAAATAATGTACAGATTTAAGCCCCACCCTTTTCCAGTCATAACACGCACATATCTGGTAGTTTGTACCTGTTCTGAGTACATATACGGATACAGAAATTTAGATGGCTTAATAGACACAGATAGTGGTGCACTTGCTCATCCCTAGTTTTAATGATAGTTTCGGGAGAAATCCTTGGACATTTGTTGATTTGTGGGTGTGAGAAAAAACACTTCCTTTATTAACAGCAAGTTTAAAGTGGTTACAACAATTACAGAGAAAAGTACAAAACAACCCACCTGTTTGCCTAACAAAATGACATTGATTTTAAACAAATTCTCAGAAAGAGGTGCCAGAGAATGACTGATCACACTGCTAGAGGATTATGTTAATTGCAGGTTTAACAATATTTCCAAATTCAAGCAGATATGTTGATCAGTCTGCCATCATATAATAATAAAGGAATGGAAGTGACAGAACAAAACTGGGCTGGAATTTGCAAGCATTTTGAACTCCTACCAGCCAAATACCATTTTCACCTCTGGTAGTATTTTAAACAGGTGTACAGTATAGTCTTAGTTGACTGACCGATTTTCTGTTAGGGTTATGTGTGTATCTTAATGTTTTGTGTAAAACATATGAGCAATATTTGCCTTTAATTCAAGCTACGTGTAAACAGTAAATGTTTGAACTTGGTTGTTTTGTGTGTGACTTAGTAAGGGTATCATGTGTTGTGCGGTGTAGGTCTTTGGAATAGCTTAGAATGATTGACAGGTCTGAGGATAGTGATGGGCTAATACCGGCCTTGCTCATATCTGCCTGCCTTTGGGTAAGAAGTAGGTGTGTGTGTATGTGTGTGTGTGTGTGTGTGTGTGTGTGTGTGTGTGTGTGTGTGTGTGTGTGTGTGTGTGTGTGTGTGTGTGTGTGTGTGTGTGTGTGTGTGTGTGTGTGTGTGTGTGTGTGTGTGTGTGTGTGTGTGTGTGTGTGTGTGTGTGTGTGTGAGCAAGAGAGAGAGAGAGAGAGAGCAGCATTTTTCATCATGATCAGAATTTTATCATCTGGAGCTACCTATGTGTGTCCTTCACTATTCATCTGAATATAGCTCAAGTTTTTTCTCTACCAACGTAGTATTCGACAGTATATACAGTACAGTAACTTTGGTATATACTATATAGTCAAACGATATATCATTAAAATATTGATCTTCAGTTGAGACTGCAGTCAAAGTACAAGTGGTTGTTGTTATCAAACCTCCTATCCCTGTGAAACAGTTAATTTGTTTGCACTTAATGTTTTTTATTGAAAGACATTGCAAATTGACTACAAGGTGATTAAGTTGTGGAAGTGATCCCTGGAGTTATAGTTTTAGCTTTAGTTTCATGGCTACATGTTGATATTGAGGTTTGATCATATCGCTCATCCATCATCTGCAAAAAAGACAGTTGGTTTTACTTTACTGGAGATTTACTTTGGAATGAATTTGGATCACTGAGTGAAAAGCTATTTTATCATTAGCCAATTCTCCTGCTGGGAAACGAAAGATAGAATGTTACAAATGTGGCTTAGCCCTTCTATGTCTGTGTGTCACTGCTGGTCAGCTTGTCAGTCCCAGCATCCCAGATGGCTGGTGTCCTGGGGATGGAAGTGAAACCATGCTGGCACAGTGGGGATATGACCTCTGTTATGTGCCTGTGTATATGCTGATTCTAAATCATCTGCAGTCAGGACAGGACACCAACATTTTTGACCAAAGGCACCATAACCCCCAGATCTCTGAGCAGCCAACCAGACTCAGTCATGGCTGATTAGCTGCCAAACTAACTACTACACAGGGGTAGCACACCAGCTGGTCTCACTGCTGTAGAAACCAGTTTGTACGGTCCAGATGCTGATTGGTTATCTTTCGTGTAGATTAAAATATTCTGCCGTGTTTGTCTGGGAGTAGGTGATTATTTTCCCCCTTGGTTATTTCTTAGTTGCAAACACACTAATTTCTCACTCTAAATATGATGAACTTTTTTTTTTTTTTTCGGTACTGCCCTGTTGTGATGGCTGTACTTGCTGCTTTGCGTCATCTTTCCTCTACCATGTATGACCCTGAAGGTAAGCAAACAACACACCTCTTCTTTTCTGCAGTCATTTGTTTGTTCTTATGGTAAACTGTGGGGTTTTTTCATGTTAATGATTTGGTTTAACTGACACTGAAACAAATGACCTAAACTTTTAAAATTTGTTGCATCTGTTTTGGAAGTTGAATATGACTGGAACACCAGCTTATCATGTGTTTTCTTTCTAAAGCACTTCAGGCAAACAATGGTTAATTGGAGTGAAGTACTGACTCCATGTTTCTTTGAGCTCCCTGTGGTTGTCAATCGGTTAACAAGCAGGTTAATATACTGTTAATATATAAGACTAATCAATTCCCCCTTTCAGGAGGTTCAGGTAGACACATTTTATTGAACATTTTCTCTCCACCTTTACAAACAATACAAAAATTTGATAATGTATTCCAGACAACTACAAATCTCCAAAATGTTTATTGAATACAAATATATTAATGAAAGTCAAATGCAAATGTAGACTAGTGCAGAGAAAAACAGAATTCAAAGCATATTTTTGCTCTCTGGTTGCTGTGCTTTTCTTCCTGAATGTTCCCTTGCTCTCGTAAGGGAACATATGAATAGATCTCATCCTACTGAGCACACGTACACATACACACACACGTACGCACGCACGCACGCACGCACACACACACACACACACACACACACGAGATTGAAGTTTCTTGAAACTTCAATCTTGCTCTTATCTAATTTTAGTCCTGTTCTGTCCTCTGTTTTTGGTGTATTCTGACTGACATTTCCTTTAATGGAGAGAATCAGTTAAAAAAAAAAAGTGTGAAAGTTTCACACATCTTAAAACACATATGCTGATGTACATATTAAATCTCTATCCCTCTCTTTTTGGAGGTTTTGTGATGTTAATATCAGTCAGTTTTCATTTATTTTCTATTTTATTAAGTAATTGAAATAGGTTTTAAGATTAGATTTTCCATGATTTAAGCCCTGGATTTTTTCACCAGGTCTATGCAGCAACACATCCAATTTATTCTAATGTATTTTCCATTTACAATCAAAATGTTTTGTGTTCCAGTAGGGAGCTTTAACAGTTATTGGGGTTAGTGTATCACCTACGTAGTTACCAGCTGTTGCTCAATAAATATAATTCTGCTGTCATCTTTTACTGTAACTTTCGAAACTGTTAGTCACTATAGACCTAGGCAAAGGGATCAAAATTTTGGGTAGTGAAAAAACTTTCAATGGAAGATATAAACATACTAAGCAATTAAGCACAGTAAACTAGGTGAAAAACGGGCTGCAGGTGAGGGTGTGGGGATAACAATACCACAAAAGTGGCAAAATTTGGCAAAAAAAAGTAACTGCACTACGCTGTACTGCAGCATCATCACTGAACAAATCAGCTCATAGAGACATAACATTTCCACATTTTACTTTAACAATTGAGACATATCTCAACCAAATAATAGCTACTGTAATAAGCAGAGACAGTTTTGGTGCTTTAAAGTCTGTGACTTCAATGATGAATAAACATCGAGGATCTGATACTTATTTTCATAGTTAACAAATTTGTCGCTCATCAAAATTAGTCATTAACATTGATCAGTGTTACTATAGACATTTAACACATCTCACCAGGTTGTAAACATTGATGCATTAAACATTAAACATTGATGCATATTTAGATTGTGGTCAAAGGTCAAACATGATGCTGCCAGTTAATCATATGACTGATTTAGGGTATTGACTTCTAGACAACATATGGATTTACGATACATAGAAACAATTGAATCTACAATACACAAACATTGCACCCAGTCCCCCCACTAGAATGACTCTGTAAATATCTTAATTCTGAAATTATTTGGTCTTGGAGGAGATTTGTTTTGAGATAACTCCTCTAAGTTTATAATGACTTATATGTACTGTAATTTTTAACTGGATAAGAAATTAACCACATCTGTTGGGGAAAAAAAAAAGCACTGTTGAGTGTATTGAACTCAGGGAGGACGACTGTGGGAGTTTCAACTTTTAGTTTGCCTTGAATCCAAAATATTTTGAAAACCACAGCCCTGACTCCTGACAGCTAATATTATTGTCAAGACAAACTCATCTTACAATAGAATAACCTCCTCCAAGTCCAAATTGAACAGCCTGCAGATGTGTTATGAACTATATAATAATACTTGAGCTGTTCATGGTCATTTCTGATATGTAGAGAGATAGCATTTAAATCAACATTTTGATGTATTTCATAATTATACATATTCTTGCTTAAATTTATTGGAGAGAAGGAGAAGGAGAACACAATATAGATTTACTGGTCTTACTGCCATTGACGACGGTACTGAAGGCTGTCTAAGGTGAAATTAGATAGGAAAGCCTATCGATCCAGGACTCCATATAAATGTGACTTGTCAAATGCTGCTTGGTGTGTGTATATGGACAAATTAGCATTCTTGTCCATGTGTATTCATATACTTTATTTATCAGACTGTTGTTTTCTTACATAGTGGGTGATTGAACATAATTGTTCCGTTTACATTTATGTTGGCATAGATTTCAGTGATTATCTCTGCATGTGTATGTACATGTATTATTTAGAAGAAGGATATGCATTATTGTGCTGAATTTAATAGGGTATCAATTTACCTGAAATTACATAAAGATGTGGAATGGATCCATTGCACACTGGAGAAACATTGAATACACAATTCTACATAGATTCTACATTTTAGTAGCTTTTTGTCAAGTCTATATCCTTAGGATTTGCATCAATGTTGACTGACAGAGATTCATGTTTTGGTGCAAGACTATGTCATGGGTTAATATTGTCTTCATGTTGCAGGCATCTTTATTTACCAAAGCATTTGCAATTTCAGTAATCAGTAATCACAATATGTCATCATACAGGGGGCGGCACGGTGGCGCAGTGGTTAGGGCTGCCGCCTCACAACACGGCGGACCCGGGTTCGAGTTTGCAGCTCTCCCCGTGTCTGCGTGGGTTCTCTCCGGGTTCTCCGGCTGGTCGATTTGGGACCAGCCAGGTTGATTGGCTGGTCCCAAATTGACCATAGGAGTGAGTGTGTGTGTGCCTGCTTGTTTGTTTCTATGTGGCTCCGCGGTACACTGGCGTCGTGCCCGGAGTGTCCCCCGCCTCACGCCCTGAGACTGCCAGGATAGGCACTGGCTACCCCGCGACCTGCATTAGCGGATTAAGCGGGTTGGAAAATGAATGAATGAATGAATGTTGCAGGGAGCTGAAGAAGAGCATGTGAATCTGAATTAGGAGGCAACAAATGATGCATTACAAGGGAAGGAGCAGGCTTAAGTCTGCTCCTGTCCCTTGAATAAATGTTTGAAACATCATGAATCATAAACATGAAACCAAGGCCAACATGTTTCCTGCTTTTACATTTTTTGAGTAGACATTTGATTTTTATTGATGTTTCTGAGAGCAGGTAATTTGTGTGTGCTCCTGTTTGATGCACACATACTTCAACTTGTCATAATATATCTCTCCAGTGTCTATGCTATGTTAAGATTCCCTGGTGTCATTCAGTTAATTCACATGTATCCATATGTGTGCTTGCAGGCTGTTTCTGTATACTGTTGGACGCCACAGGGTGTGATGAGCCCCGTGGTAGCTCAATGTGAGAATAATGCATGTGGAAATTCACCCTTTCATTTGGCAGCAGGGGTCTGCTTCTTCCTGAGGCTCCTTGCCATGAAATAAATATGAGAGTAGGGGGAAAGAGCATAATGAATCCTCACTACCAGTCCACATGGACTGATTGATGCTGAGGAGATGGAGATAGAAAAGAGAGAAACAGATAGGATAGAAGGAGTGACCAAAGGAGGGATTGTGATTGAGAAGCAAGTGAAGAGATGACAAAGGATGAAGATAGCTGCAAGGTAGAGAGATGACTTACTAGTGGATAAAGGGAAGGTCTTAGGAAAAGAAGGCTGTAAAGACAATGAAGAGGAAGATGGCTTGGGAAGTTAAGAAGAGTTAGAGGATAGAGGGATATTTGACACAATATTTGATAAATCTAAAAACAATTCTCTCTATCTCTAAATCTCTAAGCCCAGAGAAAGTCATTGTATTGTGGTTCATTTTTGGTTGCATTTGACTTGAGCCAAATTGAGTTTGTTTATTTATTATTTAATTTTTGCACAACTGCAATATAATAATGATACCCAATTGTTTTTAAAATTTTAAATTCAACAAATTTCAGCAATGATTTGATGATGAAATACTGTTTGAAATAGATGCTGACGATGCTCAATTCTATTTTATGACAATTCACAAGTGGGTCACAACAGCCGTTTAAAACTAGTTTTCTTTCTTCTTTCGTGCGTGCGTGATAGCGTGCATGTGTGTGTGTGTGTGTGTGTGTGTGTGTGTGTGTGTGTGTGTGTGTGTGCGCGCGTGGCTGTCTTTTGTATGCCCCTGTGATGAGCTGGCATATTATCCATGTTATACCATGCCTATAGCAAGTTGGGATAGGCTCCAGCAGACCTGTGACCCTCAAGGCGGACAATTGGGTGTAGATGAGACAATTACAATCGCCTCGTCTACAAGAAAATGGATGGATGGATATTTTGCTGAAAAATTAAATTCTACCAGAGGAGAAAGATTGCTTGCTACATAAATCCTTTTCACCTTATCGTCCTCTTCCTCGTTTAAGAGGTGTGTCATGTTCCTGAGAGGCTTCTCTGTGATGCTCCAGCACACAGATAAATATTGACATTGACAGATACTGGCATCCACCAACATGCTGACTATTACCTGTTTTTTTGAAAATAAAGGTTACTGAATAAAGCTCTCTCTCTCTCTCTCTCTCTCTCTCTCTCTCTCTCTCTCTCTCTCTCTCTCTCTCTCTCTCTCAAAATAAAATAGTAAAAAGTTAAAATTGTGGATAAATTTTGCCTAAATGGACTGAGACCCCATATCCTTGGAGCATTGTGTGCAACTTTAAAATTTATTAAGAGGTGCAACAGAATTAACATAACAATGAACTCAAAGTAATGATGTAATTAAACAGAGTTATACGGTCCTCATTAAAGCAATATCAGGCTAAGTCCTACAGGGTTATATATATATATATATATATATATATATATATATATATATATATATATATATATATATATATATATATATATTATATATATATATAACCCTCAGACTCCCAGGCCTCTGGTAGAGGACCCGGACTTGAGGATGACACATGGATACCACCCCACAAGGGTGACAGGGATATATATATATATATATATATATATATATATATATATATATATATATATATATATATATATATATATATATATATATATACATACATACATACATACATACACACACACACACACAGTGACCCCCCCCTCCAAAAAAAAAAGTGGCTTTACATCTTTTAATAGCACTTCTGAAAGTATGTAAGGACATTGCCTTGTTGATATACAATATATGGGAATCCCACTGTGCCATCCTGATATTGTAGGCAATTTGTAGGCATCCACAGCACCACCGTTCAGTGATTTTGTTCTGATCTCTTCAAGAATTTTTCTGTGATGATGGGCAATCTCTTGTCATCATATACACACTCTTGTGGCATCTCACAGGGATCTATTATTGGCCTTATCTTCTTCTCACTGTACGGTATATGCCGCCTCTCGGGTCAATTATACCAACAAGAACATTTTTATTTCCATCTCCATCTTTTATAAGAAGTAAAGCCCCTAACAAGGCTGTTCTCGCATCTATTAACTCAGGGCTAAAGTATTGTAATGGTCATTATGTTTGTTTGAATCAGTCCTCCCTTCAGTCAGAATTAAGTTGATTTTAAATGAGCAAGGCAGGGCTCCACCGGTCATCTTGGTTTAGAAATCTCGAAGGCGAGTTACAAATGTGGGGTGATCATTTGTTTGCTGTTGATGCTCCCAAGCTATGGAATAAATTAAATTGAAGACATTTCTTCCTAAAATATGCAATACCATTTCCTTTCAGTTTCAGATACAATATCCGAGGAATAGGAGCTTACACAGGTCCCTAAATTTTACCACTACACAGATGCAATCAGGGTTCTCACTGATATAATCAATGCAAATTAAGATATTTCTTAGTCATAGGTCATGCAAGAAAAGCTTGGTCAATGACAATCTAGTATTACAGCTAAATAGTACATGGAAAGGATGAATTATTCAAAATTACAGTGCCCTGCTTGTTCACCTCCACTTTATATTTGCATATCAACAGCAACCCTTTGAAACATAATGCTCTTATTTTACCAATTAGAAAGCAGAAGGTGGAGGTCTACGTTTGCTATGAGAGATTTAAAAAAAAAATCATTTCAGAGGTGTAATCTTGACAGATGAGCGGCCTCTCGCTTTCCATATTACCTCCCCTTTCTTTCAATTTCACATTTCCTCCCCTCTGCACTATCACAGGAATTATGGAAATGGCAAGCACTGGCTTAGCCAAAAACCAAGATTAAGTGAGCACGTGCTGGAAAAATGTGGGTTAGAAGTGTGTATGCATTTCTATGCAGGAGTCTGTGTGATATGAAGGTAGCTTTGAAGATAATGCAAAAAGACTGAAATACCCACAATCCTGTACGCTGTCCTCTTAATGTAATTTCTCCTCCTTTCATCTCCTGACATGGCCTTTTTCCTCCCTCCATTTCTCACCACCCCCTTTTTATTTTCACTATCTGTGCCCTTTCCTAACTTCTCCTGTCACTTGTTTCATCTTTACACTTCTTCCATTTCAACTGAATTGATTTTTCTTTTTTCTTTCTTCTTTCTCTTTGATATCAACTCCTTCTTTCCTGTCTTTCTGATCATCCACAGTATTATTTTTCTTTGCCATTATCTGCATTTCTCATTCCCTCCTACTTTTACATGTCCTTATCATTCCTCTTACAGTACACATAATATGTAATTGCTCATTTGGGTCCTCAGTAGTACTTCCAAGAAAATGTTGTGGACAAGTTGCGTTAAAATAAAATCAACCTAAAGAAGGATATCTTATTGCATCAAGGCATATAATTATATTTTTTACATAATTAGCATTTTTTATTAGAATTTTGAACTTTGGAATGTTTTGTAGTTACTTGTAATGCAAGGGTCATGCATATCCAAGATAATCCTCTGCACTAGCCTAGGAATCTACTTCTACATATAATACAAGAAATGGGAGTGTAACTTAATCTTTATTTGTAGCTCATTTTTTAGAGTCAGTGGGCAAGAAACGTGGCAAATTACTTTGTATTGACGCTGGAATTATCAAAGCAAAGAATAAGATCATTAAAGACCAACCCTCAATGAGATGGTTGTATCATGCATCTTTCTCTTTGGTGCAAGATAATACAATACTGCAATATGTTGTTTTACTTCCATTCATACATGGGTAAAAGAGTGATAGGGTAATAACTAGTAGTGCTTCATTTATACATTCATATCAAACAGGCAAATATGGGTTTGAAGCCCCAACTTTGTGTCCATTATGGTGACTTTACACTTTCACAAGCTCAGAAGTTAGGTCCATATTTTTTAGACCTTGCCATGATTCTGACACAGGAATTTGCATATCCTCATTCAAAATCTCATTTATGAGCCCAAATGAGCCCAACAGTGCTGGTGGGCTCATTTGGGCTCATTTGTTTGTAAAAGTTACAAACTTCCAACTTCCAAATGATATGGCTTTTGACATTCTTCCATTCATTTATTCTTGGCTTATCTTTTCCTCCCCTGAACACATCAGGAGCACTAATTCATTAGCACATCGTGTAGCTCTTAGTGTAGCTCTCATTCAGCCTATTCACACCAGTCTGACCCATGATCTTTATTAACAGACCTTAACTGGAAAACCAAAACCCATTAAGTTTGCAAAGACATGTATTATCTCTTGATACAATTAGTAAGTGGTGTAATTTTACTAAAAAAATCTTATTCTCTGCAGTCGGAGGAGGAGGCACATGTTGACACCATTATCTTAGACAAAATCACATTAATCAAACAAACCTCATGCAGTTTTCTTCTAAAAACACTTTTACACACCAACACATTTGCAGAAATATTAAGCTGATATGATCGTTCTCCCTGTATTTGTCTTTGTCAAACTGACAGCATAATCTGTTATTATCAATTATGGGTTGGAAGATGTGCTAAAGATCCATTATATGCTTCCACCACTGACGGGTACAGACTAAGTTACTTCCAAGTATCGAAAACTATCAAGCACTGAATTTTGGAGCTGATGCTTCACTGGAGAACTGTGACATTTTCTTTGCTTGACAGTTTGACCACATTACTAATGATTCACATAATTTAATCTGACATTTTTTTATGTAGTGTACTTCTGAATGGTCTTGGCTATATTCTCCTCAGACTGCCTCAAGAGGACCTTAACCTATACTGCATTTGATAGGCAGGTAATAGTTACAGGCAGTTAATGATTTTTATAAAGAGTAACATTGGCCCATGAGATGAAAGCATGTTAGACCAACAGTGTCTGGTTACAGTTATTTAAAATCACACCAGACTCATTATTGAACCACAGTCAGGAACATGCTTCGAAGCATTTAATTAGATCAAAAGGTCAAATATATGCATAGTTACGATAAAGAACACTCAAACTGAAAAGCATCTAAATGTAACTCATTCAGTGGCACGTCTTAAACACCAAACTGTTCACCCTTCTACTTCCTCCTCAAACTTTATCCTACCGTGCTTAATGAAGTTTTTGAGTTCTTCACACACAGTTGACTGAGCACTGAGGAAATGCTCTTCTTAGTTCATGGACTTTCTGTTAGTTATTTAATGCAGTGACTTTCCAGTTATTGTGGCTGTAGAAAACCAAGATCATCGTGGCTGTAAGAAATCTGACAGCTGCCTGGGTTCCTATCCAAAACAATTTGACCTGTGCACCACTCACTATTATCTCTTTCATTTATCTGTGAATGCTTACTTGTATTTTCAATGGTGACATGACTTGACATATCGCTTGGCCATATAATTTATTAAACAATGATCAATACATCATGAGTCTGTCATTTTGATATACAAGGCAGCAGCTAACCCATTTAATTTAGACAAGTCACAAATTAAAAGCTGTAAATTCACATCCGTATAGCTAATTCACTCACAACAAGAAGCAAATGTGGTTTGGCTATTCCATCTCTTTCTTTAGAGTGTATACATGACTGTCTGGATTGCGTGTTCTCTTAACTGACAAAATTGACTAGAAATTCTATTTTCCTATAATAATCCAGCCCAGGTGTTACATAATTGATTTTCAGTCATCACTCATTTCGTCACTTTATCTTCTGAAACTGAGTGAATTATAAAGTTTTGATGTAAAATGTCAAACTGTAGCACTTAGCTGCATATTGAGTTCTGGAGGTTTTCCCAGATCTTCACACATAACCTGCTGAAGCCCAACACAAAGTTAGATGCCGAAGTTGGACTTGATTCAAGGAAGTAACTTCCAACTTCCATCACAGGCTGAAAACTCTTCAAAAAGTACAAGTGATGTACCTTAATTCACCTTCTCCCAACTGAATCATCCACCCCTTGTGTCTATCCTTCACATCAAGTCTCTAACTTGGTCTCATCACTTAAAATTCCCTCGACCTATCATATAAGTTATGTTTTATTTCTCTTCCCACTGGCTCTTCCTTTGTATGATCATCCCAGGGAAATGGCAGTGTGGCTGCTTGAAATGTTCTCCAAGGATGTGGCGCACACTTCACTAGTTCTAAGTCAGGCTGGAAATGAGAATCAGATAAGTGGTTCAAATGGAGAAAAATTCAGGTTGCTGTGCCTCTGAGGAGAATAAACACTTTAAAAAGTTCTGAGCCTCAGTATTCTCACTTTGGAGAATTTAAGTAACACCTTTGTTGCAAAGTGCCTATATTTTCCCTTCTATGCAATTTCATATTATTTTGGTATTACGATCTTCTTAGTTTTGTCAGCCACATTTGGTTTGGATCACTGACCGTAAATAAATATGAATGGGATGCCTTGAGTTCTTCTTGCTGTAAAAAAACAAAATAAAAGTGGTGATGCTGTATCCATTAAGCCAACTAGGAGGGGTGTCCTGAAGCAGAGCTCATATCTTGGATTTTCGCTCAAATGTCGAACAAAAATATGGACAGAGTGACAGCTTGTATCTTAAAAAACTTTGATATTGTATCTCAAGGTACTATAATATGATTTTTTTTGTTTGTAATTTGTGCAATTATCCCTCAAAATTAAAAAAAAATCCAATAATACTTGATATAAATGTCGTTACCGTGCTGTGAAAGCACAACAACTGTCACTCACTGTACACTGGATTGCTGACAGCAAGACCCAGGACATAGCCTCTTTGCAGACAGCCTCTATTTCTCACATAGACTCACACAATGCACTATTTATATCCTTGAGGGGTTTAATGTTCAGAGATGGAAAGGATATCCAAGGTTGAGTGTCTGTAGTTCAGTTGGAACTGCTCATGCGTTGTTGTATATCTGCATACTCTCTCATACACACACACACACACACACACACACACACACACATGCACGCTATCACGCACGCACGCACGCACGCACGCACACACACACACACACACACACACACAAGTAACAGTACATTTGTGCATCAGTGCACCCATCACAAATGTGTGAAGTAGGGATATTATTGTCACATTGCTGGCAGGCTGGCAGCGCCCGTCCTAATAACTCTCGTGCTCAGGCTCCAGGCACTGCTGTTTCATCTGAGAGAGTTCTGTTAAACCAAGGTCTGCAAACTTTCTTCAGCTTCCAACTTTCACTCGTCTGGATGTCACTCCAAGGAACCACAGCTTGGTGTCCAAGTGCAAGTCCGGGTTAATAAAGCCTTTCAGCTAGATGGGTTAAAAACAAACAGTGGCAGACAGAGGTTTGTGGAAAATCAAGAAAATTGTAACAGCTAATGGGGCTTTGTACGTAAAGGGGTCATCCACTTTTTGTGTCCAAGTGATCTTGAGCAGGACACTGAGGACCAACATGTTCTCCGATTGAGTCAAAAAGTACTCATGACCCTTTTGCACAGCTTTGGTAAGCATAGACTAAGATCAGCTGAAAAAGATGCAAATGTGACCGACCTGAAGTAATTTTTTTTAAAGAACAGCTAATGCATTGGAAATCGCAAACATAACATTAAACAGTCTAACCCACATAAGCAAGATAAAGTCAATGGCAGTTTAATATAGATACCTATTACAATTAATATTTGGTTAACTGATCAACTCTAGATAGATGAATCTATCTAGATCTTAATTTTATAAGTTGTGTTATAAAATAAATGGTTCTTTTGGAAACCAAACATGAAAAAATTTCAAACCCTGAGAGATGTTATCTATGAAGTTTAATTTCAGTGTAAGAACAGCATCCAGTTTATCTTTTCTTGAATAATTCTGCTGCAGAAAAGCAGCATCTACGTTAAAATTATTTACAACTAGTTTCCAAACAAAATAAACCCTATAAAATGATTTTTTTTTAAATTATTCTTACCTACACATCTAATACAATTTAGTTACATTAGCCAGGAGATGTATGGGTTTGTATGTTTCAGCTGCAAGACATTGAAAAACAATGGCCGACAACAAAATGAACATCCTGAACTCGTAGCTACTCAGCTCAGCCTTTTCTCCAGTCCACAATCCATACCAAATACAAAAATCTGCTGGGTCACTCAATGATATTTTCCATCTTATTCAAATTTCAAATTAATCACAAAGTCTTTTTGTCCTGAGGATGTGTCATTGAACTTTATTAGTATATTTTGTGTGGCTCTTTTCTTTTGTACTGAAATTCTGGCATGCTTCTGGCACACGCAATGTCAATTGTTACCAAGGCTTAATAAGAGTCAATTGACAATTTAGATTACATATTTGACATTTTTGACAACCTCCAGACACTTTTTCCAGGGGGGTAAAAAAAACCCCAACTTTATATTTTGCTGAGAAAAATATATTCGTATATCGTCCTCCGCTTTTTCCACTTATGGCAGGTCGCAGGGTTTGCTTTAGCCTAACCCAGCTGATTTGCGGGCGAGAGGCAGGAGACACTCCGAGCACGATGCCAGTTCACTGCAGAGGCTAAATATATGCAGGCAGTTAAATGCATGTACGAGTGAAGTAGAAAGTTTTGAGTTTGCATGATCCAACAAAAGCAGGAAAGCAAAAATCTAAATAGAATATTTATTGGATTTTCCAAATGTGTGTGTGTCTACACATGTAATACAGAAAAAAAAATGATTCAACCAGGTTTAATGCAAGGCCTATGTATTCTGCTTTCATCCACAGCTGGTGCAGGTGGAAATATATGGAAAATATACTTTTTGGAATGGCCCTAAAGGCCCTACAGCAAAAAGCAGAGGATGTAGTCTTATTCAATTCACTTGCCTAAAGGTGTTTAATGTCTGGCTTTGCCTCAGCTGTCTGAGCACGCAGATATACTCCTGGATGTCTATTTTGGAGGTTTGAATGCTTCAGGGGTAAGAGCACTTAATTCAACTAGGTGGTTCTTATTAGCCTGAGAGACACTGCTGAGTCAGGACCAGTGTAAAATGGTGAGAGACTTTGAGAGAATTGAAGTGAAAAGAAAGAAAAAGAAAGAGGGGGTACTGAAATAATAGTGAAAAAAGGTAAAAAAATTATGAACACGAGAGATATTTGTCTATAGTAGGCATCAGTTGTGTATTTATCCCTTAACTGTATCAGGTCAGTCACCTTTCTCATTTGCATTTCATTTTCAACATCTGGTAACCCTTAAATCAACAAGCCACCACCACTACATATCGAAGAAGACAAAGCACTTCTGAATGGGTCACTAAAGCTTGTTGGCACTTGGAACTCCGTATCTTCCTGTCAGCTGAGAGGAAAATTGTTTTACTTAGCATGAAAAGAGAGTTATGTGTTAACTAAGGATGGTTTAGTCATTTTATTTGTTTTTGGCCTGGACTTTGCCCCAAATGGCGGCACGGTGGCGCAGTGGTTAGCGCTGCCGCTTCACAACACGGCGGACCCGGGTTTGAGTCCCGCTCTGTGCGGAGTCCGCATGCTGTCCCCGTGTCTGCGTGGGTTCTCTCCGGGTTCTCCGGCTTCCTCCCACCTCCAAAAGCATGCACTTCCGGTTGATTGGCCGTTCCAAATTGCCCGTAGGAATGAGTGTGTGTGTGCATGGTTGTATGTCTTTGTGTGTGGCTCCGTAGTGCACTGGCATCGTGCTCGGAGTGTCTCCCGCCTCACGCCCTATGCCGCCGAGATAGGCTTCGGCTCCCCGTGACCCGGTATATAGCGGTGGTAATCTGAAGATGACTGACTGACTTTGCCCCAAATGATTAAAACAATTGTTCACTTATTTATGTAAAGTTAGTTTTGATTCATTTTCCATTTGTGTGTATGTACCCCGTTTGCATGGAAAAGGAAGAAAGCCTCATGATAATGATATCATGGGTTTAGACTCCTAATCTTGGCCTGGTAAGGATCACAATTATGTACTCCGACCTATTAATGATTAAAACAATTAAAAAACATTACACTGAAAGTGATAATGAACTAAAACTGACCTCACAGACAGATTAAATAATGGAAGATTGATCATAATTAAATATAACTCAATTTGTGCTCAGCAGGACTAAAGCCTTGGATTTTATATCATATCACACATTACATAAAATATTAAAAAATACAATCAATACAGAAAAGTTAAATCAATGAAAGAATATAAATTACACTGTGGACACTCTTTCATACATATCTTTCAATCCAAAATTGTTGAGCTAACAGCGCAAAGCCGAGTGCAAGTTCATGATAACAAAAACACCGGTGGTTCACTTGACCCACCGGTACTATAAATGGATCTTCCAGCAGTGTCTGAGCATTTTGGCTAAGTTGAAATTTTTAAAATAATTTCTGGCTCATGTCTATGAAATATGCCCATTCATATTCCCTCGCTACTGATAACCCTAAACTTAAATTTAGTAAACAGCTGGATGTGGGGGTTTTGATCACTGGAGCGAGGTACATTAAAACTGCTATTTAGAAAAAAAGAAAATAAATAAATGCAGGTGTGTTATAGTAAAGTGTTTCTTTCCTGAAAGACCAATCTGCATTTGAATTAGAAAGATCTACATTTAGAGATTGTAAGTTGCTTAAAAACAGGTGGTGGGGTTTGTAAACATCTGGTGTTAAAATAATGTAAATTTTTTATATCCAGACAGTAGGAGATGATTTCCTTCATTACATTTTTTGCGTTGGACCAAAGATTTATAGAAGCTTAAAAAAAAAAAAAAAGGAATTCAATATATGGACCTATGACAGTGCATAAAGTCTACAAACCCTAGCCAGTCAGATATGTACTTCTTGAAGCTAGAACAAAAAACCAAAACAAATGCACACATATCTGAACAAGCTGTCAACTATATGATATTCCTTGACTTGCATCACACCCTGCACACTGTGTTGATTTTTCAGAGTTTTGCTCCCAGGAGGAAACCTACAAATACTGTCCTCAGAATGTACCTCAGAAAACAAACACAGTTTTGATGCTTTCCTGCAGACACCATCTCCCCATTAGCAGCTGGATGTGAAAGTTTCACCCTTGCGCTTCCCATCACACTGTTTTTATTCCACAATTCATCCATTTTCACACATATGATTACTGTCACTGCTTCAAAGCAATAGTGTCGGGAGGATTTTCCAAAGGTGGGTAGGGAGATTTGGGGAAAATCTGAACTTGGCTTGAACAAATGAGATTTGGGGGAAATCTGTACTTGGCTTGAACAAATGAGAGTTAATGTCTTATTATTCAGAAAAAAAGAAAAAAAATTAAATCATTTTCTATCACATTTTTTATAGTGCAATACACATATTACTAACAGTACTTTGAATAGTTCATTAAAGTTCATCATTCTTCACTCTGCAGTGAACATATCATGACACAAGGTGTTGATGTAAAGGTTATACAGTAGATTAAAAAGTCATATTTTTTACTCACAACCGGCCAATTAAAGAATATACTATATACAGTATGTGCAGCATTTTTCAGGTTCCCCTTTCCATGAATCCCAGAAATGTTTAATTATACCTAATTAGCCTTAGATCCAGTTTTCCTTCACAATACTCGTGTTTATACTATGTGCATTACTATTTACTTCAATGTCAGATCAAGAGAATTGGGATGGAATGAAAGACATAATGAGGAATAGGGGAGATGAAGAGAGTGGAAAGTACATGAAAAAGAGGTTATTACAGGGAAAAAGAGGGATAGGAAGAAACATGTGAACACAGAAAAGAACAGGACATTTTTTCACTCTTTATTTTAAGGATTTTGTTTCTTCAATCCTTGTTTGATTTACTATACAACAGACAAATATGGATTTGCCTCACTCTGTGCAGCTAAATAGTTGCTGATTCTGTGTTGCACTTAGACAAATTTTATTTATAGCACCATGAAATTAAAAATCAACAGCATTTCTCCAGTAGCATCTAGAACAGCAGAAAAGAATGGAAATATTATATGGCTCTAGCAATATCATGAACAATAGTCAAATTCAGGGATTAAATGGTTTTGGTGTTGCACCCATTGATGGCCAAAAACAATGGAAGAGGTTTGAGCTTTGTTTGGGTGAACGAGAACAGACATCACATATTCCTATTCAATAATTTTATTCAATGCATGAGCATTGGCATTGAAAACAGGGATTTTGGACTGTTGACATCCTGTGTATGCGTGGATGAAAAAGAATTATAAATAGAAAAAATTGCATAGATGGTAATAAAACATTTGAGAGTAAACTAGTAAACTAAGAATCAAAATCTGACCTGATGGCCATAAAACTTCACTGAAACTAATCTCTCTATTACTTGAGTTTTGCATGTCATCATCCACATATCTCTCTCCAGTCATTTGTCCTCCAATCATTTCCCTTCAGAGTGGAAAAACAAAGTAAACATTCCGGAAAAAAAAGAATAAAAGTTATGTACAGAAAAATAACATCTCCTACAAGTTTTTTGTCTGGCTTAGTATCTCATCCTATTTAATTTTAAAAATAGAGATTAAACTGGTTAAAATAAAAGTGTGGAACGTTTCCTTTCATATTGAACTGACATGGCCATCACATTTGCAAACATGAAATTGACCCTCAAGGAGGTGAAATGCACTTCTGAAATCTGAAATGAAACAAGCCCTGTATGTTTTTTTTATTTTTTATTATCCATCCCTGATGAGCACTGTGTAAAGTCCAGGGGCTACTAAAGGCTCAGTGTTGGTATTGATATTTTTCAGTGGTAATATTACCACTGAAAAATTTGTCTCAGATTGTCTCAGCGTTAATGTGTAGATGTTTAACATTTACAATAGCAGAAGAGTGAATTATCAGATCATAATTAAAACAAGTTGTGGGATACTATAAATTACATTACAATTATCAGATAAAGTTAGAATTGCAATTTTCCTATTCCGCACTTGAGGGACTAATTTGATCTGAATAGGAGGTAGATTATTAACAATCAATGCTTTTAGCAATGGATTTGTTATGCTGTAGGTCCAAGTCTTTACAGGAAAGTAGAGTTTGTTTATTAGTGACCTTTGGCAGAGGGAAGAGGCATGCGGTCACCCATCAAACTGTGTGATATTTGTTATTGAAAAATCTTAGCGCAACAATGCCAATAGGAAATAAGAACACAGACACAGCATTGTTTGTTGCTTCTGTTCCTTTATGCTCCTTTAGGTTCCTTAATACAAAAATGATGAATGCATTTTAGATGCAGAAAAAGTCGAGGGTTCTAGTGTGTGTATGTCCAGTCAAGATAAAAAAAAATCATATGTGATATTAATCTTAAATATTCAACTTCGAGATGACTCAATATCAAATGTGAGATATATGGTTATGTGTGTCTGCCTACATACAGCCATATGATAGCATGTTGTTAGTGTCATGTCAGAGTGATCATACTGAATGCTTTTGTGTTTTAAGTTCTATTGTCATCATTTCTATCCAGTTCATTCACAATCATTCATTGAGTGAATGTGTGGATATTATGGTTATATGCCTGAGTTTCTTGTACATTATTCTTTGCTGTGCACATGAACAAACACAGATGATGTGCATAGTGACATGCTTGTCACCTGATTGACTTCTCTGTACATTTAGAAGACGTAGGATCAATGGAATTCAAGAAGGAGTTGCAAATAGAACATTTTAATTTATAGAAAGGGATTTATAAGATCTGTGAAACGTGACAAAAGGGAAAAGTGAGGCTAAAAAGACAAAAGGAAAAATATACAATGGAAGAGAGCGGTAAGTTGTGAGAAGGAAGGAAATAAGCAGAAATGTAGTAGAGAAGAAAGTCAAAAAGTACTTGCCCAAGACAACTTACAAGTAATTTTTTTTAAAAATTTCATATACATGATTAACCCCGAAGGGAAATTAGTGGCACACTCTATTTATTCAAATCAATCACATGCATATTTTAGTGTATGGGGGCCTGTACGCATGCATAGGGAGGTTGACTGGCAGGCAGCTCCTGCTTGGTGCGTCCAAATGAGCAACTTGTAAGGGGGACGGCCATCCGTCCGTCCGTCCATCCATCCATCTATCCATCCATTTGTAGACAAGACAGTTGCAATCGCCTCAGTTATAGCTGCTTATCCACCATATAATGGGTCTGCTGGAGCCTATCCCGGGTGGCTATGGGCAAAAGGCTGGGTACTACCCAGATAAGACAGAATGTGAATATAAATCAAGCATGAGAAAGAAAAAAGGGCATATGAGTGTTTGTTCAAACAATATTGGTATTTCACACAGAATGTCCTGTATACAGCATCCTACACCATTTTGTTAGCGCTTTATGAAGGTGATGGCAAGAGGAAAGAAGCTGCTCCTCTGTCTGGTTTCTTGGGGATACTCTACATATGTACTGTATACTGTATGTGCCTGCAGGAAGGTAGATGGTTGTAGTAGAATCTTCTTTTTTTTTTTCCTTCCTTGTTTCTGGGTATTGAGAAATATAAATTTTGTAGGACTCCTGTCAGAAAATCTCTTGAATTTTTCAGGGTGATTGTGTGTGAGGGACATCTGCCCATAGCAGCTATAAGTTGAAACCCCACTGAAGTTCAGGTGGTGGTTCACATGTAAATTACATGGGTCTACGAAAATAAACTATAGTCATGAGTGTTGATCTTCCTGTCAGAATTTTTCGGAGAGCTTCATGGAGAGTATGAGTGGGAGATGGTTGGAAATGACTGATGACAGGATAAAATAGATGACAGAAAGGTAAGAGGGATTACATCCACGGTTCAGGGGATGATAGAGGTATAAATGGATTATAGAATTGTACAAGGACTGTTTTAATTGTTCTATCTGATGACATGTTATAGATGAGAACTTCAATAAAGGAATTAACTGAAGGGTCAGAAAAATGGAAGAGGGATATGAAAGTGACATATGAGTTCAAATGATGATAAAGAACTTTAAGACAAGTAAAGGAGAACTTAAAAGAGGCCACATGGAGGACAGTGGAGTGAAGAATGACAAGAGATCAAAATAATGGTTATGAATAAAGAAATGGTGAATCAATGGTGGCTTTAAAGGAGTTAAGGGTAAAATATAACATTAGAGGCTGTTACAGTGGCAGACAATTATTAGTGATTTCATGCAGAAAAAAATGGATTCAAAAAGTAAGAAGCAAGAACAGCTTAAACCGTAGCAGTAGGGTACAGATGGAACATCATGGTGTGGAAAGAATATAAAAGAGTATAAAGGGATGATTAATATTTAATGAAGGTTATAAAACATTTAGAAATTAATTGAAGGTAGTTCTCCGCAGGCGTTGTGCTCGGAGTGTCCCCCGACTCTCGCCCACAAGTCAGCTGGGATTAGCTCCAGCTAACCCTCATGACCCACAGTGGGCGGAACAAGGTGTAAAAAAAGAATGAGTGAATGAAGGTCATTATCTATCTATCTATCTATCTATCTATCTATCTATCTATCTATCTATCTATCTATCTATCTATCTATCTATCTATCTATCTATCTATCTATCTATCTATCTATCTATCTATCTATCTATCTATCTATCGATCGATCATTTACATGTATAGTGGCAATAGATCACCATATTCAGTAACTTCATGTTACATTATTTAATATGTGTTGTATGAAGTACCTTTATCAGACAAATATGGATGAACAAGTAACTTCTTTTCTGGTGCTGACAGTCTAGAATAGTGCCCTCAGTTTCCCCACACGGTATATGTTATGTATATGTATAGTGCCTATAACATGATTTTACTTACATGCTCACAATTCTAAATAAAGCAATTGTGTGTGTGTGTGTGTGTGTGTGTGTGTGTGTGTGTGTGTGTGTGTGTGTGTGTGTGTGTGTGTGTGTGTGTGTGTGTGTGTGTGTGTGTGTGTGTGTGTGTGTGTGTGTGTGTGTGTTGGGTGAAAATGAGTTCATGTGTGATAATAGCTTATTAATTTTTGCCTCAGACTGCAATTCAGCAGGATGTCTGTTCAGGAGCAGAAGGCAAGTAAGGTAGAGAAAGAATAGAAAAGTGTGAGCATGAAAAAAGAGTGAGATGGAGTGTAAGAGAATGAGAGAGTGTAGCAGAGGAGGAAAGAAAAGACTGAAAAAGACACAGAAAATGAACAAAGAGAGGGAGGAAGAGGGCAATGAGGAAAAATGTTGCCTGAGGTAGAAAGAATGTGGAACAAGGAAGAAAAAAGAAAGTTACAAATTTCACGGTGCCTGGTTTCAAATGGGTGGTTATCCCATTTCTTATAGTCTTGGTTTGTCTGTCTCTTCTGGTAGAATTGCTTCAAGTTTAGGTTTGATCATTCATACTCAGCCTTTATAGCAGTGGGTGCATTTTTTGTGATGTGCAAAATATGTTTTAAGTTATGCAATAAATTATTGATTATTGTCATTGTTGTTAACTCTGACAATAGTGACAATAACTTCATTTACAGCATGAACACAAAACATTTAGCTTTCAGAAAGATTTACTAGAATTCTGAAGACAAAGCATACAGTTTAAAGCAGATATGAAACATCAAATATGTACTGTAAATTAAAACAATCAACAATTGCAATAAATTTTGATTCATTCATTAAATTCATTAGCCTGACCGCTTCATTCGCTTGTACGGGTCACGGGGAGCTGGATCGTATCCCTGCTGGCATAGGGCGTGAGGGGCGATGCCAGTTTACCACAGAGCTACAGAGAAACATACAAACACACACACACACACACACACACACTACACACACACACACACACACACACACACACACACACACACACACACACACACACACACACACACACACACACACACACACACACACACACACACACACACACACACACACACACATACTCATTCCTATAGGAAATTTGGAACAGCCAATTAACCTGAGTACATGCTTTTGGACGTGGGAGGATCCGGGGAACCTGGAGAGAACCACGCAGAGACAGGGAGAACATGCAAACTCCACACAGAGTGGGACCCGAACCCAGACACGCCTTGATGTGCAGCAACAGCACTACCCGCTGCTCCACCATGCCGCTGAATTTTGATTATAACACAATAATAATCTGTTAAAGAAACATTTAAAAGATTTGCTGCCGCAAACCCAACACTGTGCACAGTGTGAAGAGTTAGATCACTCTATATATCCATTGTACGCCACTCAAGAACACCACCAGTTATAGAAGCCCCTGTGGTTTTTGGTATGAGGGCCACACCATGACAATTTAATGAAAATCAAACGCTTGTTGCACAATGCCTATTTTCCTTTGCCAGTAGGGGGCACAAACATTTTAACGAAATATTAATATGGATATGTCATCTGAGGTTTTCTTTTTACTGGGCTAAATGGTGACACAGTGTGTAGTGCTGTTGCCTCATGCAACAGCTGTGTTCGATTTCTTAAGTTTGTATGTTCTCCCTGATTCTGTGTGGGTTCTCGAGATGAGACAACTTGGATTGTCTTGTTTGAAGAAAAAAAAAAGGATGGATGGATGAGCTGAGATACATTCAGGTACATCACATGAAAATTGTAGAAAAACAAGAGAGATAAATGAAAAATGGCTGGCACCAAAAGGCTGTGGATCCATTAGCCTGTAAACAACCTGAAATACCATAAAATTGTTGGTTATTTTGGCCTAATTAAACATTAATAAAATCTAACCTAATAGAATCTAACAACATTCTGCCATAATTATACTCTCCTTAATGACCATCAGTGTACCAGCAAAATAAATAAATACATAAATTCTGAGAACATACGAGCAGCATAGATATAGAGCTGAGAGACAAGTCAAATTAAAACAGCATAAGTAGAGGCTGTATTTTCAGGTCAACTGCAGCTGCAGATTAAAATCAAAGGTCAGCCTTTAATCAATGACACCACAAGAAAGAGAGACTGTGGAGTGAGAGAGCATGAAGCATAGAAAGAGATGGAGGGAGAGACAAAACAGACAGACAGACAGACAGACAGACAGACATAACTGTCTCTTCAAAAACGGTCCTGTGGACTTTATGAGCATTTGATATTCACTCATCAATCACAGTCAGAGAAGGAAATTAAAGTTAGCCTTTAGCAGGCAGAAGGTTTCCACACAATCACTGTCATGTGGACAAAGGGACATCAATGTTTGCACTTACGTTTTTAAATCATTAGCCCATCAACAGGGCAGTTTTATTTTGTTTTAATCTGTTGTCAGCTGGAAGCTACTGGATGTTTTCATTTTAGGATGATTCCTCATCATTCAATTAACCTATATCCTATATTGTCACTCTTTAGTGTCCGTCCTATTAACTCCATTTTCTGAATACAATTTTTTTTTTAACTACAATTTTTCAATCTCTAACCTAGTATCAGAAGTTGTCATTCTCGGGCTCCTAAAGTGCTGTTGCCATATAAACAAAAGAAAAAAATATGTTGTCATGGAAATGCCTCTCTACTTCAAATGACATCCACATACAGTATATTCATCCCATGTATTTTCATTTAACTAATTTCTTAGATTAAATGGGTGCGGTTCATTTGAATGGAATGTTGCTAACCCAGATGTAGAGCTATTCACAATATCTGGAAAGCAGCAAATTGCAAAAAGTAAATTTCTTATATTTAGCTTTCAACTTTGGTTGGAGAAGAAATGGAAAATTGAAACAAGAAGCCCATTTCAGAGAGTGCAAAGGAATTCATATTTGCAAATATTTTTTTACAAAGATATTTCACTTTTAACTATTACCAACTAATTTTCAGTAGTAAATAGATCCAGAGCTAGTGTTCAAGAAGTACTTGCATTTCATTGCAAATTTTAGACATTATTGAGATTGGGGGATGTTTATACCACCAGAGCAACATTTTCCACACCTCACATTCTTCTTGGTTTGAGCATCCAATTTATTTTATGCTTCTCATGACATGTCAACTCCAATAAAAAAGCAGCACAGCTCAGTTCAACATGAGGGTTGTGTGGTCCAAATCTCCTTTGCATATTTTCCTTCATATTTCTTGACCTGAATTTGTTCCTTTGTGCAGAGATCTGTTATTTATTAGCTGCCATCTTTCCAAATCCTGCTTTGTAGATCACATGGAAACAGAGGTATGTGTCTTTTTTGTGTTTGTGTATTAATAGGACAAGTTACTGTTTACAAGAGAGCAAACACAAATATCCCTTTTTCATTTTTCCTTCCCTGACATTGACATCTGATATGATAAACATCTCCAATGTGGCCTCACTCAGGTCCTCTTCATCACCGAAAAATAACAAAAAAACAAAACATGGTGGCACACAGATAAGAACCGAATCAACTCTCAGACCTCAGCTAAACCACTTTCACCCTGCTGCCTGTTAGCATTTCTCAATGTCATTTTTCAGAGAAGTCAAACCTATCCAGAGGAAGATTATAAACATCGGCATCACTGGCAAGGAACAAAAAGAAAAATTCACAATCAGATCAGTTTAAAAAGTCCCTGTTGTAATTGTCTTAATGGCTGCTACAAGAGTATATTTAAAACCCAGCTCAGCTTTAGTAGATGTTTTGGATCTCACTGCACAAGCAACTGATGTCTGATGCGACAAAGCTTTTAATTTCACTATGGACTAGTGCACTTCAATCTACATACAATCTACATACATTAACTTCATACTGAGAAAACTTTTTCACTCAAATAGTATTGAAACGTAAACGGCTAACCTTGATATCTGGATTCAGTAATAAATTGAATGACATTCTCAGTCAGTCATTTCATGATTCTCTAATTCTACAATGATTCCACTCACTCACTCACTCACTCACTCACTCACTCACTCACTCACTCACTCACTCACTCACTCACTCACTCACTCACTCACTCACTCACTCACTCATTTGATAGTTGTGTAATTTGTTAAATCATTAACACAATCTCTGACTTACACATTCAGTCATTCATTTATTAATACATTTACCTAAGCAATTATTTATGTATTCAGTCCCTCACTCAATAATTGACATGCCCTCATTTTTATACACTCCCTCAATCATTAGGTCATCATTAATTCATTCAGTCGGTCACTGTCTCTTTTATTCATTAGCTCATTAATTCATACATTTATTTATGAACTCCCACCCTCTGTCAATGTTTTTTTCTCTGGTTTTGACTTGTTTATCACCTGACTCTTCAATGTCTGTAATTTTAAATCCATTGCTTTTGTCAGTTGATGTTTGTTTGTTGGGAAATGTGTATGACCTTCATCCCTTCATTCTGTGATGAAACCTAATTTAATGAATGATGCTGAATCGTGGATTGATTTTGGTGTTGTGATTAGATGAAGCATTCCAAACTGTAATGGAAGCAAATTAGCTTTCGTCCTCAGTAATGGGTGAAATGGAAATGAGGCGGGAAGGCGAGGGAGAGTGGCCCAGAACCCATCTGACCATCTAACACCTCAGCCAATACCTAGCACTCTGCTAATGGCTCTCACACTGTGCGTGTGTTTGTGTGTGTGTGTGTGCACGTGAGTGTGTGTGTGCGTGTGTGTGTTAAAAATCTTAATTGAATTGATCAACCTCTTTGTGCTTTTTTTGTTGATATGTGAACATTCATCTGAGGATTATTATATTTGAAGGGATAAATTGGACCAATAAGTATGAGTTTCAGGAAGGTGTATTGAATGGTAGTGCCGTCATGCCTTCACCAACAGACATTTTATGCTCCGCACTGAACTTCAAACAACCATTATATGCAGTCTGTCATGTCCTGCGTGATTGCCAGACAGGCAGCTGCTATCAGCAATATCAACATGCTTTGTGCTTAGAGTGTCACTGAGTAGATGTCACGTGGTTTGCAATTTCTGAAAACATTTCAAAACAGATGGAGCTTATTTGCATAAATGAATTTTATAAACGGTCAGAACTGGCAAAATCTATTTAGACCCAAGGTATAAAACATCAATCACCCAAATAGACAGAATTTCAACAGTAAAATGTGCAGCAATAACAAGTCAGTATATAAAATGTTTTATTGAAAACTAAAAGTAAAATATTTATCAAACTCAAACTAGTAAACATCATTTTCAAATTCAGTGCAAATACTAGTGACACCTGTAACATCCAAAACACCCACTTTCAGAGATTACAGACATCCTTTATGTGATCACAACTGATGTGGAGGCTGTTCAGATTCACTTACGGAATTAAACTGACCAGAGATAAACAGCAACATAAGCATAGCGTATTTAGTAATGCTATTTATGCACTGTGGTAAACTAATAAAAAAGAAAAAAAAAAGGTTGAAAATAACAAAGAAAGCTCTGACAATTTTACTGTAAGATGTCCATTTCCAACCCACATTTATTACCTGCATATACATTTTACTATATATTGTACCTACCTCTTGCATTAAATAATCTCTGAACAATTCCACTCTATCTCTCTGTGGATATCTCCCATACTCTGTCATCCCTCACCTCTGTAATTACAGTCCCATTGCATTACGTTGTCACTTAGTTCAGGGTTGTCTAGTTAGCCAGAGAGCCGCACCACTTTCCTGCATGCTGAAGTCTGGCTCCTTAGTCACATTGATATTTCTATTCAGGTCAGATTTGTCTCTACTCCATTTAAGTTTTAGTGATGCCTTTAGCTCCAATGGTAAAGGCAGAAGTAAAGTAGATCCAAAGGATGGGCTGTCCATCTCTGGTGTCATTAACATTAATCTACTCCCAAGAGTTACTTCACTCACTGGGCTGCCAAACATGGAGGGAATTGATATTTACATCACAATGATGAAAGCTGTTAATGAGAAGGAAAAAAAAAGCTAGTTTAAGGTTTATAAGTCACTGCAGAAATAGCATTTTTAAATGTTTGGGATATAAATTATAAAGCTCTAACTTAGTTAATGATAACCCCAGATGGACACTGCTGTTAAAGATGCTTGTGAAGCCTAGATGCCTTTTCTTTATTTTGAGATTATGGCAAACATATTGATCGCTGTCATGAGTTGCTATATTCTCTTTGTGAGTATTACGAATTACAGTGTAGCATTTGGAAGGTCACAACCTTTCAAAAATTTGAATCCTTCTTTAAAAATGAACTGAACTGAACTAACAGACCTCTGTTACTGTCATCATCTGAGACTTTCTAGCTACCTCCTATCAGTATAGAAGGTAATTTTAGTTTTGAATATAGTCTTGTAAACAAAACAACTGACAGATGATGAAGACTTATACACACACAGACACACACATACAACCATGCTCTGATTTAAGCGCTTGCAGTTGACTCATAAATAGACATGTGGAGGTATGTCAGAATTTTTTTCTTGTGCTTCTCTAAGGCTGTTTACTCCTGAAACCTTCATTACCGTAATACCAATTTAAAATAAAATGAAAACTGGTGTGACCAAGGTATTGATTTTACCTGATGCTTCCAACATATAAACTACAGCTCCCTGAGTGTGTATTTGTCCTTCACAATGTTCTTTAATTCATTTATACAGCTACCACAACTGCCTGTTGCTTTGATTTACATTCCCTAGCGCTAATGACATATATGTGTGTGTTGTGGTATATGTTGTTCATATGACTGAAGTTGTGTTAAAACCAGGACATTAAACTCTGGCAAGTCTTCCATGAAGAAATTGCTTTCCTACTCAACACATTATATTACTAAATGTCTTCAAAAACATGCTAATCCATATAATGAATGGTCACACAACAACAAACCCATGTTTTGCATTATTTTGGTAAAAATGGCTGCTCTTATAGTAGTTTATTATAGCAGTGAAATTCTTGGCAGCAGCTTTCTGTTAGTCCTGGAATTGGTTGACCTTGAGGTATAATCATGTGTCCTGCAGCCACGGCCATGACAAATAAATGACTGCAAGATCAAGACATCACCCACAACCACACACACACACACAAACACACACATACACACACACGCGCGCGCACACACACACACACACACACACACACACACACACACACACACACACACACACACACACACACACACACACACACACACACACACACACAAACACACACATACACACACACACACACACACACACACACACACACACACACACACACACACACACACACACACACACACAGATGATAACACAAACACACATACAAGTATATACTGTATGTATAAGTATATAATAAATGTAGTAGACACAACATACACACAACATAAATAAGAACTCAAACTCTGTTAACACATAAGACACTCATTTTGTTTTGTCCAATAGACTGATTTATTACATAATATGTATAAAATATATTCTATTAGCCTCATGTTGACACATCATGTAGCCTATCATAATGGTTGTTGGAAAATTCTTTTTCTGAATGGCGTCTGATAAAACTTGTAATAAAGTCTCATGATTGATCCTCTGTTTCCACTGTAAGTGAAGAAGAGGAAGAGAAATAAGGTTGACACAACATCTTAGCATTTCTTAGCTAGTTGAGAAGACTGAGCTGGTATGCTTAACATACTGCTGACCTCATAATGAAATATTAGCACATATTCCTGGTCACCTCATGCAGCATGTGCCTCTAGGGATGGATACATTTCCCGAGCCCATAGGTCACATGTTAACACAAATGTGGTTAAGGTTAGGGTCAAATGTTACAATTGACCTATTGACATTTAGTTAACTTTCATTTCATTCAATATTTAAGGAGTTATGCCTGATTTGTTGTGCATTAATTGTAATAGGAGTATGGTCGGCACAGTGGCGCAGTACACTGTCCCCGCACAGCAAGGCGGTTCCGGGTTCGAATCCCGCTGTGTGGATTTTGCATGTTCTACCCTTGTCTACGTGGGTTCTCTCCGGGTTTTCCAGCTTCCTCAGACCTCCAAAAACATGTGCCTCAGGTTAATTGGCCGTTTCAAATTTCCTGTAGTGTGTGAGTGTAAGTGTGCATAGTTGTCTGTCTTTGTGAGTGGCTCCGCAGCGCACTGGCGTCGTGCCTGGAGTTTGCCCCTTGCCTAGGCTCCAGCTCCCCGTGACCCGCTGCGGCGAATAAAGCGCAGGAAGAAAATGAATTAATGAATGCTATTGGAGTCTTGCCTGGATCTGTAATTCACTCCTTAATAAATATTGTTAATTTATATCCATGGCATTATGCATTGTTGAACATTCTAATGTGCTTAGCCTGGATTTGTTTCTGGATTGATGTTCTGGCTCCGTAATCTTTTCCCCTTGGCTTGTTCACAATTATTTCTGAATTTTTGATCTTGTCTTGGTGAAGAGAGTTTAGAGAGTTTTAATAAGGACACAAAATAGATGAGAGTCAGATTGATTTCACTGTTTTCATTCATGTCTTAGCGTAATACTACTGTTGACAGATATTTAAGCAGTTAAAATGACCTCATCCACACTTCTGTTTGTTAGTTGTTTTCTCTCTGTGAAGAAGACTGTTGACAACTTTCATCAGTCATTTTCTTTACATTGCAAAGTTGATTCACCCGACATCACATGTGGTGGTGTTCATGGCGCCCTGTAGCGAAATTATCTAAGTAAAATCCTGTAGTGAGTGATGACAAGTTATTTTCAAATCTCATACTCCTTGAATGTTTGAGATTTCAGCAAAGATAGTCTGGAGACTTCCACTCTGTGTGACCTGATTTTAAAAAAATGTGTAGGATTTTAGTGTGTGAGTGGAGCTATTGCCAATTATTCCCCGTCAGCCACTGACAATGAAGAACATTTCTGGTCTGATATTCTCTTGTCAAATTATTTCATTGCTTCATGTACTTAATGATTTGTCCTTGAGCTCTGATGCTTTTTGAAATACTGCTAACCTTGACTTTGATGTAAGCTTTAAACACACAGATCCATTAATATGCTCCTAGGGGTGATTTGATGTTATATTTGAGCTCCTTTTGAATGTCAAGGCAATGTCTATTCTACCCAGACCTATAGATGCCTTTATGCTTGAGTCTTTCATCAAGGTATCTGCAAACATTTCAGGGTGTAGGCTCTAACTGAATGTCAGCTGCCTGGAAAAATCTTCCATGTTTCATTGGCCTTGACTTTATTATTCTTGCGGTGATGATAAAAGTTTAAATGAACAAAGAAATATTACTTACATGTATTCTTTTGATATATTTACAGAAAATAATTACTACACAATGAGTGATAGCATGGTTAATAGTCACCCAAGCCTGACATAATGTAGGCTTGCACTGCTTCCATACGTCACTGTATTATTGGATAATACTGCATGTGAGATCATTACACATCAATTTCAACACAGCGTTTTGTGCTTTTTTGATTCCAGTGAAGGACAATTTCATAATTTTGCATTTCTACAACATCAATTGTGTTCTGAAAATTGTAATGAATGTCAAATATAACACTATTAAATAAAATAAATATATAAATAAACCCCATTATGACTTTTCTTTCTCTTTTTCTCTTTTCTTATCATAGACATGTTATTATTTTCTTCACACACCAGGGACAAGATGAGATGGTTGATTTATACCACTGAAACAGTGCTTATTCTGTCAGAAATATTTCAGACTTATTTTCATTAACCTTTGATCCTCACGATGTAGATTTGAATAATACAAAAGGACAGTTGCATCATATGTATAACAATCTGCTACTCTCTCACCCCTCTGCTCTGCTCTACTCCATTCTTTTGATGTGAGAGATTAAGATCTGATGACCCGTGAGAGTTTTGATGGCTTTACCAAGTGTGCGCACACACTCTGGAGACTTGAGGGTCTCCTCAGGCTGCTCAAACACTGTTTGATTCTCTCTTCTTTGGAATTCACACTCTTCCTATCAATAATATATGGAGAGCTGGTTCCCTCCTCTCTGCATGGTAAAATAGGGGCTGCTCCTTTGAAAGACAGAAATCCTTTGGGACATTCAGAGACACTTGACTTTGCTTCTTTTTCTCTTCCTGCTGTCTTTTTCCTCATCTCTTCCTATTCCGCCATTCTGTCCTCCTATTTAGGTCTTTCCTTCCATAAATATCATTTGCCTCTTACCCTCTCATCCAGTTTTTCATGTTCAGATATATTTTCTCTTATATTCCCATTTTCTCACTCTTTTATTTCTATTTATCTCCTCTCTTCATCCTCTTCTAATCTCCCCTCTTCCAATCTTATTGTTTCTCCACTGTTATCATCTCCCTTCTTTTCTCATCTTCTTCCCTTTACTGTTTTCCACTTCTATTAATATCTATTTTTGTTCTCCACTGTCCTTCTCCTGTCTTTGGTCATCTCCTTTGGTTATCTTCATTTCTGGTGTTCCTTGTTCTCCTTTGTCACACCCTATCATCTTCCACTCATTCTCTAATCTCTTTCTATTTCAACCTGATGCTTGTTGCTCCATTCTTTCATTGTTTTGGCCCTTATTTTTCCTATTACTCTCTTCTTCCTTCTTTTCTCTTATGTTTTTATTGTCTTTGCATGATATCACCTCACATGATGTTTCCTGTTTTCTTTACTGCTCTCCCCCTTGTCTCTTCTTCTTTTTGTATCTTATGTATATGATAGTTTCATTGTGATTTCATTATTGCTATTTGTTTACTCTCTTGTTTTCTGCCACCTCACTCTCCAACCATCCTAACTTTTTCTTTCTCTTCTCTCTCTCTTCTGTCAGGGATAAATGAGTAAGTCCTTGAGTCCTTGATTCGCAGACTGTCCGCTGGGCCCTGCTATCCCCCAGACAGTGCTTTTTTTCTGGGATGAGATGCTGACCTCTGACCCTCCTTATGGCTGCTTGTGAAATCTGACAGGAACCACCGAGCTGCTCTGTTCCTCTGGGAG
Organism: Antennarius striatus; assembly: GCF_040054535.1. Classification (NCBI taxonomy): domain Eukaryota; kingdom Metazoa; phylum Chordata; class Actinopteri; order Lophiiformes; family Antennariidae; genus Antennarius; species Antennarius striatus. The sequence continues at coordinate 10,785,623 of NC_090796.1, read as the reverse complement.
CTCAGAAAGAAAAAAAGAGGGAGGAGATACTTCACACTTGCATTTGGAGTGATTCCCCTCAAGGCAGAGCGAGGAATTTTTGTTTTAATTCAGGATCTGTTTGGTCAGATCTGTTTCTCGAGCCAAGCATGCTGCTGTTTTGCACGAGATGAACTGATTAGTTGGTCATTTATCATTATTAGCTGATAGATAGTAAAAATTTCTGGTGATCTTGGTCCAACTTTATATCCTTAGCTTAGCTGCCAGAGTTGTTTAACGTGATGATGCACCTGCCAAAAACATTTGCCAGGCAAATGATTGTTACTTCTTTCTGACCGAATTACAAATCCTGTGTGCGGTGATGAGGGATGATTTCATGCTTTATCTAATTTTAAAACTTGTTCTTGCAACATTTTTCTTTCCAATAGAAATTAAACAGGACAGACCTGAAGACTAAACTTCATCCTTTGACATGTCTGCCAACTACTGTTTGGTTTCAGATTTAAATTCTGGTCGACAAGCAGTGGAGTAATTCCATTTGGAACCTCAAATTGAAAAAGAAGTAATGGATGTTTGACTGTTTTATTCTACTTTGTGTAACATCTATTATTTCAATTAGTTCCAGATCAAAAGTGTCTGTCTGGGATCAGGAAAAGCTAGTGTGCTTTTTTGCTAACACTTCAATAACAATTACATTTTTAGAAATGTGTAATGGAAATGCTGGAGTGGTTAAAAATCAAAGAACAGAGAAAAATATTCCTGCAAATACTTTGACTAGCATTAGTAGGTTATACAGACAAGAGCTAGTTAGCTCGACAGTTACTCACAAACAAACATTGTGAGTGCAGATTTCATGACATTTCTAAAGCCAAATATTTCACAAAGATACATTTCTTGTTGCCTTAAGGACCTTCAGCTGTTTTTCCATGTGGAATTGTTTTGTTTAGGTTTGATTGGTTTATTGGCCAGAGGGATCAGGAGGTAGATAGGGATGTCTCCCAATTTATCATCCCATTTGTCGGTACACCCTCCCTCTCTCTTACAGACAGGCCGCCTCGTCTTACAGTGCTGCATTTAATAAAAAACCTCCACAACAAACTTTGCCTGTAGATAAGATTCACCACCAGTTATTTTTCATGTGTTAATTCAAACCAATAAGTGTTGTACCTCAATGATAGCACACTGTGTCTCCTGTGATATTGTACCACTCTGTGTCCTGATGCAGAATCACACATTAAATCGACCAGAAGCCTAAATGCAAACGTCTACCCTCCCCCCAGTCTCCTGTGGAGCCGGTCTATGTCCGTTATGCCTTGTGTTTTGTGAAAAATTTTGCAGGTCCGCCAGAGGTATGTACACAGAAAAACTCACACAATAAATCAGACAGAAAACTGCTATGATGCTATAATAAATGAAGGGTTTATTTCCCGCAGAGCATAGAGCAAACAAACAACAAATAATGAGCAGCAAACAGCAGATAATGAACAGCAAAGAGTAAATTATAGACAACTATGATGCTAGTATAAACTGGTAGCTACATCCTCCACAAAGAACAGCTGGAGTAAGCTCGTAGTTTCATTCCCCACAGAGCATAGTAAGGACAACTATGATGCTAGAATAAACTGGTAGCTACATCCTCCACAAAGAACCGCTGGAGTAAGCTTGTAGTTTCATTCCCCACAGAGCATAGTAATGTACTTTGAGTCCCAGGACCCCCTATGATGCTAGAACAAATGTGTCGTTCATTCCCTCCACAGAGCATAGGACAGTACCCACAAATTCTTTGGTTGAACTAAAGCATTCCAAATGTGCTCAGTCTCTTACCTTGACACACGAATCGGAGAGCCCAACGATCTAGGTAGAGTAGCATCAACTGTGCTGGGTGTTCGTACGCAACCCGCAGCTGACTCCAACATGGTGCCGGAAACCCTCTACTTTTACAAGCCGGAATAAACAACGCACCACACTGTCTGAGAAAGACGGGGATTCTCAGGCAATGTTGGGAAGCCCTCTCTACACCTGGGAAGGCAGTGTAGGCGGCATTCACATACCCCGAGAAAAACATCTTTATCAGGCGACCTTACACACTGGAATGGACCAAAACAACTTAACTGAGCAGAGTTGCCTGAGAACAGGCCTCTCTATTCTCTTCAAATCCACACAGATGAAATTCCCATTACACCTTGGTATTCATGTTAGGCAGAAACACATCCTCCGCGTAATGTCATCCACCCCATTGATGGAGAATCACCTGGTTCAAGTGAGACAATTGTGAAGAGTGAAGTCGCTGCTGCTTGTTGGCCCTATACATCCATATCCACCAATTCAGTTCCTAGAATTCCAGCCAAACAAAACCAAATATCCTCAGTTACATTTGGACACATTTCATTTTGTTGTTTAGAAGCGGTAAGCAGCTGTTGGTTGTTAACACAAAGGCATTCAGAGTCTGTTAAGAATATCACACTTTATGAAGTCTATAAATCCTTTGTTTGGGAGATCTGTTTTATATTAGTGATCATGTTTCAGGGATAAAGAGATGAAAAGTCTGTTTTCAGCATCGTGTCATTGTCACCTAAGTTTCATCAACTTTATGTAGAAAACAAAGTGTCCTTGTAATCTACAAAGGCAGGAAATGTACTACCTGCACTCCCACAACGCGCTGAGTACTACAATTTGCACTTGTCTGCTCTGTTGTTGGTTCAGTAAACATAAAAGATCAACATAAAGTTGTTCTTTAGCCATTACTGAAATACTGTGTTGTTTGAATGAATGACCTTCATGATATACTTTAAGTCATTACACACCGTGAAGCACAGTGGTGTTGTGCTAAGACAGAGCTTTATCTTACTGCACAGCAGTGGGGGCTGCTGATCTTCTAAAGATGAGAAGCTCATTGTCGGCCTAGATTATAAAATTTGTCCATTTATTTATAAGTAAATGCTGCCTTCCATTTCAGTCATATTTAGATAATGATCCTGTGACTATAGTGATTTCCCTTGTTTGATGATTCATTACTCTCATCATGCTCCCTAAATGGTTGCTACTGCAGGCCAAGCAAGGAAGTCACATTATTAAGACGGTTTAGGAAGGCCCTAATTTTGTTTGACAGTTTCATTTTTTTTTGCTATTGGAATATGAGCGCTTTTATTCATCGCATGTTCAACCTTGACCTTCCCAGGCAAGTTCACCTTACAAATACTGACATGTTCATTGCACTTTTATATGCCTGGTCAAAGTTAGGCAAATCTTCAAACTTTTGACCAAATAAGACATCTCTCAGATGGTTTCATCAAGATGCATTGGTCAACAGTTTTTGTCACAGCCAGTCAGCCAGCTAACTTTGTCAAACAAGGAGAGCTGAAAAGACCTGTTATTTTCCCCAACTTTTTGAACCGACATCAATCTTAGGTGTTGATCTGCCCTGCAATTTGCTTCCAAGTTTCTCCTCGTAAGTAAGATGGAATGGATTAGCAAAATCAGGTTGACAGTATTAGCATTGTCTGCCATCTTTTGCACCCAGTTAGTTTGCTAGTTCACTCCGACATATCCAACAGTATGAGCTTTTGAAAAAAGTAACAAAATTATTTTATACTTGAACAAGGAAACATTAAAATTATGTTAAATTTAAACAAAAAAGTATTCTGAGTGTGAGTCTTATTTACAGCATAAGAAATGATCAGGGGATTTTGCCAAGCAAATACTAAGAAATTGGCTGCGGCTTGTTTTTTTGACTTCCTGTTACCAGACTGATCTCACAGTGCTCAAGTGATGATGTATTCCTCGTCATTCAGCCCTTCAACTGACCTTCTAATTATGATGGGTGCCCATCGTCTGGGCGATTCAAGGCCAGACTAGTGCGCCATTCAGTCACAGAGATGCTAAGTATCAAGGGGTGGGACAGAATTGACTTATAAAACTGATTTATAATTTTAATTTTTTTGGTGAATTTTTCAGTATTTTTGTTTTGAGGCAATGCAAAAAAAACAGTTTCATGCAATGACGTTGAAGTAAATAGAATGCAGACTTCTACAGCCAATTACTATACATTGATGCTATGGAAATGAATGAGAAGTTTACAAAATCAAATCAGTCAACTTGTGAAATAGCTGTTTCTGAATGAACTTGTCTGCAGGATGAGCATGTTTTTATGCATTTGTAGTCAATGAAATGTTACCACGGCAGCATGGTTTCTGGCTTCCTTTCATCACCAAAACATGCAACTTAGGTGAATTGGTCACTCCAACTTTTCCGTGAGTGTGAACATATGTGTATCTTTGTCTTTCATGTGGATGGATGGATGGATGGATGGATGGATGGATGGATGGATGGATGGATTTAATCAATTGCCCCTTCTGGTTGCCATAAGCAGGATGGCAACCAGAAGGGACAATTTGCTAATATGATGTCATCACGTTTAATAGTTTGTTCTCATGTGTATGTATGGCATTAAATTCACATGCATCCAGTATAGTACAGTTTTGCCACAAAAATATTTAATAAGAATATTTTGGGTTCTCTCCAGGTTCTCAGGCTTCTTCCCTCATCCAAAAACATGAGCTTCAGGTTGATTGGCTGGTCCTAAATTGACCATAGGAATGTCTGTGTGTGTCTGTGTGTGTGTGTGTGTGTGTGTGTGTGTGTGTGTGTGTGTGTGTGTGTGTGTGTGTGTGTGTGTGTGTGTGTGTGTGTTTTTGTGTCTGTGTATAGCTCTGTGGTGCACTGGTATCGCGCCCGGAGTTTCCCCACCCCATGCCTTAAGATAAGCCAGGATAGGTTCCAGCTCCCCGCAAACTACGTAAGCGGATGAAGCTGGTTGAGAAAATGAATGAATGAATGTGAATTTTTAAAAACTGATTAACCATGCATCAGAACCCCTAAGAAAGTCACTTAAACTGGTTCTGATTTTAATCAGCAGACATAATGTGCATAATAGATGATTAAACCAAAGCTAGCGAGAGATCAGATTCAATAAGACAGTAACAAGATGTTCAGAAAACAGTATTCATGTGTCCCTATGTGGCTGGATGGATGTGATCAGGTTAAATTGAGATTGACAGTCTCAAACAGTCACGGCAGGAAATTCTGACCGGCCATACATAAGGCAAGTGAAAGACAGGGTGGTATGAGACATATGCTTGGGGCTTCAGCGCGCACAATCATGATGTTCCTGACTGGATTTTGATTAACCTTAATTTCTACTGACAGAGCTGAAAGAAACAGCACTTTGTGTGGCTGCATGTACTTTTTAAGTTCAGTCTGTGTGCTTGCAGCCCTATTAAGACAAAATATTTATTAGATGACTTTTGAGACTTGCAAGCAGTACAATAGCAAAGTGGGTACCTCTGTCACCTCACAGCAAGAAGGTTCTGGGTTCGATTCATTTCTTTACAGAGTTTGTATATTCTCTGCAAATTCTCCTCACCTCCAAAAGCATGCAAATTAGTTGAATCAAACTAAATTGATTGTGGGTATGAGTGGTTGTGTGTCCTTCGTCTGGCTCCGCGATGTGCTATTGACGTGTACAGAGTGTACCTCACCTCTCAACCATAGTCAGCTGTGATCGGCTCCAGTTACTCCCATAACAATTATGGTCATCTGATGAAAATGAATGGATGAATAGAGTTTAACTTGCATCTCCAGGCTGTGCCTTCAATGTTTTGAATTTCATTACATTACCACAAATCATATGGATGAGATGGTGTAAGATTTTCCATATCAACTCTAAATGCTAGTTTTCCAGACTTTCTTGAATGTGGATATAATTCTTACATATCAGCAAAAACAATTTTGAGGATCTAAATGCAGATGCTAACTCAAAAACATACATTTGCAATTAATATATTAATAAAATCAAATCTAATTAATAGACATGTCAATTGTGGAAACAGGTAACAATAAACTCAAGTCTACCAAGGAAGAAAAAATAAGTCCAAAATCCGGACCAATAAATAAATAAATAATAAATAGATGGACGGGCGGATTCATTTCTATTGACATGAATATTTTTTGATTCATTCATCCGATTCATTTATACCCAAAGCTTCTGTAAAGAAATAGAAAATTATAATAAAATGAATTAAATGAAGATACAGACAAATGCAAAAAAAGGTGTCCTGCATCCATCAGCAGGCATCCCCTTCACTCTCTCATCTGGTCTTTTTCTATATCTGCTTGTCTGTCTTGTCTTTCTGTTAATTTGGCTTGTGCAACAATCTCACCACTACCTGATATGAATTGTTTTATTTCCTCTTTCATTGAGCCACCCTACAGCCTGTTTGTCAGGAGAGTCTCCAGCCTGAATTCCGTTGGGTCCCCATCAATCTGTCTTTCTATTGTTTGCCTTTCTGTTGGCAGTGTGTTGTACCAAAGCACAAATAATGGCTTCCTACTTTAGCTGTCCCACAGTGATGAATTACCCTTAGAGACAAGACTGTTTTCACTAAAACATAATTTCTTCTTGCCTGAAAATGTTCCGTTATGCGTTATGATCTATACACATTCTTTAATGCACATTTTCCGTTCTGTTGGACTTAATGTAAAGGAAACACTGACACACTGACACTGCTTCCACAGAACTCCTACTTAAACTAAAACACTAACTGCAATCATAACACAATTGCAGCTGCTCTGCAAATCTGCATACACATTTAGGGCTCTGATTTCCAGTTTTGTTGGAATGCAGCATAGACTGTCAACCATGACAATGTATGGCATGACAGTATCAAATGTTTTGTTATACTTCCCTCCTTTTCCCACCTTCCTACCACCCTGGCATATGTATGTGTAAATCTGTCATTACTATGGATGCTCTAATAATATGTAACTATCTCAATCAATTGTTATATCAGCAGTGCAGTGAATGGTTTAGTGTGTAAAATGTGACGCGCATATTGATAGAACCACAGGGAAGTATCACTTGACTCAGTAGGCAATGATTTTAATTTTGAGTTTCTAGTTTTGTTTCTGAGCATGTACCTGTTGAAGAAATTGGAATCCGTAGCTTCAGGGATTCCTCATAGGGGAGCAGTTGGTGTTGTTTTGTCATGAATTAAGGAACACAGTGCAGCGCTTCGGCTGCAGATGGTGGCAATTTGAGATCAAACTCTTTTACCTAGTAGCACAGTGCCAAAATTAGCAGAGATGGTGCTTAGGAATCCTGCTTTGCACTTTAAAAGTAGTTTGGCTATTACAACACGCACGCACACACATAGACTCACACACACGCGCACGCACGCACGCACACACGCACGCACGCACACACACACACACACACACACAAGCATTAACACACTCACACAGTAAGAGCTTTTCATCAATAAACCTGATCCAGGATAAAGCAGCCAACCTCTTTGGACTGCTGTTCAGAATCTGAAGAGAACGACTTTAACATCCCTGTTAAACAGAAGCATCCGGGGACAGGAGAGCAATGTACAGAGAGAGATGAGATGAGATGGAGTTGCTCTACAGCTAATGGCTTTGTTTTGTTTGTAGCGCTGTCCAGGCCTGAAAGTCATTACCGAGCACAACTTCTCCAATCTATTGTGTTGTTTCTCTCTCTGCTTCGGCTGACAAAGCTGATATGTATAAACATGGGGAACAGAAAAAAAAATACATCCATAGAAAATATGTATGGAAAAGACAGACCCGTGGCCCACAAAGCATTGTCCACTTTGTCCGTTACTAGAGCCTATCCCAGTCGACTACGGGCGAGAGATGGGGCACGCTCCAGATGTGGCTCCAGTGCATCACAGAGCCACAGGAAAGACAAATAACCATTCATGCAAGCAATCACACCTATAGTCAATTTCAATTGGTCAATGCAACTAAATTGCATGTTTTTGAAGTGGGAGGATGCCAGACAACCGGGAGAGAACCCACATCAACAGGGGTGAATATAAAACCTCCAAACAGAATGGAAATGCACCCACAACCTTCTCGCTGTGAGGCAAAACTGCTACCCACTGTGCCCTAGTGGGTACCTGGATTTCATCAACAAAAAAAATCATATTTTACAAAGATTGCATTTCAAAAAATGTTAAATTTCATTTTCTCATAATTGGTATTTCCATGTTGTTATGCAATCATCCTTTTTCATTCCTCCTTTTTATTCATTCAACTTTTTGACGACAACATGGATGCAATCATGTTGTCTTCAGACGCTTATCTGCTGTAAGGGTCACGGTCCACCCCAGATGAGATGCCACATGAAAGACAAACAACAGTTTTTGCAGTTTGTAGTTAATTAAAAGGAATACTTCTGAAATGCTTAATTCCTCCAAAATTTAGATCAGAAGAGAAAGATTTAAAAATAAACAAGAAAGCACAAAGATGACATCTGTGTTTTTGTTTATTTCCTTTCATTTAAAGGTGAAAAAGTTTTTGCAAGTGATCTGGTGTCAGTCGAGTTTTTTGGTCCAGCGTTACTATTTTCAGCTCACTGTTCTGTGTTTCGTCTCCTCCTTCCTCCGCCTTCCTGCCTGTGACCCAGATATCGATCTCAGGGTGCCATCTTGAAGAATGTCTCGGTTCCTTAAATGTACATTGATGAGAGAACAGGCTTGCAAGAGGGGTTATGAGAAAATGTGTATATCCTATATATCCTCAAATAATATTTAAACAATTACTTGAGATGCAGCTGTACCACAGAATTTAACAGACAGTACTTCAAAATGACAGCTTATTTTGTTTAATACCAGTACACTAGTCTTGATTTTTCTGAAGGCGGGATAAGGAATCAGGGAAGTGAAAACTGGAAATTAGAATTCAGGACAGCCTTGTGTGTCAAATTTCTGTGCAGTCAACAAGTTCAAGACCTTCTTTCTATGACGTCTGTGCAGAAAACCAACTTCTTGTTTTTATCACAATTTAAGTCTTTGTCCTGTTGGCTGGAAAAAGTTTAGACCATTTTTTTCATACTGTGTCTTTTCCCATTATAAGAGATACATTATGGCCATTTCTCTACACTATGTCCACTGGGCATTGGCTGTTTGGGGGCTGGAGGTTGGTGACCATAATAAAGCCTGGGTGTGCTGCATTATTAGCCTCTCAGGTCATCCATTTGATCCCCTCATTAACAGAGACATCGTTGAGCAGCAGCTCAGCACTGAGAATGGTGAGGGGGTGTTGTGGTGGTGCAATGGGTAATGGCTACAAATCCACGAAGATAGATAGTTTAATTAAGCATAAGAGAATTTAAGAAGGTGAAAAATGAGCTCTGTGGGTGGAGGGAGCCATGTTGAACATACAGAAAGTATGAGTGTGTGAAAGTATTTATTGCTGTTTGAGGGTATGATTTTCCCTGAAATTTGCTCTCATATAATCTAATTTCCTTAGCTTATTCACTAGAGCAAGGCACTACTCCTGCCAGCACCAGGGTTTAACTCCTCTTGGAGCCAATGCACTTATGCTATTAAAAACAATTATGGTGAAACTATTGAGCTGAAAGAAAACAAACAAGGACTAAGAGAGACATTAAGTTCAGGAGATGAATGGAGCAGGGATGAGAGACTGGGGAGATGGAAGGAGGGAAAGAGAGAGGTTTGGTTAATGAGAAAAACAGAGTTTAGAGTAAGAGGGATGAGAGGAGAATAGGTGCTGATGGAAAAATTTACTTCAGAGACAGATTAAAGAAATACAGTAAGAATCAAGATAAAAAGCCCAGAGGTGAGGAAGGGGGTAGATGGACTGAGACGTCAAGATTATGAAACAGTAGAAAGCTGCACGGAAAGAGAAGAAAAGATAATCTCAAGGGGAAGAGAATGAACTTCAGATACAGCATGGAGGTAAATGGTGTTGATCCATTGTGCTGCGCGGCACATGACATAATTCCTGAGTGTCAGTAGAACGCATGATAATGTCATTCTCATAAAAGTTAAAATAATTGGATAAATTTGGGACTATAACACCAGCAACACAAAACCAAACAGATGATGAAATGCGAGCTGTCAGTCATCTCTTGACATATCTTAAAAAGATATTTTTGCCTTTATATTATGCAATAAATGTTAATTGTAAAATTACAATGCTAAATTTAGTTTCATATGAACCTAGCTTTTCTTTCTACACAAAAATTTCAGTGAAAGGAAGGCTGACTGGTAATCCAGTAAGGTTAGCAAAACAGCAACAGTTTTGTAACATTCCGTCTGCTTTCCGTGTCAGCATCATTGACTAAATGCATGAAATTACCCTTTTCCTTTGTTGCTGTTGCTGATTGCTGAACGGTATAATGTATAAGTATAATGCCTCCTAAAATGAAAAGACTTGGGAGAAAAAAAAAAAATATATATATATATTTAAAAAAAACAACTCTTGAATTAATTGCAGGTGCACCATATAAATACATTTTCAGTATTGTCACCAGGGAAAAGTGGTTGGGTTTTTGTGCCCCTGAAAAGTTGTCTTTATTAAAGACCTTGGACAGAGACACATAAAAGGGGGAAATATTAATATTAATCTGTTTCCTATCACAGACAGTTGTCTGACAGCACTCTAAAGTCATAAAAATAGTTTAAATATAGCCTGAATTTATTTAAAAATTTTAAATGGCCAACCACAACTTACTTACACACTGTTCTGCAATTCACATTTTCAAATGCTGATTTCTGCAAGTGCTGTGCTCGTTGGTCATGTTAGCAACATTATAGATGCACAATCCATTTTGACTTGAAAAGTCATTTTAATGTTAAGATGACTGAGGTTAGTTTCAAGAAAATATTCTGTCAGCTGAAACATCTTATAGGTTCATAATGCAACATAAGATAATTTTTGGTTGCAATTAGACTTCAACCCTTTCGCTTCACCACCTCAACCACCCATTGCCTTTGAGTTATGTTCTTCACCATACCAAATCACACTACAGGAACATAGCTTGAAGAATAGGATTACTGACCACAATATATGAGGTGCAAAAGTGGAAGTGATGAATAAAAAAAAGATAACAGCAAGTGTGAATTGAGGGAGGTAACTTGTCTCTAACATTTTAAACACTTATTTCTTCCCATAGTTTGATGTTGCTTTACAAACATTTTTTGTGACTGGCTTTTACACATTAGCATATTTCTATAGAAATGCAATTTTGGTTGGTAAAACATTTGCCAAATTCATTTGTCAGTGTTCAGGGACAGGCAGCACTGGGGTGCAGTGGGTGGCACTGTTGCCTCAGAGCAAGAAGGTCCCAGATTTTATTCAATATCTCTGCAGTGTTTGTTTGTTCTCCCCGTGTCTGTGTGGGTTCTCTTTGAGTTGTCTAGCGTCTTCCCACCTCCAAAAAGCATAAAATTTAAGTGAATTAGACATGCTAAATTTGCCTTACATGTGAATGTTTGCTTGCCTATGTGTGGCCTTGTGATAAGCTGGTGGCTTATCCAGGGTGTTCCAGCCTAACCCCGTGCTGTAGATGTTATCTGTATGACGATCATTCTTGTCTTCAAGAAGATGGATGGATAGTGTTCAGCAGTATCAGAAGTAACCACTGATCCTAACTTCCATGGAAATATTGTATACAGTATTTACTTAATGAAACAAAAACAAAATACATTTGTCGAAATGATAGATTGAAGATATATTTCCAAGAAGGACAAGGGCTGATTAAGAAACTCAGAATCTCTTTGTGATCCTGCTTTGTCTCACGCCAGTGATCAGGGCCGTGTATAGTCACACTAATCCTTTTGTTTTGTTGTTCCAATCTAGCAATCTATTCCCACTTCTTATTGATTAACTGTGCCTCCCCGGCCTCCGCAAGACACATGACTAAATCTCATTTCCTCTATTATTGTGGTGCAGTAACTTCAAAACAATCCAGTTGTTGTCTCTATTCATGGTTGCAGGAGGCGTGAAAAGGTGTAGATGTGATTAAAAGTAGCAGTGGGATATTTATGCAAATAATTGGATGCTATTTTTTTTTTTTTTTTTACATGTTGATTCATCAAAAGATAGGGCATCTTGAGTTATCTGCTGGGTACAGACAGTGTGGGCTACCAGAAAAAATGCTTTGTAATAATAATAACAATAATAATAATAGTAATAATAATAATAACAATAATAATAATAATAATAATAATAATAATAATAATAATAATAATAATAATAATAATAATAATAATAATAATAATAATAATAATAATAATGTCATTGGGCATTAACTCTCAGTGGCTGCTTGGCAAAATCATACCTGTAAATGGCAATTGTCCATCCAAAAGTAACAACCTGGTGTAAAGCGGAGGCAGTCTAGCAGCTTTATTTCCATTGTGGTAACTTGATGTAATATATTGGCGGATGCTATTTCTTGTGGCTTGGCACTCAGACAGGATAACAGTAGGTCAGCACTTTCTAGATTCATGGTGAGTACTAATGGAAGCCCCCGACATACAAAATATGCTTTTGGCACTGGATGTCCTGGTGAGGTTTGGTACAATGGCTCTGATCAAATCAGGGTCTTAGCTGTAAGTCACTCATCATTCCATGTCAGCTTTCTACCGCTGTCTGTCACAAGATGTGATATGATTACATAGACAATTTTTACATGTATGTATTGGTTTCAAACATCAGGTAAAGAGTAGAAGGCATGCTAAAAATGTTTTTTTTTTCACCGATGAAACCACGATGAAACCAAAGACTGACATACTGATTTTTTTTTTTTTAACACAACTTAAATCCATAGTTTGTGGTCTACGCTAAAAAATATTGCATTTTTACAAAAGAAAAAATAGGAGGACAACATCAAAGAGTGGAGTCACTTGACACTCAGTGAGGCAATTAGAGCTGCTGGGGACACGGAAGGATGGAGAGAGCTGGTCAACAGATCGTCTGTGGTGTGGAGTTATGGGATACATAGATAGAGTTTATATAATATGAATATTCCAACTCATGTCATGTTTGCATAACCACCTCTTTGATTTGTAACTTTTGGAAAGTGTCTGTTCACTTGCAAGCAGCTGTACAATCAGCATGGTTACAGATTGAGTATTCCTGAGTGTGATATTAAGACATCATTTCAAAACATGTCTCTCCTGCTACAATACATTTCGTCACAGTGCACCGAGGATAACAAGCAAAAGTCTATGGCCCCCTCCTCCTGTGTATGTGAGGTAATTTCAGTAAGATATTGATACAGATCACACTGATAAGAAGAGCAGTATGAGGGAGGAAGATCTTTGTCTCGCTCCGACTAATGTTTTTTGTCTCCTGCCGTCTGGTAGTAGTCACTCTGTGAGTGCTATTAGGATGCACAGGGAGTCGCTTCAGCTAAATATTGTGCAGGCTTCATTTAACAGAGATGAAACCATGACTCACCATGGACTCATAGCAAGTGAGTCACGTTGCAACCCAAATCATTTTAGCTGGCTGCTGAATGAGTTATCCCAACAGCTACTGGCGTTGTGTTTCATAAGCCTCCAAACCTATTAGTCCCATTCTGGTATATTATGCTAATTGGTCCTCTGTGCTTTCAGTGCAGCTGGACTGACTGCAAATTTCTTGGATGCTCTGAGGCTCATTTAACATAGTATTGTTCATGTCATGTGGTGAGACATCAACAAGGCAGGTGCCTAATTCAGAATTTTTTTTTCTTAGTTGAAGATCATACCCACAGATTTGTTGGGCTGCTTTGAAAACAGTTTGAAAACTCAACAGTTCAACTGTCTCAAGGTTAAGAGACACCGTTTGAAGACGGCACTGTCCAAAGTCTGAAAAAGAGGACAGATGGTTTGAGACAGGACTGAAGGTCCTCATGGACCACATATAACTTTCAGGTATAGGCATCCTCTCCAACCCTTGCATTTCGTTCTCCTTGTACTATCATGATGACTACCTTTGGAGTTTCTGGTTAGAGTTGGTCATAAAACTCTCCCACCTCTCTGTACTCATATGTGGATGTTGGGGCAATGACCCAGATGATGGTAATATTGACTCGGGTTGCTCTCATATGAATAGTAATGAGTCTACATGAGACTGGCCGACAGCCCATAATAGTGTCCTTACAGTAATGTTTTTGTGAACAAGGAAATCAAAACCCTGCTTTTGTTGTCATCTTTGCTGCTGAAATACAGATTGTTGCCTACAATTGTTTCACCAAATCCTCTCTGGCATAGCTCTCTGATGCTACATATAGTCCAGCAGTATTGATCCATTGTTTGAGTTAACTGTTCAAGTTTCCAATCAGCAGTCAGTTTTTTTTTTGGTGTGTTTCATGTTCCCACTACTATGTTGTCTCTCGTGCGGAATCTGGAGATTTTCTCATTAGTGAATTTTTCACCTATGTCCTGGTGTCCAATGGGAGGTGCGTTCCTTGGTGACATGGGGAAGGCCAAGCCAGTATGGGTAAAACTATGGTTGTAATGGTGTTTTGAGCAATTAAACCTGATGCAGCCCTTCCCTCTCCAGGTTGGATGCAGTTTAACATGATAAGCACGGTTGGTTTTAATCAAATTCAACCAATGAGTCTGTTTCCAAGGTCATCTGTTGGGCCTTTAGCAAAAGCATATGGCAATTTTAAGCAATATTATGGAAGCTCCACTTCCATAAAGATTTATTCTGTACATTAAAAAAGACTGAATTTTGATGATCATCTCCATGGCTCTGTCCTCTCTTTCAATCCAGCTTGGAGAGTTTCAGCTTGAGTTCAGCCAAGTTTGACTCATCAAACATTAAGCTGCAGGGTCCCTGTGACTGGCCAGATGTTCTGCCACAGAATTCCCTTTTTCCTTCTCTTTCTTGGAAGTCTACCTGGCTATACTTCATGCTTCTCTGCCTCGGCATGAATGTGTGTGTGTCATATATATATATATGTGTGTGTGTGTGTGTGTGTGTATACATTTAGAGAACTTATTTATTTAAGTTTCCCTGGTTGGAGCTCAGTAAAGAAATGTCTTGTTCCCCTTGGGGTATCTCTTGACCTTTTAGTCTGGACACATCTTTTCCTGCAGAAAAAGTCAGGTTCTAACTACAGATGAAAGGCTGCTGAGAGGCTTAAACTGTGGCTGCCTGTTTGGTACACAGGAGGGGGCAGGTCCTCCTTATGGCTTTGCAAATGCTGAATGTGTTGTGAGGAAAACTCATTTGAAAGGTGATGTCCAGCTTTGGAAAGTCAGTTTTTCCACGTTTAAAGTATTTAATGAACTCCTTTTGTTTGTACATGCTGAATCTGACCCAAAAGTCTGCTGATTAGACACAAACACTAAATGTGAAAATAATCCCCAACACAGCAGTTATGCAACCAGAAAAAAAATAAAAAAATAACTACAAGCAGAATTAGAAAGGACAGCATTAACGGATGAGGTAAAAGGTTACTTGCCATAAAAACATAAGTGTGTGCCAATCAAGTGAATACAAATTTGTTTTCCTGATGAGAATAACTGCGAAGTGTAATATTTTTCCAGAACACTTGAAAACAAGATGATACCCCTCAAGGGATGCCATTTGGCAAAAATTCAAACTTGTTTATGAGAAGCATGGCGCTGCCATGGCTTCCAGCATAACGTCAGCTGTGAAGTTTGCAGCTAGGCCTACCACTAATTTTTGTGGCATGTACCTGCTTTAAATGAGGGGAGCAGAGAGAGTAATTATACACACATATCAAACACATCTCATTGGTGTGTTTGATATGTGTGTATGTGGGAAAATGAAAAAAAAAAGGATACTGAAGACACATTATGTGTAAAGTTAAGGTTTGAGATTATGTTATGACATCCATAAATGTAAAAAAAAAAGAAAGAAAAAGTAGTGTAACTATCACAGCAGGAAGCTGAAGCAAGATGACCTTCAGTTTTAGGGGTAGCATTGACAGATACTGTACAGTAAAGCAGAAGCAATATTGGTGTTTTCAAGCGGGACCAGCAGCAGGCTGCTTTAAAGGAGCATATCAAAACAAAGACAAAAAGAGCTTCAGAGCCAAGAAGAATCAACTAGATATACTGTGTTGGTGAACAAATGATTAAAATAAAGATGTATAACTGCAATGAGGTCTGAGGCCTGGAAACAAGCAGGTTTTCCTCTGTGTCTCCTGCAACTTGAACGATCTCCCCAAAGTATCAGAAAGTTGATAGGTAAAGAGCAGACATTCTCAGCTTCATACCTTTTCATTCTGCTGTGGTATAAAACAAAGCTTTCTCAAGGGCAATATACCTGGAAAAATAGCAAAGCATCTCACTGAAAACCCTTAAGAGATTCCCATTATGGACACATGATTGGATTTTACTCCAGAGGGTGACGAGTCTATTTATGAGGAGGTATTACATGGGAAAGCCTCAGGCAAGGAGGAACTGTAAGATTTAGGGAAAGTTGAGGTTTATGGTCAATGAGATTATTTTTGCTGTTTGTTATTTTGGCTTGGTAAGGTTGTTAAGAAAGCAAAATGATGTAGAAATTGGAGATCCCTGATTTTCAAAATGTAAAACTTATCTTCTCAGGAACGACAAAAAGCATTGTGCTGCATTTGCCCAACACGAACAGGTTCATTCACTTCCTGTATTCAATCTCTGCACATAGGGAAGCCTCTGAATCCAGAGGGTTTGTCAAAGTAATACTTCTATACAGCAGTGATAGCTGGACAGAGCAGCATGCATAGCATATGGATGCTGCAAATCAATGTAGTTCAGTTAGAAGAAAGTGAATCTTTGACTTAGCCTTATAGACTGGAGATGTCACCTGTTTCTTCACCTGATCATCTGTCAGCTGGATTATGAAGCACAGGTTAAATTAGCAAATCGATTAGGGATAATTCTCATGGTTTGTGCACACTGCAATTAGAGATCAAGACATTTAACATTGAAGTTGGGCCTCTGTAAGATTGTTTTCAGCCTAAGGGACTCAGTAGCACAGTCCACTAGTTCTGGGCATGTGGTCCAAAAAGTTTGGATTGTGAACTGGTAGTTCTCACCGCCAAAGTTTCCTTGAGCAAGGCACTTTCTCCTTACAACCTAGAGCCTGCAGCTCTACTTCTCCTCATCTTCATACTTACAGGCCTCTTGTGTGTGTGTGTGTGTGTGTGTGTGTGTGTGTGTGTGTGTGTGTGTGTGTGTGTGTGTGTGTGTGTGTGTGTGTGTGCGTGCGTGCGTGTGTGTGTGTGTGTGTGTGTGTCATGGGTTGTACACATATATCTATGCATGGGATTAACAATAACAAACTAGAGTGGACAAATAATTTTCCCTACAGTTGATTAATAAAGTTGATGTATTTCTTCTTCCTCATTTAACAATCCACAATATTACCCTTCTTTACACTCTACAAACCTTTCCATTAATTGTGCATCTCTTTCCCTCTCCCTCCAGCATGCGAGCTGATGAACCAGGGTATATTGGCATTGGTTACCTCAACGGGCTGTGCGTCAGCCAGTGCACTGCAGTCACTGACGGATGCCATGCACATCCCTCACCTTTACATCCAGCGAAACAGCGAGGGCTCACCGCGGACCGCCTGCCAGTTCAACCCTAGTCCCGGCGGGCAGCGCTATACGCTGGCAGCCCGGCCTCCTGTTCGCCTCAATGACGTCATGTTAACTCTGGTGGAGGAGCTGCGCTGGCAGAAGTTCGTTGTGTTCTATGATATTGAGTATGGTAAGTGACAAGTGTGCATTTGCTTTGTTGGATTGACAGATCGAATGTCTTGATGCGTACCAGGGATTAAGATGCTTTTTGAAATGGTGTTGTCTTTATCATTTTGTGTATCTTTAAGATGTTGTGAATTTTAATTCAGATTTTGACTGTTTTGTCCCAGTGGCTGACATGAAACCTGTCTACTTCCTGTGTGATCCATTTTGAACTTGTTGCTTTAGATATTGTGTGGTTCGGTCTGGATTTTGGAGTAGACTGAAAATGTATTTTATAGTATTTTAGTAGAGGTACTCATTTCAGAGTAGCAATAGTTGCATATTTTCCACTGGCTTTTCTTAAGCTCATTATCATTCCTTATATATGAAGCATCAGTAGAATTTTTACACTATAAAAAAATCATTTTTATAAACTTTTATAATAATGTGGAGGTCAATTTCTAAAGCTTGATTACATACACCCTTATTTTTTTACACAGTTTTATCTAAATCTAGGCAATGGAAAAAATGTGCTAGGTTCACCTGCTTAATGAAACTGAAATGGTTTCATGACGCTCTGTCTAAACACAAACATATTAATGCAAAATTTATTTGAATAGAAAGTGTCTTTGCATACAATAAGTAAAGGTATTTCATTTTTGTCCAGTTTGCGTAAAACCATAACCTAACTCTGCCTTTGTTTGATGCTGACTAACGGCCAGACAGTACCTTCAGGGCAAAGAGACATGTATTTATTGTTGTAGTTTAACTTGTTGAATGAGCAACAGACCAAATGTCCACGGGGGAAAAATGAACTGCCAACATTTGTTTAGAAGACTGGTGGCACATTGATCAGCTGAAAAAGGTCACCTGCAGATGGCAGCATTAATGGGTATATCCTAAATGATGGACATATTCTCTGACACCAAAGAGCTGTGTTTTCTTTGTTGTACACTACATTAAACACAGACAGTTATGCACCTGTCTTTCCATCTTCAACTGACAAAGTATCATTCTTCTGATACAAGTTATTTCATAGCTTTCAGTCTGTTCATGTTGAGCGTTTCAGCTCAAAATTAATATTTCTGAGATAATTACCAAAAGTCATGACATGACTGCCATAACTGCAAGGCATTTTACTAAAGCAATTAAGCTTAGCAAAGGATATAAAACTTGAACAAACCTATTGCGTGTAATGTGTCCGTAAAACTATTATGTTACATTTTTGCTCTTGGAAAGCACTATTTTACCTCTTGTCCTAAATGCTTGTTGAATACATGTCAACACATAATTGCAAAAGTATTTGCAATGGTTGCAGGCTGCATGAGAGGATGTTGCAGTAAAACTTCAGATTGGCTCTCTTGTTGCTTGCTTTTGTTTGGAATAGCTTACTTTGACTGTATCTTAATGAAATCGCATTAGGCTCAATGGATTTTTGAGCATAATCAATACAGGATGGTGGCAATTACAATATAAAGATATAGACAAATGCGGGCATTTAGCCTCTCAGATAGTCTTATCCAGAGTGATTTAGAGTAAGTGCATCAGTAGGTGTGGGCCAGAATCCGAATCCTTTAATAGCAAAACAGTGGCCCAGTGAATATTAAGAGAGGAGTACAACAGTAAGGATACAGAGGGGAACTTGTCTTTTCTACTTCACATCATTTGACTGTGAAGATCCATGAATACTTATTTACAAGTACACCTGTACTGTTAACTTGAACTGTAATAAAACTCTCTTCGGTGACAGATTGGATTTCTTTAGTACCAGCCTCCATTACCTGCTGACCATTTCCCAGCTCAAGGAGGAAGGTCCCTTGCCTATTAAAAATGCTGTGTTAGAGATATACACTTCCAATAGCAGGCATTTAGGGACTTTCAGGGGATTTCTGCAGCACACAATCTTTTTAGTCCAAAAGAGTCTAGAACAGACAGTCTCCAATTTGTTTTTTTGTTTTTTTCAACAAATATTGCTAAGACCCAAAGGTCCAAAATTCAAAATGTCATCATTATCATTAGTCTTTGAGTGCATTGAAATACAAACGCTCACAAAATGATCTCAGACATATGTCTGTTCTTAGCATTCATTACTCATTACACACAAGAACAAGGAATTGTCCTATCATTTAATTAATTTCTCCAGCTTTGCAAATACATTCTTAGTTTGAGAAATACAGTCAGTTCCAGTACTAAATGTTTTATATTGTTCTTCATAGTTCTTTGCTGTCAAGAGAATAGTCACAATATAGTTACTATGCTGCCAAGATTGCTCTGGTACATAACACTGCTTTCACCATGTGTGTAATGAGTACAGCTATTAGTAACAGTCATCTTCTCAGCTCGCGGGCTGCTTCCTCATTTCATAGTTTCCATAGTACAACAATGCCTTGCACTATTAAACAAATCTCTGTGAAGATGTAGTGCCCTTGATGTCTTTATTATTTCCCATGGTCTGTTGTGTTCCTTCTGTCTTTTTTCTTTGCTCTGTTTGTAGTGTTGTAGTACCTTAATCATTGCTCCCATGTCTTGTCCAGTCAATGCTGAATTCCTGTGAGTGTCAAGGCACATTGTGGAATTAATTGTTCAGAGAATAAAGCTATGAATATGTGTTCTTGATCACTGATATTTTCTGCTATCACACTGAATTGATGATGCTAAAGGTGTAAATGTAATGGATTTTAAGCAAAATGAACATGTTGATATGATACGGAAAAAAAAAAAGCTGTTTTCCAGCACTGGTGTGTTTACAGGGATTTTGAAAACTTTTTTTTAGTGTGTTGACAAGCCAATCTTTTCAGAAAACAGATGGTGTGCTCTGTCAAGCTTCCCTCAGGCTATGATATGAACAAGTGTCAAGAGGAGTGATGAGAGCTGAGAGCAGACCCCTGAACTACCTCATAGCAGAAAACTCCCACAGATAACACCGCTGTTAGGGGTGGGCAGTGTGGTTGTGACTGCAGAGGGTGAATAAATAGACCAGACCCTTGAGAATCACAGCAACTGGGAACATTAAGCCCGTCAAAATGGAATGGAAAAATCACAGAGAGGTTTTTTGAAACCTGAAATAATTCAAAGCTGTCAGTACATTCTCTCTCTTTCAAGGCAACATCTCGGACTGTAATTGTCTGGAAGAAACTGATGTATATTTGTAGCCAACTTAACTGACCGCAGGTGAAATGAACACCATTTGGGCTCACTCAGTGCATGGCAGAGCTTTAGTGATTTCACTTTTTTACTTGTTTTCAAAGTACTGACTCACTTTTTTAACTTGCTGTTAAAGTTTTATGATGTTTTGACAGATAAATCCCCCTGAAACTTTAAGAGAAATACTCAAAATGCTGGAGGAAAATGTTGTACAAGGTTGTTTCAGAAATGTAAGAAATGCATGCCCTCTTCTTCTTGTACTGGTATTTAGCCATTGTCCAAATTTTAAGACATTTCAAGAAAACTTTCTATAATACATACATATACATACATTTTCTGCTGCGTCATCCGCCGTAGCGGGTCACGGGAGCTGGAGCCTATCTCAGCTGCCATAGGGGGTGAGGCGGGGGACACGCCGGGCACGACGCCAGTGCACCGCCGAGCCACACAGACAACTGCGAACACACACACACTCACTCCTACGGGCAATTTGGGACCGGCCAATCAACCTGAAGCGCATGCTTTTGGAGTTGGGAGGAAGCTGGAGAACCCGGAGAGAACCCACGCAGACATGGGGAGGATATGCTATGGCCACAGAATGGGACTCAAACCCCCACCGGCCGTGTTGTGAGGCGATAGCGCTACCCACTGCGCTGCCATGCAGCCCCTTTCTATAATAATGTAATTTCATTCATAGAATTATTCACAATAACCTACCATAAATTACTTACAAAGTATTGCTTACAAAGTAAAGCTTGCTTCTTGCTTCTTGCCACCTTTTAATGCACCCGACACCACGTCAAGTTCCTCGTATGGTAAACTTTACTGTACCTGGCAATCAACTATTTTCCAATAGAACACCACAAACAGAAATCAATAGAAAGCTGGCTGAAGGATTTTGACTATGAGAAGCAGCACCAAACCTTCCTCTAACTATTCCAACAATGAGCAAAAAGACAGCTTGAATTCATATTTCATCTGAAATGGATGGGTATTTTTCTAAGGTCTAAAAGCAACCTCTGACATTGAAACTGGCTTAAATTCCAATTGAGTTTTATGAAGCAGTCATAATTTTCCAATGAATTCTGTTTTATACCATACAGCACTTTGTCACTATTGAATTACTGTAAATAATTTCAGGTAGCACAATTTGTTTATTGAACTGAAAGTAAAAAAATGCAAACCTCTTGTTTGGACTTAATCATACAGCACTACCCAGACACTAATCCTCTGTAATTCCCCGAAATCTATATCCTTTTATCCATTTATGCATTGATTGTCATTAATCCACTGAAATTTTCAAATGATGTCGTTAATAACCATTCTCCAATATTTATATTCTAAAGCCAACTTTCCTTTGATTTAGCACTACATAATGGGCTATGACACATTTAATGACTATGCCCTTAGTGTTAGTGAAAGTTAGCTAAAGAAACCACAGTGTTGGACCAACTTCGAGTACACCGACACTCACCACCTCTTCTTTAACCCTTCATGTTTCTCTTCATCTTCATCCATAGCTCCATGACCCTTGTGATATACGACACCATTTTGAGAACGAGGCATGCAGGAGGCTCATTTATTCACCTTACAGACTCATTGTTGAGGGATACAAGAAGCAGATGGGCTCTTTCGTTTGGCTGTCTGGCTGTTAGGCTGAGTCTGTGCAGACTGACCAGGACTGTCAGCCGGCTGTGATGATGATTAAAAGAGCTCTCTGGATCCTAGCCTCTTTCCTCCTTTCATCCCTGCTTGCAACCTTTTTTGCTCCATTTTTAAAGGGCGATAAGTAAGATGTTTTCTGCCTCGTGGGACAAAATGACTGTAATACATCAATAGGAAGATGCTGTTGGTCACTAATAGCACTGTAGACCTTCCAGTGGTTTTTGAGTGCTTTAAAAAGTTTTTTCTGAAGTCTAGACATAAGAAGGCATTGCTGGGATTGTTAACGCGTTATCAATAGCTGTTTCCTTTTAGGGTGATCATGCAGAATGAAGTTTAATAAAGGTCAATAAAGGTTACTGTTTCCCTCGTGGCCGTTTAGTAATTTTTCTGTTTTCAGACAGTGTACTTTTTTTTTCTTGCTCTCCTGTTGCTGGCTCTCCACATTTTTTTTTCTCATATTTTCTTACTTTTTCTCCTCCAACTTTAGTTCGCATTTGCTGTTTCTCAATTGCCTCTTCTGTTGCTCTGTGCTACCGTCCCTTACATCAAACAGTCTCCAGATATTTTCCTCAGCATTTTCTTTTTGTTAGTCTTGTCTGCTGACCTATTCAGTTGAGGCGAAAATGTTTTTGAACTTGAAGTAACACCACTGAGGGTTGGGACCATCACTTTTTCAAAATGTACTCATACAGGAAAGAAAAACAAGATACTATGCAAGCAAAGTTTTATATTCTTTATTTAGTGGCTGTCTCTAACATGTTTTTTTTTTTAAAAAGAGGTGTCAAGCACGAGAAGAATACAATCATTCTCCCAGTTTTCAATCCAATTATGCTAAACAGCTTGTGTTTTTTTCGACTGGCCAAACTTCTTTTTTCCAATTTCCTCTCAGAAATTCTATTTCTGCTTAATAAGGTGTGGTCACCAGCCTGCATCCCAACCAATAATGTGAAGAGCCAAACTGATTCAAAGTTGAAAATTTCCCTTTAGAAACCTCCAAACATTTGGTAAGAACAGATGATGCCATAGCTGCCAGTGGAGACTTCACAGGAGCTTTCTAAACTCTTCGCAGTTGGCAGTTGAATTGCCAGCTGCGATATTTTGAGGGTAAGAGTAGACCAATAAATAATAGAATAATATAGAAAAAACTCACCATTGTGTCACACTGGCCTCATGAGTTTGGTCCTGGTGAATAAACCATTGGGGTTCCCCACACGACAGCGTGAAGTCCGTCACAATCAAAAAATATAAACTGCTATGTTTGACGAAGCCAAATCGGCTCCGAAAGTGAGAAACATGGACAAATGTGAAGACCGGAGCTAGCTCGGATAGTGGCTCGAACGTCCGGGTAGACACCGGAAACGTGACAGTGTGAGGTTTTCAAGTGAGCTTATTCAGATATATAGGTGGGGATGTGCTTTGCAGAAACAGCTTCAGAAAATCCAGTGTGTAGTGAACTGCCAAGGTGAACTGCAACCTTTTAATCCTTCAGGTGAAAAAGCCTCAGACAGACATTTATAGTACAGTACATTTTTTATGTCCCTATCAGTAATCGAAGGCTCCCACTAGAGGCTGAATCACTTATTTCATCTCACAATTGAAAACTGTTAGCAGGAACAATCAAGTATAATGACTTGCTAATTTTAGTGTCTCACCATCAGGTCATTAAAATTAAAAGGATTTCTTCCCTCTGGGGAATCAATATTCTGATTAAATTTAAAAGCAATTTGCATTTTTAAAATGTGCTTTTTGTCAGAGGTGAAGCCTCAAGGAAAAAAAAAATGTTTACAAGAACATACCAACACCCTCAGCAGACTGTATTTAGTAGCAATTTGGCCCTTTGTCATGTCCATGTAGCATGCTTTTCCTGAGGGTTAAACAAAACTTTATTTGCTTGTGATCAAAGTTAGAATGTACTGCAGCTAAACATAGATAATACTTGAGTTTACTAAGTTAAACTTTTGGTGTGTATACCCTTCATTCAGCCAGATTTATTTAAGCTGTGGGAGTGGTAACAAATAACAAATCCACAAATCAGCAGTACTTTGCAGGGCCAATAGTAAGAGAGATAAAATAGAGATTGAGAAGGCAAACACACACCACTTCTGTGTGGGTTTCAATATGGCTTCACCGCTTGGTTACACTGAGCATGACGCAGCAACTCAGCTGCATCAAATCTGCAGACCCCGTATCTCACACTGGCTGCAAGACGCCCAGCGGACCGCATGGGTGGACAGACAAGCTGCAGTGAGCACTGGGAAACTGTTTTTCATCAAAACCCAATCAGAGGCAGCTATGAAGCGGAACAGAATTCCATCCTGGGGAGAATGGTGGATACAGACATAGACATGGAGACTGGAAGGTGTGTCCTGGGGGTAAACAAACACACTCTCAAACCAACTAAAGAAAAATGTCTTCTCCCCTGTTGTTATCTGTGACACGCACAAGGGTAGCTGTTGTGTAAACTTGTTTAGGTGGATACATTGAGCCATTGTCTTGATCTGATCAAGTTCTCCTAGGGGCGAAAAGGAGAATTCATTTTTTATATCACTAATGAAAGCATGAAAAAACATCCATGTCATTAATTTCAGTGAGATCAGTTCAGCAATCCATGTCATCCTGCAAGAACATAGAACCTGACTGATTTTAGTAACGTGAATGCCTTATTTCTACTGATCACAGATGTTTTGTTAAACCTGACTGGCTGCCAGATATGTTGTTTATCTGGTCTGAACACCTGCTTGCTGAAGAAATCATGGATGCATTCAGAGAGGTCAACATAATACAGTGTACAAAATATGGTATGTGTCTTCAGTTTCTCTGGAGAGCTGCTTCCAGCTGCACATTTGCAGCACATTCATACCACAGCATCCTGCAAGCTATGAGCCATTCAATATGTGTGCATGTCCATAATTTGAAAGAAATAAGACATCTTCAGAGAGCAAAAATGACATCCAACCTGAATATGTACACTCTTACACAGCTTGAGTGTGGCTAAACATGACAATTTCAGTTAATATAAGGAGCAGAATTTAAAAGAACCAATCATAAGTATTTATGAAGAGCTTTCATCAAAAAAGTGGTGCTACCAATAAAAGAGTGTCAGGAAATGGAAAAAGCAAATGAAACAAGAACCAATGCAGTCAGAGACTGCAACATCCCGCAAGGCCCCTGAATTCAAAATTTGACCCTGAACCCAAAGATCAAAAAAAGAAAAGAAAAGAAATAAAGTATACTTTATTAATCCCCAGATGGGGAAATTACTTTTTATCTCAGGTGTACATTTGTGTTAGTAACAGTTTGTGTGTACAGGCTCCTGAAACACGACCACAGCACACAAGGGGGCTGTAAGCATGTAATTAGTACACACAACACATGTGGCTCCACGGTGCACTGGCGTCATGCCCGGAGTTTCCCCCGTCTCACGCCCTATGCCAGCTGAGTTAGGCTCCAGCTCCCCGTGACCTGCTACGGCAGATGAAGCGGCAGAAGAGTGAGAATGAACACACATTGAACAGTACATAGTACAAAGCTAGTGCTCTTACCTACTTTCATAGGTCAAAGCAGTAGCTTTGATCAAAGCAGTA
Source organism: Antennarius striatus (assembly GCF_040054535.1). Lineage (NCBI taxonomy): Eukaryota > Metazoa > Chordata > Actinopteri > Lophiiformes > Antennariidae > Antennarius > Antennarius striatus. Next base: position 10,759,730 of record NC_090796.1, on the reverse strand, counting down.
GCTTTGATCTACAGTGTCACACTGGCCTTCTCCCATGTCTTTCTATCTTATCCAGTCCCTGAGTGTACAAAAGTTAAAATTTGACCTTGACCTAGTTTTCTCAAGGTCAATGTCATCATCTCATTTTCATCTCCTTTGCCGCCCAAGTAATATGCTTTCTATCTGCATCGGTTGCCAAGATACTTTGTGGACTAACGGACAGATGGACTAACAAACGGACACACAAAGGCTGACAATACATCACTGCTGTGAAGCGGGATGTAAAAAACCAATGCAAAAAAGAATAATGAAATTTTTGGCCTTGTCAACTACTTTTAAATTCATCGTTTTGTTTGTGCTGCATGTGCAGTTGCCTGTTTATGTCTCAAAAAGACTTTTTCAAGTCTAAAAGAACACCAGCCCATATAACCCTCTCATATCAATGGAAACAGCGCTTTGAAATGTCTGCTGCCATGTCTGCTGCCATGATTAAGCGCTATATAAATAAAACTTGATTGAACTTGATTGATTGAAACATGATACTTCTAGAATATCATATCAAGAGCATCTTATCTTGGAAGCTTTTTAAATACTTATCAATTGTAACTGGTATGGTGGTTTCCAATTAGAAGAGGATGGAAATATAAAATGTAGGATTTCATTGAGGTTATACCATATTAGGTTTTGATAAGTTTTTCACAATTAATTTTAGGTTGAAAATAACTGCTCAGGTCAGGTAAGATTTGCTACAGTTGTGTTTTGATCACACAATAGGCGACTGCTGTGCATTTTTAGTGTTTGACTCAAAAATAAAGCTGAAGTTGTTGAAGGTTGAACAAAAAATCTGCTTGAGAGCGCTTTCAAATGCTTTCCTGGTGACAGTCAGCTGTGACCATGATTGACTGCTTTGGTTCAACTGTTCAACTGTTATTCATTGTATTTCCTAACCTGGGGAAATACATGATTTTTCAAACTGTGCTTCACATTATCTGGAATATAATTTACCTATAAAACTATCGAATTTTAATGGACAGTGTCCAGAAATACTGCTGCCAGGTTCTTTTTTTTATTTAAGAGAAGAGTTTAATCATTGAGAAACTAAAAAAGTCTCTGACAAAGTACAAATGGTGTAACCTTAGTTTCAGGTCAGCCATTCGGTTGTCACCTTAAATAATGTGCTGTGACGCCAGAGTTGTTTCTGTATATGTTTAACATCTAAAAAGTTTTGTGCCGATAGTGTATTGTTCTAATTTTCCAGTCCCTGCTCTTCTTTATCCTAACACCAAGTGGTCAGGCTGAGGATCTGCTTGTCAATTTTCTCCTGCTAATTCTCTAAACTGTACAATTATTTACACTAGACGCTTTGCCATCTCCTGAGAAATAAACTCATCTCATTTTGACAAGAGCAAATTCTGAGCTGCTTTTCCTAAACTCCCCCTGAGGAGGAGAGAATACCAAAGTAAAGATCAATCACAGGGAAATGATTCAGGGGTAAAGAGGTAAAGCAGAGAGACAGGAGAGACTAGAGAAACTGTAGAGGGGAAGAAAGGGAATTGTACTGGGGGTCTCCATTGCCTTTCATTTGTGAACCTCATGTGCTGCTGAATTTATGTCCATACCTGAGGGAAATCTGTTCGGAATCACCTCAATGTGGGAGATCCGACCTGAGAAGAAACACAGTGTGTTGAGTTTCATAGCATCAATTTAAAAGAGACACCTTCTGGAGAATGGATGTACTTAGTTCAGAAAAGGTCTCTGACAGTGAATAAGGTTTATATTTGAAACAAATTATGCTTGGAGTGACAGTCTAACCATACTACTTTCACAACAGTACTTTTCAACACAATAATACATTTCACATCATGACAACAGCCATGTTAATATATTGAAATAATGTTTAGCATTCACTTGTGTGTCAATGTCTCCACATAATGACTTTTCTACAGGTGGAATCCTTCTGTCTTCAGGAGAGATACTCAGAATTTGTTTTCTAATTAAAAAAACAAGAAAGAACTTAAACTGTTTAAAAAATCAGAAAGCTGAATGAGGAAACTGCAAAAACAGAATGAATTATTCATGATGGTATCAATATTGTGCAAAAAAAGATGAATCTGGCTCTATTTAGATGTCGATGTGATAATGTTAAGTATTGCCATTATGGTATATACATGCATGAATATTATATAATATACAGTATATTCAAATTAATGTATTAATTATAAAGTTTTCTACATGGCCAAACTCACTAATCATCACAAACGTCTTTGGGTTTCACTAAACTAAGAAGGGTCCAGCTGAGTCCTCAGAAGAGCTGATGATCTTTTCGTGCAGGTGAACATGTACCAATCTGCCTGAGGGTTTCATGCATCTTTAAACTGTTGTGTAAAATAAAATAATTTATTCACAGCATCAGATTTTGAATCCACCTCCCTCGCTCATTATATTTCCTCCCACCCTCCATATTTTGCTTTTAATTACAAAGGACAAGACTGGATGCTTCTCCGTCAATTGAACTTCTGTCAAACCACGTTCACCCCTCATTGGGCTAAACTCCCTCAGAGGATTAACCCAGTCTGAAAGCCATTTAGAGAACCTTGTGTTGCTTCATGCATACTTAAGGATGCACAAGGCAAGACAAAAAGTTGTTACACAATGGCTCATTGGTTCGTAGCTCATTAGCTATGTTTGTTGTGTCTCCATAGGAAATTGTGAAAACACAATGATCCCTCTGTTTGACTTCACGCCTTTCATGGGTATTTTATTTCTATGAACTTCACTCAAGACATTTTTTTGAGTGAAGCCAAACCAAATTAAAAACAGTAAAGCGAACAATCCTGTACAGCTTTTCTGAAATTCCAAAACTTGAAAATTGTGAATTTCCTCAAACACCTGACTTGAATTGTTATGCAGAGAGAAAACAGGTGACAGCAATGATCATATCAAGGCTTTTACGCTGTAGTTCTTTTTAAATGAAGCCCAGAGTGTGACAAACATGCAGTGTTGCTTTTTTTCTTATGATGATGATCATCATCATCGTCATCAACATAATCATTGTCATCATCCCAGTTAAAAAAAAAAAAAAAAAGCAGGACATACTCTTTCGCAATTTTGCGTGTTGTGCATGCATCTCTGTTAGAAATCCTTCCTAATGCATTTTAACCATTACATGACATGTTGATTGAGCCTAGGCACAACAATAACATTACATTAGAAAAAGCTTTATAGCGTTTGATTTCGCAAAAAATGAAAACCAATGGTGTGAGTGATTCACCACACATGGTTTTTGTTTTCTGATGTGTACAACAATAAGTGGAGCATTTGCTCTGTTTGTCTTTATTCAAATAGGGACGGTTTTTACCAGGGAGCTCTTTTAAATGTGATGAATCTCATACAGACACTAAGGGATATACTCTGCATCTGGAGGAGACGGATGGAGGAGGGATGTGGCAAGATGGCAAATAACACACTGGCAAAGTGACAGGACTGTTATTGTTATCCCTCAGTGTTATTAACACATGTCAGTGTTTGTAAAAAAAATTCTGACAGTATCATCATAAGTTAATAAGGCATTCAACTGCTTCTGTTATATGGAGTCATTGTGTGGACACCTGTTGTCTCCATATGTATTCCAGCTCTGTCTTTTTCTTGCTTTCTCCCTTTGATCAGTTCGTACAATGTTTTCTAAGTAGCTGTTGATGGCAGCATCACAGGAATAAAAAGCCGAGGTCAAAGGTCCCCCCCCCCTTCTTGATAAAACAATGCTCTCTGAATCCGGATGCTACGAAGTGTCTTAGGCAGCCAGCTCGGTGACATGCTGCTCCTCTACTTGGCGACTCATATTCGTCAAATTTCAGACTGCAATTTAGACATCTCAATATATCTGACCTTCCCTCCTTATAAAACATCCTCAAGCAAATTCAAGCAGGTTTGACATTTGAAAAAAATCACTGAAGAAACAGCATATGCCTTTTGCTAGTTGAACTTTAATATACAAATTTGATGCCATAAAGCACTTTCTCATCCAAATTATTCAATTTGTAAAGTTTTGCCAAGTGTTAAGGTGGCATTTGTAATAATCTCCTATCAGAGCATTAGGTGGAATATGACATGTCTTTTTGGAATCTGAAAAAAACATTCAAACAATGCTTTTTTTTTTTTTTTCCACAAAAAAATGTCTTTAGCTTGAATGCACATAATGCTTCTTGGCAAAGTTTCGTTCAGGGGTTGCAATTTTATTCAGGCCATTAATTAAAGAATGGGACAATGAGATGGTTCCATCTGTCACTGTCATTAAGAGTCAATGGTGTAGAAAATGTTTGCAATAAACCCATAGATACTAGAGGCACCTCTGTCTTCTTTTGTGTACGTCAGTTCTTGGGATGATTCTTTGATGGTTTGATTATTTATCCATTACAATAGAAAATGATAGTATCAAGGGCAGAGATCAAAATGCATAAAACTTGACAAATTTGCCACATATTTATTGCCTCTATTTGGGAAGATACAAATATTTCCACATCTGTTCATTTTTAGGCTTAATTTTTAGTAGTATCATGTAAACATTTCTGGATAATGATATATAATGGGGCAAGTGCCAGGAAGAAAATCAACTTATGTTCATGTATGATGGAATTGTAGATTCAAAGCTTTTTTTTTGTTTGTTTGTTTTTGTAACATTAATTAACTTCTTGTCATCTAATCACACTTCTTCTTCTCTGGTGTCACTCTGGTTGGTAATACAGCAAATACCAGCAAATACTGGCAAGGTTAGAACTAGTAGATGTGATTTTATAAGATGATATAGATATTGTACCAAGCAGTTACCCATAATCCAATTATTATAATGCTGTTCTATAAATGAGATTAATACACAGTACATGTGTCTTCTAAAGTGATATTCAAACATGAAACATATTTCATCAAAAGCGTCTCTGACCAAAGTTCAAGAAAATTCTAGATGGATTCTCAAGTGCAGCAGCTGTTTTTCACTCCATTCACCTTGATTTCAGCATAGAAGCAAGAAAAAGCTAAAGACATGAAAAGCAAGAATCCAAGAAAAAGCCTTGAATCAAATGCATTGACGGTTTCTGGCTTTCTTTGGCCATGGTGTTCAATTAGTTATTTTGTGATTCAAAGGAACATTTATTCACCTTTTCTTTTTCTGAGACATTCAAACCACAGTCTCAGCTGAGCTATTTTTAAATGACCCCATATTTGTTTTTCTCCGGAAATGTCCATATGGACCATTTCTGGAATCTTTAATTGAATTGCATGATCCTCATGAACAGTTGTAGATTTCACGGGACTATTGATCTTATAATTTTATTAATTTCATTGTTGTTGAATTTAAATGAAAATGAAGTCAATCTGTTTGAAGATGATTAGTATGATAGGATGAATGACTAAATGGTGGTGAGGTCAATTTCTCTCTAGGTACTTCTCATTTGGGGGGTGTCCTGCAAGAACCATACTTGACTTTTTTGCAAAATATGAATATCATTTAAGGAAATTGTGGTTCCCAAGCTGCATGACAGCACAACGGATCCTCTTCTGGATGAGCGGATGCAGTTCCCTCATAGCGTGATGTAGATTTAGATGGACAAGATGATGGAGTGAACAAGAATAGTACAAGGAAGCAGAGAGAAATGGCAAGAGTGCTTTCATGCTTGATTTCTCTCACTTCCTTATTTATTCAGTGACAGTAGTACTAAGTCACTTACAGGAAACCACCTAAGAAGACTCCACTCTGGATATTGGATCATATTACAGTGTCCACACTCCAGTTTTACATCATCTTTGATGTTAATGATTGGAAATTAGAGCAGATTCAAATTTAGACTGATAAAACACCATTTTGACTTCTGCTCAGCTAAATACCCATAAAATATTTAGCCACCCAAAGTATGTCTGATTAGCTGCCAAAGCAGCTTTTTGCGTCAAAGGATGAACATTTCCTTAGCTTCACGGAGAACATTGAGGGCAGTGAAGGGCAGTGAAACCACAAGTCCAAGTATTTTTGTTTTCAAACAGACTAGTGAATGGTTTCTCCAAGATCACTCAGCCAGCTAATTACAGCTGTTCGCATCCTGAGGACAGCCAGTTGCTCTTAACTTTATATGACATGCCACAAAAATATAAGCATTTCAACTTTTCTGCCAGTGGAAGTTTTTCTGGGATTTGCTTTTCACTTCATTACATTTTTACAGATTTTGACCTGTTAAGCAGAGCAGCAGGAGAAGGAACTTTATTGTATTCCTTTTACTGATGTATTCCACATGAGATTATGTTCCTGTACCATCTTCTCTCTACATAATACCTTGAAATTCATCTTCTGCTAAGAATTTATTTTGAAAAAAATATGACTAGAGCAGTTTCCTTTCAGATGCAAATTATAAATTATGACTTTAAAAGAAGAAATCAAAATTGTTCCATAATGACCTCTGTATTTGCTGGAAAATATGTTCAAGAAAGTCCAAGCAAGGGTGCAGATGGACGTCAGAGACACAAAAGAGGCACAGTTTGGGAATATAATGGCAAGTCTATAGCTCTGGATCAATCCTGTGGGCAAACAACATCAAAAAGGCAGTGGAAAAGTCGAGGTTGAAGGCTGGTACTATAGAGAGCAAGTCTAAAAAAAAAAAAAATCAAGATGACCGAAACCAATTCAGAGACACAAAATGTATGGAATGAAACTGGGAAATTACAAGGGAGGAAAAAAAGACTAAAGGAACATAGGGGAAAGTCTGAAAAGAGTGACTGACAAGGCTGACAATTGACTGAATAAACTTACCAAACAATCACAAGGGAGGGAAAATATGGGATAACTGTTAAAGAAAACATATTTTATATACTGCACCTATTCAGTATAATTCACATTTTTCTCTTCAGTGATTACTCAAAAAAAATTGTGTCCTAGTTATCTAAACTATTAACATTTGTTACATTAAAAAGTTCAGATTAACCGTCTGACTTTGACTAACAAGAGTACCAGATCAGAATTAGATGGTATTTATTCCCAGAAATATCTGTCAGTGATATAATTTGCACCTTATCCTCTCATCTAAACTTCCATGTCAAATTTCTTTAATGTTTCCATCTTTTTCTCTCTCTCAAATCAAAATCAAAAACCCTCTCTCTCTGTGTGCGTGTGTGTGTGTTGCTCTGACACTAAATCATGATGAAATGAGGTGGAATGCATTGTAAAGCAGCTGGATGACACTCTATCTGGCGGTACGTGGGTGGGCTATTAAATATGTATTTTTTTGGAAAGGACACACAGTTGATCAGACACTCCATGACCTGAAGTGTGTATGTGGTGTTTGGCTCACTCTTGCAGCCTGCATGTAGATAGGGGGGAAAAATCCTACAAATGTTTCAACATTTGTCTTCATTAAATGTAGTCTGTCTCTCTTCACATAAATTTGCATGCATATATGTAAATGTCAACTGGGACTTAGGGGAATCCAGTGTTACACCTTCTGTTCTACTTGCAATTCAAAGGATGAACTACTGTATTATTTCTTTGCAAATCGTTTTTGACTTTTAACATTAGACACATGACAGCTCATAAATCCTCTTCTCACTGTCTTTCTGTCTTTGTTCAGTTTAGTTTACATAGACAGAATGAAGTTAATAAAAAGAGGCATTTCTAGTTTGTTTTGTAAAATAAAGTATTACTAGATGTGTCTCCAAACTTTTAAAAATAACAGCAAACTTAAGTGAAAGTAAAGGTTCTGTCGGAATAAAAAGTCAGCCTCATTCATTGCTTGTGTTAATTGTTCTTCATTAAAACCACAACATTTATCAATTCACCAACTGTTTTGGAAGTAAAAAAGGCAACAGTAAGATGTTCATTCAGAACAGAAGAAGTCCACAGAAGGAGGAGATGTGGCAAGATGGCGCCATCACATGGCAGCTCCATACGAGTTGCTCTCCTCAGGTTGTTTCCGTGTCACTTGTCAGTTATGTGGTTCAACAACCTGCGACAAGTGTCACAAGTCACAGACATTACTGGATGTACAACAGGACAAAGGCTGGCACACCAAGAGGCTATTTTGGGCAACCAATTTGGAAAGTGTAGTGAGCAAAACTGTCAGTTACTCTGCTTTAAATAAACTGCACTACACTGAAGCTACCCCCCAAGGGAAATGGAGCAAGTTAAGCTGCAGTAACATGAGGAAGGGTCTTTACATCATTGAAGCTATTTCTGATTTTGTGGTATGAGCAGAGGGGTGAAGATAGACTAATTTGCATACATCTATGCAAATGAAAATGCAAGTCTTCCAGAATGGAGATCAACGCTGGAGCTCTTCAGACACAGTGAGGCTTACAATAATAAGTTCAACACAGGAATGAGTGAACATGATCAAATGACCAAATCTCAGTATCTTACTGTTAGAGCCCCTGACATGGTGTTGCAACTACTCTTTCTTGAATAATTTATTTTCCAGTTAAATTGGAATTTTTGTGGTGCTGAATGAATGCCTTTTCTTTTTGTTGTGGACAGTATGGAAGAAATCACAGTATGGTCCAAATGCTCAGGATGATCAGCACAAAGTATCGTAAACTGTACATTTATTACTCAGGATGGACGTCATCCCCCCTATCCCCCCAATGCACACACACACACACACACACACACACACACACACACACACACACACACACACATGCACGCACGCACTAAAATGATAAAGAGCACACACAAAAATTTAACTTCCAAACAAATTGATGAAGGTTATTACAGCAATCATGGAATGTAATCAGTTGGAAAATTCAATGCAATGAGGGATCCAGAGTTATGGCCTCCACCTGGATTCCAGAAAGGCCACAGAACATGAAAAGGGCTACCTCCAGGCAGGGAAGGGTTACAACATGAAGAACACAAAAGCAAATGCAAATTGTGTGTCACAGTCAAAGCACTTATAAATTCTATGTTATTATTAAGTATGATTATCCCATTTAGCCACTTCGTTTTATGCACTGTATGTGATGTCAAAACAGCCAAGTATAAATGCAGTCAAGAGGATTTAGTCATTGAATTAATGTTGTACTGAGACGTTCTGCTGACAGGTTTAAAAGACATCAATCCATCTATGAATGCTAATCAGTAAATAGCTTTATAAATGGAAGCTCCTCTGGATCTCTCTTGTGTGTGGTTAACATCATGCTCTTTGTACATTAACATATCCTTACTATGCCATGTGGCTAAACCTAACAAAATGAATTAAATCTTATGCAATACTGATTGAAATTCTCTATGCTACAGGACTAAGTGAATACAAACACACATACCAATATTAGACAAAATCTGACAGTATTCAGCCAAGCAAATGATTAAATCGTGAAAGCCTAAATGTCGCTATTTGTCAGTATTTTCCACGCCATAAGGCACATTCTACTATGAGGCGCACTTTCAACAAATTGCCTATTTTAAAACTTTTTCATACAGTATATAAGGCGCTCTGGATTAATATTTTTTTCTGGGTTTATTGATTCATGGATGTTCTCTGTACTGTTCCCATTTTTTACCTCTTATTTCATGTCTGTGGAGTGGCTGATGTTTAGCTGTACATTTCACAAAGCCACTTCTGTGATTGCCTGCAGGACTGTACTCTCCACTTCCATTTACCTTAACCTAACTTCCCACCTTTGTCACAAATCGATGCCTAGTGACTGGCCAGGACAGAGAGGTGGAGTGAAACTGATCTCAGTGAAGGCTTTTAAAGAGCAGAGTCAAGGTTTCTGTGAAGATAAGAGATTTTGAAAAAAAAAAAAAAAAGTGTTGAATTAGGCTTTGTTGCAGCTGAAACAGCACCTTTCAGGAAGACATTTCACACTGTCAGATTCAGTTTGAGTTAATAAAATGCTTTAAGGAACGCTAAATGTATGTGTTCATTTAAACTGTTCAGTAGTAATGTGGTTCTTTCTCTCCTTGAAATTACTTGTAGCGTATTTTCTATTGACGTGCTACCACTTCTTTTCATTTCTACTGTATGAGACACCACATTTTCAGTCCCACTGACTGTAAACTATGTATTTATGAAAATGTAAAATATAGAAATAATGTTTATGTTTTTGTCTGTCCCCCTGTTGACATTCATCATCATCCCCACGATAACCCTCTGCAGTGATGTGTGATATAAATAATTTTACACTGAACGTTTGCCAATGTTTTGTTGGAGAATGCTACTTGTCGCCATGCTGGTAGCGTTAGCCACAATGGGTCCAGGAAAATTTATCAAAATCCATTTGACAAATCTACCTGCTGCTTAGTCCAGTTTGAGATCCACACGGAGACAATGTGGCTCCAGTGATATCGACGGAAATGTATGTGAGACAGGAAACTGTCAAGTAAAGAAATGGGATTAAAGTCAAAGGGTAGCTGTGCTTGAGTTTAAGTAAAATCAGAAATCAGCTTTGTATAAGAAAAAAGAGAAAGAAGCACAACCATCAAGCACAATGTAAATTCAGTATTGTAAAACTGCTAAAATGCCCCCTTTGCAGTCATAATCGAATCATGTTATAAATCTAATTTCTTTTATAAAGAAGCATTTTATGGACCTAATTTATTCCCTCATTCTAGGAAAGATGAACTGCTGTGGATGTGTCGCTTTAGTTATTGTATAACTAAAAGTTATAACTTCACTTTAGTTATAACTTTAGTTATAACTAAAACGACATACAGGTAATTGCTTTCATCCACAAAGTGAAAGCAAGTATAGTGCCTGTTTTTTCTGGTTCCTCACAGAAAAAAACTCACTCTTTATTTGCTAGATCCTCCACTAACTAGTACCAAAGGTTAGAGCAGCGTAAGTGTACTGGTATGAACAAGAACTCCATAACAAAAGATCTGAATGACTATTCTTAAGTCAGTCATGTGTGGAATTAGAATTTAAACAACAACCTCAATGTCTCAATCCTGTCTAAAGTTATGATTCATGTGCTGCATTGTCCTAAGTCAAGTCAGCAACATTGGTTTAGTCACCATCAGACCCTTTTGATGTGTTTTGAAAACGCAGTGTCTGAGTGACATGGTGATCCCGTTGTGGAGCATAGGATTGTGGGCTATTGTAAGGGACTACAAGCCATTCCTTGTCTTTGTGTCCAAATCAATGCAGATAGTAACACAAGAAACATGCCTAGCTTGGAAACACAGGTATGCAACCTGTTTTAAACATGAGACACTTCAATCTTTTTCTTCTGACACCTACCTTTATTAGACTTACTCAAATAAACATTTCAAATGTGTTCCGTTATTTAATATGAACGTGGTTTGACATACAGTATCAAGCATTGCTAAAGGTGTTCTATGGTCAATAAGTCAGAGCACTCAAAGATAAAAAATTGTTTTGGTACTTTTGTGTTGAAAGTGCAATGTACTGTATCTTGGCACAGTGGGTAGCATTGTTTCCTCACAGCAAGGGGCGGCAGTGGCTCAGTGGTAAAGCAGGCGGTAGAGCGGGTCGTCCTATGATTTCAAGATCGGCGGTTTGATTCCCGCCCAAAAAAAAAATACCCGGAGGTGAGCTGACAGTGGGAGGTGTCAGCTCACCTCTGGAGCACTGCCGAGGTGCCCCTGAGCAAGGTGCCGTCCCCCTTACAAATTGCTCATTTAAGGCGCACCAAGATGGAGCTGCCTGCCACTCTACCTCCCTTGCATGCCTACAGGCCCCCTTGTGTATGTGTGTGTGTGTGCTACAGGGGCCTGTACACACTAATATATATATATATGCATGTGTTTGAATCATTAGCTAGAGTGTGCATTCTTAATTTCCCTCCGGGGATCAAAACAGTATATTAAATTAAAATTAAAATTAAATTGAATTAAATTAAAGGAGGGCCTCGGTTTGATTCTACTAAGGGCCTTTCTTTGGAGAGTTTGCATGTTTCCCCATAACAGTTACTATTGTCCCATCTTTATGAAGATGAATGAATAACTGCTTATCTTAGAAAATTATATGGATTGATTTATAGACATCTTACCATCTGTGAACATCTATGGTATAATTTTTAAGTGGAGAGTAGAATTTATATAACAGTAATGGTGTGTGTAAGTGGAATACTGGTGCTTGTCCTCACTGAGGTCCTTGTTACTGCAGTTGTATTAATAAGTTAAGTAACGGCAGCATCTTACAGAAGAGAGGAGAACCGATGGAGGGTATTTGCTTTGGTGTACTTGTGCAAAGTGGAATGAACTTAAAGTTAAAAGCTGAGCAGAATACAAATAACCAATCAATGAAAAACAAATCACTCTCGCTATTGTCCATTAATTCCACCATAGTAATCATTGCAGAGTAGGCCTGGAGCTGCTTGTCTCCCCTGTTCTAGAAGCTCCATGGTATGGTTCCACACAGGGGAAACTATAAAACCTCTGCTGCTGCTGAAAAGGGCACCAAACCTTCATTATAGACACTGACGCAATAGGGTAATAATGGTGTGGAAATGTGGCCTCCGACATGGATTATTCAACGTAGCAACTGCTATCAGGCTATTCCAATAAATAGATGTTAAAAATGATAAAAGATAATGAAATGCTAAATAAAAATGATAAAAAATGATGAAAAAATGAAATGGAAAAAAATGATTAAAAAATGATAAAATATTAAATATGATAAAAAGATGATGGAATGTTGTCATTTTGGATAGCATGACCTGTTAGTCCTTCTTCATCCTCAACCTACATTTTAAAGATTACATTACTCCATATGTGATAAAGATCTTAGACAAGAAAGTTGTCTTTTATGGCTTGTTGTATCACCACAAGTGCAAGTTTTGTCTCTAGATTTCAACCCAGTCAGCGTTTTGTCAAATAACTTCAGGTTTTTTTTATTTGTTTATTTTCCATTTGGCATTAACGGAGAATAAAAAATAACTCAAGCAGTGGTACAAAGAAAGAGATAAGATAACCCACCACAATAAAGAAAGCAGAACTTCTGTTTTTGTTTTAGCTACTGACTTGTGTTGACGGTTTTCAACACTGCTTCAAATTTGCATTCAGCCTCTAATGAAAAGTTTTAAACTCAAGATTCCCAGAGTGTGAAACATTTTAAGATTTGTTTCTAATCATAAAGTGATAATTATAAAGCCATACTGCATCCATAACATAAACAAATCAATATTTCATTTTTAAAAATTCAGACAGACATTAGATAATTGGATCCCAAAGTTATTAGAATAAAATTTGAATTTTCTGGAAACTGCAGACTTATCCATTAAGACAGCTGCTTATTGGAGATAGTTTTGTCATATGTGTGACTATAGTAGGGGAGTTATTCAGAGCCTTCAAAGCATTACCCAGCTTGTGTTTTTAGCCTAAAATGTCATAGTTTGATAAAGAAGCAGATAGACATGGAGCTGGCAGTAGCTTACAATTTTCACTTTTTTCTCTTAAGACGAAAGACGGTGGCTACAAAAGCAGGTACTTAGAAAGTACTCAGCTTTTTAAAAAAATAAATTCTTGTGCTTTTCACTGTCAGTTGTCAAAGTTTGTACATGGAGAGCCAGGACCCGGATGCAGAGTAACTGAGGATTATCTGTAGTTTAATAAGCTTAACAGAAAATCACCTTTTGGGTAATAATGCAAAACTTGCAAAGCAGGAACAGAAACTACCGCAAGGGTAAAGTAGCAAATAAACACCAAACCACCATTGTGGGGAACAGTGGTGGACCGTGCATTTCACGCCTAGGCCTTCAGTGATGTTCTTCTTAGTCAAAGGTAAATGAATACATCCCATAATACTGTAAGCGGCTCCCACCGCTGCCACCAATGTAGCATTTAGGACTGAGGTGTTTATACAGTAACTTCTCTCAAATGGGACAGAAACTGATTTCAGCCACACTCCTTTTATTGTCTCTGGCACACAAGAACCCCGAGGCCACACCTTTGGCTTTTCCCTTCAGGGGTCGCCACAGTGAATCAGTTGCCTCCATCTAACTCTGTCTTCTGCATCCTCTTCTCTCACACCAACTACCTTCATGTCCTCTTTCACTACATCCATAAACCTCCTCTTTGGTCTTCTTCTAGGCCTCCTGCCTGGCAGTTCAAAATTCAGCATCCTTCTATCAATATATTGACTTTCTCTCCTCTGGACATGTCCAAACCATCTCAGTCTGGCCTCTCTGACTTTATCTCCAAAACCTCTAATATGTGCTGTCCCTCTGATGTACTCATACCTGATCCTATCCTTCCTGGTCACTCCCAGAGAGAACCTCAGCATCTTCATCTCTGCTTCCTCCAGCTCTGTCTCCTGTCTTTTCCTCAGTGACACTGTCTCTAGACCAAACAACATCGCTGGTCTCACCACAGTTTTGTACACCTTTCCTTTTCTTTTAGCTGAAACTCCTCTATCACACATCGCACCTGAGACTTTTCTCCACCTGTTCCATTCTGTTTGTACATGCTTCTGTCAAAAAATGTGCTTCAAAGACCCAAGGATACACGCAAAGAAAAACACTGAAATATTATTATGATTTCTGGTTATGTTAGACCAGCAGAGAAGGCCTTGCTGGCCCTGACTTCACACCACTAATGGGGATTACTCACAAAGCATTTATTGAAAATGTAGGAGATACTTAACACTGATATAATTAACCAACAGTGTAAGATCAAATTCATCTAAACGAAATTAAACTATTGAAGTGAGAGAACAATCGAACACTAGAAATTTGAGAATTGAAAAGGAATATTCTGCTAACAGGTGAAGATTAGAGGCTGGCTTTAACAACCAGCTGATGTCAGCGACCCACAGGTGTGTCTCTGCTGATGAGAGGGAGTAATGCAGGATCAGGAAAAGTACCTCAGGAAAAAAAATGAATCAGGAAAAAAAATGGATCAGTATTTCTTTATACATTGAATTGATAACATTACATGTTATTTAGGTTAGTTAATTGTGTAACCTAAACTCATTTATTTTAAGTTAGATAAATGTGTAAGTCATCATTAAATAATCCAAATATTTGTATTTTTTTGTTTAAAAATATATCACCTGTAGATATCCTTGCTTGACAGCTTGCATTGAAGAGGAAAAATCCTCAGTTGTGTTTTGCAATTCATTTAACTTGTACTGGGTTTTCTCCTGCGAAAATAAGGGTAGAAAATAATGAATGAGTTGGTATTTCATTTTCCTTTGAAGACAGCCAAATACCATGGTACAATGGCCATTTGAAAGAGCTGGTGATCAAAATGGCTGATCTAAATGTTAAAATTTATGATGAACTCTTCCAGTATTAAATTGGTGTAGGAGAAGCATCAAGGAAAATAAACCGAACCAAAAATCATCCTGAAATGACAAATTTCAGATCCAGTATTTCACCCTCAAACTCCAAATTCACCTCCAAATTCACTAAATATTATGTTGAAGCAACAAAAAAGCACTATAATTTGAAATTGCTGCATTTCTTTTATATTTCAGTGCATGTGTTGTCTCAGTGCGCTTTAATGACAGCCCCAAATCACCAGACAGCCATGCATTAATCGCAGCAATGCCAAATTTGGTCTGAATACTACCTTAGTGTTGATTAGACCAATATTGTCCCCTTATTGTCACATAGTGGGAAAGTGTATTTTGATTGCTAGACCACCATGCAGCAATTCAGTATGTCTGTAAAGGAGGAATAATCACCAAAATACACTTTACCTTTTGACAACCAAATATTGTTCACTCATCTCAAATTTGTTGTCTGCAGAAATGGTAATACATATTTAGGATGCGCAATTAATTGTTTTAACATGAATGTCAAATTACACAGCAAGTGTTCACTGATATGTTCTTTATTTGATTGCAAATTAACCCTGTCATTCAGAAGTAACTAGGCAGTGTGTCCAAATGGATCAGCAAAAGGTCAGTACACATAAGCCAAATGCAAACTTTGAAATAAAACATATAAATTGACAAAGTTCTTTGGAACCCCTCTTATTTTGCTTCATTCTCACTGCTGTACAAATAAAATATCCTGAAGTATCTCCCCTGACCAGTGTGATTACCATCAGTTCATATGTATCTGACTGTGTCTGCCGCCTCGTAGAGGTTGTATGTCTTAATATCATTTAATAAATGTATTCAGCAGGTACCTCCAGACTACATTAGAATTAAATTGCTTCAATTTAACATGGTTAGACCATATTCACTGTTTATCATCTGCATACTCAAGTCGGATACATTGATCATTGTTAGGTTAGATAAATGATCTGTACGGAGACAATCAAGATCATCCTTGCAATGGTTATTCACACTGAATTAACTCACATTTATAATTGATGAAAAGTGAAATGAACTGAATAAATAATGGAAAAAGGGTACAAAAATGTGGCACATGGAGAATTGTAGCACTGTTGACTCACAGTAAGAAGGTTCCGAGTTCGAAGCCCTTCTGTGCTACATTTGTATGTTCACCCCGTGTCCGACCAGGTTCTCCAGCTTCCTCCCACCCAAAATAACCCCACAATTTTCTTTCATGTGGCTCTGCAATACAGTGGCAATGCGCCCGGAGTTTAGAGAAGAGCAAGTCAAAGAATCTACTAATGTATTTTCTTTATCGCGGTCAAGCAAGTCCCCATCAGGAAACAAGAAACAAGCCTGGTTCAAAAACTAAATCATATACTTATTGGTTTATTAATGTCAATAAGTCTGCACACAAAACTCATCGAAAAGGTGTTTAAGATTCACATTGATCGTAAGCCTCTGGGGCTTCAGGGCATTTTCTTCATATTTATGTATCTTGAATTCATACATTTAAGCATTTGCATAGAAAGCAAGTAAGTGGAGTCCAGATGTCTCTGCAATATTTAAACCATATTTCAACACTTTTTAGTGATGAAGATATGAGCAAATGTATTAAAATAGGCTCACCAGCCTTTTCACAGACCCTGCAGTGATAAAATGACTTTTTTAATTAAACTGGTTGCAGCAGTTCCGAAAATATTTTACAGCTTTGACCTTTAATTGAAGACTGTGTTTATGTGCCATCTGTTATCATTTCAAAAACAAGGATGCAGCTAAAGTTCATACTGTTAATTAGTCATTATATGTATTGCTTGCATGACAAATGATTGGCTCTGGTGGGACAGCAATGAAGGCAACCAGAAGAATTGATGCTTCGTATGTCAATATGGCTGCTGTGTGATAAAGTGGGGAACAGTTATCAGTGTCGGCTGTGAGGCCTTTGGGTATGCGTAGTAAATATGTTCTTTTGCAAATCACCCATAATGTGTTTTTTCTCTTACTGCCTGCTCCTGCTGAATTTCTTTAATGAAGATAACAATGATGTTTATTTATGTATGCGTAAATTTAGTTTATTAACTCCACTAATGGGGTGTGGTAGTTTGTCTGTTAGCAGTATAGGTGAATGCCTACTGACTTGACACTGTGTGACAATGTGCAACATGAACCAAAGTAGAGCTAGAGATTCTGACCTTGGTGACATGAATTGTATTCATCTTAAAGGTCCAATGTGATATTGTATAATCACAATCAAGGGTATCATCAATCACCTGGGATAAACCACACAATGTATTTGGTAACATACAAAGAAAGTTGTTGTTATGAAGAACTATTTTAAAGGGAGAACTGTCATATTAGCGTTTTTTATTTTTATTTTTTTTAAGAAATGCGTATCAAACTAATTTTTATTCTGTGGATCTACTTATCTTATCACATTTTAAATGTGTAGGATAAACTGCAAATGAATATAGTAAAAATATTCTCACTTCAATTTTTTTTATAAAAGTTTCTGGAATATTTGCTGCAGCAGTGGTCATTAATCTCCGAGTGGCCTTCTTTTTATTTATGACAGATGTACTCCTCTATTTGTGATACCTGATACAGGTATCAGAAATAGAGGAATACATGTATACCTTTGTTGTAATTTCATTTTTATACCTTCAGTTATCCCCCTTTGCCTCCTTCTGCAACACACACACACACACACACACACACACACACACACACACACACACACACACACACACACACACACACACACACACACACACACACACACACACACACACACACGATATCAGTCTGTTTACACACATTTAAACCACATTTATATAGCATTATGATGACGATCTTCAAATGCGATTCTGCTAACAACCAGATTTAACAAACAAAGAACAAGCACCTGATGTCACATCAAATTCTGAAATACAAGTATAGTCAGATGGTCAGTTGTTTTGTTTGTCAGTTAATTGATAAATCTAAGACAGTTATGTTTTGCTAAGGTGGGAAAGTATCAATTTAAAAAAAGGGCAATAAAATTCAGAATAGACAAAAACATTGTTTCCTGCTTGTTAGTTTGCTTCCACATGACACATTTGTGGAAGACTTCTAAAATATTTTTAGACATTTGATCATAATTTTAATTTCAACAAATTGTGCAGAAGTAAATGTACGATATTTCCCTTTGAACAATACGCTAGGGTAACCAAACTTCATGTTCGTCGTTGTTGTTTTTGTTGTTGTTGTTGACGACATTGCAATTATATGCACTCACTCATTACGCTCACTGAACGACAACTCCGCCCCAACATCATTACTACGGCAACCTGTCAGATCAGCCGATAATGTGGCCCAGTCTGAAAAGAGCCAGATCTCATGTGGACACTTGCTAAAAACAGTGTGAACAGTCAGCCCTAAAAATCAGATATGGAGGGAACTCCGATATGCCTGCAGTCTGAATGTGGCCTAAGTGACATCTTAATTTATTAGGCTTCATGCTGTCACAGTGGTCTGTAGTCACAGCGAAGCCCAGCGCTACAGGCGCCTCTTCATAGTTCCTCGTCTTAGCTTTCAGGTGACTTGCTTTTGTCTCATTATCTTCATCTCCCGCCACCTTGCTTTTCATCCCTGTTAAAAAAAATAAAAAATCAATTTTGTCTCTTGAGGGTTCGTTTACTGCACTTCATATCGCCTAACCCTGCACCATAGAGCTAATATACTCCATGTGCACACTCTACAATGAGAGTGCCACTGCTTACTACTGTAGTGGATGTGCAATTACACTTTATTCTAATACGGCAAAAAAAAAGCATTTTATCCAGGGTCATCCATGATCTGGATAACTGAGATCCTGGATAACCATGACCCTGGATAACTGAGAACCTACACATGTCCCCAGGGTCATCCCCCTGGAATCATCCCACTATTTGAGAAGCGCTGGATTAAAGACACATTTTGTATGTACCGCTCAGCCTTGCCAAAGGGTTGTGACAATTCTGGTGTTCTGTCTTCTTTTTTTTTAGTGTGGTCTACAAATAACGGTAAATGTTACATCAGTCAGAATGAGCATTGAATGGTACTCATAGGTTTACGTTATTACTGCTAGTCTATCCTGTGACACGCATTCAATGTTTCCTTCGAGATGTGACAAGTCCATAGATAAAGCTACAACAATATGGCTGAAAACCAATGAAAGCACCACTTCAGGTGAATCTGCAATGATTAATGCAAGTTTTTGGATAAGAGTTCCTAATATATTTGCATCATGATTTTATCATATGGACAGAAGCTATTTGGTTTAGAAGTTAATTTGTTATTTAGTCGGTTGATTAATATTTTGATTGGCTTATAATTCACCTTGTTTTCTACATTTTCTTGGTTAGTTGGTCCATCAGCTGTCTGCATTAGTTATTAATTATCCACTCCATGAAGTTTTAGCTGAAGATAAGCGACAGCATCAACCCAAAGCAGAACCCTTAATAATTAGACACAACAGGAAAATGATGTTTGGTTCAATCCATGAATAAATCAAGGAAATTTTCTTTTTTCTACTCATTGTGCATTCAAGACTTAAATGTTATCACATCAAACTTGTCAACTCTTTTCAGCCTCACCCAGACAGTACCCTCTGCACAGTTTCGACCTGCTGCTTTAAACTGGTTGAGTTGTCATGTGATCATACTATCAGTCTCTAGTAGGAAATGTAATCTTATTTTCTCTTTATTCATGAAACTTCTGCATGACCCTGAAGACCGCTGTCAGCTGTCTTTAAGATAAATCCTTCTTTGACTGATCATCTGTCGAGACAACTTTTATTTTAAGCACTACAGGTCTTCGCCTCTTCTACTCTGAAAGTGTTGAAGGAAAAGTTGAGGCACGCTGAGTGATGTAGCATAAAAATATAATTACTTTTTAGGGCATCAATCCATTTGATGTAAAGCCAGAATAAAAACTTCAGAATCTTTTATTTATAGAACACACTTCTTTTGTTCCTTTTAGATGTTTTTGCTTAGTGTTTTCCTTAATTACAATTTTGGGACGCGGATGATTCTCTCAATTTGTTTACATATTAATTAGAAAGATGGCTATTTAAAATTCCTCAGTGAATTGTCGCTTTAAAGGGCAGCATGTTCTTCTTTTTGCTGTTTTGTTTTTTTCTTTTTGTTTGTTGTTGTTGTGTTTTTTTTTGCCTACACACGGAAGAAAAGCTGAAATATGAAATCTATTCACCCAGATAATTATTTAACTTTAAAAGCATTGCCCAATTCCCTGACAGTTTACTTATTTAACTAGTTCCGTGGTGGCCTTTAGATCCAGTGCACAATGATAACATTAACATAGCTTTGATGTTAAAAAAAATCTCTTTAACATTTGAATACCTACTTGGTAAATGACTATACATAAAATGACAATAAAATATCATAATGACATTATGAATTTATAATTATATGACTGCCATATTCATGTTAAGCTGACATGACATACACAACATATAAGCTAGCAACAACAAAGGGAACAAACAAAAAAAGCTAAGCATGTTACTAATGTTTTTATCACATAAAAAAATAAAAATGATACTGAACATCGTCAATCATTAGTTAGAAGAAACCCATTTTTAAAATAATTCACAGTGAGACATTGCATTTGTTTGTGGCTATGGGTTCCATGTCTGGGTGTCACAATACTAAGGTAATTGTTTCACTGAAGCACACACATGCACTCGACTTTGTCAACAATCATGTCCTTGAAATTGCACTACTAGAGTTTCCACAATTCTGCCATCAGTAGAGAAATAGAAAAGTCTGACATCAGTGCTTTTTTTTTTTTGTGTTTTTTGTGTCTTTTTTTTGTTTTTTTTTTTGTTTTAATGGATTCCATGTGTAGTATTGAATTTGTGGTCATCAAGACTATAAATACTAAATTCAATCTACTCACTACACAGGTCAGTGTCCAGAACAAACGGGACAAGAGGCTGGCAGTTAAAACAGGAATTTACAATTTATTAAAACAGGTTACCGAGTTAAAACGTAATTTAAAACAATTAAAAATCCGACACCTAAAATTACAGGGCAGGCCAATGAGATAAGCCTAGAGCCACACAGTATAAAAACACCTGATAAGGTAGTGACACCACACAACAGCCAGTAAGCAGTTCGCGCAGAAGTACCCAAGGCTTCACAATCTAGTGCCCAAAACACACAATAAAATACTGGGAGTCACTGCGGTCACAGCACACACGTTATGATGCCAATTAACGGGCAAGGCACTCCAAACAATAAAATATAGAATAAATAAGGCGATGACTCAAAACGATAAAAAGGAGGGTCACCAGATAAACGGAGCCATGTGCCTCCCCCTGATTCTACCACTCTTAAATAATTGTACCTGTCTGTGCAGGTGATACCTCTGCCCTCGTAATGTGTCGGATAAAATAGAAATAAAATAATAAAAAGGGAAATAAAACAAAGGCCAGTAACTCTAAAAGACTAGGGAAAGAACAGTGACAGTCATCGCACTTGTGGGTAATTTTACAAAAATGAACAGGAAATTAGAATACATTAATTTGTACATCTTCTAAAAACCATATTCATAAAACAGTCCAACAAATGAGTGTTACTTGGCTTCATCCAGGGACTTGATCACACTAAGGTGTGGCTCAGGTGTGTGTCTGCCACCGCACTAACCCATACTAAAAAAGAATGGCATTAATTAAATAAACACAGATGGCTGGAAGCATGGTGAACAATAACTCCTTAAAAACCCCAGTTCTTAGCTGTCCCATAGTCAGTGCATTTATATCAGGGTGTGTTATGAGCTGTCATCATATGTAAAGCTAGGACTACTCTTTAAAACACTGAAGTCACACATACTGCTAAGCATTGGCGTCACTTCCTACACCGCTGCGGCACTTCTGCATGTGACGTCTGCTGCCGATAGCAGAGAGAGAGATCGTGGCTACCAGCGTGCTTAAATAGCTTCCCCCCATTCCCCTGGGGCTTAAGGTATCCCCGTTGCACATACATTTGGTGCCAGATGTTACCACATCCAAATTACAAGTCACACCCTAAAAAAATATAGTATCAGCAGTCAAGCTGATTTGAGGGGATTCATTTTTGTCTGATAGAAGACAGAAGATGCTAGCGATCCACTCAAATGCCCTCCTCCCCCCACTTTCTTCAGTTTCCTGTTCTGTCCTGGGTGAATGCCTTAGCATGAGACCTGATTGATGGGTGTAATGGGCTGTCTATAGACACAGCAGCCTAACAGTCCATTCTGACCTGGTTAGAGAGATGCCTGCCTGCCTGCATGGTAAATAAATCTGAGATTGGGGAAGAGAGGAGCAATATTATGCAGGGAGATGAGGAAAACATGGGAAAGAAGAAGAGTTGGATGGAAAAAAGAAAGGAGGGAGAAAAATGGATAGCACAATGAATGTCAAATCAGTTTTGGTTGTAATTATATCAATATCAGCGGCACGGTGGCGCAGTGGTTAGCGCTGCTGCCTCACAACACGGCGGACCCGGGTTCGAATCCCGCTCTGTGCGGAGTTCGCATGCTCTCCCCGTGTCTGCGTGGGTTCTCCGGCTTCCTCCCACCTCCAAAAGCATGCGCTTCAGGTTGATTGGCCGGTCCCAAATTGACCATAGGAGTGAGTGTGTGTGTGTGACTGAGTGTTTGTTTCTATGTGGCTCCGCGGTACACTGGCCTCGTACCCGGAGTGTCCCCCGCCTCACGCCCTGAGACTGCCAGGATAGGCGCTGGCTACCCCGCGACTTGCGTTAGCGGATTAAGCGGGTTGGAAGATGAATGAATGAATATATCAATATCAATATATAAACCATTGGTTTCTTCCTGCATTAATTTTATTTGCTTTTTGTGTATGAGTTACTGGGTTATAGCACATACAGTTGCAGATGTATTACGCATCAGAATCAGTCAGCTCTACAGCATGGATTCTAAAGTCCATTTAGAATGTTTTTTTTCTTTTTCTTTCTTTTTTCTTATTTTGTAACCACCTGTATCTCCTTAGTTTGCATTTTCATTTGTATCCCTTCAGCTAATATTTCCAGCACCTGTATCTCTGTAATTACTATGTTCCCCAACCGTGTCCTGGTTTATCCCCACTTTGTATCTTCATATTCTGGTGCAGTGGTATATGAACTACTTTGTTGCGCACTTGCACGTCCTCTCAAATGTTGCGTTTGCTGGAATATATTGAATGGGTTGATTTAATTGGGTGGATTTCACAGTGTGAAACTCTTTATTGTTTCTTGTTCTTTATATAATGTCTTTGCGATAGTATAAAAGATTACAATTTATCAGGTTTTGCTCAAAATTTGTGCAATTTTAAGTTAATATTGTATGTATACAGTGACATTATTTTCAGGCCTTTTAATGGTCCAGGTACCTGTAGATCCTGGCAAACATGGAACTTATTTTTTGTGAACATTTCTATTTTCACTCTTAACTTCTGCTACATATAAAAGAAATTTGAATTCCTGCCAAAAATTAAAATACAGTAATGACCAACTTGATAACAAGGGTGTTCTAATAAGCTGGTGAAGAAGAGGACTTTCACATGGTACATGGGAGTTCACAGGTGTTGCATTTTATGAGTCATATGATTTATAGAATGATGTAATTTATTGGATACTGTGTGCATGAGCTTAAACACCACAATTATTCAATATGGAGTCATTTTGTAAACTACAGAGTATGTGTGGCCATGGCATCCTATTGACCATCAATTTCAAGCACACACTCAAGATAAGACTTGAATTGTAATGCTGCAGCTATGTGAAATTTGTGAAATGTGAAAAATATGTTGTATCAAACTTCAGTCAGTGTCTCTGGAGACAGCAGAAAATAACTGTTCAAGCATGGCTGTTTGCTTCCTGTCTTGTAATGATCATGTGAACAATCTACTGTTTTCAAGTTCAAGGACAAAGATTTCAAAGAAGGGATATTATTTTTAAATGCTCCAAATAGAACAAATGATGAACGTGTGAAAGTTTGTCTGACTGTTCAAGTGTAACGTTGTTGTTGTGTGTAGGCCTGTTACTGTTTAATTGTGTCTTCCTGCATCTCTGCCCACAAATTAGAGATTTAGCTGTTGTATTTCTTGTAATATTCAACCACAATACAAAATGTATTTACTGTTCCAGAGACCAGCGCAGGCCAATTGTTGGCATCAAAGGCTCTGTTGGCCTGCTTTCTCCATCTTTTACTTGATTTGTTTTTTATTCCATCCCATATCATTCTGCGTCTGTACTTCTGGCAGGAAACAAACAGATCGATGAAGCGCCTCAGCTTTGCCTTTAAAAGATAAACATGTTTTGAGATGGATTGAAAATGTCTTTGAGATTTTTATAAGGGGCTGTCTTGCTTCGTTCGCATTGATCATCAATTTAAACACACATCCAGTGGCCAATTAATGACACAGTTGGTCACTATAAACAGAAAAACGGAGTGAGTGAAATTAGATATTGCAAACCCATCATCGTCTTCATTACTGCAAACTCCTTTTTACCGCCCGAGGGCTGTGGAATCTCATTGAACGTTCATCCTCCCTCTTTCATAGGTCATGCTAATAAGCTGCCATGCAGATTTGCCTTTCATTTCTCTAAATCAATAAATAAATTCCAGCCATGGAGGAGAACCGCAAATGAGTCAACTGGAGCTCAAGTGATGCCTCATAAGGTCAGCTGACCTAAACTTTTTTTCTTTTGTTTTGTTTGTTTGGTTGTTATGAAATGTAATGAAAATGGATGCTGGAACATTTGGAGGATTGAATTTTTCATAAAAATGTTCAATAGAAAGATTTTTTACCAATTGGGCATTGTCTTATGATAAGGAGTTTCCTCTAGCCCCACATGTACAGTACATGCTTTGTGTTTTCCTGGAGCTCGGATAATCTACCTAAAGAGAATCCTAGGTAGGAATGCACTCTTCTGAGCAGAGATCTCATGGAGTCACAGCCCTTAATGCGCTTATTAGCACTGGTACCACTTTGGCTACCACCTCCCACATCTGCTCCAGCTGTTCCTTCAACCTCTGTCACTGATTGCGCCTTTGCTCAACCACTATGGTAGTGCCTCCCAACGGGACTTGACTTCTAATCCATGCTCAGTACAGATGTTTCTTGATGCTCTCAGCCACTTGTGTATATATGTCCCAGTTTGCATCTTGCATTTGTGTTGGACAGTTGCAGCGGCATATTGGCACATCCTCCAACGTTGTTCCTATCTGTAATGTAAGTACGCTCCTATGGATCTTATGGAACAAAAAGTTGTAGTCTTTGAATTTTTGGCCAACTTTGGGATTAGTTTTCATGCCTTAAAGTAACTGTCATCAATCTCCTTTTCTATTCTCCTTTCAATTGGCCAGGTGCCAAGCACTGTCCTGTGTCTGCTTGTAGATCCACGTTCCCTTTATGCTTCTGTGCAGTTTGACGTTCAAGTCACATCTCACTGTTTATTTTTTGTATGAGCTCCATATATGGTTATATTACACTCATCTCCTTTCTCATTAGAATACATCCAACCTCACATCACTGTCATCTAATGTATCTGGGTATCATTATTAATACTGTTCTTATCTTTTGACTTAAGCAGATAAACTGATCCAAGATTCAAGCCCCTGGTATCAACATTCCCTCTCTGCCACCCAGCTGTTTACATTGATATTTTACATATAGACATACATATCCAGTAATCAGATTATCAGGTTACATTTTGGTCGGCCATGTTTAAGATTTGACCATCAGAATGCCATCAGACTTTTTTTTTAAATGCCTGCAACTGGTCAGTTAGTTGCTGTGAAGGCAAGAATAGCACTTCATATTGTAACAATTTTTCAATTCATATAATTTATAAGACATTTAGACCACACCAAAAATCAAACTTGACAGTCCATGGGGTGTCCAACAAGTATGAGTTTGCACGGATGAGTAGGTTTCAGTATATGCAAAGGGTTTGTTTTTATATACTGTATGTTTTTAGTATTGGAAAAAAGGAAATGTTGAGCATTGCAATTTCCAAACTTCTGCATGAATCCTTCTTTCATCACAGACCCATTTGTTCATTTGACTCAAAACCCTCATTTTTAATGTAATTTCCCTGAGGGGATCAATAAAGTGTATCTTCTTCTTTTTATTCCTATGCTATAGTTTACAGCCTGGGTGTCATTCCTCACCAACAACATTCTTTTTTGCTCCAGCAAAAATCATACTGATACTAATGGAACTAAAACTGACTGTCTTCAGTCTCTAATTTTCTTCAATTTTATTTTCTAATGAAGCAGGTCATGTTGTACAAGACCAGATGTGAACACATTGAAAGGCTTATTCTTCAGAGACTATTTATTATCTACTCTGGAAAGATTGGGAAAAAATGGGAACACACTGTGTGCTCCACCACCAAAAATAATATTTCCATCTGGCTGGCAAATGTTTCACTGTGAAGGACACTACAGGCAGCACTTCATATTGCTGTGCGTGCATGTGCGTGTGCGTGTGTGTTTGTGTGCGTGTGTGTGTGTGTGTGTGTGTGTGTGTACTTGAGAAGGGACAGAAAGAGCATCTACACAGTCTTTTGGCCTCATTGACCATCAGTGACATTGGAGCAGTCTAGCAGACAGCAATGGTTTTGCTATGTTAGATAATGGAGCACAGATCATTTTGGAGAAACAGCTGCACCTGCTCACATGACCACGAGTCAGTTATTCTCCACAAATGATGAAGTCCTGGGATATAATGATGCAGTTTTCTTTTCATATATCTTGATCATAGTTTTGTTTTTTCAGTCTCTGTAATTATGTTTCGCAGCTGCCTGATACGTGTTATACTTTAGCATGACAATACATCATACATCAATCACATTTCTTTTCATTGCTGTGTAATTTCATCGCCTATGTGTAAACATACCTTATTTCAAATTAACAACAAAATAAATGTTTTTGGTAAGACATCTGTATGAAAAATAACATATTGGAGGTTTTGGTGTTTAATGTTTTGTCAAACATAGCAATGATACAGATAAAAAAAATTAAAAAAAATTCTCCAACTCCATCAACGCTAGTCTGTAAATTTACTTTCTCTCCTTATCCAGAATGGAGTTGTCGAAATATCACCCTACCATGTGGTCATGTGTTGGCCACTGAACTCCCAGTTACCAGGAAATAAAGTGGTCTGTACTTGCATTCAAATAAAAAAGCTGCAATGAGCACAGAGGAATAATCAGCCTGTCTTGTAGAACAATCCACAGAGCTTTAATATTTAAAGACATTTTTATTGCAACTGCCTCAGCTTTGATTAAGCATCGTTGACATGCAAACTCAGCAAACATGCCCTCTGCATGAATATATAAAAAATAGTGTTGAACCTCACAAGCTGAGGATGTGTCCAGTATGCGTTCTGGCTGTGAGCAATTACAATTGCATGTACCTGTCGTAGCAGGTGTTGGTGGTGACAGCCTGTGCATATATTAACCAAACAGACAGAAAACGTGCAAAAAGTGTTTATATGTCACGGGTTTTGAATCACTATGACAGGTTAGTTCTCAGCAACAGTCAAATATGACTTTAACAATTGGAACTTGAGCATGAACCGTTATTTTAAGCAAGTGTGAATGACTGTACCTCATAATAATCCAGAATGTCCACATTTCTGGATTTAATGAAACCCCTTTGGTCAAAGATTCCTGTAGCAACAACAGACTGCCTCTTAGAAACATAACAAATTGTTTAGTCAGAGGGATGCTTATGTGTTTCAGGCGAGTGGATTTCAAAGGAGACCACAAGGGAAAAGACAGATTCTTCTCTTTCTTCTTTTTTAGTTTGATAATTTCAAAATTTACCTTGCTTTTCCTTGTTTCTCTAACTTTACCGGCCTCTGTTTTCAAATATGTAACAGCCATGCTAATTTGACAGCTTTTTTGTTCTTCTGAATTTCACATGAACTGGAAATGTCAAGTTAGCTTAATGCATAAAGCTGCTTGAAATTTAAAATGTGTTGGGTCAATGAAAAAGTTAGTACATCCACTATTTTGTGCTTGACATTCAAAGATCAAATCCATACGAAACTGTCCCTGGAGGGCTTTTTGCCACCCCCAAACCTTTCTATGCAGTTTAATTTGCTATTTTGTACAATGGGGTCTTATACATACAATTCAGCAATTATGCCATCCTCAAGATACTGAGCTCTTGATCCTCTGCACTGTGACTCATATGAACTCAGACATCAAGGTTTTATCAACGCCGCAAAAACACTCAGCATCACACAGTTACACCATTAGAGGGAACAGTTGTGGTTGCCTCACTCAAAACTGCATGTTAATATTTAGTATGCAGGACTGAAATGCAGTGAATCCACATAGATGCTATGTGTGATGAGACATAGACACAAGACTGGAAGCAATAAGTCACACGTTTGGTTGCTGCCATTGTGCAAAGATAAATGGTTTGATATCAAGAGGTCTAATTTACTTTTATTTGTTTAATTTTATATACTGATCTGATCCCCGATGGGAAATTAAGAGCACACTCTAGTTAGTAAATACTTCAAAACGCATGCATACATGATAGTTTGTAGGCCCCTGTAGCACACGCACATACACACACAAGGGGGCCTGTTGGCATGCAGGAGGAGGTAGAGTGGGAGGCGCTTTACTCAAGGGCGCCTCGGCAGTGCTCTGGAGGTGAGATGACACCTCTGAATGTCAGCTCACACTCCAGGTGTTTTTTTTTGTTGTTGTTGTTTTTTTGGGGTGGGGGTGGGGGGCAGGAGCAAGAATCAAACTGCCGATATGAGGAACATTGGACGACCTGGTATACCGCCCGCTCTACCACTGAGCCACTGTCGCCCCCTATTTTTTATTTTAATTTTAATTTTATATACTGAGCTGATCCCCACAGGGAAATTACTAGCAAAAACTCAACCAAATGTAGCCCTATAACAAGTAAAAGGTTTAGAGAAGTCACGTCTACAGCATTCAAATGACATTTAAGTTAAAAAAAAATAAAAATGAAAGATGACATTTGGCATTTTCTGGCTGACTTGTAAATCACCAAATAAGCACTGAAACATACCTTGAATATTTTAATTAATTAAATGAACGAACCTTCCCAGATTAGTTTGGAGAAAATTATTTCTTTATTATCTAAAATGTGATAAATATTTTTTTTCAACCTTTCAGAGAAGGTTTATTACTATTGACATATTTATTTCCAACAAATGAGTAGTTTGGGTGAATGATCTGATGATTTATTTGAGACCAATAAAAAGAAACTACTAAAGTCACTACTAACTAAAACTACAATATACCGGTACTCTTGATAGTGCAATAACTCACTTTACAATCAGACGAAAGCAGCTATCTGTCCTATGATGAAAGGAATATGTTGTCTTTTAGTCTTTTGCCTGGGACATTGGGGTCACCCAGTAAATCTGATTAAGCAGAAGATTGCACTTTCCAGAATGAGTCCAGCTCAGCAACATGCCTCCATATTTGCTTGAAAGAGCTCACTAAGCCCACTGGGGCGGCAGTGGCTCAGTGGTAGAGCAGGCGTCCCATGATCTCAGCATTGACGGCTCGATTCCTGCTCCCGCCCAGTCATCCTCGGAGCGTGAGCTGACAATGGGAAGTGTCAGCTCACCTCCCAGTCAGTTCTGAGGCACCCCTGAGCGAGGCGCCCCTGAGCGAGGCGC
The DNA here is from genome assembly GCF_040054535.1 of Antennarius striatus. Lineage (NCBI taxonomy): Eukaryota > Metazoa > Chordata > Actinopteri > Lophiiformes > Antennariidae > Antennarius > Antennarius striatus. The sequence continues at coordinate 10,729,826 of NC_090796.1, read as the reverse complement.
CCCTGAGCGAGGCGCCCCTGAGCGAGGCGCCCCTGAGCAAGGCGCCGTCCCCCTTACAAGCTGCTCAATTGGGCACACTGCAAAGTCGCTGCCTGTCACTCTGCCCCCTCCCCCCGTACTAATTGCATGCTTAAAGGCCCCTGGATTGTTGTGTGTTTGTTTCAGGGGCCTTTACACAAAAATTGTATGCATGTCTAACATATAAATCCATGTATATTTATCGTTTGTATAGTCTGTCTGAGTGAAAAGATAATTTCCCCGTCAGGGATAATAAAGTGGACTTTCTTTCTTTCTCATGGGCCAGCAATACTGTGTCAGAATACAGAAGTTATGAGTTGTAAACAGTGACATTTCCAAGACTGACCTCGTAGTCTGATCATTTAGACAGTGGAATGAGTCTTTTAGTTAGCATGTGTTGTTGAAGTGAAATTGTGGGTCATTTAAGTTTACTGTGGGGTCATATCAAAAGACAAGCACCCATTCACGCACACAGCTATACCCATGGTCAATTTAGAGTGACCAATTCATCACAGTTGTATGTTTTTGGAGGAGGGAGAAAGCTGGAGGACCCAGAGAGAACCCACAAAGACGCGAGAGGAACATGCAAACACAGAAATGCCCCAGGTGGACTAGAACGAAGGACCTTATTGCTGTGAGGCAACAGCGCCACCCACTGCACTGCTGTGCCGCCACTATCTGAAGTCAATGATGGAATATAGAGTCAGATAAAATCAAATCAACCTAAACAGTGCTCATTATAATTAAAATTAACACAACTTGTGCTTAAAGTCTGTTTGGAGACTTCACAATCCCACTGCTTTTTTAACCATAATTACTCTCAGTGTATGCATTGCATGTACGCTGGAAAGATTACTGTTAGCCAAAACAAGTACTGACTGCATGAATAATGCAGTCAGTAGATCTAACGTGGATGGCTTTGACTATCCTCTGCCTGTGGCCTGTAACAAATGTATCCAGCTGTAATTACACAGCAAGGCTAACAGTTGCTATCAATATGCATCATGATGAAGCTCCACCCATGTCTTTAATATAAAAAAAAGCTTTTAAAAAACATTTATATATGGAATATGTGATGAATCCATGCTTTTATTTAATTATGGTGATGCTGTACAGGTATACTTATACATGCCTTAGATTAGGCTTGAGCTATTCAAAGAACTTTGATTGTGTTAATTTACATAGAACCTTGGCAGGCCTGCAGGGGAGTGGAGGCAGAGCAGCAAGGGGCATTCAGTAGACCTACATTTGCATTTTATACGCCCCATGTACCATCATCATATTCTGAACATGATCTATATTCCAGCAGTTAAATAATACAATGTTTTTGTATAATGTAAGACCTGTTGATGTAGTCAGTTCAGGTTTTGAGAGGCAGAATATTACACATTGAGTAGGTACTGCATATGCTGGAAATATATGGGGAGTCATACAGGGCTGTGGAAAATAAATCATTCAGGACTTAACAATTCACATCGTTTGTTTTATTATCATGAAGAAAGAAATCCCTTTTTTCAGGATCAATTGTGATATTATTTAATGAAACTGAAAAAAAATAGCATTAATGTAATTTTAGTAGTACTGCAGTTTACAGTAAGCTATTTAACATAAATAATTAAAGTAGAAAATGGGTCAATGGTCTTCGTTTTGATCAGTCTTATTAACTGGTAACAGTTTTGATATCCAATTTAAAGGAGCATTTAAATAACCAATTTTTTTTTCATTGTTATTAGTAGACAGCCTGTGAAAATTTCTGCAAAATTATGGATTATTCTGTAATAAAAACACTGATAAAGCTTAAAATATTGAATTTAATACGAGCAGGAATGTGATTCTATTCACCTGATCTGATAGAAAATCTATTAGTCTCGAAATGATACTCTTGATTGGAAGATATAGTCGCGGAAGCTTAATCTTTAATTAAGAACAGCATAAGGATGGTGTGCCAATTGCACGGATAGTTAGATGACAGACCTAATATTACATGTTGGTTTGAATTAAAATCTAACTATTAGAAGACACCATCAGTTAAAAAGTGGGCTACTCTGTAGCGTCTATCAGCAGTCAGATTGACCACTGAGATCATGGTGGCTCAGTCACTTTGATTCTAGCATACATACATACAAAAAAGAGAAAGTTGTGTTGTGTCCCACTTTGAATATGTTCCAGTTCCCAACCTTATCCAGGCCCTAAGTAGCAAACAAGTAGGGCTGTCACTTTAACGCGTTAATTAGATTCATTAATTATGCGGCACGGTGGCGCAGTGGGTAGCGCTGTCGCCTTACAACACGGCGGGTCCGGGTTCGAGTTCCGCTCTGTGCAGAGTTTGCATGCTCTCCCTGTGTCTGTGTGGGTTCTCTCCGGGTTCGCCGGCTTCCTCCCACCTCCAAAAGAGTTGAACGTCAGCTTACCCTTTTAAAGGAAAAGCCTGTTGGCATCCTGCTATTGATGTTGCCTTATTTAGAGACATGTTATACTATTCATTTTGAATTGCTGTATTGAGTCAGCTTTAGTATTCATTTTGATTGAGAGCTGCATATGTGCCTATTTTAGACTCAGCCTTATTTTATTTCTGAATTTTATTTAACTGTATTTGTATTGCGTTTTTGAGAAATACACCTGACCTAATTGGTTTGCTGATGTGCTTGACCTTTTTTCGTTTGAATTCATTTATAAAGCACACTTAACCAATAAAAATATGGATTTCAAATCTTTTCTTCTTCGTACATTATATTGATTAGTTATACACTACAATTTTGTAATGTCCTAGAATTCAAATTCTTTATTTGGGGGCCTTTAGCAGGTATGAGATTAAAATGTGATTAATTAGATCAATTAATTAGAAATCCTGTAATTATTAGATTAAATTTTTAATCGCCTGACAGCACTGCAAACAAGTTGACAGTGGTGTGAAGTAGTGTGTTTTGAAGTAAATTCAACATTCAGGGGCGGTGAACTGTCCTTGGGGTCATTTGTTCTGACAAACAAAGTCCAGGGCTGTTTTTTTTCCCCCCATTTGTTCACTGTATTGGGACAGATTTAGCTACTTCCACAATAATTTACATTATTTTGGTCCAAAAGAGAAATAAAGGGACTAAACAAAAAATGACTGTAGACTCTGATATCTGGTTTGATATGCTGAGTGAATACAAATATATGTTCAAGCAAACACTCTGTGTGATCCAACAGATCTATTCTCAACCAAAAACTCTGAACGCTGCTCGAGACAACTTCAGACTGTGAAGGGGTTTCACACTGTTAAGAACAGGGCAGATATAATGGGCAATTGGGAGCTTTTAAAGGTGTAATTAAACAGGAATCAAATAATATGACAGCTCTAAATTAATTCATTATTGTTCTCTCTGCATGACGGACGTGAGGCTTGCTGGGAAATGTCCTGCATGTCCATAAATAAAATTTTGATGCAGCATCCAGGTTAAAATTAAGTCCTAAGAACAATAAACTGTGTAGTTGTTTATGCGTGTGTGTCCGTGTGTGTGTGTGCGTGTGTGTGTGTGTGTGCGTGTTTCTCCTGCCCATTATTTAAAAGACCGTAAAAGGTTACAGCAGGTGTGTATTATGTTCAATAGGGGGAGAAGCTGCTCATCCACACAGATAGATGCGCACAGCAGTAAGTGTGTGTTCTAAAGCTAAATGTCACACCTGTCTTAGGTGAAGTGAAGACTCAATTATCTGCCCTCACAAACACACACTGTCATTTCTCTTTATTTTTTCTTTTGTGCAGCTATGTTTTCTTCTATTTTCTTTTGCATCTTCCCACATTTGCCTCTTCCTCTCTAATCTTGCCATTTTTCTTCTCAGTCTCAAGATGTGTAGGTAATTAAAATGTCCGTTCCAGCAGTCTGGTGATAAATGAACACAGTCGTCTGGGAAACACCACCCACCACAGATTTTCTTTTTTTTCCCTTCAGATTCTGTATGTTGTGTTGAGGAAATTTGCTTCATTACATTAATGTTCACACTTGCTCAGTGTGCTCAAATTTACATGCAACACCAAATGTAAGACTGCAGAACATACACCAAGGCATTTTCACACTCCAGAGGACAGCAGAGAGAAATCAGATCTCAGCAAATCGGTTAGACATGCTGCTTTGAATTAAAGTGGAGTCAGATTTTCATCTTAACTTAATAGGGGTTTCCTCATTTTCAGAGTTAAGAATACATTGAAACTTAAACAAGTGCTCTTTTGGAAGATTTTTTCTCCAGCTTCTGGTGCGTCTTCATGCGTTTTTCTATTGAATATTAAAAAAAAGAATAAGCATGATTCTTTTGATGATAAAAGTAAAAAAAAAAATATTTGAGCTAATAGTGTCTTATAGAATAAAGGTTCTAGGCAGCTTAACCTTCAAATTGGTGTGTGGTTTTTCTCACATATAATTAATTAATTTAATTTAATTTAGGCTTATTTAGGTTTATTTACAACCTTCTGGTGCCTAAAGAGGTTGATTAAACAATAATCCATCCATCTACCATGTTATGTGTGTCTGGACAGCTGGTATGATATAAACTGCCACATGTCTAGTTCATGGAGGCCGATTAGTGGTACTATATTCTACTGTATTTTCCAAGTAATCTACTTCAACATAGATGGGGACAGAATAACATTCAGGATTTTTGCATGTTATCATGACCTGATCTCAAGTTATGATAACATGCAAAAGCAAGTAGTCTAATAACTTTCCATTCCTCTTCAGGACAAGGATACGTAATGTCATAAAAGTGTGAAATGAAAAGTCACGTCTAGATTTTAATTACAACTTTTGTCTCATAAACTAATTAGTACCTCCAGTCTGTAGGCTTCCTCGTGTAATTAATCTACACCCATGGGTGAAGTACCCAGGTTTGCTTAGTGCCACTAATCAATATATGCAGGCACAGTCACACTGAAAGGCATCTTGGGTAACTTTATCCACTGCTATACATTTTCTATACACACACACACACACACACACACACACACACACACACACACACACACACACACACACACACACACACACACACACACACACACACACACACACACACATATACAGTATATATAAACAATAATATCAGACTTTGTTTTCCTTTTTTTCTTCGCTGTCAAGAGAAAACAATCTCCTGTGTCCGACAAAGCCGTAACAGCTCCGTGTATGTGGGACGGACGAACGCGAAGATGAAGGCCGCTTCAGCGATACAGTCAGGCCACCGGGTAGACGCCGGCGTCGTGAGCTCTTTTCTACAAAAAAACAAGCACCGGGGTTCCCCACACGACAACGTGAGGTCCGTCACAATCAAATAATATAAACCGCTATGTTTGACGGAGCCAAACGGAGACATGGACAAATATGAAGACCGGGGCTAGTGGCCGGAAGTTCCGGGTGGACACCGGCCAAAACTGTACACAAGAAAACAACTGTTTTCTTGTGTACAGTGTGTTGCATTATATGTCAATGGACATTAAACAGAAAATAGAGTATTTTTTTGTGGTGACAGCTGTTTATTTAATTCCACGATGCTCTCAGGAGCTCTTGTTCACGTGACTGAGCGACATTTTGAAATTTAGACTTGTTTTATTTTGCTTTTGTCTAGAGGGAAAAACATTAGCAACATAGTGACTTATGACAATGGTGACATTTTGAGAAAGGGCAGGTTTTGAAAGACAGCTTTTCCAAATAGCTGAGGGCCGATTTGGACAATTTGTTTTTTGCCAACTATTCAAAATAGTTGTTGAAGGGTGGGAAACTTGGTTCGGGGCTAAGGTTAAACCTTACCTGAATGAAATTTGCATTAATTGAGGGTTGGGGGAAAAACTTTGTGTTGTGTATTAGAAGTGCAGTATATTTTCCATTGTGTATAAGTTTGACGAACAGGTGTGTCACTTGGAATTCCTGCAACTTTGAATTTTTTTTTTTTTTAATCAAGACCCTGAATCTTTTCATTCACTCTATCATTGCATCCCATTTAGACTGCTGTGGTCCTCTGATGTAATGACCCCTCAATACATTTACAATCAAATCAAATCAAATAGATCAGTCCACATAGAGCACATATTAGGATCTTCACACTGCTTACTTAAATTTCTTAGAGTCGGTTCAAATATTGTAATTATTATCTTGAATTCCATTTGGTGTTGTTACCTTTTATATCACTTCATTTCTATAAAGATTTCACTTTTGTCCGTATCATTAAATATTTCCTTGGCTCAGTACATAGACCCAACACAATCCAAAACTAATTTCTTGTGTTTGAAATTAGTCAAGACATGAATTTCAGATAATGCTACCCAGCAGTTAAATCAAAAAGCTGCTTTTAGATTAAACGATTAATCATAATTTTATAATGAGGCAATTTCAGGTGTATCCTTCTGTGCTTTCGTTTCCTTGATGATTTATATCACCACTGGTTGTCTTCTAAAGCATAATGTTGTGCTTTTGTCTTTATTTTTCTTGTTATTGCTTTGCATATCTATTTCACAGTTAAGGAAGCCATCAGTTTCAGCTATTATTTCAGGAAACGGCCAATAAAAAATCCATCACAATGCACAGCATTTCTGCAGTGATACAGCTTTTACTTACACCTGCATCAACACACAATGTTAACTCTAACACCAATATAAGCTGGCAGGTTGCGTTAAACTGTGTACTGGAAGACACCTAAATTACTGGTGCTTATTAGTTAGGAGAGATTGATTTGACAGTCTTAGAGGCTTACACCCATTAGTAAAATTCAGATGAATTTCCACACAGTGCATTCTCAGACAAATAATGTATTTTTTTTTATATGTACATTGCAACATTAGAAAATATTAAGCATCTTTGTTGCAGAGCTATGCAGTGCTAATATTAAGACTATTTGCCTGTCCTACACCACAAACATTTCCAAATCATATAAATCTAAATTAAATCAGAGACATTTTCTGTGGCCAGTGGTTAACCTGCCAATTTTTATTGACTGCAGAGCAGAGATTAGTGTAGCTTTGATGAATGGCTTTGATGTTGGCTTCTCTGCTGAAAGAGGCGTGTGTCTCCCACAGTGCCTTGCTCAATGAGGCTCTGAAAACAAATTCATGACAAAGTGCGGTTGAAGAGGAGGTCAGCAAATAGCTTTTAAGTTGTTCCAATTTTGTTGTTCCAGAGCAACAACAAAAAAATAAATAAATATATATATATATATATTTTTTTTTTTTTCTATCCCCTTAGATGAATATTTTTTTTCTTAACACCCAATATCAGCTGTGTTCAGTAATGTGACTTGACTTTGCAAGCAGTGGAATATACAAATCTGAGCTATGTTTATACTGCTTACATCTAACAGACAAATGTGTTCACAGATCTCACAGATCTGAAATCTGTCTGAGAGTGCTGAAGAAGAGGCATGCTTATTTCAGTCAATTTTATTACATAATAAACTTTATCACATCCACTTTTTTTTTAACCTCAAAGGCTAAATAAATGCTAATGACATGCAATGACTACGGAAATGTCTTTCTTGTTGTTTTATGTAATTCAACGAAAGTCTAATAATGTTAAGTTTCAATCAATGTTAAAGTTAAATATTTATCACACATGAGGTTTACCTTGAAATATGTCTTGACATCCATCCAATTGGCCATACTACCATTTTTACTTGCATCGGCTTACATCACTATGCCAGAACAGCATATGTGCACATTTTTTTCATCAGATATTTAAGTATACAATGCTACTAGTAGTAGTTCCACATAAAACAATAAAATCAGATTTCATACCAAACATATAAAAATAATATATATCTACTTTGTTCTATGGAGCAAGATAAATAATTTAACAAAACAACATAACATGAATTTTATTTGTCAGCAGTGCTGAAATTTGTTTTGCGACCCACCAGCCATTTTATGCAACAGAGAAGAACATTTATCACACACATATCACACACATTGACATACAGATATTGACAACATGGAAAACATAGTAGTTGACAGCACTTGTCCCCCACTCAGCTTTAACCCACTGAATGTATATAATACTTTTTGTATACCCCCACCTTTTTTTTTTCTTGGCAATTTTCTTTTTGCGCTTTGCATTCATAGGGTCTGGCTAAGTAGTACTTCTCTTTTTGTGATACAGTCAGCGTTTCACTCATAAGTTGTTGTCGTTTTCTGTCTCGTTCCTGCTGTTTGGAGTCTGCTCAAAATCATGATTGTTACAACAGTTTTGACACTCTAAAATTATTATGTTAACTGGGAAGTCCATGTATACTTATTTCTTCTCCTAACATAACAGATGCCTTACGCCATATTGTTCATGTGTTTCCTTCTGGTAGATGCGCCGTGATTGGTTGGGCACAGTGAGTGTTTGGGCACTTGATTGACAGGTAATGGGTGGAGTTGGTGACAGCGTGAGTGAGCTTATTCATATATATATATATATATATATATATATATATATATATATATATATATATATATATATATATATATATATATATATATATATATATATATATATACTGTAGGTGGGGATAAGACATATGCAAAGAAAACTGAAAACTCCTTATCTTGAAATTAGTTGTAAATGTTAATCAGAGAATTGTGTATTTGACAGTTGATTGTTCCAAAACTGACTATTCTCTTGCGTAAAATTAACTGAAAATGAGGGACAGACTGACATAGAAAATGAAAGTGGGAACAAAAGCTAAAGTTAAAAAAAAATGTATAAAAAAAGATTGCAGGAGTAGAGACTGGCAGTCAGGACTTGGTACAAGCCAGCTGTCAGTACTAATAGACAGAAGAGGAATGAAGGAGGGGTGGAAGGAGAGAAGGAAAATGGGATGAGATGTTCAGGCTAAACAACCTGTCACCGGCTATAACAGAACATAATGCCACACAGCTGCCTTGTCTGAATGTCAGAAAGAGAAACTTCTTTAGCAGTTTGGCAAAAAGTCTGCAAGACACCTAAACAATATTCTTGCATAGATATCTGCTGTCAGGTTTAGTGGAACAGTCACCCAACAAAGATGGTCCCATCATATCTGCCCCAGACAAGTCAGCTTTGATGGTGGAATTTGAAAAACACAGCATCACCGCTTTAAATGGGTCCTAATATGAAAATCACATTTTTCAGGCCTCTACATATACACAGTACTCCTCCCTAACCCAACCAACTCCTAGAATCTGGTAAACAAATGCTTCCTGCATCAATAAATATTATGAATTTTAGGAATTCATGGCCCGGACCGAATCATAACGAGCACAATTTGTTATGTCACATATTACGCTCCATGATTGGACAGAGTGATTCACGAAATTGATTGGTTGACATGCCCAAGGGTGTGGCCATCCCCGAGGGGGAGTTTGTTCAGGCTACTGTAGCATTGTTCGGTAATGTCCTAGCTCAGAAATACACACTCGAAGTTCCTCCCAAACTGTTGACGTCAACTAGAATTTGGCTAACTAGTTAGGTCCGCTTCAGTCGTGTATGTGTGTCCGCTAAAGGCGTATCCTCATCGCCATAGCAAACAGATATTCACTGTCACCAGTCAAAGGTTACGTTCAACTGACAAAAAGCCTGCATGTGAAAAATCTAGGCAGAAATCAAAATGTGAAATCATCCCTCTTTCCCAGCCTTTTGAGAGACAAACACACACTCACACACAGACAAACACACACACACACACACACAATTTCCTCTGCTCCAGCTGTCTCGTAGGAATTCAAACAGACCGGTTTTAGTGAGATAGAAGTGACTGACTCTATATACATTACAGCAGCGGTCCCCGACCTTTTTTGCACCACGGACCAGTTTCCAGGATAATATTTTCACGGAGCGGCCTTCATTTGCTCTGTAATTGTTAATGATGCCAGGACAGCTGTAGTCTAATAATAAATCATGGTGGTTTTATGTAAAATGCAGACATCAACAAACAATGAGCAAACTTTTTTTCATAAATTGATAATCAACATCTCTGTAAACAAAGTGATTATAAGTAATTATTATACTAAGAACTCGATTCAAGTGACTGTGCTGATGATGTTTATCTTGAAATATAGCGACTTACAATCAGTACGTAGGAAAAAATACTGATCATTTCCAATAAAAGGGTGATCAAGTCAATCAAATAATAATGATTATAATAATGTGAATTAGTGGTTGGGGACCGCAGATCTAGGGATAACAGGAGACAATGACACCTGAAGTCTGTTCCAGACGTTTGGCTTACTCTGCAGTTTGGGTTTCTTTACGGTCATTGCAGAAAATCCTGTTTCACAAAAACAGGAAGTTGGAAATGGAAGCAGGGTTTTCAATACTTTTTGGGCAATCTCAAAATAATCTGCCTTGACTTTAACCCAGAACACTTGCGTAGTTGTGGGTGCTTAATTTACCTGTCAAAGAGGAAAGACACATGCATTAGTCTGTGCATCATTCCGCACAGACGTCACTTTTCAAAATAAAACATCTTTAAACTGGTAATCAATTAAAAAAAAAGAATGCCAAACATTCTGTGCTGCCCAGCACCTAATGTCCCGTGACCCGGTGGTTGGGGACCACTGACATAGACAGATGTAACAGAGAATCTCTACTCTTAGTTTGACACTTTCTCATTTCAGTTAAAATTAATAATTTATATACTGTATAGAAGTTTTAACTGTTACACAAACACACACACACATGCTCTGTCTCTCTGTTTCTCTTTCCCTCTGTCTCTCGCTCTAAAAATAAAAAAAAAACTAAAGAAAAAGAAGAAAAAATTATAAAGTTGTGTTGAGTATGGCAATTCTTGTTCATGCATACTTTGTAGTTCATAATTTCCTATTGCATGTGTTGCATTCATTAATGCACTTCATGTTCTGAGTTCATATACAACTTGTTCTGTAAATAGTTCCTTTGCTATTGTGATCAAAATCATTGAATCTCAATTCTGAGGCTGTTCTGTGAATATTCATTCACACACTTAAGGATATTCATGTTCTGAGTTCATAAAAAACGTGTTCTATAAATAGTAGTTCTCTTAGTTTTGTGATCAAAAACATTGATTTGAATCTCAATTATAAAGCTGTTTTGTAAATAGTTTTAAAATGAACAATAAATATAGCATTTTCTGATCAATCAATATCAATTTCAGACTTAAAATAATGTGCAGCTCTAAGCCCCACCCATTTCTGGTCAAACCACACCCACTTCTGGTTTAAGTCCCGCCTATTCCAAGTGCAGGTACTGATACAGATAATTTATATGTTTGAACAGATACAGATAGTGGTGTACTCTCTCATCCTATCTATATGTGGTTGTTTATAGGGTTCACAAACATATGCCAGCATGATGCTGAAGCATATGCGAAGAAATCAAGGATAGCCAACTATGAGAGTCGAGATCAAGTTGTTCCTACAATACTGAAAAATCTGTTGCACATCTGGCAGCACATGGCCAACTCCGCAGTAGAAATTACATCCATGTTAGTAGAAATCACAGATATGATGTTTGACTCTTACATGTGCTCTTTTTTTTCTTCTTCATTTTCCTCCAGATATTCGCGGCCTGCAGAGTTTTCTGGACCAAACATCCCGTCAAGGTGTAGATGTGGCCTTGCAGAGAGTTGACAGAAATATAAGTAAAGTCTTCACCAACCTCTTCACCACCATGAGGACTGAGGAGCTCAACCGGTACAGAGACACACTGCGCAGAGCAATCCTGCTGCTTAGTCCCCAGGGTGCGCACACATTCATCCAGCAGGTTGGTCTTTATTTATTGGCTTAAGCTTACATGGAGAGAGCATGTTTGAATTTGTGTGTAGCCAGTACAATGGTGTGTATGGTGACAAATGCACAGTTGTGTCTGAATGTATAACATGTTCATAAAATTCTTGAAATAGCTACGAGCATGTTTGTAGTTGTTACTAAGGTTGAGCCAGGTACTCGTTTCAGACGAGTAACCCTTATGGATAACACATTTTTGACGAGTACGAGCATGTAAATTCATTCATTCATTTTCCTGACCACTAGTTCTACTCGTGCGAGTCATGGGGAGCTGGAACCTATCCCAGCTGGCATAGCTGAAGGAAAATCCTCAGAACTGACTGTCTTCACGCTCTGTTCTTTTTGGGAGAGACCAGGATGGGTAGGATCAGGAATGAGTACATCAGAGGGACAGCACATGTTAGAGGTTTTGGAGATAAAGACAGAGAGGACAGACTCAGATGGTTTTGACATGTTCAGAGGAGAGATAGTGAACATATTGGTAGAAAGATGCCAGGAATGGCAGGAATCTTAGACGAAGACCAAAGAGGATGTAGTGAAAGAGGACATGAAGGTAGTTGGTGTGAGAGAAGATGATGCAGAAGACAGGGTTAGATGGAGGCAAGTGATTCACTGTGGTGACCCATGAAGAGAAAATATAAAAAGGAGAGAAAATAAGAAGAAGCTGTACAGACATTAGCTCCTACGTAGAGAAAACATGTACACACATATAATTGTTTATGTTTGTGCATACAGTTTCTTTACTTAATTTGTTGCATGTATGGAGAGTAATGCACTGAGGAAATGCATTTTGATGAGAATACACATTTAAAGATTTAAAGAAGTAAATGAAAGGCTGTTAAATGCCTGAATGTACAATTATAGTAACTTCTGTCTGTATGTGCAAAATAGGTAGTCAAGAAGAAAAACACCACTTTTATAATTACTGCATTTATCATCACTTGTGGCTATCCATATTGTTCATGATATAATCACCAGATTAACATGTTAAAAACTACCTTCTGTCTTTGTTATGTGTTTGAAGTGTTTCATTACCAAGTGGCTGTGCTGGTTTTTTGACATGTTTGTAGCTCATTTTCCCCACTGGGAGACATTGTTGGCATTCCATCTCATGATTGATGCAAATAGACTCTCATGATTGTATTACAACAATATGATTTGAATACAAACAAAGAGACACAAAAGTGTATCGAGGGAAAACACATCTGTGTTAAAGTGATGTATGTAAAAATAAGTGTGTATGTAGGGAAAAAGATTGATTGGAAGTTAGCATGAATTGGGAGGCGAGGGTGTGCGTAAAGGTGGTAGATGGGTACATCAAGAGAAAGAATGAATGTTTAGAGAGGTAAAAGCTATTTTGATTCAAGATTGTAAGTTTGTGAAGGGAACAATTGATTAATATGTAGGTTTACATGAGGAACTTGAAACAGAAAAATACAATGCATGGAGGTTAAAAATGTGCACGCGCAGCGGCAGACATATTGGATGTGTTACAGAAACAAATGCAAAGAGATCCATTGTCTCTCTGTTAGCTTTGGCTTTCTCTCCGTGCATTAACTTCCAAACACAAATTGGATCAGTGATCTTTTGTGGAGCTGAAGCATGTCATTGTGAATGCATGTGCGTGAGCACGTGTGTGTGTGTGTGTGCGTGCGTGCGTGCGTGCGTGTGTGTGTGTGTGTGCCTGGCCACCTGGAGTGACAGATGGAGCTGCTCATTCTTTCTCTCTCTCTCTCTCTCTCTCTCTCTCTCTCTCTCTCTCTCTCTCTCTCTCTCTCTCTCTCTCTCTCTCTCTCTCCCTCTCACTCATACACACACCCACACACACACTCACACACACACACACACACACACACACACACACACACACACACACACACACACACACACACACACACACACACATAGAGTGACATACTAAAGAAGCTCATCCAATCCGAGGGGATTCAGAGTTTAAATAATATTTATTATCATTTATCACCTCTCCGTGTGTTAGTGTGTGCGTGTGTGTGTGTTTTGTGAGTATGTGTTACTGAATGGTTTTAATTATTTACAGGTTACTTATAAAGTGTGTAATTTAAAAGAGTGACTAATCTTTATGGGTTATTAGACTAAATTAAATTATTGTCACAAGTTGTTTACAAATTGTTGAAGTCATGCAAGGCTTGAATTCTTGATTGGTTTTATTTGAAAAAAATATAAGTAGCACTCTCTTAGATAAAGTTCAAACACACATAGATACACACAGAACAGAAGTATGTTTTGATTTCACTCATCAGAGCTACTGCAAAACATTGTTTTATTCAAATGTCAGAAATTTCACCTCATGGCTTTAATCTCTATATTTGATTACTTTAGATGTTCTATTCCTTTGCTCAAGTCTCCCCTATACTCTAAAATTTATTCATTAACATTTATTAAATTTAGCAGCAACAGATGGTGCACTTGCAGGCGGAATAGTTCACAGCTTGTCAACATCTCATTCTACCTCGTATGTGAAGTGGATTTAATCTTATTTATCACCTGTAATTTCTTTGTATCTTCTTCGTTTCCTTTCGACTGTTCCCTTCAGGGGTCGCCACAGCGAATCAGTTGCCTCTATCTAACCCTGTCTTCTGCATCCTCTTGTCTCACACCAACTACCTTCATGTCCTCTTTCACTACATCCATAAACCTCCTGGTCACTCCCAAAAAGAACCCCAGCATCTTCATCTCTGCTATCTCCAGCTCTGTATCTTGTCTTTTCCTTAGTGACACTGTCTCTAGACCAAACAACATTGCCGGTCTGTATACTATCTATTTCACATACAGTTCATAAATTATAAACACCTAATTTCTTGTTTGCACACTGGCCGCATCTCAGTCTTTGGCGGTAATCAAAGGGAGGAAGTCATCCTGTGTTTTTCAGCAAAGGTCCCCTTTTGTTGTCTCAGTGGTTAATCGGTGCTCCATCTCTTTTACAACAGCAGGTGGTGGAAGTATTAACAGCTTTTTATCAATGACCTCCATACGATGAGAGGTACCTTTATAATTGGAATAAATAAAACCGAAAAATTAGTTGGATGATGGTGCTGCATGAAAATCCATTCATAATCATATTTAAGCAGTAATGAATGTCTTTGGGTTAAGATACACAATTGCACGCACAAAAACATGACAGCAAAGCACACTGGTTAGTAATCTTTTTTACCAGTCTTTCTTTTTTTTTTTTGCTTCCATTGTTGGCAACTTAAAAATTGGTTTTGTGGAGGTTCTGGCCCCACTTCAACCACGTCTCTTCCATGTTTTCCTGTCCTTGTCGCTGAACTGACCAGAATTCATGAAGCAAATCAGAAATATTCTTTCCACAATCATTAACATACTGACATGACACTATTGTGTGTTATCCTGTGACTATTTTAGTACTAATGATTTCATAACTTAAATTACTTATAAAGCTAGATATTCCATGTTTTTTTTATGGTTTTGACCTACTTAGGAAACAATGGAAGTTGAAAACAAAATTATTCAACCCTCAATGCATATTAAGTTTATTTATCAGCAATCCACTGGCTGATTACGTCATCTTACTGACACCATCTCAGGATGGTTCAGCACTCTGAATATCATGCTACATGTTAATCTGCTAATTATTGGAAGTTGTTGTTATTTGAGCTGCAAACATATTAATATATGCATTAGCATGCTGCAGTCAAACTCTTTCTCAGCACAAATCACAGTGTACACAACTCAATCTGATGATTTGAACAGACCAGGAATCACAGCCTTTTTTTTTTCTCTACTGTTTGTTCTTCTTCATTTTTTTTCAAATATCACTTACTCCGTGTTCTCTCTTCCATGTTTTCTACCTCAACTTACCCTCCTTGGTCTTTATTCCCCTCCTCCCATATTTCATTCCCTCCACTTTGTCTTCCCTAAGTCTCATTTTATTTCCTCTCTGACTTTCTGTTCTCTTCCACCATCTCCTTTGTCCTCTCTTTTTTATTTCATTTTGTTATGCTTTTCTCTATTGTCCTTTATCTTATTAACTTTCCCCCCAACATTGTCATCCCTCCTCTTCACCCTGTTTTGTCCCTACCCTTTTCATATTTAACTTCATAAATATATCAGTTTTCTACCCATTTCAGTCTGTAAAACTGTCTCCCATCTGATCTGCACTATTTTTGATATAAAAAACCAAAGGAGAATATGTGTAAGGGGAAATACAAGCAGACCATTTGGATGAGTGGACTAATTAAATTTAGATTACGAGGTGGGATAAAGCCCTTGATAGTTGGGAGTCAGATTGACTGACAGGATCCTTTCAGTCCACTTGGCAGCGACAAGTGACACATATAAATACATGCAGCACTGATTGACACTTCTCTCTCTCTCTCTCTCTCTTTCTCTCTCTCTCTCTCTCTCTCTCTCTCTCTCTCTCTCTCTCTCTCTCTATCTCTCTCTGTGTCTGTTAGATAAAAAATAAGGGAAGACATGGGTTAGTATTTGTGTTAGTTGAGGTTTTTTGATTTTGTTGTTAAAAGGTTTTTGGCCTCAAGAATTTACACACACACACGCACGCACACCCTCACCCATACACACACACAAACACACATTTTAAGTAATGTTAATTTTCTTGGTTATCTTTGAGCTTCTGGTGGAATATCATATGTTACATATTCCACCATTACGTTTATCTCAAGTCACCATTTCAAACACATTAAGGGAAGCCTTTACAGAAATGATATCTCTGAAGGATGGCAAATCAGACCCTTCAACATAACCATGAGTGAAGACAAACTGAGGCAAATTAAAAAGACATTCAGAGCTTTAACGCTCGCTGAAATGAAAAGACTGTATTTGATGCAATTTATGGTTGTTGTTTTTACAACCATAGCCAGTAAATGTTTTTATGATCTGTAATTGCATCTGATCCCACAAGGTCTTCACGAGAAATGCTACACATGGTCCATTATTTATGTGAGCCCTGATCTTTTATTCATATACCACCTACTATGTAGTTCACTATTAGTTTCAACTTAGAATCATGTTGAAGCCTGGATAAAGCATCCCTGATGCCCTTTGCAGTTTTTACTATGATGACAACAGTAAAAATAACAGCAGTGAATGTATTTACAGTGACTGATGAATATAACAGTACAAATGCCAACATATTACACAAAGGAACTCTATCTAGGAAACAATTAACTAACCTAATGAAATAAATATTACCAAATTACAAAACCTTGTACCTTCTTAACTAGACAAACAAGCGAAAATAACTGAACAGAAATATTAGTCTACCCCTACCAATCAGAAGACCAATCAGTAATCTCGACATTAGTCTGATCTGCATGGTGTGACTTGTTGCGAGAGATGGGAAATGAGGATCGCTGCCCGCTGCCTGCTTCCCCCTGCATGGAACCATCTTACCCTTTCACATATCCAACTTCTCCAAAATGCAGCCAACCACCAGCCCAAATATGTGTAGCTAGTGCAGACCTCTTGGTCGGTCTAGTTTTATTCTATTTATTCATTCTTCTGAGAATTTGTCTGCATGATGAACCACAGTTCTCAATTTATGTGTCCTATAAAATAATGTAAGGCAATGTTAAATAACCAAAAGGTTAAACCAAGATTAGCATGTAGATTAGCATGTGTAGTTTTTAAAACAAAGTTTGACGCGAGCTGTCCTGAATTTGTCCTGAACGTGATATGGTTGTAAATGGAGACCCATCTGTTGGTCGCGTGAGTTATTTGGCTTAGAGAGCTGTTAAAGACAAGGTTACCATTACCCACATGGTTCCATCATACTTTTTCAATGTGTTTTGTAATCATTGCAAATCACCCAGATTTGTTTCCCATCAATTTAGTCCTTGTGGACCGCTAGAAGGACAGCATTGCTAATGAAGCGAGGGGCAGGAGTGGAGGAGAGAAGACACGATTAGAAACACAAGATAATAAAGAAGAAACTTTGAATCCAGGGACGAAACATTTTTAAAAATCTGAAAAAAATACATAAAATTAAAATTTAAAAGATGGACATTGCGTATTCCATCAGCCAATAGAGAGGGGAGAAGATAAGACCGAAGGAAGCGGATATATGAGTTCCATAACAGCCAGGAGGAAAGGAAGACAAGAGAGACAATCATGTTTAAAAATGTAAGAAAGTTTCATAAATAACTACAAATGATGTGCCTCCTCAACAGAGGGAAATGGAAGCATAGAGTTAAATAGGGAGTTTTAATTTTTACTTTGTATCAATTTCACATGGCAATTGAATTCTGAATCCAGAAGGTATGGATGTTTGTGATTGTCAGCTGTGGTTTTGCATATCTGAAAATTTTTTGGCAAATATGTAACTGTTTAATATGTGTGTAAATCTCTTAAATGGAACTACCCACAGCATTCTTCAGGAATTTTAAAGTGACCCTAGAGTTGTATTGTACTGTATTGCATCACATTATATTGTATCATGTTGTATTGTATCATTTCAAATCAAATCGAGGCTTACTGTTTAGTTCAGGGTGAGACATCTGGGTCCTTTTTCCCATATTCACATAAATCACATAACTATAACTGACCTTGTACATTTTATCTTGATGATGAATGTCATATCGGTTCTATACTATTACAACAGAAATGCATTTGAATGTTTTTTAGGTTTACATCTGTAACCAATATTTAATTCCTGGATTTCCTTGTTGTTCACAGGCCTCAATAAAGTTTTTTTTTCCTTCAAGGGAGAGGAACAGAACATAAAGGTAGACAGTGAAATCTTGTAAAAGCAAGTTGTCATAATCCTTACAGGATCATAATTGATTTCCCCCATAGCACCACTCTCCCATAATTGCAGCACTTAGTTTAAATTCTATAGCCGCTGTCTATTTGCCTGGAAGTAGGTGTTGGTGAAGAATTCTTGACAAGCATTAGTGCTGATTGGAGATCAGCATTGGAGGCATTGCCTTTGACTCAGGTCATCACCTTACAAACAGATTAAAGAACAGAGACAGACAGTTTTATCATGTGGATGAATATTTTTCATTAATGTATTATATTGTACCTTCGTAACTCAGAGGAGCAGACAGATAATTTATACAGACACAGAAACTAAAATAACACTTGACCAAAACACACATTCAGCTCAACACACATTATAATCTCCAGAATTACCACTCTTTATTCTACTAGCAACACCCATGCCGGAAAAAAAAAAAAAAATGCGGCGACCTGGTTGCCCCTTGTTCGCAGTTGGCGGTCGTTGTAAGGGCATTTGTGTGACAATCTACCTTTTGGCAGCAATATGAGATGGATGAGAGATGGATAGGAGATGGGCTGACATGTCGTTTGTCACAGAGAGAGGTGGCGGTGGATGTGGAGGACTGCTGTCATTTGTTTGGCTGGTGGACAACGCGGCTGATAAAGCAGCAGTCTGACAGGGCTAATCTGATGTCAGCACAGAGCTCCATGGAAACACAGCACAGAGCCCAGGGCGAGTGACGCACAAGAGAGGTTTCAAAAAATATTTTTTTGTGCATTAACTGTGAAACCACACCTGCACAGCGATGATGACAGAATCTTAAAACCAGCAGAGCTGCTGGACACCAGAGGATCTGGTTTACAATGACATAGCAATGTTGCTATACGCAGTAACACAGCAGCCCCGATTCAGATATCAATGTGATTTCAACATTACCAGCGTGCATACTTCAAATGGTGTCTGCGCCATTTAGATTTTAACATCTGTCCACAAACTTCAACCACTCACCAAAGCACACATTTCTGCAAATGTATTGAACATTTACATTTCAGTTTCAATGTGCACCTTTCAACAATACTGTGCTAGAGATCTAGAAAGGAGTTTGCCCTGACTCAGGCCCTTTGCCAGTTAGGTTTCAGCTCCCCGTGACTCACTATGATGGATACAGCGGTGATTAGAAGATGAATGATTGAAAAAAAAAAGTATATATATATATATATATATATATATATATATATATATATATATATATATATATATATATATATATATATATATATATATATATATATATATATATATATATATATATATATATATATATTCAATCAGTCATAAATACACACTAGCAGGAACCCGGGAAATTCCACGATAAAACAATAAGACTTCATACAAAATATATGAACACAAATGTATTGATATTATATTGGGTGCTTAATTGACAGGTAGTGTGTGGCGTTTAAACGTGACAGAGTGAGATTTTCCAGTGAGATTATTCAAATATATAGGTGGGGATATCTGTGTGTGTGTGTGTGTGTGTGTGTGTACTGTATATTCATTCATTCATCTTCCAACCCGCTGAATCCGCTAACGCAGGTCGCGGGGTAGCCAGTACCTATCCTGGCAGTCTCAGGGCGTGAGGCGGGGGACACTCCGGGCACGACGCCAGTGCACCGCGGAGCCACATAGATACAAACAATCATTCACACACACACTCACTCCTATGGTCAATTTGGGACCGGCCAATCAATCTGAAGCGCATGCTTTTGGAGGTGGGAGGAAGCCGGAGAACCCGGAGAGAACCCACGCAGACACGGGGAGAGCATGCGAACTCCGCACAGAGCGGGACTCGAACCCGGGTCCGCCGTGTTGTGAGGCAGCAGCGCTAACCACTGCGCCACCATGCCGCCCTGTACTGTATATATATATTTATATCTATAGTAGACATTGTACAAATTTATTGTCTACAATTTATAAAAACAAACTCAAATTTAAATTTAAGTTCTGAAAAATTTAGGCAGGCTTTGGCCTTCGTCCTTATCACAATAATTTTGCACTCATCTGAAATCCAACAAATGAGATCCTGTTACAAAAGGCTGTTGCCTTGGACATTAACAATTCAGTCCATCACCTGCACATTAACCATTAGTCCATTTTTAAGTTAGCTCAGATCCTCTATTATTCTCACCAAGTTTACTATAGTTCACTGGATGAAAGTTAATGTGTTGTTTTTAAATTGGTTGACTACATTAGGTGAAAAAAAAGTCTCCTTTTTTTCTGCAATCTTCTTTAAAAAATAATAATTATAGGGCAATTTTAAAGGTAGCATGGGGACAGAGTACATTTAACTTGTATCAAAAAGGATCTTGGTTTGAATTCAAATTTGTCAGCTTTTTGTATGGCACCATGATTTTTTTTTTACCTCATCTCTTTGAAAGCTTCCTGCTACAGCTTCACACAGTCCAGAAACGCACAGTGTAACTGTAGGTGACGTTGTGACTCTAAATTCACACTCAGAGGTGTGAATATGAGCAAGAATGGTTATAATGTTATTCTGCCCTCGCAAGAATAAGACTGGCTTTCAGCTTGGCTGACAGCGAAAGAGTTTCCCAATAAAACATCAGAGTGTTAACAGCTGTGAAATTTACAGAGTGAAATTTATATCACTAACGAGAAATAAAAAGTATCATCATCACAATACACAATGAAACAGAATCTCAAAAAGTCCATGTGTCAGACTAAAGGAAGAAAGCATTACCCTCTCTGTTTCTACCGGGGCTTTGAACCAGAATTTTTTGCAAATTGGTTCGTTCCAAACAAAAACGGAATTATGACATTTCCAGTTTTACGTTCCACCCATAAACTGAAGTTCCTGAACCGGTTAGAACAAAAAAATATAGTTCCTGAACCAGTTAATGACGTTCTTTGTAAATGTGTAAATATGTCACTACAGTGAACAGAACAACAATACTGATCCAGTTACGGAACAGAGGATGGAGAATCAGTGGGAAACTGAGAAGTCGCGGCAGCTTGTGATGCAACAAAAATTTGTGTATATCAGAGCTCACTGGGGAGCAAACATTGAAGCTCTGAACAAAGCATCTTGTGATCGGTCGAGAACAGAAACAAAACACCAATAAATGTCCACAGCGCTGGTAGTACAGGGATACACTGCACTGAAACTAAGTGGCAGCCAATGCGTTAATGTCTGAATCAAATATTTATTGACAGACTGCAGTGTTTACCTGTTAGGAATGTAATCTAGATTGGGAGACTACCTTTTCGATTTCTGTTGGTGATTGAGTGGCATTGAATGAATGACAAGAAGGGAAACATGAGGTCAGATATTTTTTTCAAGAACGAAAAAAAAAAAAACCCAGCACAATTATTTTCAGTTGCGATTTTGTCCAGAATGTTTATAAAAAAAGTTTTCGGTTTTGTTTTCGTTCCTGGTAAAATACTGGTTTTCTCTTTCGTTCCATGAACCGATTCAAAGCCCTGGTTTCTACCTGCTGTTGAATACCTGGATTAGATCAGTAAACATTTACGAATACCGCGGTGCACTGGCATCGTGCCCGGAGTGTCCCCCGCCTCACGCCCTATGCCGCCGAGATAGGCTCCAACTCCCCATGACCCGCTGCGGCGGATATAGCGGTGGTAATCAGAAGATGACTGACTGACTGACTGACATTAATGAATAATCAAAGGAATAAACAGAAATAATTATGTACCCAGGTGTGTAGAAGAGAAGTCATTCATCAAAATGTATACAGCTCAGTTAAGGAGCAGGCCTGTACATGTAGAGTTATAGTAGAGTTATAGTAGAAATAGAGTTATAGTAGAAATAGCATTGTCAATTATTCAATCCATCTTTAGAATTTTGTGATTTGCCTTTGTTTTGCCTGATACACACACACACACACACACACACACACACACACACACACACACACACACACACACATACACACACACACACACACACACACACACACACACACACACACAAGCACATGAACATGCACACACACATGCACACATACACAAATCTCTGCATTTCAGGGCTGTATATTGTATTATATGCAAAATATTATTATAATCTTCTTAAGTCACTTTCTGCACAAATGATCACGAGTGAAATAAATTAAAAGACATTCAGAGCTTAAAGATTTCTGAAATGACACAAGCTATGGTTGTCATTTTTACAGCATTGGCCAGTAAAAATATTTGTAATCTGTAATTAAATGTATCCTACAATGTCCTCACAAAAAAAGACTACGCATGATCCATTATTTTTTGGAGCCTTGATTTTTTCTTCATACACAAACCACTAAGTATACACCCATAAATTCCAATTTAAAAGAACCATAGAGAAGCCTGCAGAAAATTCCCTTGATGCCCTTTGCAGGGAAACTATTTAACCATCAGGTCTTCAGGCTTTGGTTAAAACTTTTAAGTTCAAGAAAAAACAGGTGGTGTAGGAATGTTCTGTTCTAAAATTAAGGTGTATCCATTCATCTGAATACATTCCCATTTACAAACGTCAGATAGAGCAGCTTGTTCAGTGGCTATACGATTCAGATGATGTTGTTAAAGTGCTCACTTTCGAGTGTGCCCTCGTTACTCGCTGTTAATGCGTTCCAGTTACCTTATGTGAATAACGAGTTCCGAGATATAGCGACAAACTAGTTATCTTATTATTCACGGTAATTTAAACATTTATGAACCCTCCGTATACTAATATTAAACCACCTTCTATCTGTATTACATATTCCCACACTCATATTGACTGTTTAAAGCACTTTTGTGTCTTGTGGAAGTGCGATGCGTTCTGAGACTCACGGAATGTAGAGCACTTCTGGATGCCATCAGCCAATAGAATACGCGTACGGTATCTCGTGATTACCTACCTAAAATCCGCGATGAGGTGAAGTTGCAAGTGTTGATGAGGCAATGCTCGAAGGTGCACTGTAATATATTAATTATAAATAGGATGCATGAAATTAAGTTCATATAACAAGGCACTGGAAAACTGTGACCATCTCATACACTTTTCTGGTTAGGGTCCCTCTCGTTTTTTGTTTTGTTTTTTTTAAATATATTTTCCAGGCAGAGAGCTGTAGGCATCCATTTCTGCCTCACTCTTCATTTCTCATTCTCCGTTTGTCTGTCTGTCTGTCTCTCACACTCTCTCTGTCTCTCATTGGTCTGTTTTTGGCTTTGTATACATGAGCAGTGGCCTTCAATATTATTCTCACTAGCCTTGTTGTCTTGTATACCCTTCTCTATCCACCCCCCTCTCACTCTCCCCTTCTCTCTCTTTTGCACAGAAAGATTCCTTTCCATGCTCACTTTGCTTTGTCCTAATCCATCTCCCTTGTTAGTCATGTGTGCTTACAAGTAGTGTTTTTTTTTTTTAAACCATCTAAAAACAGAGAAAGGTCGAGCAATGATGTCCAGGTACACAGCTGAAAGCACAGAGATGATGACGTGATCACAAACATATCCTGAGAAACCTCACTGTAACAAACTGAATGAAGAACTTATAAATTAATGTGATTATGAATTGAGAGATTGCTTTGTGCAAGGATATATAATGGACCAGAATATTTCAAATATGTGGATCCATCACTGTTATAGGCGAATTCCTAGTAAGTTGTGGTTACATTTAGGGCAGGTGATTCATCGAATCCCCTTTACCCTACCCATCACCAAGTCCTATTTGGATGCTTGAGTAAGTTGTCCCATTTTCATTTGGGTATGATTAGTGGTACTATTGACCTCAAGATTGCCCTCCAAATGGAGCATTTTAGATGCATATTAAACACTGAGTGATAGAGGACAATCCACTGAATGCCTTTGGAACTGAGGCAATGTAACATCAAATGTCCCATGTTGGCAGCTGTGCCATGAGAAAAATCCATATCTTTGCAAGTAATTATTCAAAAGTTTTAAAATAAATTGGAATATTTCCTCAGTTTAAATTAGGGGCTAACTTCTATGTAACCAGCCCTGTATAACAAATGTTTCAGAGAAATCAGTAAATATATAAAAGACGAATGAAAGACCCCACATTAAAGACAGATACCTGGAGTTTGCTGTACGTCAGAAATACAAATAGGGATGAGGTGGTTGAAATGTATTAATAGCACATAAAGAAATGTGGTAATTACAGCATAAACACAGTTATGTAAACCATTTACTCTTTGTAAATTCCTTACCTAAGTAGTTTGTGAAATTTGTTAAAATATTTTGCACTTAAAAGTACCATATTGTGAAAAACATGTTTTTTCTTGCCTGTACATGTATACAAGTATGCCTTGGCTTACATAAAATTACATCTCTCTCAATTATACATACAGTGGTAACTATACTTATGAAATTAATTGGTTCTGGAAGAAATGTCGTCAGTAGAAAATTTTGTAAGTACAGACGCGTTTTCCATGCAAATGCCCTAATCCGTTCCAAGCCCCCCAAAATTCAGACATAAATGTTTTATAAAGCATAAAAATGCATCAAAGCATGTAACAAATACATGTCACAATTAGATGATTACACAATAAATGAGAGTTGTGCATTAGGCAATAAACAGATAATAAACAAGAGCAGCTATGAGAATGTTGTGCTCAGGAAACTTTGGGAGCTGCAAGTAGCAGCCCATACTGTATTTTTTACCTTTCGTAACTCGAAATTTCTTTCGTAGCTAGAGGCAATATTTTCCTGCTGAGGCGTTTTGTAAGTAGAAAATTTTGTATGTAGAGACATTTGTAAGTAGAGGTACCACTGTATATTTGTTTTAAAAAAGAATACAAATAAAAATGAAAATAAATAACATCAAGTTTGTGTCATTTCCTCGACTTCATGTCTGTCCAACTCAAATACTGGAACCATAAAATTACCAATTAATTAATGACGCAAGCCGAGAATACATAGTGGTTCTCCCTGAGCATACCAACTTCTAGAACAGTGGATCTTAACCTGGGTTCGATCAAACCATAGGGGTTCGGTGAGTCGGTCTCAGCAGTTCGGTGGAAACGGGGGTCAAGACAAAAGACAAAACCGAACATACACGAACATACACGAATCACTTCGTACGTTTGACACATCGTGTCAATTGGTGATGACACGCCCCCCTTAGCCATCACTGTCTGCAGGTGATCACGCTACATCGATTAGCCTACCTGTGCTACATGGGATTTTGCGCACTCAGTAGTCAATTTATGGCTGTCATAATGATACATCATCTGATTGCTTTCTTAATATTTTAATTCGTAGTAACTATGTTACTGTGGTTGGATGAATATGTGCAACGCAAATTTACATGTACTGTATAACGAAACGTGATGGGGGACAGCGTTCTGCATGATTTGCAATGTCAAGTTGAGCAACTCTAGCCCCGCACTGGCAAAAATAAAGGAACACTTCCTTAAGCTGCATGGAAAACAAAAGAAACAGACTTTGCTGTGAAAATGACCTAAGAGTAGCACTTGCCAAGGTGAAGCCACGCATATCTGAACTGGTGTCTCAATAACAACAGCAGAAGTCACACTGATTTCCAGGTAGGTCATTTCATGTGAGTTCATGCACTGTCTTGGTTTTGTTCTTTGAAAAAGGTGACATTAGTGCACAATTCATTAAATACACCTGGAAAATATATACTTATGTCTGAAATTTGAAAAAAAAAAACAATCCTAAAGAAGGGTTCGGTGAGTGAGCATATGAAACCTGCAGGGTTCGGTACCTCCAACAAGGTTAAGAACCACTGATCTAGAATGATGAAAACAGATCCTGCTGATCCTCTGTAACCCACTTACTGGTGAAATGGTGCCCAAAAATGCTGATCAGAATCAGCTGCTTTCATCACATAAAAACAGTAGTGATTTGAATATCCCAGCCCCCTCTGCGCAAGAACACTACCCCCTCCTGGGATTAGGGAGCATTCATCCCCAAGGTACAATTCGGTGTGTCCAGCGGTAAGGCAGAAGTGTGTTGCAATGTCATTGCTCAGAGCTGGACACGCAAGTTGCTCAGTTGTTGGTTGTACAGATCAACATAACTGCTTCTAATCTGTCTCAGCCAAAGAAGACCAGAAGAGACAGCGGCTGTGTTTAATTTTTAATGACAACATGCTGGCAACAATGCTATTAGCAATAGCTTCTCCTTGAGAGGGGAGAAAGGGAAGTGTCGACCAACAGAGCTCATTAGCATTTAAAAGGCACAGAAACGACCTGTTCTCAGTAGAGCTCATTTGAGTGACATTTATCCAGCTGAAATTCAGGAACACAGATCAGTTTGGGGCAGTACATTTCAAATACAGTATAGTTGGACATCTGAGATATGTGAAACTGATTAAAAAGAGTATAATATGGGACCTTTAAATATATGACAGTGTCTCTTTGCTCAACTATTACGTTTACCACATACCATTTAATATCCACTGAGAAGAGCAGCATGTACATGCAGAATTATCAAGGTCTCTTCACCGAGTATGTGCTTCTGTCAGGTTATTGGTTCTCATTAAGTTACTTAATTAAATAAACCATAATGGAGCTTTTTGGACTGCTGTGTGAGTATGCAGTTAAACTTTGTACTATCAGGACCAAAAATACAAAGAATATAAGATAAATACATCTGTGCAATCATGCAGTTGGGAACAGATTGTACCACTTGTTGTATGGGTCAAAACTGCCATTACTATGTAGCTGATTAGGGATTAGACTCCTGGCCTCCTCTTTACATCATGGTGGAATTACCTCCATTCTTTCACAAAGTCATTTTTGTTGGCCTCTAGGGAACCAGTGTGAGCAGTCAGCTAATGGCAATCCAACAACAAATAACAACAAGTCATCATCGTTGCTTTTCCAGCCAGCAACAGCTTTAACTGAGTGCTATTGAGTCTATTGAGGTTCTTGTTAAAGCTATAAACAGATGTCCAGAATGCACTTTAGGTCCTTTCCTTTCAAGTTCCTTTCTTTAAGTTCTCTTACAGAAAACACTTGTTGTGTGTGAACGATGGAAGACTAACCTTATTGTGACCCCATGAAGCCCTCAACCATTCCTGTTGTATCTGTTCAATAGCAAAAGAAGATGGTTGCACAGAAGGAACATGTTTCTTTTTTAGGCCTGATACTGTACTTGTATTTATCCAACGCAACACTTGAGGGCTCTTTTTCTTTTGTTGCTGATGAGGTTTCTAGCTTTGCACTGCTTAGCTGTACTTCAAAACAGGATACCACAAATCACTGATTTTACATTAAAGCTTTCTGCAAAACACAACAGGTGTTTTTAGCGTGTATCACCATGCAGTGAAGTATCCTTGAGCAGTGACATTTTTAATTTTTTTTTGTAGAAAAATTTAAAGTTCAATATCAAGAAAAATCATAATCTGGCAAGACTAAGAACTTAAAGTTTAATTGAAATTAGAAACAAAAGTCTTGTAATTAAAGATTAGAGATTAAATCCACTTTATTCATCCACAAAAATGGGGAAATTATCTTAAACATTCCCCAAGACTAATTATCTAACTGAAAACATAAACTGAGGTGAAATTGTTCTCTGCCTGGCATCTCATTTAGGGTGTACCCTGTCTCTCCCTCACACTCAGCTGGGATAGACTCAAGCAAATGTCTGACCCAAAATGCAGATAAGTAGCTGAAGACAAGACAATGGCAATCATCTTCTCTACAAGAAGATGAATGGATGATTGAAAGTGAAAGTATGATTTAATTGTAACATTAAACATATGGTTAGCAGGCTCTTGAGAAACCCTTTTATATAAAAGTCACACTTATTCTACTGCTTTTAAAGTTAAAATTTTATTATCGTATAATAAAATTTTGACGCACAATCCTTATATCATTCCTGACTTTTTTATATTTTTGGCAGCCATGTGCTTCCACAAGAGAAGCACATGGTCCCCACATCATACCCTAAAAGCGATTGCATAATAAATCCATTACAGTATTATAAAATGACCTACAGGATAAAATTATGCCATCATAGATAGCATTATGATAAAAAGATGTGAAACCTGCTGTGTCATCAGGCTGGTTGAACTATCCCCTCTTTCGACCTGACTCTGAAAAACTTTGTAGTCTCAGTCAACATTGTAAGTGCTCAATCATTTGTCTTTAGAAGTGTCTCCACCATCTGTTCTGTCACAGAGCAATGTTCCTAACAGGGTTTCTCTCCTGCAAAAGAGCAGTTGTATTGAGCAGTTGTATTCCCCTGGTACTGTGGAACGCTTATTGAGAGCAGGTGTTTCCTTAAAGATTTGAAGGAACATAAATGTTATTTTTGTTTGTTTTTGTTTGCTATTTGCTTGTTTCTATCATTGTGATGATATGAGAATTAAATCTCAGTTTTGTAGACATTGTGAATTTCTGTAAATGGCAGTGAGCGCTGATTATCATGAGATGTAATAATGTCGATGCAATTGTCATGATGGAGTTTGCAAGAGTTTCGAAATGATAACAGCAAAACAAGAGGGGGTGGGGATAAGAAGAGTTGATGGGTCATATTGTTAGAGAGGTGTGTTTTACATTATAAACACCAAGTTTTATTTAAACTACAATTTCATATATTATTCTTTTCCTTTCGGCTTTTCTCTTCAGGGGTCGCCACAGTGAATCAGTTGTCTCCATCTAACCCTGCACCCTATTCTCTCACGCCAACTACCTTCATGTCTTCTTTCACTACATCCATAAACCTCCTCTTTGGTCTTCCTCTTGGCCTCCTGCCTGGAAGTTCAAAATTCAGCATCCTTCTACCAATATATTCACTAACTCTCTTCTGGACATGTCCAAACCATCGCAGTCTAGCCTTACTGACGTTATCTCTAAAACCTCTAACATGTGCTGTCCTTCTGATGTACGCATTCCTGATCCTATCCATTCTGGTCACTCTCGAAGAGAACCTTAGAATCTTCATGTCTGCTACCTCCAGCTCTGTATCCTTTATTTTCCTCAGTGACACTGTCTCTAGACCAAACAACATCGCTGGTCTCACCACAGTTTTGTACACCTTTCCTTTCATTTTCCCTGAAACTCTTCTATCACACATCACACCTGACACTTTCCTCCACCCGTTCCATCCTGCCTGTACATGCTTCCTCACCTCTTTTCCACACTCTCCATTGGTCTGGACTGTTGACCCTAAGTACTTAAAATCCTCCACCTTCTTGATCTTCTCCTTGTAACCTCATTCTTCCACTTCGGTCCCTCTCATTCATACACATGTACTCTGTCTTACTGTAGTCATACACATGTACTCTGTCTTACTGTAAAGTACAATTTCATATGACAGTAAAAAAAAAGAAAGCCATTCCACATATTTTCAAATGTACTGTACTGTGTTGTTTGATCTGCAGAGCATGGGGGAAACGCAGTGCACCTGGCAATCTGGTGCACATTTCACACATTTTCTCATTCACTGTGGCCTGTGATCAGCTTTTAGCACGTCATACCGTCAACAAACAATGCCCTGCAGGCGTGACAGCTGCTCTCTGACAGGTAGCTGTTGTGTATATCTCTTTATGAGTGCAGCCACACCAGGATCAACAAACTGACTTTTTAAGACATTGACTCTCTTTCTACTTGCACTATTTAAGGTCTGAAGTCAGTTGGGTAACATGGCTCACGAGGAGTCAAAGGTTCTGTTTATGTTTTACAGTCAATAAATCACTGGGATTGGGCTTACCATTATTTCACCAGAAGCCACATGCTGCACAGTGTGCATATCTCATTTTCATTTTTATTTTATTCCAGTTACTTCAACTGTGTTGTTCTTTTGTTCCCCCTGCTTCTGTTAATACAATCCTGCTACCTTTGCATAATTCATAATTCATGCTGACCATGTAAGGAAGGGATTATTTCTTTGCTGAGAAACATCTGCACAGAAAGTGATGAATTTTATTACTAGTCAAGAAAATGATAAAGTGGAACGAAAATGATCTTTTGTTGTTTTTTTGTGAAATTTATAATCGATAGTAGGAAGAAATCCAACGAAGAGAAATAATTATGTGGTTTGTTCTATGCTGCATAGTTCTGATAGCAGTTGACACAGCATTAATTTAGAGTGTCTTAGAACTGTTTATGTCGGGGCTGTCCAGTTTCACTATGACATCCTTATCATCCACATGTCTAAGAGGTGCAAATTTATTGGATGTTATGTGGGCATTATTATTGTGAAAATGCATTCATAATTCTTTATGACTACACTCATAAACACACATACTCCTTTCTGATGCACCATATCAACCCTCATAAAATATTATAGATGTGGCTCATGATGAATTGGAAATTCAAGGGTCTAATAGATGTTCTTGAAAAAGGTTTAACGTATGTAAAAATGTGGCTCGAGCCAAAACTAGCTTTTTAACCATTTTAATCTGGCCCACAGCATTCTCAAAACAAATAAACAAATAAAAATAGAAATGAGACAGTAAAAAAGGACACGGTATTATCCAAATTCATCTCTGAGTGACTTGCTCAAATGAGGCTGTATTGCTTTTTCCCTTTATTCCATCAAAGGATATCAGACGTTTTACTTTTTCTGAGAATTAAAGGAACAAATAAAACCATCCATCTTCTGAACTGCTTCATCTGCAGTGGCGTGTCACGGTGGGCTAGAGCCTATCCCAGCTGGCTTAGGGCGTGGGGCGGGGATACTCTGGGCACAACGCCAGTGCACCACGGAGCCACACAGAGACAGAGACCATTCAAGACTGTTGATGCACTGCCAGGTGCCAATTGCTGATTGGGATGCCCCAAGAGGGAGCTTCCTGCCGCTCTACCTCTGATCATTTGTTTGTATGGCAGCAGGCCCCTTGTTTGTGTGTGTGTGTGTGTGTGTGTGTGTGTGTGTGTGTGTGTGTGTGTGTGTGTGTGTGTGTGTGTGTGTGTGTGTGTGTGTGTGAGAGAGAGAGAGAGAGAGAGAGAGAGAGAGAGAGAGAGAGAGAGAGAGAGAGATTAGGGCCTCTACCTATATGTATACATGTGTGATGATTACAAAAATTATAACTAATGTGGGAAAATATTTTCCCCTACAGGGAACAAATCATATTGGATTCTTCTTCTAGAACACATGTATCAGTGATATACAATATTATATCTGCATTATGAGTCACAATGAATGCTGTGTAATGCACACTAGATGTTGACTTGTATCTCTCAGTTGAATGTGAGAGAAGATAACTTGCATAGAAGCCTGGACTCACGCAACCTGAAACATCTGAAATGAACTGGAACGCTAACTGTAAGCCAGACCTTATCACCCATCAGCAGTGCTGGATCTCACTAATACTGTTGTGGATGAGCAACTCCCTCTGGTACATTTCAAAGCCTGAAGTGACTGTAGAGTTGCATGTTCAACTATCACATGCTATTGCTCGGTTGTTAAAATGTCCTCAAACAGCACATATCACATTATTTTTCTGACCTTGAGAATCACTCATCCCATAATATCAGGAATTCCTTAAGTATTTGCAATATCATTTTACGTAATTAATCGTGGAATCACTGTTAATTTTCTCCATATGCTGCACATAGCATCTTTCAACTAATTGTATATATGAAAGGAAGGGAGATTAGTAAATTAATTATATGAACGTACTTTTCAATATCCTACAACACAAAGTATTTGAGTACAGTATGACAGCAGAGTAAATGCCTGAGGGCTCTGGATGAAACAATGGGGTTTGTATTTCCGATCGATTTACAGCAAAAAAGAAGCTGCACTCCCCAGGAAGCGAGAGGTGCTTCAGTATTCATACAGTGATGCTGAAGATTTAAAAGGCAGCGGTTTACCCACTCTCCAAAGGCTTGTCATAGCACCTGTTTACACGAGCCCTTGGCAGATTTGTGGCAGCATATAGAAAAATAAACAGCTCTTTAAACAGTTGTTTCCCCTTCTACAGGGGCGACAAATGACAGTATGAAAACCCTTGTATCTTTTGGTGAGGAGTAGTAGAGGGGAGTGAGACACAGAGAAATGAAAAGGTACAGAGGTTCGATCCAAACCCTCTGAGTCAATCCTGTTTTTTATTCCTGTACCAGAAATATATTCTTCTTCTCACTTCCTGTTCCAATGTGGAGTCAAATTCCATAAAACTGAACCATGCCCAAGCTCTTACTCACAGCAAGGGACCACAACCTGTCACATCAATGTCTGCAATACATTTTTGTGTGATAAGACCCCGTCTGCTGTGTCTAGGTGTTTGTCATCCTCTTGCCTCACATACTCAGCACTTAGCTGTTACATTCAATGATTTTGCTTAAGTAAAACAAGACTGTGTGTTTAAGTATTAAACAACTTAACCTGAATTAGTGTAAAAAAACTGGTGTTAAGAGATTTTGTGTCTTTTCATGCAAATATGCATCAACTAAAAAGGCCACTGAGTTTAACTGAGTTTAATCAGTAGTAACTAAACCTCTGGCTGTTTTTATGTTTTGCTTTGTCTTTTTTTGTTTGTTTGTTTTTTCTCAAACCGCTCCTGTATGCGACACTGCAGCGGGAGTTCACAGGCATGTGAAAGTAGAATGCTCTAATTAACAAAGCAGTTGTCATAAGCACGGTGTTGATGTATGTGGGAGGTAACAAGATTTTACAGTAACAGCAGAGGATGAGAGGAAGCTGAGGCAATCAAATGAAGGATCTCCTCAGAAGTTGTCATTGAGCACATCAGCCCATCTCTATCTGCATCTGTAGAAGAGCACTCTATCTAAACATTGACCTCAATTCATGGGAGGGGATGATGGTTCCCCCAGTGAGGATTAATAAAATGTCACATTGTTATCAAAGGACTCAAGCTTACTCAGCAGAGAAAGAGCAGCTGAGTTCAGTGAGAGGTCTTGATGGAAATTTAGTATCCTGTACAAACCAGAACTGTTCACTGTATATTTTATGAATCCAAGTAAACTGTCGTTTTTTTTTTTGTTTTTTTTAAATGCATTATGTCTTTAAATACTACTGTTTAATATCATTGCTGTAAAAATAAATTCTGCAACATTGTGATATTTTTTCCATGTCCCTTCTGAAGTCATGTGGCCTCCAAAATGTTTGTTGGCTGTAAACACATCAATCACAGAAAGCAATTTGAGAGGAAGATAATTGGTCATTGAGTCTTGTTCCCAGGTGATCTTGCCTGAGTCGGCAACAGAAAGTAACAGCATCTGACAAGCTGGGAATAGACTTGACTATCTTTCTCTGGAATCGCTGACACCCAAAAATAACCTGAAAACCACAACATAGTCAGAAAATAAGAAAATAAGGCAGAAGCCAGGATCTCTGCAGATGCAGATACATCATCATAATTCTATTCTCTGTTCATCGATGTAGGAGCAGATAAGTTTAAAAATATTAATATAAATTAATCAATATTAAATTTTAAATTAAATAATGTACCTTGATCTAAAAAACACTTATTACTATGATGCAGTTTAAAAAATCTCCTTTTTTAAATTCATTTCAGTCAGCTGCCAGATGTCCAACTACACTGTATGTGAAATATCTTGCCTCAAACTGATCCGTGGTCCTCAATATATTTGATTGAATATTGATAAAGTCACTTCCATCCCAAAACACTGTTAATGGGTGTGCCGCTGAGGTCCCTCTATCAACACTTCCCTCCCTTCCCCCTCACGTTCACGTAAGTTTTGTTTACATGTGCCACCTGAACACACGCGCACTACCAATCGACCGATTGCCATAGTCTGGAATTTCTTCAATTTTCAGTTACTTCGTTACTATGTATTTCGTTCTTATTTTTGTCGTGTTTGTCTCTCTTATTAATAACTGTGCACTGCGAACACACACACAGACACACACAGACACACACACACACACACACACACACACACACACACACACACACACACACACACACACACACACACACACACACACGACTAAAATGGACCTAACTAGTTAGCCAAATGCTAGCTGACTTCAACAGCTTTGAGGAACTTTCAGTGTGTAGCCCTGAGGTCATTTCCACACATGGCTGGACATTTTGATTCTGTCCAGCCATGAATTCTAAAGGATTCCAAATATCTATTGATGCAGGAAGCATATTTTTTCTAGATTATAAGATTTGGTAGGGTTAGGGAGGACCGCTTGGTATATGTAGAGACCTTAAAAAGAATCTGTTTTTCATAATACTAAATTCCTCTCAATTTCTGATTTTTTTTATTTTTATGGATATAATTTGTTTTCTGGTTTAGTGTGCTGCACTTTTATCATCATGATAATTATCATACTTTTAATCCACTACAGTAAAGAGGCAAATATTTAACTTTCTATATTGTCTTAGCAAGCTCAATTACTGGTTACTTTCCAGATTTGGTAAAATATTTGCTACAAAATACCTGATAAGGAATTAAACTGTGAATTTTATTGATAATGGGCCAAATTATATATTCGTTAATATTTTTTGAAATTCAGGTTGCATTATTTATCGACTACTGTATTTATAATTATTTCAAGATAACAATGTGAGAACTTCCTTTACCATTACTATTCCTTTACCTTCCTTTTCCATTACCACTCAGTGAACCTTGCATGACCTTCAAACTGTGGAATACTTGAAGTAAACTTGTTGCAATTGTCCATTGATCATGTGCAACGGTAACTTGTTTAAACTGTTCAGAGCAGCCACATTGAATGGCCGGGCCACCTCCTGGATGCACCCTACTGGATCTTTGTGTCTCAGCATGAAAAATTGCAGAGATGTGAATAATGGCCCCCACTCCCAAACAGGATGACCTAAGAAGTTCTACTTTGTCGACAAAGAAAAGTGAACACTGTACGTGTTTGGAGAAGGACAAATCTTCAAGTCTGACATATGTTCACAGTATCCGGTCAAATGCAGCATTAAGTGGGCATAAGTGGCCACTTACTCATAAATGTCTACCTTTGAATTTGCCTTAAATGCTAGATGCATCTCGCACATTCTTTAACTTGAACTGAGGGGTTTCAGAAAATGACTGAGCATCAGTTTCATTTGAACCAGAATATGAGGATTGCACGATCTTTTTGACTTAAATAAAGCAGAAATATGAAGAAGGAAAGTAGTGTTGGAGCAGACACATGGTGGTAAAGGTGAGCCTGAGACAGATTTTAACACTCAAGTTTCACACACCCAAAAAAATCAAATTTAACCAAGAATAACATCAGTCATAAATTACATGTAATAATATATGCACTATAAATAATAACAGAAATCCATCAGATTTAACTTTCAAGCACTATGAGTGAATTCTGATTTTTAAATATGACACATTCCTATCCCGTCCTGCCTCACCAGTTCACCTGCTGTTAGCTCAGAGGTCAAAAAGCTACAATCCCCATTATGGTGAAGTGTGTTATAGGTTTCTAACATACTTTTTAAAGGGTCTTTCATCTCATTCCCTACTCTGTGGTGAGGATGATCAACTGTGTGGATAGAAGCGATTTTGTTTCCCTCCCAGAAAGGTGTCGGCACTGAAGTCTTCCCATTGTAGTTCCAGATTTCTTTGCTAGACATGTCGTGAAAAACTGGTACAGTGCGCCTTATATATACCCTAACTGGTACTACCTAGGCCAGCGTTTTGAAAAAGTTGCGTTTTTGTTCTGGATATCTTCGTTGTCGTGTGGACGGAAGGCGTAAACGCAACATAAAAATTGCGTTTTCAAAAAGTTCCGGAATCGTGTGGACGGGGCCTGAGCCTCATCAAGGAAACCTGATCACTTGATCACTTTGCCATCTTAGAAAGAGGTCAATACGAATGTTTTTTTTTCCTTAGCTGCTGAGTTTTACTGATAAAAGTACTACAAAGCCAGTAGTACAAATTTATCTAAAAACATAGTCAAATTACATTTTATTTCTATAGCTTTCAGTGACGTGTGGTGAGGTTCACGGAGGTGCGGCACCGATGTAAAAGTGACGTATTTGCCACTCTGTCTGGCAAAATATGCCATATTAAAAAACCTGACATTAAAAAATGGTTAAATTCATTACGAGTTGACCACTCAGTTCGAACAGGGTGGATTATATCCTGAACTGAAGTTCGAAGCAGATATTTAAGCTCTGACTTTCGTCTTCGGTTATTAATTAAATCTTGTTTCGATCGATCGGTAGTTCAGTCGGAGGTGAGGTGCAGCTATTTGCTGCTGTGTGTCCTAAAAAAATTTTAACCAGTTTTTAATGCCAGGTTGCTAATTTACTGGCAAATGCGATGCTGTTTTACTCATAGAACTGACTTTAACATCGGTGTCTCACCGCCGTGAATCTCATAGCACATCGCTGCCAGACAGAACACACAAGCC
The DNA here is from genome assembly GCF_040054535.1 of Antennarius striatus. Classification (NCBI taxonomy): domain Eukaryota; kingdom Metazoa; phylum Chordata; class Actinopteri; order Lophiiformes; family Antennariidae; genus Antennarius; species Antennarius striatus. The sequence goes on along the minus strand of NC_090796.1, from coordinate 10,693,026 downwards.
TAAAATGTGCCCCTCCACCGCCCCCCCAGAGGTATCAACTACATTTGCAAATCAATTGCAGCACACCAGGCACCTTTTTCTAGCAGTGACTCTGCTCTTGAAATTTCAGAAAAGGCTGGAAGTTCAGCTTTGAGGGTCTTTCATTCACCTTTATGCCAGTTTTTCCGTGTGTTTCAGCAAACTAATAGAATGGACCGTCACCACATTCCAGAATACAGCACTGACACTCAACAATAGCTTTTTTTAGACCAATTATGTTTAAAGTAGGTTACCTCTGGCATCACAGTAGTTGGGAAATACTGAGATAAGTCAGTCAGTCAAACTTAATTAATAGATTTGTTGAAAATTCCCTATGTTTTGATGTGTAATCGTAGCCAGGCACCGGTGCTCTCCGCAGGCTGCTCTGCCGTCCGACAGCAGGTCAGTGAGAGCCGGCACTTTGGCGACGCGCCTTGACTACCGTTGTTAGGGGGCGTAGTACGGCCACGGTGCCTTGTGAGGGTGTTCTTTGGTGGCATAGTGCGGCATGACTGCCGGCCAGACCGCCGGCTTTTTTCAGCGATCTTGTTTTTAATCTATATTAATATTAATCCATATATAAGGCACATCGGATTATAAGGCACACTGAGAGTTTATGAGAAAATTATAGGCTTTTAGGTGCGCCTTACAGTGCGGAAAATACTGTAATTTGTTCCATTACTTTGTTAAAAAAAAACAAACAGTAAAAACAAATAAATTATCTTATTATCTAATTTATATCATAAATTTTTATTAAACTATAGATGCATACTTTACCTTTGCATAGTTAATTATATATAAGTTACATAAACAATGATAAAGTGTGAAAAAAAAACCCTCCACAAATAAGATGTTGTTGTGTCCAGCTGAAGTTGTGTCCATCCCTCAATATAAGGGAAAGAATGACATCAGATTTCACTTGGTGTTGTATCTGTCTACCAACATGAGGGAATGAACAAGCTCCATTCTTAGCTGATTTTGTATCCATCCGCCAACACATTGTAAACAAGGAGATATGGTCTCAGGTAATGATGTATCCATTTGCCAACTAGCGGTGTTGTTCCTGAAGCATGGCTCGTACCTCGGAGCTCTTATATTGAACAAAAATATGGACAGCGTGACTATTCGTATCTCAAAAGACTTGTAAGTCAAACAGCTCGTATCTCAAGGTCCTACTGTATTTAAGGGTATGATGGAATCATCAGTTTCATTTTACAAGAACACTTAATGGATGCCTTCGACTTACTTTTGTCTTTAACTTCTATTTTTCTGCTGCACTGCAACAGCATGGCAGAAATTTCACAAACGACTGACTGGTTGAAATGTCACAGAAGACCTCAACTGATTGTGTCCTGTCACCCAGCTGACAGGAAGGCAATGTGGTCATAGTGACATCGCTCTGGATCTGCATCACAGTAGTGACACATTGCTTCTTCATCCAATCTCACTAGGCCAGCAACTCAGGAACAACACAGACCTTTTATATCCTTTCTTAAAAATACAAAGCTTGACTCAGAGGTAACACTTGGTACTTGTGATTCCTTCTCAAGATCTCCTGTTCCTGAAAAAAAAGTAATTTAAATTTTAACAGTGATTTTACTGTATGTCCCACATGACACACCTTGATAACAAAATAAATTTTCACCAAGTTTAAAACTTAGTTGAGATGATGAACAAAAAGTAGGGCAGTAATGTATGTCTCATTATGGTATGTAGAAATTCACATTTTAGTAACTGAAAAATTATGTGTGGATGGAGTTGGCTTTAAAGCATAATCTTTGGTAGAAAAATGAGATACTGCCAGTGAACGATGTTCAATGGTATGTTTTGGGTTAGATTTAGTGTGCAAATGCAGTGATGCTGCTTTCTGCGTGATCCTCTCCATCCTGTCTTTGGGATTGTTAGAGCGATCGCCAATGCATCAGACGCTCACATTATTCAATGTCCTCCTCAGCTTCTACGTCTCACAAGCACTATGGATGATCAGACGAGTATCTTTTTTTTTGCTTTCAGTGCATATGATTTAGGATTATTGCCTGCAATTAGCTCCTTGACTTTAGAGTAGTCGTGAACTCTGCTTTCTGCTCACAGTATTCAGTAAAGCCCAAACACTCTCCCTCTCTCTCTGACACTCTCCCTTCCCTCTTTCACACACACACACACACGCACGCACACACGCACGCACGCACGCACACACACACACACACACACACACAGGTGTTGAGCTGAATGACAAATGTTTACCTCACAGTTGATGCAGTGAGGGTAAACCCACCACTACACTCTTACTCTCAGTCAATCCGTGTGTGTGTGTGTGTGTGTGTGTGTGTGTGTGTGTGTGTGTGTGTGTGTGTGTGTGTGTGTGTGTGTGTGTGTGTGTGTGTGTGTGTGTGTCAAAGTGTAAGTTTACATATGCTCTGGCATCATTTTATAGTTGCTTTGCATCTGCATACATATTATGTTTGCTTATGGAAATACGAAATCCTGGTCACACCTGATAAATCCTTATCCCAGTGCAGAGCGGCCAGAGTGTTTAAGTTGGTTCATTTACAGTGTATTAGAGTCACACTAGATTCATCTTTAATGATTGGCTAGTTTAGCAAAATTAGTTCTGGAGTACTGGAATTAAAGCACTCCATTGCTGGGATCTACTTCTAACAATTTCTGCAATTTTACAGAATGAACAATCAAACATCCATTCCCACTCTCAGACAGTATTTGATCAGCTGTACAGAGGGTTTTCCGTTTGGCCCGTTTTTTTCTTGTGAGTACAAAACTATGAATTCCCTCTTGGAGAGACAGTCACATTTTAGTGTTACTGTTTTGTAGTGATTTTAGGTGTGCATGTGTGAGTAGTCTGCAACTTAAGAATAGTTATTTATCCAAGAATTAATATCTGCATTTTATCAATTTCTTCCTGGTGATTGTCATGCTAATGGCGAGTATCATTTTGTCATCGATGTCCACATATTAAGTGGTGCATTTACTTTGCAGAGAATGAATGTGAAGGAACTGTTGATGTGTTATGTTGTTGTTTCACTTCATACCTCATCAGGATTCCGCAGGGGTCAGCAAGAAAATTTAGCAGTAAGACACTTCTAGATATACTGTATAAAGCATCTATAGTAAGCATCTATAGTCTGTCATGACTCATACCAGGGGGTGACAGTAGCTCAGTCCACTGGGAAGTCCCCAGTTCAAGACCCAGGTGGGCCAGCCAAATAAATGTGTGTGTGTGTGTCTGAGTGCATTATAGGCATCCTATCTTAGCACTTTGAATCACCTTTAAATGAGTGAATTTGATTGGGAGTTGAATCAGAAGGAATATGAAAATATGAAACTTGAATAACCCTGTACATGAATTCAGCATTGATCAATATTCAGTAAACATAGCATTTCAATACTTAAAAATACATTTGGTTGGACATTCTATTGAATAAAAATATCTCTTATTAAATGAATATGTGAAACAAAAACAATTCTGACTCTTAAGCACCCTTAGGCTACCCTTAGGCTAAACCTTTCTGAAATAGCACCATAGTACATAGAGTATTTTCGTTATCCACGTAACTTGAACTTGTGTAACTCCTCTATGTGTTTCTTCAACTAGGTTCAGTACTTTATTCCGAGGTCTGATTGATCTTTTCTGGCTCAATTAAACAAATTTGATCCCCACCCAACACAGCCTGGTCTCTTGCCAAGGGAATGCACCAGTGCAATCAGAGTAATTACAGGGTTTTTAATGGATAAGTGGATGGCCCAATTTTGTTGGAGTCTAACATGCTTGGGTTTTTTCTTTCAACTTGTTCCTATTAGGTCAATCATAGGATAAATCCTCTTGAATTATTTCAGTCTCATCTGTGATTCCTCATCTCTTGATCTGCTCGTATTGCCATTATAGGGCTCAGCATGCTCTTGAATGTGTATATTTTATCTCCTTGCATCAATGTCTTTTAAACATGGTCTTTGTTATATTTAAATCCAGGTCTGTTTTCAAAATTGCATTATAGAAGAGATAAAAAATATATTATTCCAAAGACATTTTTGGGTTCTAACCTTTCCCTTCTGGAGACCTGAATACCATGACGTAGAGAGGTGCCATGTAAATTGTTAAAGGAAAAGCCATATTTAGAAAAAAAATTTATCTCTAAAGTTACATCAAATCATAACTTATAACATTAGCTTGTATGCACATTTCAGTGGATTTTTTAATCTTCAAATTAGTGATAATTGGCATAAAGATCATTTGTGATCATTATTACAAAATATTGCAGTAAGTAAGGTAAGATTCCTCTGCAGGATCGGATGGGAAAAAGAAATAAAGTCTAACACGATTAGGCAAGGTTAAAACACAAGAAGTTAAAGTGATTAATATTCCAGTAGAAGACTGAGAAGCTTTGAAGCAATTTTGATTATCTTTCATAATATTAGTGGAGAGGAACTGGTTATATTCTGGGATGTTGACGGGGAATCTGATGCAGGTGGGTGAGGTCTGGAAGTCTCAGGGAAAATTGGTTACTGTATGGCAGAAAACTAAGCCTGGATGTGGAAGTGAGGTAACTTAGACAGGAGGTAGAAGAAAAGTATATGGTGGGTGAGAAGAGACAAGTAGTGAACATGTTTTGAGGAAGTGGGAACAAGGCTGAAGAGAGGGCAAGAGAGGTTGAATCCAATGCCTCATGTCTTCTTTTGTGTCATAGATTCCCACTCACACCTTAGTTCCACATGTGCTTGCCCCAGATACAAATATGTATTAATCAGCCTTTAAAAAACTCCTGAAGACATGACCCATTTTGCGCCCAGGCTCATTCCCAACATATCACATACTGTCAGTTTTATACATACCTTGTGACTTACTCAGATACAGAGGATAGACTTTAACACCTGTATGAGATACACTGGACTTTTAACTACCTTCACTGTAATCCATCCAAGTCAGTATGAAATCAAAAGAGCATCTACTTAATGCCACATACTACTGTATAAAAAAGGTCCTAATGGTTGGAAGTTGGTTTGCAAGGTTCATCCTGTTTCTAATACCTCCAAAAATACAGTGACCAGCTTTTATGAAGCCATTACATTAGTTATTATATATTCTGACCTCTTTTAAAAACCTCTTTTATATATTCTGACTTATTTTTTTACCCATAGATTTCCAAGTAAGGGTCACATGGGATTTAGGATGTTGACAGAAGATCAGTTATTTTGTTTGGTTGCGTTGTCTTGGTGTGTTATAAGAATACTCACTAACACAAAAATAGTTCTTTTTTATAATGCTGTATTACTAATGCAGGATTGAGGATGAGAAGAACTCACCTAAAGAAGGATCCGATGTATTACTGCTTTTTAAAAAAAATTTTTTAACTTGCTGAGCATATCTTAGAGACACAAATGTGAATAATACATGATTTACAAAACTCAAAATCTAACCAAATGTTGGTTCCTAGAAGAGGGGGGAAAGAGCATTGGTATCACCACTGCTGCAGCAAAGCATGATGATACAAAAAGCTAAGAAATTCTCACTATAACTCCAAAGTGATTTTAGGAAGATCAAAACTGATAGCCCAATGCTAAAAATAGCACCATTGCCATAATAAATTAGGGAGCAGTGCTTGTTTCTGTTTTCTTCTTGGTCTGTCCTTTCTGAAAGCTTCAGGAACGCCTCTTTGCCTTCTCGGACTACAACTATGTTTATCTGCCCTCCAGCCAGTTGATTCATCTGCAGGCCTCCCCGTTCTCCTTGCCCGCCTCTGCCTCTGTAGCCCTCAGCACAAACAACACCACAGAGCTCTGGATGTGAGGCAGGAGGGTTTTTGGTGTCAAATACAAACAGGCATGGGTTGGGCGATGAATAGATACAATAGAAAAGGTGCAGAGAGAGATGAGAGCAAAACCTGGATAAGATAGCACTGTAGGAATAAGAGAACCCTACATGATGAAAGGAATAGGAAACGTGAAAGCAGAACCCCTGCCACGCTTGACAAAAATGAGAGGTTGGGTAAGGGTTAGTTGTTGTGGTATACATTACATGACTACTGTATATCTATTTGTTGTTCAAAAATCATATCCAACTGCAATACCCACTTTCCAGGGTCAATTAGAGCAAAGATATGGAGTTTGATTACTTTCTGACAATACTCTGGATAATGTCTTTATTTGCTTTGGCAGGAATATGACTTAAATCATAAATTATTAGTGGTATGTGTAGAGAGCAGTGAAGTTTATTTAAGTAAAATTTATTTTGCCACATTGTCAATTTTGTGTCAACATTAATCATCATCTTATTAAAATTGCAATAAGTAGGTGTGATGTGTTTTCCATTCTACACAACCTGTTGTGTTGGTCAGATATAAGTCCAAATCATTGTACTCTTTTGTTTGCCCTCTGTCGTATCTGGTTTCCAGTTACTTCCGCCTCACTATACCAATTCCTCTTACCTGTTGCCGCAGCTGCCTCTGGTCACCAATCAACTTCCTTATCACTCTCTAACATTCAGTCGCTTCCACATTGTTTCATTGCTTTTATGTGTGACTTTCCAGTATTTTTGTCCTGCCTTGCAGATATTGACCCAGTCATTTCAGAAGTTCCCATTTGGTTCCCAGCAACAAATTTAATTTTGCCATACCTGGACTCAGTCTGCCTTGCATGTGTTCTGCGTGTTCACTGGCTTTTGTGAGTATCGTAATAAAAGATCATTGTGAAGCCATCTGCCCAAGAGTGTTGTGTTTGGATCCAAGATCCACCAAAGTGAAATTTAGTGCAGTAAAAGCTCAGAAAACTTAGTGTATTTAAAACAAATTATATATATATATATATATATATATATATATATATATATATATATATATATATATATATATATATATATATATTACATTTACGATAATTTTCCTTGGGGAGTCAAAAGTCTGTTTCAGTCAGTGAAAACCTAAATAACAGTCATGTATGTGTCATTCTGCATGTCTTTAAATGGCTGCATTTGCAGTTTGTGCTTGTGAATGAGTCAAAGGCAACTACAAACCTTAAAGATGTTCTGCTCTTTATCTTTCTGGGTCCAGTTCTTCTGTTAAATGCAATATGACAGTTTTGGGGTTAGGGTTAGGGGAGTCACTCTTTCCTCTGTCGTTAGTAGTCACTGATTTCCTTTCTGCTCTGTTGAGCATGGGAATTGATTAGAAAACTTTTAAATCTTGCCATATTAGTGCCATTCATCACAGGAGATGCCATATCTTCATCAGTATTCAGTTCATTGGTTCACCACTTCAATGTAAGTATTTCAAACTCACTACATTCTGAGCGGAGTTTCTAGGAAACAGTAAAAACTAAATGTTTTATTTCATTAGAAGCGTATTTTTTTAGGAAATGAACCAAAACAGGAAACCATTAGTGTGTTACAAAAGCCAAAATTATTTTTTGGAATATAGATAGTAAATAATTTAAAATTTGCTATATTCATACCGCACTGCTGAATGCAACCTTGTTGCCCTGTTTGAGGGAAAATTTAGTAGAGTTGATGATGAGGCCAATCTTGTTGAGTGCTCTAACATAATACAAGCTCAGCTTGTATTATGTTAATGACCTCTTTGTCTTGTGTGTTTTTGCCTCTCTGGACAGTCAGTATCATTTCAAGAGGGTTTATTTTTCCCCAAGGACATAGTATAGTGATAAGAGGTGACAGGAAAATATTTATTTGGGTGATCATTTCCATATGAACATGTCAGCAAACAGCAATTTTGTGGTTGATTTAATACAATATCACGCCTAAAATAGTTCCTATTGTCAATATGACTTGGCTTATTATTGTGTGTTTTCATTCTTTCAGAAATCATCCCAACTTTTCCATTTTTGTTTGTTACATGACACTCAATAGTAACATAAGAGAAACATATTAGAGCATGTAGCAAACATGGTTAACTTTCATGTCGAATGATGGCAAACTAAAGTATGTCTAACCTACCATTTGGCAAATATGAGATGGAAACTGATTAAAAAAACTGGCTGGGTTTGACAATATGTGATCGGTTTCAAGACAACACAGAATCCATGTGTCCTCTGCTGACTGTGTGTACATTTATTTTTATTCAGTGTATGACTGGAGTCTGGGCTGAACTACAATTTTCCACGTAGCAATTCTTTACTCTGTCAGCCTTTGACTTTTCTGTGCAAACTGTGTGTGTGAGTGTGTACAGTGAAGTTTCATGTGTGTTAATGCCAGCTGTCCTCACTGGGGTTCCTTTAAACCACCCCATCAGTCATTTGAAAGAGTCCCTAGCTACAGCATGTAGTTCTCAGTCATGTTCTTCTGCAATATAATCAACATTATGACCATCACACATAAATGTACATCATCATTTTCACGGCTCCTTAAGCTCTTTTCAGACCAGCACCTTCATGGTCATCTAGTATAATTTATCGTGTCATGTCAGAATAACTGTTTTGCATCTTCAAAAACCACACAAGTAATTTTTTTTGGGCAAATATAAATGCTATTAAAGTGTAGGGTGAAACAAGTTCAGAGTAATATGTTTCCTGTAACATACTGCCTTTTATGTAGTAAAAGAGATCACCTTAATAAACACAGTAAAACCAAATCACTTCCCCTTGAATAGCAATTAAAGTAAACAAGGTCAAAAAAGAAATAAAATCAGAATAATTATTTGACCAACGTCATCACCAGTCATGTTTGATTCATTCATTTCATAGACTAATACGTATATAGTCAGGGGAAAAAATGCACCACATGCAGCGTGGTAGCAAACGGACAACAAAACTGCAAATTAAGCTGTTTTCTACAACCTTTAAAGTACTCTCCAAATGAAGTAAAAAAAGTAAAAATGAGAAAAAAATAATACAAATAATTATCTTGTCATTTTTATGAGCTTTTTTTGTGAGTCTTTGCCTTTAAAAACAAAATAAAACAGCAATGACAAAAACAAATCAGTACCAACATCTTAGCCATGTTTGTTTTAATACTTTTAAAAAAAATATTTTTTAAAAAACTGTTTCAGTTATGTACAACAAAATTGTCTGGCTTTCAAAGTCATTTATAAAAAAAGGAGTGACAGATTCTAAAATAAAGGTGTCACATGCCCACGCCTTCCAATAAGTGCATTTTTGCTATTCATGCTACTTTGCAGAAAATGTTTACATAAAACAAGTGGATTGTTTTGGTGTAAGAGTCATTGTTCTTTTTTGCCCTAGCAATCAGTGCTAAGTAATTTTCCTCTTGAGCTGATTTAAATGACGAAGAAGAATTAACCTTTCTTAAACTCTATCAGGTAATTTCTTTTTCACTCTAGTTGCACATTGGGTAGTAAGACCCAATGAGCAACTTGTAAGGGGACAACGCTTGCTCAAGGACGCTTGCTCACGAGTTGCACTGGCACCTCTCCACTGCCAGTTCACAGTCAGAACTTCTGAGTCTACATGTGTCTTGAACTGTTCATCTTTTGGTCCCCTGACCTTAGACCCAGTGGACTGAGCTACTGCTATTCTCAAATTGCATAGATTTCAAAAGAGGAACATTTTACATCTCACACACCAACTCAAATAAATGTATATCTGATTCATGTATGAGCTCAAAAACAATAAGTTGTAAAATTGTGTCTATCCGTCACCAGTTTTGGACAGCGATTTTTCATGACCTTTTCAAATGCTTCCTAAAGCTCTGATTCGACTTGTAATGTCTCACTTTGGGAAAATAGCGCTCAACATTTGGCCTCCCTAAAATATTGAGATGAGATCCAAAACAGAGTTGTACTACCCAATTTCTGATGCCTGGTGATCAAACACAGATTAATCATTAAGAGTAACCCAACTAAAAGAGGACATATGTTGTCATTCTGCTTGGAGCAGTCATGTAGTCATGGTGTGTGTAGAGTGTTTATTTCTAAATTCACGGACTGGATGTTTTATAGTCTACATGTAGAAACACACAGAAGGACATTAAAAACAGTGTTGGGAAAAAATGCACGTCTATTAGCAATGTTTATATTGCATTGTTCTTGGCACCACAATGTGTGTGTGTCTTCCCATGAAGAGGTGTTGGCCATGGTGTTCGCCAAGACAACACTGTACCCCTAATATTCATTATAGTATTTTTAATGATTGCAATGATCATTACTGGGATTCTGTAGGAATGTAAAAACTTCCAGAGAATGTTGATGGATATTGGCAAAGATCTCAATGTTCCCAAAGCAGATGTAAAGTAGTTTGTTCTATTTCAACCACTGTTTAATTATACTTCACATATTGAAGAACTGGTCCTTATATTCTCCTTTCTTATGGAAGTCTGGTAGGTCCTATCTAACTGTGGTATTAATGGCTGCCTCCATTTGTTGAGGAGAAATCTGTATTAAGCCGTGTCTGGAATAAACAGAAAAAATAGTTCCGTGATAGTTGTCACAATCTTTGATGTTGACTTTCTTTGACCTTTTGACCAGTCCTTTTGGAAGAGATCTGTCAACACTTGAAGTGCTAATGTTGGCCTTCAACAAATCAACATCAATATTGTCTATATACTGTAGATGCCCTGTCAAGTTTAAAAGCAATATGGTTGTTTTAACCCCGGCAGACTCAGGAGTGTTGATTTCCAGGATATCAGATGCTTTTTTTTCCCCAATATCTTGCTTAAACTGTTATGTAGTTAGTGGACAAAGCGTAATCTTCACATTTTGTCAATGGAATGTCTAACTGTTGAAGTGACTTCGACAAACTGCTTAATTCTTAAACACTGTCAGCTGAGTGAGGTTAATATGATCATTAGATTCTAGTCAAGAACACTGACAAGGCCAATGTTTTTGTTCTGACCATTTATAATGTTAACAAACCTGCTGTTCCTAAGAAGAATGTAAACATAATTATGCACTAGGTGACATCTGGGATGAAGGCTAATATCTGGAGTTGCAGTAATTGGATGTAAGATGTAATAACTATAAAGGAATGGACGGTTGAAACTACAATGTGCCACAGTGACTGTCAAAATTCAATGTATGAATTGGTTGAAAGACATATTGTGGTAAGAGAAGTGTTTAAATTTAATTCTGGGGACGGGGACTACAAAAGTCAGATGGCTTTTACCCAACAGCTTTTTTTTTCAAATATGGTTGATGTTGAAAATGGGATGAAGGTGGTGAGAACTGTTGTAATAACATGACTGGAGAAAGAAACATAAAATAACATAAACATGACAATCCAAAAATCCTTTGCAGCATTTGATATTGAGTGACTTTGGCAGAACGAAGCGTACCATTTTGGAAAGCCTGCATCTCACATACATCCTTATTCTGTGTGGACAGAATTATATATCACACCCTCACACAATAAGAACACATCAGAATTAAAAGTGGTTAAAAGTAAAAAGTAAATACAGTGTTGGTGTGGTGTTTGTCCAGATGTAGACTGGCATGTCCTTGCCTCCAACCTGAGCTTGAAGTGCCAGGCCTGGGAGACATGGCTGACAGGAGCCAGTGTTTATGCTGACGGTGACAGACTTGTTTTCATGTAGACACTATTTTTTTTTTTTATTATTGATTTTCTTCACAGACTCCCTTCTTCTCCAGCTGTGTCTGACTTTGACTTTTGTTCAAATGACTGTAAAACAGTTCTGTTTAGCATGGGCTAAAAATTCAGGATTCCAATAACTCATTGATATAAAAAATGTTTCAGGTGTGTAATCACTGCTTCAGAGTCCGGAATGATGTTTTAAATTGTTTTTATCCCTCTATTACTTGAGGGACAAGAGATAATCAAGGATTAGATGAAATTGTCCATCTGCCTTCCCATGTATTAAACTTAAGCTAGAACAACCGGGTGATTAATCTGCCTCACCTCCTCTATCAAAAGCATGAAAAAGAGCTGAAACTAGTCACTTTCAGATAGCAGAGCACTGGCGGACTGACTGACACGATGCACCTATTTGACTTCTAGCCTGTAGTGACGGAAGCAGGGAAGGAGCAGGGAAGGAAGACATTTCTTCTCTGTAGTTAGGGTGATTCTGCTTGACTGGGGCTAACTTTCATCACTGACAGACTGGGTTTCCATCAAATCTACTATATATTACATGGTGATGTTGGAGGAAGTTGGGAAGAAAGAAGTGTTTTAAACCCATAAGTGTGAGATACTGTGCAAAGTTGCCTACGTTATGACACTGTGTTGAGGATGGGTTCTCCAAAGGTAGATAAATAAAGGTGATACAGAACACTGATTGGTCACTGCCCAGCTGGCAACAAAAGGTTTTTTTTTCAATTGCAGTTACTATATTCTTGTCTTAAACTGCTGATGATACAATCATGAATAAGTGGTTGAGCATTGAGTGTCACAAAACTACATCTGTGTGTCCTCTCTCACACCAGTTGATTAAACAGTCTCACTCTGCCTGTCTCCATCTTTATATCCCCCAAATGCATTTAGATTGGAGATAGGAAGTGGTAATCCCATCATCTGACATTTTTTAATATACAGTATTATCAGATGCACACCCAAGACTTCTAGCTGTTTTTCTTTCACTCCCTATCTTACAATCCTCTCTGTCTATTTATTTATATTTGTTCCAATCCACAGCTGGTTTAGCAGGAGGCATTAAAACTAGCCTTGCATGAAACTACTGAAAATTAGTGTAGCTCTGTGGTTATTGCATTACTGACAGCTGTGAATATTTATTAAAATTATGTGTAATGTTAGAAACGATTTTTCTTTCTGTTTAAACTGATAAACAGAAATATTTGCATAGCATATATTTGGAAAAAAGGGTAAATGGCTAAGAAAAAAAGAGCATTTATATTTCAGGGGAACAAACATGATGGTTTGGTGTGAAATGTCTGCAACAACATTGTTCAACTTTCCTTACTTCTATAATCACTGCATTTCTTTCACTGCTCTTTGCTAACTATACTTCCTTAGTTTCACTTTCTTGCAGTATTGAAGGTTGTTTAATCTAACATTGTAGAAAAACACACTGGAAACAGCTTCTCTGTCAATGTCTGAAACATTTTACTCTTAGTTTTCTTTCTTCAAGTTTAGAGGAGACATAGTCAAGTTCCGAGATCATTTTGTTCTCATCATTATCATCATCATCATCATCATCATCATCATCATCATCATCATCATCATCATCATCATCATCATCATCATCATCATCATCATCATCATCATCATCTTCGTCCGCATTACGAAGAGTGGGGTTGCAGAGGCAGTAGCTACAAGAGAGAACCCCAAACTTCTCTTTCACCAGCCTCAATAACCAGCTCTGACCAGGGGATCCAAAGGTGCTTCCAAGCCAGTGCCGAGATCTGTTATATAAATATTAATTAATATCTGCTCCAATATTATTATACTCTTGACCAACATTACAATTACAAAACCAGCTAAGAGCCCAATGACCTGGATGATTTATTATTCCTGGGAGCGGGTGTTTATAGTTGCATTCATGATATGAAAAAGAATCATTAGTAATTGACATTATCTTTCTCTTTTATATATATGATTTTTGGAGACTAGTCCCAAAAAAGTAATTGGCATCAGTTTATAAATTATTAGTAATGCAATTTGAAGTTACTATTTTCTCTTACTTTGGGTATACTATACTATGCTGTACTATACTACACTATACTATACTATGCAATGCTATGTATGCTGTACAATAGCAAACCATAATAAATCACACAATCTTATATGTAATATGTTTCATGACATTAAATTATTGTATATTTTATAAAATGTTATAAGTAGCTATACCACAAAATCATTAAAAAAAAACCTACTAATAATACTAGTATTCAGTACCCAACCACTTCTCAGCTTTCAGCTGGTCTTAACAGTTTGGATAAAGTGTGAGAACAGCATACTCAACTCCAAATTCTGCACCTCCTCCATTTTCAATTTGCAGTCACTCTCACTTCACTGATTTCAATCTTGCAGACATCCGCTGTGTGACGTTCTGCATTGTGAAAACATGTTAAATGTATGTTTGAATCACAGTTGTAATAACCACACATTGGACTCACCTGTCATCTGGCACTGTGTGTATCATTTAGGAAATTAGGCTCATGTAATGTCACCTTGATTCTCCTTGCAGTGAAGGATCAGCATGTAACCAATAACCATTCTCATCTTTGTCTTGCATCGTTGTTTCTTTGACGATCCCTTCTCCCTGTCCTTTTCTCCTTTACATTTATCATTGCTCTTTTACCCCATAATTTTCTTTTGCCATTTTTCTCTTTTCTATTACCTTAGCCTTCTGTGCCATCCTTTTTGATGTTAATACATTTTTACCATCATTGACATGTTGAATTTCTCTTTTCATACCCAGCACATTTATTAATTCAGTAAGTAGAACACAGTTTTCAGTTTATTTTCCATGGTTTGAAAGCATCCTTAATGCTTTAGTCTTTTCACACTGAATAATTCACGCTTTATTCATTTGTATGGATAGAAAACATTGCTTCTGCTGCAGTCTGCAGGTTGAATGGAGCCCCATTTTTAAAAGCCCACCTTGTCATGTGTTTATAAGTAAGTAGCTTGTCAGTTACATAATGAGCTGAGCTGAAAAACATGACCATATGTTCACTAATACTCATGTTTTCAAAGCTCAAAAAGACATTTTTTAAATGGTCACATAGACAACAAGATATGATGTCCTTGGTGCCATATATTGTATCTTATATATCCATAGTCTTTTGAACTTAAGAGTACCAATGGGCAAGTAAAACTTGCTTTGTACAATCAAGTTAGAGAATGGCCTGATTGTAGGAGGGGCTAGATAAGGATATAATGATTATTACTACTTTAGTTGATGATGATAATTAGATAATTAGACAGCCATTACATTTTCTTTCACTGGAGCCTAGTGAAGTGAAATTTTAGTGATCTAAGTTATGCAACCTACTCAGGTTATGTTACCAAGAAACAAGCCAGGTTAGAACCAATGGTACAGGATGGACTCTAACCCTAACCCTAACCCTAACCCTAACCCTAACCGATTCAGCAATCAAAAATATATGCGTTTGTCTTTGTTAATACTGTGATGATGTTAATGATTCTCATTAACAGTATGGCAGAGTCAAATAGTGAATGACAAACAACTGAATGACATTTCTGTCATTCAGTTTTAGTGCAAATGAATTAAATGTATCCTAAATAATTGTGGTTACCTCAAATAACTTTCCTATGTACACTGTTATATAGTGACCAGTTCAAATTGTGTTTGATCTTTACGCTACATGCCTACTAAATGTTTCACCATAATTGTTACAATGATACTAACCTGAATATAAATCCACTTTGAACCCTGAAATAAAGTCAGAACACTCTACAACAGTGGTCCCCAACCTTTTCTGCGCCACAGACCGGTTTCATCTAAGACAATATTCAAGGACAATTCACGGACCGGTCTTCATTTGCTCGATAATTGTTAATGACGTCAGGACAGCTGTAGTCTAATAATAAATCATCCGCAGTGGTTTTATGTAAAATGCAGACATCAACAGACAATCACCAACCGTTTTTTCATAAATTGATAACATCTCTTTAAAGGAAAAAAAATTGTAAGAAATAATTATATTAAAGACTCGATTCAAGTGACAGCGCTGATGAGGTTTATTTTGAAATATAGCGACTTACAATCAGTGCATTCAGCGGAGGAGAAATACTGATCATTTCCATTAAAAGGGTGAACAAGTCAATCAAATAATAATAATTACAATAATGAGAATTAGTGGTTGGGGACAACTGATCTAGGGGTAACGGGAGACAATGACACCTGATGTGTGTTCCGGACCTCCGGTCTACTCCGCAGTTTGGTTTTCTTTACGGTCACTGAGAAAATCCCACTTCACAAAGACAGGAGATTGGAAATGGAAGCAGGGTTTTCGACACTTTTTGGGCGATCTAAGGATAATCTGCCTTGACTTTAATCCAGGAGATTTGCGCGTTTCCGGGTGCTTAATTTAGGGGTAATGGCTGATAACTTGTCACATGACCGAGATCTGTGAAGCTGGACAGGCGCATGCATTCATACTGTATGTGTGTCATTCTGCACAGATGTCACTTTTCAAAATAAAACATCTTTCAGACTCCGAAATAAATAAAAGGGAAGAAAGGTAAATTATTTTTTCTTTCTGTGCGGTCCAGTAACAAATGACCCACGGACCGGTACCGGTCCACGGCCCGGGGGTTGGGGACCAGTGCTCTACAGCATTAAATATCCAAATGAAAGGAAATATTTTCACTGCCAAAGACTTTTATTGCTTTAAAGACCCAATAACTTAAATTCATTCTTACATAGATATGTGTACAAGTATTTAGACTGGCGCTTCCCTCCAGGCTCCTGATGTCTGCTGACTTCTGGAACTTAATTTTGAATATCTGTTAACATGTGATTTATTGACAGACTTGACTCTGCCCACCCACAAGTAATGCAAACATGTACACACACAAACTGACATATGTTGACAAGTACAAACACACACTCACAGCAACAAAGAACACCAACCTGCTCTGCAGCAGAAAGATTAGTGACTAGTCCACCAACAGGAATTTTTAAAACACACACACTTACACACTTTTTTCAGCCCAAACAGGTAATAGGGTCATTTTTCACTGTGGAGCCAGCGTCCCCAGCCTGCATAGCCCTCATTAATCTCCCTAATGGAGAAGTAAGTGATCGGAAATACGGGCTTTAATCACGTCTGTTCTGCTTCCTCATCTACGGTTGACGGGTTTCAGCTCAACACTCTTAGCTTTGTTTGTTAAAATACTTGATTGACTGTGACAGCTGTAGGAAATGTTAGAGTGTGGAGTGGTGACATTAAACCCATTCTAAAAAGTCAGATTTCATTCCGAGTAGCCATATCCAGTCCAAGTGTCCAACATGTTAAAAGTGCGCCATTCAAGTGGTTGTTGGTAAAGTAATTCTTCTTTAATTTGTTAAGACATGTTGCTACAGATACATACTGGCTATGTCAAACGACAAGCAGGAATAAGTTTTGGCACCTATATTTTCAGTCCATGCTAACGTTATTCAGACATTTTGACCATTTTTTGCAAATGCAAGCCTTCTTTCCCTTTGACAATGATACATTACTGTGTTCATTTGTCATACTTACTTGCTTCACATAATATTTCTGTTCGTGATTTTTACTTCTTTTGGTACAG
Organism: Antennarius striatus; assembly: GCF_040054535.1. Taxonomy (NCBI): domain Eukaryota; kingdom Metazoa; phylum Chordata; class Actinopteri; order Lophiiformes; family Antennariidae; genus Antennarius; species Antennarius striatus. The sequence continues at coordinate 10,675,857 of NC_090796.1, read as the reverse complement.
CATATCCTTCTTTGGATAAATGATACTTGGAGATTCATTAGCAGCTAGAGAATGACTTATAACAAACTAAAATCAAATTCCTGAAGCCTGTCTATTACTTACTCATCCATTTATCTGCCTATTTGTTTTTTCCTGCAGTGGTCATTCTCATTGTTGTACACCAGCTGCTCATTTTTTCAATTTGTCCACATAAACAATGTAAAATACCCAAGACTGCACATTTTACCTAAAGGTGTGGTCGGAATGGAAATAACTGATTTGATGGTTAAATATCATAGCTTTGTAATTTGTGGTACTTTGTCAGTTTGTTAGTATTTTTTTCTGTTAATAATGACCTGTTGAAATTGATGAAGAGGATTTATTTTTTTATTGCCTGTCTAGGCTGAGTTGACATGATCCTGAATCACATCCTGCATCCCAGTCAACTCTGGCTGGTCAAACTAAAACCACTGTTCATTTGTATTTTCTAATGATTAAGCGTTTTATATAAGAAAAAAAATGGTGATGATGTGAACTGTGTTTCCAAATCTACGATCATTGGACAACCTACTCTACTATCTGTGTTGCATACAAATGCACATCAAATCCTTGCAGATACACTGCAATTCTCCCAGCAACAATATCCAACTCAGTAATTAGAGAAGTGTTTTTATTGAAATATTTACCGGTACTTGTTTTTGAAGTCACTCAGTAAATCATCTGCTTTCACTCAAGATTTCTGAGACGTGAATAACAAGACTGACAGACAAAGACGAAGGATTAAACAAAGTAAGTGCAATCAGGTGCCTCTTAAGGTACTCTCAGCATCCTGTGATGTCTTTGTTTTGTCAGTGACTGATAGTGGAGCAGCAGGCATTATTCAACAGGTGTGTGATTGTATGCATGTCAGGCAATGAGAGACACACACTGACTTAGACTGAATTGTGTGTAGATGTGTTTGTCTCTTATTTCAATCCTGCCAAAAAGCTTGCAGTAAAGGCCTGAGCTGAGGTTGGTCAACAATGTTTTCTTTGTTTAATATTGTCTATTGACACAAATGTCTTCATTTGCAAAATTTTCTGGTAACGTCTTCACTTTCTTTCCCTTGTCTTTCATGATATTCTCATTTTTTAAAAACAACCTTAGCTTACAAATATGTCTCCATCAACCAGAATCTACCAGCATTCAAATTATGTCAAATTTTCTTAATATTTTGGAAAATTGTCCTTATTTCCTGAAAAAAACCCTCACATTTCAAATATGATCATTCAATTTTGTTTTTATGATGAATTTTCTCACCACCCTCATTCACTCCTATGCTTAAATTCTGTCATGTTGAAAAATATATCCCAATTCAATGAAATCAATTTGACTCCAAAGATTTTTTTCCACATTTTACACTTTCTAAAAATGTCCTTGTATTTGAATTGTGTCTTCCCCTTTCAAAAATCTTGAAACTAATTTATTTTATTTTCCATGCATGTCCACATTTGAAAAAGAAAAAAACACACCATCCTCTCCTTTCAACTTTATGTGGTTTACGTGCAGCCAAACGTGTCCTCCTTGTCATGGCTATAAATTCATCGTTGTAGTCAACATAGAAATGGCCACACACAAACCTTTAAATATTAAAGTATGAAGGACAACATGTGAGTGGTGAGTGACATGTGCTTGGCAAGGACAGTTTGTCCAGGAAACCTTGGAAGCTAATGGTGTTTCAGTGTAGAAGTGCATTAATATTATTGGTCAACAAACGAAAAAATTCTGGACTGTGGCTGCCCTTGAGAATATGTACCTCAGGCTGTAAATGGACAAAACTGTATGTTCTGTAATATTATTATTATTTTATACGAATGAGCAGACTCCCTTTTAACAGTTCTCTTCCACTCCCTCTTGCAACATCCGTCCTGCCTTTCAGTGGGAAGAATTAAATATGTTAAGTTCACTCAAATTTTTTATAGTTTAAGGTGTTTCTGACTTACTACTTGACAGGGATTTATTTTGTGTGTGTGTGTGTGTGTGTGTGTGTGTGTGTGTGTGTGTGTGTGTGTGTGTGTGTGTGTGTGTATGTGTGTGTGTTGGTTGATATGGCATATAAGAAATTGTGAAACCTTCCCATTAGTTTGTTCCAAAGATGTTTTTTAGTCTAAAATAAACGGTTTCATTTTTTACATCTTTTAATATGTCAATTCATCCTCTAAAAGGCTTGGTGACAGAAGATATTTTTTTACGCATTGTTCTTTTTCAGTCTAGCTATATAGTACCACATATTTATTTTCAGACTTTTTAATTCTCCTTCCTTTTTCCTCTCAACCACTCCACATTCCTCCTATTTCGATGATTTCTTCCACATGATTTAGAACATACAGTCCACTCTCCTCTTTTCATCCTCCTCTGTCCTTCCCATTGCTTTTCTATCTGCTTTGTATAATTGATATTGCATGACAGAACTGAAAGCATTCTGTCCATGTATTCTGTATGATTTTTGCTCTGTCATTGTGACCCACCTGTAATTGTCATTATGCACCATGCTAACTCTTTCTGTATGCAAACTACAAGAAAGGTGGGTCTCAGATGCCCACAGGCAAATTGAGGCCAAGTGTCAATGGTGAGGTCAAGCTTTACTGAGGCTTCTGGAGACAGATCAATAACACAACGATGCCTGTGATGTCTGTGCGACATGTTTGGTAATAATCCTCACGAGCACAGCTTCTATCTTTCTCGCACCATGCTGCTGCCTCCACAGTTCTATGAATAAATCGAGCCTGATGAATGCCAAAGTGGCTTAAAGGTTGTGATTGGACTCAGTGTAGTTTGTCTGCTGCCTGTTTTATATTTGGGATTCAAAGGGAGCGTGTTTATGCTTTACTTGATTTTTTTAATGCAGTAAAAGTTGAGTTACTTTTTTCCATGTGTGTCATGTTGCCAGGATGGATGTTCAACACACATTTAACTCATCAACAGATAGTTGTGTCCACATCCTATTCTATATTTAGACTAGGTGCATGAATGTAACATATTTAATGTATGAATGAATAAAGTCCTACTCTGATGTAAATGTAATCAACTTCATTAATCTCATAGGAAATTGTTAGTCCACTATAGCACACACCGGTGGTTAGTAACATGCGTATATATAGTGTGTACAAGCACCTTGCTCAGGGGTACCTTGGCAGTGCTCAGGAGGTGAACTGGCAAGCTCCTGATTCAGAACTGCAGTGCGGAAAATTGCATGAAATGTGTGTCTTATCAACTCATCTGCAGTGACACACATGCTGTAAAGATGTGGGGTGTCGAGACTCAAATTTGTCACTTCATTTAAAAGCCTGTTTGGAGAGCTGTTAATAAAGCAGGTCAATGAAAATGAGAACATCCATCCCCATCAACAGCAACTGACTATTCAGTATATGGATTATAAGATGCATGAAAGCCTCTTTAAAAATGCTGTTAATTTTAAAATCACGTAGCTGAAAAATAACTTCTCATGAAAAATATCTTCTCAAGGATCTGAGAGACAACTGGATGTAAAGAAATTAGTCTGTAATTTTTAAAGAATATAATTCTTTAAAACAGCCACTGCAAAGGAGAGTGGTACACTGTATTAAACATAGAAACAGCTGTATTTCACACACACACACACACACACACACACACACACACACACACACACACACACACACACACACACACACACACACACACACACACACACACACACACACACACACACACACACACACACACACACACACACAGTTCATAGTTTAGATGAAAGTGTAATGACAGTATACCATTAATTAAAACATTTTTTTTCTCTAGCTCTCTTTGACATAATAAACTGCTATTAACTTATTCCACACCTTATTACAATGCAGTGAGGCACTTTTAGCTGCTTTATATACTACGGCACTGAAGTCCCTCTTGAATTTCTATCTCCTTTCTCTGATGCCCACCCACTTGCTTTCCACGTTCAGCTTTGTGAAAAAAGGTATTATAGAGTGGAGTGGTGAGTGACAGCCACAAACAGTGAAAACGAGAGAGAGAGAGGGAGAGAAAGAGAGACAGAGGAGAGAAGAACAACCTGAGGCAAGTTCATTTTATCAGGAAATAAGTGCCATATACTGTAGAAGAGAGACTTAAGAGAGATAGAGGAAAAGTTGAAAATGATGCTGTAGGTAGAGCATTTGTCATTAAAGGCTATCATTACCGTAAATGTAAAGAAAAATGGAACAGCATGTTGATAAATACTAAACTTTTCTTGCGTGCCTACATCTTGTATAAAAATGGGTATGAAAGAGAACCTACATATCTAACACACTGACTATTAATGGAAGAAAGATATTTTCCTGAGTGACGGGGAAATGGAATGGTATAAAGGCATACATCAACTAATTCTTCTGGCACTTGCTAATAATTCTCAGAATATCAATACTAGCAAGCCCCTGTGCAACTGGGCAACTGACTGGTTAATTTTGTCAACCACATGATTGCACTGAAATCAAAATGAAAATAACAGATGTAGCAGTCTCTTTTCTTTCTCACCTTCACCGTGTGAACACATTGTACATACATTACCCACAATGCAACTCAACCCCAGCCATTTGGTTCTTTATTGTGTTGTATATGGTAGTAAAACAAGCACTTCAACACTATTTTCACTTTAATTATGTCTCTAGCCAAACCGATTTATCTCTTTTTCAAATTTCAGGTCTTCAAAAAGTGCTGTCTCAAGTGATATCACGTAAGGACATTTGTCCAACTTCACAAAGCTTGCTGTGGAAACATGGTGGTTTTTACTCCAAATGAAGTGGAGGATAACTAAAGTGCAGCTGTGTGGCTAATTATGGAACAAAGTAAAAGAGTGGAGCTTGTGTGCCATCACATACTTGTGTGAATATCCAGTCTGTCTGCCTCTTGGTTGGAACGATGGCTACTTGTGGCCCAACAGTACCATACAGGTTTGGGATGATTACCACTCAGCTCCTTGACATACTGTATGTCACCTTCTCTTATGAAGCTCTATTCCAACAGGTCACTGCAGTAGCCAATCACAATTAATTGTGTGACAACTAAACTTGTGCTTGTCCCAAAGTGTGGCAGTAAAGACGTTTGCATACATGACCCTCCATAAAATAACTTCATTTTCCCAGAATGGGTTAACTGGAATAATGAATCATAAAAGAAAAACCAAGCTATAACAGCGGTTTGGGTAAAACTTTTCATTTGATCATATTTGAATGTTACAAGTCTGAGTAATTCACTTTGTGGTTCAAACTTTAAACTGCAATGGATAGTGAACTATGAAAGTAGTTTTTAAATTGAAATACACCCTGTAGAGTGCACCTTTTACTGAAAGATGATTAAAAAGGTTCTCTCTTTGTGATGAAACATAATAAGGCCATACATAGCTAAAATGCCATTAAAAATATTATTTTTCAGTATTCAGTAGATATATCTGTGAAATTACACTAAATATATGGTTTGATGCCATTTCAGACATTATCATTATCTGTATCACAATTAACACATTCACAGATCAACACCAGGACGTGATACATGATTATTTATGAATTTTATATATATATATATATATATATATATATATATATATATATATATATATATATATATATATATATATATATATATATATATATATATATATATATATATATATATATATACCTTGTCTACTGATGTGTTGCATTCTGCTAGATGTCACTGTAAAAGTCTCACCTGAATACAAATAATGAGCAGTTAGCACAATGTCTTATCTTTCAATCGCAACACAATGCTATAAGAATACAGTGTAGAGTTGCTTATAGTAGATGGTAAAAATGAAGTAAAGAAGTAATGAATCTTGTAGACACACTATTATTAAAGTTAAATCCAATTAATACTTATTCTGACAGTGAAAGCAGAGGCCAGGAAAAGGTCAGTCCATCTGATCCATAAACTCCCACCTATGAACATATGGACTCTTTTCATTAATAGTTGTTGTGTTGGACCTGTGAAATTCATGACATGCAAGACTTTATTAATTGTTATATTTGAAAGTGAACAGACTCACACCATATTATGTACTCTGGGTCTTTATGATGATTCATTCACTTTCACCTCAGACCCTCTGAACCCTCCTGAGATCAAAAGAGCTGTTGCCAGCAGCATCTCCTTTTTTTGTATGGTTGTGAAATTGTGTGGAGGTGACAAATGTAAAATAAAAATAACAACATAACATACAGTATCTAAAAGGACAATTGTGATTTTCACCTTTTACAAGGTGAAAAAATTGTATCAAACAAAGTGAAAAATTGGATCTCAAACCAAGCAAATTGCTCTTTGCAGGTGGTTTCTGATTTTTCTGAGTTCACACGCCCAAACAAAGCTGAAGTAAACTATTTTAGTAAAATAACATAAAGACAAAAGTATATTGGAATCAACATAATCAGATGTCTGAGGATTCTAACCAGAGTATTTAAGTATTTAAGTATTTTTGTAAAAAGAAAGAAAAAAACAACACAGCAACTTTCCATTATTGACTCAGACTCACTCATAAATTCAGAATATATCAGAATATATCAGAATACATTATTCACAATCAGTTTCACGAGTTTGGCACCCTAAATGTAGACTCCATTTTCATGCATTAAAGTTGTTTCTTGAACCAAATAAATCCTTAAAAATTATCTTATCTTTTCTCTCAAATGTGAACAGCTGTTATATTTTGGTTTGTTGCTGAAATATAAACCCATGGTGTCCTTTTTTCTCTCGGAAATTCTTTCATCAGGGCTGGGAGAGGTGTCAAAATAGTTCTTGTATTTGGCACATTCATATCGGAGGACAGCAGGTGGGCAGGTGCTGAAGACAGTTTTTTTGCCCACAGACCAAGTGGTTAACAGAGTCTCACACTGAGAATTGCAGGGACGTGATCACACTCTTGTTCTCTCATGAGAGACCCAAACATATTCAGTGAGAATGCAGTGTCAGCCCAATTAGTCACTAATTGTGCTTTTTTTTTATTCTTTGGATTGTCATTAAATTATAGCCTAGTTGTTTACATTGGAGGTCAGTAAGACAACAAACACTACACAGTTGAAGACTGATTGTTTTCAAGTTGTGTTGTGACTATTGAGATTTGAATGAACCTTGTGAGTGTATGTTGGCTGACAATCATAGAGTACCTGCTATCTGTGATAGGCTTATCATAGCGACTGACCTTAATTTTTTTCCCGCTATTGCAAACTCCAAAGTAGATTATTTCTACAGATGTTTCAAGGGCTGAATCTTTGGTCAAATACAGGCTGCAACGAGCCTCTGTGTTTTTATTTCAGCTCAGCTTATTTGCTGTAATAGCCAGGTAGTTGTAGGTTTCAACAAAGTCTACCTCTGTTCACTTTATACTTATACTACCACAGACAAGTCCTTCAACTCTCAAAATATAAGAAAAACACCTTGGTCTTTGTAATATTGAGTCAACAGTAAATTTATTTGTACCATCGTAGCAAATCTGTCTACCATACTCCTGTACTCAGCCTTCTGTTCCCTGCTGATACAAAGCATACTGCCAAAGTAATCTGAAAGCCTCTGTACGGAAGTAGACTGTGATGAGGAAATCTGAAATCTGCTGTCTATCATGTGAGATGAACTAGAATATCCAAGACATCATTGGAGTATTTAACTGCATGTCCAGTCACAATACCCAATTATACTAAAAGCACTTTAAAAACCAGAAGGGTTGACTGTTTGTACTGCCTGCCACATGTAGAAGTGGAAATACCCCCACTGAAATTGTGTATTTCACTTTATTTCTGGGTTGGAATGCAAACTGCAAAGGGTCAAAGACTAAAAGGTGCTTCAGGACTTTTCTGAGGTTTTGTCTCAAGTTCATTTTTTATTTCCCTTTCAGTTCTCAATGCGTTATGTTCCTCTTTGTCTTGTCTCTGCACCAAAAAAGAAGCCATTTGTGAATACAGTTTTTGTCCCTCCCATGTGCATTTGTCAAGGCTTCTGTGTATTACTGTACTTAGAAACAGCCCATGAGCATTAAAGTGACAAATGGTCATGAGATTTGACAATTCTAGTGATCGATGGTTGCTAGAATTGCAACTGTTTCAAGTTACATTTCTTGTCAGGGTATTGACGAGTAAACTACTCATTAGGCAGACCAAATTTCTTTGTAATGTTAAGTAACAAGCATGTACATTTTAGCAAAGACATTTTTAAAGTTGGTTTTTAGGTTTTCCTGCGGCAACTGGCTTGTTCTAGAGCTTCTAAATATAATGACAGGGAGGGAATTAGCAGAATGAGAATGTAAAATCAAAATCACACACATTATATTAGGAAAAAAGTTTCCAATGCCTCCAGCTTTATGCTGGTGATATGACCAACACACAATGCTTCAACAATTGGTATCTACCTGATACTGAAATGAGTGCCAGCTGGCACAGTGTGCATGTGGGAGGAGTGTTACAAACAGTTGGGGGTGTTCATTCAAACCAAGTGGCTTAAAGCAAGTTTTCAGAGGATTCTTTTAAGTACTTTGTATGAAGTGTGTCATGGATATTCCACTGCGAATAGATGGTCTTGTCACTCTGCTAGAATTAGGTAATTTTGTGAAAAGCAGTAAAGTAAAAGGAGAAATAATGTAATCAGCTTAAAAATGAAAATATGCAATAATAATAATTTAAAATATCCATCCACATGATTCTCCATCCATTATACTTCTATGGTAGTCCCCATTGTTGGGGTGTGGTCTGTGCCTTCATGAAGTAGGTTCAAAACCAGACCTTGACAAAATCACTACTCAAAAAATGATGGAGGCTCTTTTTTTTTAATTTTTTTTTTACATTCTTTGACAGAGTGAAGAGGAGATGGTGAGCCCTGCATGCATCTTAAGTCTAACAGGATAAGATTAACCTCTGTACAAACTCGATGTTCCAGTGGCCTGAACGGAGGTCATTATGCTGCTGCTAGAAGCAGGACTCTCTCAAGCACTGTGACACATTACAGCTCAGAATTTTGGATGTAATCATCTAAAACTGGTTTAAAACTCTATAAACATGTTATATTTATGTGCCATTTGCAGTTTTCAAGTACTTTGAAAAGAGGGTGTTGATTGATATTGATATTTATATCATATAATTTCTTGATCAATTAAAAAGGTACTCCAAGAGATATGCATATGCATGTTTGGCAATCAATAAAAAAATTGAACTGCACTGACATTTTGTCCTTTTCCCATCTCAGATTTACTTTTTCCAGAGGTTGTAATCTTTTAGCTTTAAAGTTAAAAAGATCAGAAAAAGGAAAAAAGAAAATGAAGAACTAAATAGTGGTAACATTCTCATATCACAGCAACAACAAACTGGCCCACTACTTTAGCCATGGGGACGCATTCCCCCAGCGAGCATCATCCTCATGGTCTGTTCCATTAACATTGTGTTAAAGCAGCCTTCCCTTGTGGAAAGTCCATACATGCTGCTGCTTTTGCTGTCTGTTAATGTCCGTTGTCAGAACTATTAAGCCCATAGAGAGATGGAGAGTTGGGAAGGCAGTAGAGCATGATATGAAATAGCTAACTCCATAATTCCCCTGTACTGGCCCACCTCCATTCACTGAGCTCTGGCTGCAAACATTAAAAAAGAAACTACAAATTTTTTGTTTTGTTTTGTTTGTTTATTTTAGCTCTTGCTGTTAAAGCACTTAGATTTATATCGATTATCTTTCCTGGTCACACAACAACGTTTTTATGTTCTGTGTCTTACGTGATAACAGGAGCATTGTTGTTATATTTACACCAAACAATTAGGAACAAACAAAGAATGTATTCAGAACCATATGCATCATTAGATTAATTAATGTTTGAAACTCTAGTCTTTCATTGTGGTATAAAATTAACTCATCTGCTGCCAAGGAGTGATCCCCACATTATCAGACTGATTTTTCAATACCCACATAAAAATATGTTCCAGGCGTTCTGTCCTTTAGTTATTGAGATTAAAACATAGATGTGTTTCACCAAAAATACCAGTTCTTGATGGAGAAAACAAGCTTCTTGTGAAAAACTGTGTCAAACAGAATAGTGACTTTGACAAAAACATTGTTTGCTTTGGTTATCCATCAAACATCTCAACACTGGTTTCCTTTGACAAAACAACAAAACACCATTTTGAAAAAAGGTTTTCAATGGTAAAATAACAATTTATTTAAGAGTATATAACTATGTTCAACATCTACATTTGACAAAAACATAGTTTCTTAGTATTTGTTGCAGCTACGGCAAATCTAGAGAGCTCTGTAGAAGCTATCTACAGTCCAGGGGTTCCAGTGAAAGGTATACATATTGAACCTCCATCAGTTCCTCCTTTCAATCCTCTTCGTCACCTTTTCTCATGATTATGACACTCTTTCTTCCTGAAATACCATGATACCTTCTCTCTACGAGTGTCAGCTGCTTGAATTTGCCTGATTTCTGAAGTGTGGCTATCGTCTCTTTTGGTCTTCCTTTATAATATATGCTTATCTCTCACCCAACATACAGCACTGCTGCCACCCACAGGGATCTGGTTTGTACCTACACTGCTGTATGACTATGATAGCCATACAGCAGTCTCCCAGACCCACTGAAAAACATAATTGACTTCAATAATAATTATAGATGTCGAAGGCAGTGAATGGTTAGAATCCATTTGATGTCTTTAGATGTGGCAATGAAGGAATTAACTACTGCCATGCTCCTGTAAATGAAAGAATGTGGCACCTAGTGCAATGATGTACCTAATTGGTGGGTTTTAATATTTTTTGACAACAAACGAACTCTGAGGTAGAGGGACACAATGTATTAGACATTTTAATACAAACACAGTAGCTTCTAGTAGATGCATGCACTGTTGCTGTGGATATGTTGCTTGCTATTGTTTTATCTGTGTAATAATGGAAGTCACACAATGAGCTTACCAAAATAGATAGTCTTAAGGAGTCCTTCAGTCAGTATCGAGCAACGCAACCTGCATTCTGTCAAAGAGTTTTCTTGTTTTTTTTCCATGACCAATCAATACCTCATTAGCACCTTCTGAGGTTGATGTGCTGCTAGGGGGGAATATAACACAGAAATATAATGGCAGTTGAGAATAGAAAAACACAAATATCCAAGGAACATAACGTCTCTATTTAAGATCTGGAACATCTTCTGTCAGTGTTCAAGTAAATATATTTATAAACTGCTGGGAGCATGATGTAGGTAAATAAAAACGTGTTAATGTTAATACAATTTCCTCAGAGGATTAATAAGTATCTGTCTGTCTGTCTGTCTGTCTGTCTGTCTGTCTGTCTGTCTGTCTGTCTGTCTGTCTGTCTGTCTGTCTGTCTGTCTGTCTGTCTGTCTGTCTGTCTGTCTGTCTGTCTGTCTGTCTAACAATACATGGAATATTTAAGGAGTTACTTTGATATTGGGGGATAGTTTTTTTCCTACTATTTATTAAAACTAAAGTTGGTAATGGTGTAAGTTTAGTAGTGTAAGTGTGTCATGATTTTCATACAGCATCTATTTTAACATCTATCTACTGTATATTGTTATCAAATTATTTATTTTTAAATTTGTTTGCATTGAATCTTAACCTGATGGGAGGTTTCTTTCAGCAGTTTGTATCCACAATTGGATGGATTGATGTGCAATCTAGCTGGATTGTAACAAGCTCTTGCACATAAATCCAGGAAGCTCAGAGAAACTTTACCCCTGCAAAAAATTATGTGGTACATCAGTTACAACTTGTAATATGTTGACCATTGTCCTGAAGCAAAACACGTCAGGATCCTGTCTTTATTCATCTGACAGATGAAGGATGAAAGGGCTGACCCATGCCCTATCATATACTGTATCACAGGGAAAAGAAAAAGGCTAACTCTCTTAAGTCGAGAGGATACTTGGTTTGTAGGCACATCTTTATCTTCAGACCTGCTGTTGGCAAGATTCTCTCTGCTTGATGTCTGGTTCCTTGCTCTCAGTCACATCAAGTTTCTCACACATTTATGTAGCTGTCAGTCATTTTAGTCTGTATTCATCATCATCATCCACGCTTTAAATGCTCAGGGCAGACTGCTGCAGCTCGATGGGTCGCAAGCATGTTGTCACTTAGTCGACACACCGAGAGAGCAGTGGAATTGCAGTTTACGTGTCACTGCTGAGCTGTTGCTTCACCTTTCAAGAAACATCCACGGTTGTTTTCCAGGCCTAAAGATGTTGACATTCTTGCATTTATTCACAAAGTTTCTTTGGTTATTCATGGCCTCCTCAGCTTTTCTGAGGCAATATTTTCAATGCAGTTAATGAAAAGCAAACTTTTAAAACTCTTTAAAACTCCAGTTGGCATGGAAATACCAAATTGTAATAGCTTTTGTTCAGTCTTACAAGATGCTTGTCTTTTTTTGGCATGTGTGTGGATGCTCATGCCTTCATGCGTGCTTGTGTCTGTGTGTTATAACAGCTACAGTCCATCTAAAGCCCCAGTAAAGGTTATGATGACAGGTGCAATAGCTCCAAGTGAAATGTGAAATGAAAGCAAGGCTGTGTCCTTTACAATAGGTTAACCTGATCACTGAAAACATCATTGGCACAGATGCACACACACACACACACACACACACACACACACACACACACACACGCACGCACGCACGCACGCACGCACGCACGCACGCATGCACCTACGCACGCACACACACATACACACACACACACACACACACACTCATACAGTCTAATATGTAGAGACATAAAAATGCTACTTTAAAACTGTTCTTATTATTCTGCTATTGGGGTGGTTGTAGCTCCAGTCTTGAGCTGGGAACCGGAGGATGGCTGATCCAATACTCTTGTGGACCAAAACATTTTTAGTGTGAACTGGCAATGGGAGGTGCCACTTCACCTCTTGAGCACCGCCAAAGTGCCCTTGAGCAAGGCACCACCCCGTACAAGTTGCTCATTGGGTGAACCATGAAGGTGCTGCCCACTGCTCTACCTTCCCATTATTTGCATGCCTACAGCACCCTGATGTGTGTGTGTGTGTGTGTGTGTGTGTGTGTGTGTGTGTGTGTGTGTGCGTGTGTGTGTGTGTGTCTCTCCTCTCTCTCTCTCTCTCTCTCTCTCTCTCTCTCTCTCTCTCTCTCTCTCTCTCTCTCTCTCTCTCTCTCTCTCTCTCTATATATATATATATATATATATATATATATATATATATATATACACACATATATACATATATACATATATAATATATATAATATATAAAAGGCATTAGGATCATCACACAATGTTAGAGGCTCAGGCAAGTGCTTTGAAAAGTGAAAGTCATTGGCTCGGCTCCCCCTGAAGACCTTCGATCACATGACATTTTGGCAGTGCAACCCATCATGGAAACTGCCGAGGCATAGTTGTTTTTACAGAGTTGAACTTTTCAATGTGAACACCCCACAATTGAAGAAAGCAAAAACGAGAACAAAAGAAGACAAAAGAGCTGTGGTTTTGTATAACAGCAGTTCTTCCGTGATTGCTGGAAGATGGACTTTATTGTGAAGCAGTGATGTTACATTAGTTGCAGCCTTATTAACCCCTCTCTCTTTTTTTGTATTTGCAGGCAGTGGAAACAAATCTGGCTTCTAAAGACAGTCACTGGGTTTTTGTAAATGAGGTAAGATATCCACTACAAAGCATTCCTTTTGCCTCTTTATCGATAGTTCCTATTATGTTTTGTGTTACAACTATACAATCTAAAGGTGTTTCTAAGGGTTTTAAATTCCAATCCTTTAATCAGTTTGGCAATTCAGCCCTGTAGCTATCATCTGCAGCCAACTGCATTAGCTTTTACTTTCAGTATATCAATTTAAATGTAAGAATTTTTAATCTTTTTAAGGTTTTAATTTTGGTAACCATAAAAACCACCAACTTTCCTTGCTTGAAGTAAATTTTAAATAATCTGAGGTGAAAAAGAAAATGTGTTAAATGGAATACAGTGCACATTCGCGCACCACAGCTCACAACTTCACCTGATTTTTGGTAGGCAGTCACTTGATACCGTTCCATATTCTATTGGCTGATGACATCTAGAAGTGTGCTTGGTTCTGTGAGTCTCTGACTTAACCCGAGACACAAAAGTGCTTTAAACAGTCAATAAGAGTGTGGGTTTAAGGTAATACAGATAGAAGGCCGTTTAATAACAGTATTGGGAGGGTCATAAACTTTTAAAACTACAGTAAATGATAAATAGTTTGTACCTCTATCGCAGAATTCATTAATCGCGTGTGGTTCCTGGAATGCATTAACCGCAAAGAACAAGGGTGCACTGCAGTATTAAATCAGAAAAAAACATTCCATGGACAAAAATATCTCTGAGCTGCACTGAACTGACTTATGTAAAGTGGTTGTGATTTTTATTTAAAAACTCTCCATTTTTATTTCTTCACTCTCCTCCAAGTATCAATGTGCAGGCATCTTTTTAAACACTAGACTGAGCTGCAAATTAATGATTAAGGAGGAGACAAGGAGTGTCATCTCCTTTGAATGACATTTGAATTTACACATGCACACTATGTGGGTAAACATCGTCTTTTCCATTAATCAAATAATACCAGTAACCATAGTAAAATGTGTTATTTGTCAAAAAAAAAAAAAAGGGTGGGCGGTTTCGTGAATGTGCAGGAGACATACTGTATGTGATCAAAAGAAAGCTTCACTGAACTGTGATCCAAAAAGAATGGGGAGGAAGGGGAATCACTGGATGGGTACAGATACCAGCTGCAGTGATCAACAAGGCAATCAGAGATTGCAACATCCCTGAATTCAAAGTTTTATCCTGTCCTACTTTCATAGGTCAGGGCCATTTAATAAAAGACCCATGCTCCAACATGTAGCTGGTGCATTCTATGTGTCATGAGGTTTCAGTCATGTGTGACTAAAAAGGTGTAAAAGTGAAAATGTGACCTTAACCTAGTTTTTCAAGGTCAGGGTTGTGATCTAATTTTCCTCCCATTGCCCGTCTGAGTATAACACCTCTTGTTTTATCTTTCTATCTTATCCGTTTCCTGAGATATGTGCAAAAATATCTCAGGAGAGAAAATGTCTCCGAACCATAAATCAAAGCTAGTGCTTAGTTCAAAGTTTGTGCTTTGATCCATGGTCTTACTCACACTGGCTTTCTCCCTCATATTTCTACCTTATCCGGTTCCTGAGAGTAAATTTTGAGGTTTTCCAAAATTTCATTTTGAAAAAAACAAAACATCAAAATGATATGGAAAATAATAAAACAGACTACAAGTAAGTTATAAATGCTGAGTTTGTATGTTCTCCCCTAGTCAGCGTGAGTTCTTTCCAGTTTCTTCAGCTTCTTCCCGTTTCCAAGTAAATTGGTCACACCAAGTTATGAAAACAGATGAATTGGTCACACCAAGTTATGCAAAGCTGTGAGTGTGAGCGTGGTGATGCACTGGTGTCTTATCCGGGATGTAGTCCACTTCTCTCCCGTAGCCAGCTTGGATAGCAGAGCCTTGACTAACAAAGGAGGATAAGTGGCTGAAAACAAGACAATTATGATCATCTCGTCTTCAAGATGAATTAATGATGTGAATTCAGACCAGTCAGAAAACTGATTAAAGCATATTATAAATAAAGAACTTAAATCAATCAATCGGTTTGGCATTCATGCGAATTTGAGCTGTTCTATGCACCATAAAGTATTCTGTGCTAAGGGTAAAGAAAAAATAGAAAATAAAATAGATCTCCTGACTATTTTTTTTCCTCTGGTACTCAAATGTTTCCTTCCTGTTCTGCTTAGACTACACAGCAGTGTAGTCTGCAGTGGCAGTATAGAACAAAGTCAGGCAGGTTGTCAACTGTAGGAGGCTGTCCTTTTCACCCTCTTTCTGTTGGTGACACAAATATCCGCAACCATCCCTGCTGCCAATTAAACACACCGGCAGAAGACAAAACAGAGAACAGAAAGAAGAGGAGAGAGCTGAGAACAAACTGAGATGTAGGGAGAAGTAGTGTCACAGAAATCAAATGGAAAGGTAAAGGAAGAGGAGGACAGTAATTAATCAGAAGGGAGAAGGCGGAGAGGCAGAGAAAGATGAGACACACTCAGTGGACAGAAGTGAAGAGTGGTTGCTAGAATGTGTGAAGCAGCTTCCACGTATGAAGGCTAGCTCACAAATTACTTTTAATAAGCCTTTTAGATGATGATTTCACTACGTTAAAAGTAAAATGGCAACCAATGGAATTATGGATACATTTATGTAATTAGTCTCTTGATGAGAGTTGCACTTAAATTAAACCAATGACAGCAAAAATGTGTTTGTATGTTTATGCAAAACGTATTTGACAAGTTGAAACCTTATCTTCACATTTTAGATTCAGACACAAAGTTTGCAGTATAGATTGATTGAAGTGGAAAAACAATTATGTTTAATATGGTCTTAAAATACTGTCTGCAGTCACAAATACAGAGGGAAAATATATATATATATTTTTTCATCACAAAAAATGCTCTGATATCTCAATAGAGACATGCAACCTTATTGTTGAAAGTACAGCTGGGAACTGTCTCAATCTTGTAACAGTGGTTTCATAAACGGTACTTCAGAGTTCAGTGGAACATTTAATCCACGATAGATGATGGAAATTCACACACGGAGGACAGTGAGTTATCAAAACAACAGCGTGAAAATGTGTTCACAAGATGGGGTGGATTGGAGTAAACATGGCAAACTACACAATCTGTCACCCACCCATTGAAATACTTCACTGAAATGTAGAGATGCTAGATTTTAGCGTTCAAATGAATTGAATCTGAATGGCCATTGTCCAAGAGGAATAGTTAGTGATTATTAACCTTTAACTTAAATCAATTTTTACTGTCATGTTATTGATGTGTCCATGGTTCATTGATAGACCTGTCTACTAGAAGATGACCCCATTAAAAACAAAAAGAAAAGGACATAGAGTGACCTATTCAACCATGACTGTCTAAGAAACCCATTTGTTTCAGAGTTGTGTTATTTAAATAGTTATTGTAAAACAAAGTGTAATTAGCTAAAGCAGCCATTGGAAAAATGTCACTGGGGATGACATGAAATTAGACTTGTATTAATGACACAAGTTTGTGTCTTTGAAGTGCAAATCAGATGCTTTGTGAACAAAGGCTACCAGTTTGCATTACAGACACTCCAGGTGTACTTGTACTTGTAATGGCAGCAAAATCCATGTGAGTGTTGTTTCTCTCCTTTTTACCTTGCTTCATCCTTGTCTTATTTATCTTCATCACACACACAGCCAGACTAAAGCCTAATGATTTGTTGGACAGCGGGGGAGCTCTTCCGTCAGGGGATTAAAAGGTGCTAATCTGTTTGAAAAATGGCTAAATTGATAATAGTGAAACTGTGAGTTTATCTCATTTATTTGTAAAATAGCATCAGATTCAATGTTGCTGCCCCTGGTTTACCTGTTTTTCATTAGTGGTAACACGTATTATGTGCATAAAAAGGAATACAGGATCTAAATCTTTATCTGAACCTCCAGCTTTAAGGCCCCGTCCACACAATAATGGATATTTTAAAAACGCGACTTTTTTGTTGCGTTTACGCCTTCCGTCCACACGACAACGCAGATAACTGGAACGAAAACGCAACTTTTTAAAAACGCTGGCCGAGGTGGATTTTTAAAAAAACGCTGGGTCTGCGTTGTCGTGTGGACGGCGTATCCGCGACTTTTTAAAAACGCTGACGTCTTGCCTGCGACGAAAACCGCTGTGACGTCATATTTATGGGCCCGTGTGTTGTGACAACAAAACACGGAGGATTCCTATTGGATAAAATTTGACTCAATACTGCCACCACATGGTTTGGCATGCTTATTGCTGTCTTCGAAAATGCACTGGTGCGTTTACGTGTGGACGTAGATTTTTTTTAAAACGCTGTCGTGTGGATGGGAATCTTTTTCGATGCGTTTTTAAAAAGTTCTGTTTTTTAAAAAATCCATTATCGTGTGGACGGGGCCTCAGATAAAAGTTGATACCATCTGAAACCATCCCATCTGAAACCAAAAATATATTTTTCTTAACTTTTTTAAAAAACTTTTTTCGGACACTTGTATAACACACATTCACTATAGATCTTAATGTTTCTCCATCTTTATCCATCTCGTCCAATAACTTGTGTATGTGTTGCAAGGAGCCCCACATACACAATGCATAGGTTTTTATTGTTTAAAATGTGTCACAGGATGTTTATGATAAATACCTCAGTGTGCTGTATTTTCTATTAACATAAATGCTAAGATTCAACTTCATTGCTTCTATAAGCTGTGGTAAATTGTATGTAATGTCCTCTCTGAGTGTTGTCAGTCAGGATCCAATCTTCCCTAACAAGACCATTACCTCCTTCTGGAAGTTACATTATACTTGTTGTGTTTCCACAGAATATAACTGCCTTCCAAATCTCTTATCTGATTCTATCAGTGATTTCCATAATCTTCAGCTCACCTCACAGTCACTATTAAGTGTGTCTGTGCCTTGAATTCAGGTCATTACCATTCAACTGTAATATCACATCTATTATAGCAACTCTTCTGCCTCCATTTTTCTGTTTTAAGTGCCTGAAATACTTTGAATATTGATTGCATCATTATTATGTCTCTGAGTGAACCCTCTCCATGCTGCTGCTGTGTCTGCAACTGTGACTGTAATTTCATGTAAATCGCTGTAAAATGAATAAAAACAAACAGACATCTGCAGTTCATCAAACCTATATAGACTATGATTTTTCAAGACTTTTCTCAAAAAGATTTTGTGTGGTGTGGAGACCTTTTCATTTTTAACCAAACAAATAGACATTTTACCTCATCTATTTAAGCACATCCTCAGACAGATTGAAAAACAAACTACTATTTCTTGTCTGCTGTTACTGCTTCTCTGGGATGACCCCACATTGCTCTTCTGTAATGTTCATATAGAGTAGGGAGGCACAATAAATAGGTAACCACACTGCCAGGAACAGGTTGTGTGGGAGAGACAAGAATCTGAAAGAGCTCATTAAAAATTCTGTATTATTTTCAAAGTGTTAACAAGATGCAAGTGATACCATTTTAATGACTGATAAATTATAAATAATTTGTTGTAAATGATTTAAATGAATCCAAGAATAAAGCCTCAGGTTACAAGAAAACAGGCTTTCTGTTTTGTCTGTGGAGAATTTAGAAACTCACCATCATTTCGACCATGAAAAAAGGCACCTCCATCTAAAATGGTGCTTCCAGTCAGGTGTGAAAGAACTTTAGTGGCCTGAACAGAGCCCAGACCACATCCAACACTTTTGGGTGAGATGTTAAGAGTTCTATATGCTCCAGACTAAGTGACTTAATACCATAATTTGTGTCCAACCTTGCAGTGAATTAGCCTCCTACTGGCTGCATCAAAACAGTTTGTGTCTTCAGTAAGAATCTGATGCGAACATTTCAGGTTGTATGTGATTTGTCTGTCAGCAAGGAATGCTGTTGTTTTCCTGTCACAAAAAAACCAAAACAAAAACATATTCAAGTTAGATTTCCACATGTACGAATTCAGACTTAAATGTTTTTAAGGAATGAAATATATGCAGATATATGAAATAATATATGCAGGTCAAGTTAGGATTTAATGTTGAAAATTCAACAAGTTTGAGAAGTATTTCATTGAACTCTGAGAACCTATTCATATTTTATCATATGCAGTTTTTCAGTTAGGTTCATTTCAGATATCAGAAAGGTTTTCAAACCTGAGTCACAAAAAGAGATTCTTGACACCAAGATCTAAGTGGACTAACTCACACATTACTTAACATTATCTTGAGTGGACTTAAAACAAGCCACAGTGAATGCTTTCACCAAATGTGACCCAGAATCGTATTGTCTTGGCTGCTGCATTTTTGATGGAATTTACTTGTTTCCCTTCAAATCCTTAACAGGCCATAATGTATATCTTTAAATCACATGCATATTCCTGTCTTCAAACCATGGTTCATTGATAATTGTATCCTGGGATGTGAAATGCAAAAACACATTTTTATTTTTTATTTTTTTCACGTATGCCAAAGAACACGAGCCAATCAGTGTTCAATAATTTTGTTTGAGACACTGGCGGTAATTATGTTAGTCTTAGTAAGCATAATATACCTAATAATATTCAAAGAATATGCTTCCATACTTGAGACTCAAATTCAAGCTATCTATAATTACACCTCAAGGAAAATAATTGGTTTCCTCTATGAATCCTCCTCCTTTGTTACATTCCGCAAGGCGGTGATGTATTGTAATTGTCAGTGTTTGTGCGTCCGTCCGTCCAGTAAATATCTTCACAACTGGTACAGATAGTACAGAGTACTGGTACAAAGCAGTCAGAGACCGCAACATCCTGCGACACCCCTGAATTAAAAATGTTATCCTGACCTACTTTCATAGGTCAGGGTCATTAAAGAAAGACCCAGGATCCGACATGTAAATGGTGCATTCTTTTTGTCACAGATATGTGTACCTGAAAAGGTATAAAAGTGAAAATGTAACCTTGACCTAGTTTTTCAAGGTCAAGGTTGTGATCAAATATTCATCCCCTTGCCTCCCTGAATATAACACCTTTTGTTTCATCTTTCTATATTTTACCGGTTCCTGAGATATGTGCAAAAATATCTCAGGATAGAAAATATTTCACACTGGCCTTCTCCCTGGTCTTTCTATCTTATCCGGTTCCTGAGTGTACAAAAGTTGAAATTTGATCTTGACCTAGTTTTCTCAAGGTCAAGGTCATCATCATTTTCATCCCTTTTGTGGCCTGGGTAATGTCCTTTTTGTTTCATCTTTCTATCTGCAACAGTTGTGAAGATATTTGGTGGACAAATGGACGGCTAGACGGACGAACACACTAAGTTGACATTGACCTATGAAAATGAGATGATTACCTTGACCTTGAGAAAACTAGGTCAAGGTCAAAATTCAACTTTGTTACATTTTTTGCACATATCTCAGGAACTGGATAAAATAGAATGAGAAAACAAAAGGTATTATATTCAAGGAGGCAAAAGGATGAAAATTAGATCCCAACTTTGGCCAATTTTAATTTCTATACCTTTTAGGTACACATCTCAGAAACTTGATAATATACAGTATAATCTCAAAACAAAAAACAGCATTTTCAGGAAGCCAGAGGCACAAAAATGTGATGATGTCCTGGGATGTTGAAGTCTCTGACTGCCTAGTTTGGCATTAATTTGTCTTTGCATATGAAAACCCCGAATCACAACTCTTACTTAATAAAGTAAGGGGATTTAACATTGTTCTCTTGAATAAATTCTACATTTAAGGTACCCATGGCAAGGCTTGATTTCATATGCATGTACTAAGAAAATTTTATCACTTGAGAAACCTGCTACATCCAAGAAAAACAAACTCTTGAAGCTCTTCTGATTCAAGCACAGACAGACAAACTACAGAGCAAGTATGGGCAATAATGTATTCTTTGTCCACCCTACTTGGCAGGAAATCAGCGACACAGAGATCTTGGAGCTTACCCACAGTGCAATTGGACGCATAACGGTAATTCGGCAGATCTTTCCCATGTGGAGGGACAGCAGTACCCGCTGTATGAGACACAACCATAGGATATCCTCTCTGTTATGTGATCCACAGGAAGGATACATGCAGAATCTGGAGGTAAGAGACTGTTCAAATGTCTTCAATGGGATGGGATGTGATATGAACAAAATTCTTCTATTTTGCTCCCATTTTTTGAGTTTAAGTAAAACACAAAATTATTTCCACTCGTAACACTTAATCAAATTTTGTTCATAAAGTTGTTGAAATGTCCTTGAGTGTTTGCTCTCAATTGAGAAAATCCAACCACATGCCAGGTGTAGCACTTCAAGATGTCGCATGAACATGATTATTGCACAGATGCACCTTGTGATGGTCACGATAAATTGTCTAGTATGTGCAGTTTTATCACACAGCAGAATGCCACACAACCTGTAAATTCTTGTTAAAGAGGTTATGTCCCCACTGCTCTTCAAAACAAAGAGACATTCTTGATCCACTAGACAGGTGCTGTCATCAAGGAGCTGTCAAACAGCTTCATTATTGCATGGGGGTGCTTCAGACTTTTTTTCAGTAAAAGGGGCACTCTACAATGTACAGACTGAAAATAGACATTTGAAGGATACTGTACTAGTGTGATTGCCATTTGTCTGTTGTATAGTGAATGAATGGGAAAATGATCTATTTACAGTATATCTGTGCATTTAGATTGCTTTTAACAAAATTCAAGTGGGTTTGTGGTCCATTGATCATGCCTGTTAACTTGTGTTCAACATAGCATTAACTAAGTTTCATCAGTTTGGAGAATTAAAGTGTCAGACTGAATCATAGATTGAAAATTTGCTCACTGAAATCAATTATGATGACAAACTGTATATAGGTGAAGACCCTGGACAAGTATTCAGGTAAATTTCTAGCTGACTAGAATCAGGAGATCTTGCATTTGGACATGCCTGATGTGACAGTTCTAGGCTGGTATGGATACATATGGTTGATGGTTGTGAGTCTTTTCGGAGCTACTCTTAAATTCTTGAATGTGTTTCTAACAAAGTTTTATGTCAAGGAATAATTCATTTCATGGCAGCGTTCTGCTGGAAATACCTGCTGTTATCATATAATTTATGCCCTCCCAAGAACATTATGACAGGTGTGGTATTATGTTGTTATAAAATAACACATTTTCGAGTGGCATTATATTGTGACCATATCATTTACACATGTGAAGTAATCAATTTACCAATCATCAGACTGAAAGAAAAGTAATATCATTAAGTTTTAACCTATGCCCCCACTGCTCTGTATATTTCTGTTCACATAATCACTTCACTGGTTTAGACATTTTTACACAGAAATAAATAAATAAAAGGACAAAGGTGAAAAAAACACATGGAAAGACACACACTGATATGTAAACACTTAAAAATGTCGTTACCAATTATGAACAAGGCAGTCAGAGACTGAAACATCCAGCAGCACCCCTAAATTCAAAATTTTACCCTGACCTACTTACATAGGTCAGGGTCATTTAATAAAAGACCCATAATCCAACATGAAACTGGTGCATTATATTTGTCATGACGTTTCAGAGATGTATACCTAAAAAAGTATAAAAGTGAAAATGTGACTTTGACCTAGTTTTTCAAGGTCAAGGTGGTGATCTAATTTTCATCCCTGAATAAAACGCTTTTTGTTTCATCTTTCTATCTTATACGGTTCATGAGATATGTGCAAAAATATCTTAGGATAGAATATGTCTCAGACCGTGGATCAAAGTTAATGCTTCCTTCAAAGCTAGTGCTTTGATCTATGGTTTTACACTGGCCTTCTCCCTCGTCTTTCTTTGTACACTCATTCCTGAGAGTACAAAAATTGAAACTCTACAAACACTGTAGAGTAAAAGTAGGTTCAAGTTTTCTGTTCAATGTTCCCATGACTGGGCGTCTGGTATGTTTCATTTGGATCACAGATTCCTTTAAGAAAAAGACAGATCTTGCAGATTCCTGCTACCTCTTGTCATTTGTCATGACTTTGATTCTCTGCAGATCTTTGCCTTTTCATGACAAAAGTGGATGGGGAAAATGATGTGGTGTGTGGGTGTGTTTGTGTATGTGTGTGTGCCATGGCCCCAAGCCACAAACTTGTATGGTCATCATGGCAGTCAGCTGTACTCATCTGGACAGAGCAATGCTCATTTGTCACCATGCATTTGGCCTCAGCTGCTTCCTTTGGTGTGTGTGTGTGTGTGTGTGTGTGTGTGTGTGTGTGTGTGTGTGTGTGTGTGTGTGTGTGTGTGTGTGCGTGTGTGTGTGTGTGTGTGTGTGTGTGTGTGTGTGTGTGTGTGTGTGTGTGTGTGTGTGTGTGTGTGTGTGTGAAGTGTGTATCCATGTTTTTGGGTCCAGTCCATTCACCACAATACAAATATATTTAGACGATTTGATACATATTTCTTTGAATTCCGAATTCTTTATATTACCACATTCCATACACTACATAGACTTATGCAATAGCATTTTACCTCATTTGAATTTTATATCAATGTGCAATAAAATGTGGTTTGAGAAGGAAAGTATTCTTTTGAACAGTGACATTTCGGTATTCCTTACATGTGATAAATTTGGTTAATTTACCAAAATTATCTTGATAGTTATGAGTCAAATTTGTAATTAAATGTTCACATTCAGCATCAAGCCTATTATAAATGAATAATATCAACCCAGGTGCCAGATTAAAATGTAAATACAAATATACATTTAGCCATAGACACTACAGCAAAATAAAGAAAAAATGTATCCATCTCATTCTTAATTATGAAACCTTGCTGTTTCATTTTTTTCCTTTGCATTTTTGTTGGGATAAAAAAAAGGTATTTTAAGTCAGAAGATAATCTTTCCTGGCCCTTAGCAAGGGCTTGTTTGCCTTAACCTCACCAGGTATTACACAGAAAATAGTTTCATAAAATTAGGTAAATATATGCACAATTTCAAACACCTTTCCAACATGCAGCCTGCTGATTGAAACTTACTTAACCAAGTACTGATTTCTTGCCAACATGTAGTCAGCTGACTGAAACTTACTTAACCAGGTAGTGATTTTGATCTTACTTTGACCATGTTTGTTCAGTGAATAGTAATTGAGAACTCTTGTTATGAATAGAACTGTCTTTATTTAACAAGGCTAAAACGCATAGGCCTGAAAGTATTTCAGGTTATTAACTCAACATTTCCCCTGGCTATATAATCTATTAGTATGCATTAGAAGAGTATGCAGGGAATTCACACAAACTATTATAACATCTTAAATGGCAAATCCATGGAATTTCTGTGATTTGGACAATGACATAAACAACAACTGCTACAAAATCATAAGTACAAAATTATAAAATAAAATTTTGAATATGTACTCAAGCAGATTACTTTATATACTCTTGAGGTGATGCACGTTTGTTCCACCTTCTCTGTTGTCTCCTGTCCAGGTGTCCAACCTCTACTTGTACGACAGTGTGCTGATGCTGGCCAACGCCTTCTATAGGAAGTTGGAAGACAGAAAGTGGCACAGTATGGCCAGCCTCAATTGCATCAGGAAGTCCACTAAACCTTGGAATGGAGGCTGGTCAATGTTAGAAACCATCCAGAAGGTATGAGGCATTTTGTCAACCCACCAAACTACTTCCTTTTAGCCTCACAAGAACAGAATGCTATCTTGCAGTGATTTGCAGTGCTCATCAGGGCTCTGTAGCCATTGCATTTGTTTGTTTAATACCAATGTACCAGATTGATTACCTGAATTGTTTGATTGAATCTCTGATGTATTCACATTCATTATGTTGCAGTCTTCTTACAATCATTTTTTTAAGCCTGCTTAATTTGTTATTCAAGCCCTGGCATTTTTATGCATACGCAATATTGTTGATCTATTTTGTAGCTTTTGATAAGAACTTTATTGAATCTGTCTGACCCAATAAAGATAAAAATGGCTCCAAAAACTTTGAGAATTGAGGAGACCATGTGGATGATAGCATGAGCAAGATCAGATTTATACCAACATTAAATATGAGACTAAACAGCGTCTTGTTACCAGAAGATAACTCAGATATGCCGTTGAATGATGACAAGAAAGCAATTCATCCAAAACCCTGACGAGAATCTAAATTACACCAATCAACCAAAATGCATTCTGGCTATGCTGATGAGTCCCTTGGAGCATTAGAAGCTCTGTTTTATTAAAAAATCCATCAACCTATTATTTTGACTTTTCATGGCAACAAACAACTGAGCCTGTTATTGATCTTTGTTGTTCCATCTTGCTCATTTATGTTATACATGTAAGCACTATGAAAACATTTAAGAAATCGCTGATGGACGAAGAGAGACATACACTAATAGTCTATTTATTTAATGATGGTACTGGCAGAACAGTCAGGAATCCTAGCTCATCATTTGTACAGTGCTTTGTATCAGTGCTTGAGAAAGCTGTGAGGATTTAGGTTGGAGAAATCTGGGATTGCATTGCACAATGACTATATTTTGAACCAGTGATACACCATGCTTGTTGTCCATTTACTCAACACAATTCCTGCATCATAGTTGTTAGATCAGTCGGAATAATGTGTGTGATGTCACAGTGATAGAAAACTGATTCAGAAAAGTGAGATGATGAATTATTTCATTGTAAGTAGATGTTCCGACAGAAAACAGCCTCATCATTGACAGCATAAAGAACTAATAAACTATGATTTGCAGGACATTTTGAGTAACAGAGCTTTGCAGCTTTCCATTACACACATTTTGTTTTTGATGCTAGTATTTGACCAAATCAAGTCAACTGACTTGCATACAGGAGGAGGTGGGTTCGAATCCCGGTCAGGACAAACACTATCCAGTCAACTTACACAAATGCAGAAAGGGGGGTGGTCTGGAATGCAGGAGGGCGTGGTCTGGAATGCAGGAGGGCGTGGTTTCGAACCCTTAGGCAAGACCCTTAATGCTATACCAGCCTACCTCAAACATGAGTGAACACAATAAAAACAGAGTCATACCGGCTCGGACGTCGCCCGGGTTAACAAGGTCTGTGTCAGATGCTAGGGAACCAGGGCAATCTGATGAGAAATGGGTTACTGGAACAAGACACACATGGACAAGGGTGGAGAATACGGAGTTGTTGGAATGCTACTACACAAGTAATCCCAGAGAGAGGGGATATATGGGGCGGATGTGGGACCAATGGATGCTTCAAAACCCACAATCAAGGCTAACAAAGAAAAAGCTGTTAGCCCAGTGTTCCAACATCCGTAACCGAAAACTGCTGTCACAACTAGAGATCGATGAAATACTACAACAATGCTACGGCAAGGGGGAGCCAGGACGCAAGGTCAGCGGGGGGATATCACCCCCCCCACACACATACAATCCGAGATTGGCTACCAAGCCCCAAGAGACATACACAGCCTCAATACAAGAGCTGCTGACATGAGAAGGAAGATCGTGACCCAAATGGAAACCTGGAGCCTCCGACAAATACCGAAGCTAAGTTGTCAAGTACCTTCAGAAGATCTGCTAGAAGATGTGAATGCTGCAATAAGATTGATCCCCACAGGGAACATAACTGAGACCAACAAGTAATCCTCGAGATGCTGGGATATGAGATCAACACAGGGCATAACAAACAATACCCTCCATGGAAGAGACGGTTAGACGCGACTCGGAGAGAAGTCAGCCAGCTAGCTGAGCTACAGAAGGGGAACATGGTGAATAAAGGGGTACCCAGGAAATACAGAGACTAACGGCTCTGGCTACCCGACTGAAGAGATACACCAAGGAGATTGAGGCCAGGAGAATAAACAAGACCTTCTCCACTCAACCAGCAAAGGTGTACTCTCAGTGGCAGCTGAGGTGGAGAAATACTGGAAGGGCATATGGGAAAGAAAGCATCACACAACACTGATGCCCAGTGGCTAGTGGACCTGAGGACTGACCACAGCTGCCTCCCAGAACAAGAACCAGAAACCATCTCAATGGCAGACATCCAAGAAAGAGTGTCAAGGATGAAGAGTTGGTCAGCACCAGGCCCGGATATGATCCATGAAGAAGCTGACAGCACTCCATGAGCGTCTAGCAGCACAGATGAACCAGCTGCTAAGGGATGGGACGCACCCAGAATGGTTGACTGAAGGCAGGACAGTCCTGATCATGAAAGACCCACAGAAGGAATCTACCCCATCCAACTACCGGCCAATAAGCTGTCTCAGTACAACATGGAAGCTCCTGTCAGGCATCATGGCGGCTAATATGAGTAGGCACATGGATCTGAGCAGTGCTGTATAACTGTATAAGATCAACAGGACACTAAGAGCCTTCATCAAGAACTCAATGGGGAAGTGGAAGACAACCCTGGAGACTAACTCCAAGCCAATTGCCCAATTTAACATCAAGTGCGGCATATACCAAGGGGATGCACTATCACCACTGCTGTTCTGCATAGGCCTGAACCCCTTCAGTCACATCATCACAAAGAGTGGCTACGGATACCGATTCCGAAGTGGGACAACAATCAGCCATCTCCTCTACATGGATGACATCAAGCTGTATGCCAGGAATGAGCGAGAAATTGACTCACTGATCCACACCACCATGATCTACAGCGACAACATAGGGATGTCATTTGGATTAGGCAAATGTGGCCGGATGGTATCAAGAAGAGGCAAGATGATGAGAACTGAAAGGGTTGACCTACCAGGGGGCAGGATAGAAGACATCAAGGACAGCTATAAATACCTTGGAATCCCACAGGCTAATGGCAACCATGAGGAGGCCGCAAGGAAGTCATCCACAGCCAAATACCTCCAGAGAGTAAGGCAAGTCCTGAGAAGTCAGCTGAATGGCAAGAACAAGGTCCGAGCCAGGAGCCAGGAGATAGAAGCCACAGATATCAAAACGAGAAAGCTCCTCACCATGCATGGAGGGTTTCACCCCAAGTCCAGCATCCTGAGGCTGTACACTAAGCAGAAAGAGGGGGGCTGAGGACTAGTGAGCATCAGGGCCACTGTCCAGGATGAGACATCAAAAATCAGGAAGATGGCCCCAACAGATGAACTGCTCAGTGAATGTCTTAGACAGCAGAAACTTGAGGAGGAAGAGGAGGAGGAGGAGACAACATGGAGGGACAAGCCCCTACACGGCATGTACCACCATCAGATAGAGGAAGTGGCTGATATCAAGAAGACCTACCAATGGCTGAATACAGCTAGACTGACAGACAGCACAGAGGGACTGATCATGGCAGCACAAGAACAGGCCCTAAGTACAAGAGCAATAGAGGCCAATATCTTCCACAGTAGATCTGACCCAAGGTGCAGGCTATGTAAAGAAGCCCCAGAGTCAGTCCAGCATGTGGTAGCAGGGTGTAAGATGCTCGCCAGCTCAGCATACATGGAAAGGCACAACCAAGTAGCAGTGATAGTGTACAGGAACATCTGTACCCAGTATGGACTAGAAGTACCCAAATCCCAATGGGACATACCACCGAAGGTGGTTGAGAACGACAAGGCTAAGATCCTGTGGGACTTCAGCTTCCAGACCGACAAACAGCTGCTGGCTAACAAACCGGACATAGTGGTGATGGACCAAGAGCAGAAGAGAGCAGTGGTGATAGATGTGGCGATTCTAGCTGATGCCAACATCAGGAAGAAGGAACACGAAAAGATTGAGAAGTATCAAGGGTTGAAAGAACAGCTGGAACAGATGTGGAAGGTCAAGGTTAATGTGGTCCCCGTGGTAGTAGGAGCACTTGGGGCAGTGACCCCCAAACTGGAAGAGTGGCTCCAACAGATTCCTGGAACAACATCTGAAGCCTCAGTCCAGAAGAGCGTAGTCCTAGGAACAGCTAAGATACTGCGCAGAACCCTCAGACTCCCAGGCCTCTGGTAGAGGACCTGAGCTTGAGGATGACACACAGATACCACCCCACAAGGGTGAGGGGGACATTATATATATATAAAAAAAAATGTATATATATATATATATATATATATATATATATACATACACACATACACACACACACACACACACACACACACACACACACACACACACACACACACACACACACACACACACACACACAATATAAATGAATACCAAAAATAAATAAATTCAAAAGTAAATATTTATTGTTTGGGAAAACACATTTTACTTTAAGATATCAACAATAATACCATAACAGTTTTTGTCACTTTGTTGGAAAGTCATTACAGTAGCAATTTCATGCTGTTTTCCTGCAGACCACACATCAACACATCTCAGACAAGGAACAAATTTCCTGTTTGCTATTACTTTTTCTTTCTTTAAACTTGAACCTTTCTAACGGTTGCTATTTTTCTGAGTATTATGCTGATGAGATGGAAAATGGCTTTTTGACAGTACAACAAACCCACAGTTGAAATGGGAAAAGTAAAAGCCTTTCACTCTGCTGTTTCTAAACACATAACCTCAACACCTTCGTGTAAATAATAAGTTGCTACTAACCCGTGGTCACAATGAAAAATCACACTTTGATTTTTGCCAACCTGTGTGGTGCCAATACCCAGTTACAACCCTAAGATTGTTGGTGAACATACATAGTTATTTCTGAATTCAGAAACATCACTCCACTATACAAATACTGTAGCTGACTTGAAGAGATGGAGAACTGGAAGCATCACTAGCTTTGTAACAAGCAAACATTATCAAACTTTATTTTCCTCCTAGATGACAATGATAGCGACCTTTGTTGTTGACAGGTGAACTTTTAGCTTGTCGGCCTGCACTGAAGGGGCACTTCAGTCATGCTTAACGTCAAATACGAGTTGATGGAAATCAGGAAACTACATTTCATCAGTGGCCTTTCATCACGACAGTAATAAGCTGATTTCTGCTCACTCTGTCTGCTTCTAGTATTTAATATGATGGCTCACACCTCTCTAAAGAGTGTTTCTCACTGTTTATTCTTACTGAAGATTTCGATTCAGCTGATCAACAGGGAGCCAGAAAACTAACATTACTGGCCACGATGAAGTTAGCTGTTTTAAACTAGGGATTCTGTTTGTTCATACCTACAGTATATTTGATGTGTCTTGTACTTTTTGAATTTCTGCACATTCAATGTACACTGTGCCTGCATCATCACTTTTATTTTGAAAACATGGCATGCATCCTGCAATTGAAATTACAGTAACAGTAGAAAAAATAATGTCATTTCTCATGTCACTCGTCCATGTCTTGGTAATCATTGATGTTGAGTCTGAAACAGTTGGACCTTCTATTCAGAGTTTGAAGATCTTTCACCGCTTAACCAAACAGCGTCTTCAGCTCATACTGGCTGAGATACTTAAATTGCTTTGAGGTCACTAACAGAGTGACAGTTGTTAAATTCACTGAAGACACTTATGTTAATGCCAGTTTTCATGACCCATGATAGTGCTTGTTAAGGTATGACCTGAACAACTATCATGTTGGTGACCGCAGAGGAGTTATGAGTATCTGTCCTCCCACATAACACTTAGAATTGAGGAGGGATGCAATATTGAAAAAATATAAACAGAGATTCAGATTTAATGTGAATTAAATGATTTTCCTATCTGTCTTTCTTCACTTCATGTCATCAACCCTCCTTTCCTTTTCCACTAATTTCTCCAGTGTTATTCTATTTGACCCCTTTTATATCAACTCCACACTTTATTTTTCACAGTCATCTCTCTCTCTCTCTCTCTCTCTCTCTCTCTCTCTCTCTCTCTCTCTCTCTCTCTCTCTCTCTCTCTCTCTCTCTCTCTCTCTCTCTCTCTCTCTCTCTCTCTCTCTCTCTCTCTCTCTCTCTCTTACTGTCACTGAATTATATTTTATGTCCTTGAACATTAAAGTTAACAATACTGACGAGGCCACTTTTGCAGTGAGCATATGACAAACTGCAGTTTAATGAAGTATTTGTATTTAATTCATGGGTTTTTTTGTCTCTATTTTTGTGTGAAGGAGTGTGTGTGGTTGTTTTTAAAGTAAATATGGTGAAAGCTGAGCTCAAAATAAAGTTGAATTGACAGAGAGTCACACAAGATATGGTATTATCTCTTATTTTATCTTCACTCCTTCAGGGCAACATCACAGGTCTGACAGGTACGATGGATTTCAAGGACAGTGGCTCGAACTCTCACGTCCAATTTGAGATCCTTGGCTCCAGCTTCAGTGAGACCTTTGGCAAAGATTTCAAGAGGGTGAGTTCACAGGGTTTCACTTTGTGGAATGGGAATTTAACACAAAATTACCAGGCAAACGACCTGAGTTTGTATTTGAATGAACTAAACAGGTTAAATGTGAAAGAACTGTAAGCCATCTCTGTAATTTGCCTTAAATAATGTTATATTTTTCACTGAAACTTTTACTCCTGAACTGAAACCTGTCTGCAGCTCAGTCTGACACCTATCACAAAGTTACAAACAAGTGGAGGTAAACTCACCTTTAACGCTCTCTCTCTGTCTTTCTTCTTTGCACAGACTCAGTCTTAAGCAATGTACATCTTGATTTTAATCATTTTTCAAACTAAGAATTTCTGAAATTTCTATCAAAACATATAAATAAGCACTCTAATGATAAAATTCACATAGTAACACTTAGTATGTTACAGTTACACAAAAAATGTCACATGCACGCTATCATAAAAACACGGTTACTGTACATGTCCTCACAAGCACACACACACACACACACACAAACACACCCACACTCACACACACATACACACACATACACGCACGCACACACACACACACACACACACACACACACACACACACACACACACACACACACACAAAACTCTCTCTCTCTCTCTCTCTCTCTCTCTCTCTCTCTCTCTCTCTCTCTCTCTCTCTCTCTCTCTCTCTCTCTCTCTCTCTCTCTCTCTCTCCCGCTGTCTCCTGTGTGATTATTCAGTGCAGTTAAAATATTTATTTTCCATTCAATCAAATAAAGCAGAATCAACAAATAAGATTTGATGTATTATTATAGATTAAGCTGTCAAGCAATATAAATGATCCAAGCTTTAATTATTTATAGGCTACTGGTTCATCCCTGTGAGGGTTATGTGGGTTATGTGATGCTGGATTCAGCTGTCAATCAGCTAACATGACCGAGAGGCACATTATCGATGTGTGTGTTTGTGTGTGTGTGTGTGTGTGTGTGTGTGTATGTGTGTGTGTGTGTGTGTGTGTATACCCATTGCATCCTTGTTTCTCGTTAATGCGTTCCACGAACCACACACATTAACAAATTCCCCGATAGATATTATTAACAGTAATTAAACATTTATGAACCCTCCCCATAATGATATTAAACTAGATTAATTGTCAGCACATGCAAGTCCACGAAAGAACTGACAAAGACGTATGCAAACATGCATGCCTATTGGACTGAATGGACGATTTAAAGCAACAATGTACCAAAATCAAATAATTTAAATGTGGTATGCAATGCATGAATTTGGTTGACAATGTGTTGCAATGAGAGAGACGTTGTTGTTTTAGAGGACGGGAAATTTACAAGCCACTGGCTTCTACCCGTCAACCTTTTTTTTTTCTTTTCGGATGTTGGCGCTGATGTTCCAACACTGATGAAAGTGAAGTCTCCTGGAACGTAAAAATAAACTGAATAAATACATTTAAAAAAAACACTTTCTATCTATATTACCTTTTCCCACACTCTTATCGACTGTTTAGAGTACTTTTGTGTCTTACGTTAGTCCGAGACTCTCGGAACGGTGCGCACTTCATGTCACTGCCTTCCAAAAATCCGCGATGAGGTGAAGTTGCGAGCGTTGATGTGTGAATGTGCAAGGGCGCCCTGTGTGGATTATATATATATATATATATATATATATATATATATATATATATATATATATATATATATATATATATATATATATATATATATATATATATATAGAGAGAGAGAGAGAGAGAGAGAGAGAGAGAGAGAGAGAGAGAGAGAGATATGTTTTAAACATAGTTGTGTTATTGTTTTCAATATCAAGTGTTGTAAAACTAATCTGAGCTGTACTGAATTTAATGGCAAGGCCTTGAAAATGTGATAACCTGTGTACAGCCTCAATGCTTCATAGGAGCTGTACCTGTTGAAGTGGCAGAATTCCTGTACTGTGAATGAGGAATGAAAGCAGCCATTATTTATACAATCGTGACCTCCAAACGTTCTCTCACTCATTTTTCCAATTACCAAAAACAGGTTTCTTTTAACATCACAACTATAATTATAGCATTCTTTCCAACTTGTAGTGAAAGCAATCAATGTTCAACAGGAAGAACAATAACAAAACAGGTTTTGTTGTAAATACATGTATGTGCTTGCACTGGAGATTTAGTCCATAATATCCATGGTGTCATTTCCAAATCACCTGAATTGGTGCGATGGTTTGCTGTAGTGTTACACTTTCATTAATCCTGTGTCACACTTATAGCTCTTCATGACCACGTAGGTGCACAGATTCCATCAATCCAATTCCATTTTCTAATGTATCATTATGCAGAGTATTACATGCTGTGGAATAATTATTATCAGTGCAATCTTATGCAACACTACACCGTGCATTCAGAAAGGTTCCTCATGGGTGCCTGAAATGCAAGATAAAACAGCAAGATGTATTTAAAGGCCTTCTTTCCCCTCTTGTGGGTTTGGCTTCATAAGGCATTTAAATTATTATTATGTTGTTTATGCTCTATCTTGGAGACACATACAACACTATAGACAGGTACAACCTTCTTATACTGTTGGTCAATTTTTGGTCAAGGATAGACATGCACATGCATGCAAACACACACACATAACAAACACAAACACTGAGTGCTGAGGTAATGAAGATTTAATTACCTGGCTTCTCATTCTGAATTATGAGTCCCCCTGTGTTACATAATGACCACAGAACACAGTGCTATAGTTCTCTCTCTCTCTCTCTCTCTCTCTCTCTCTCTGACACACACAAACACGCACGCGTGCGCGCGCACACACACACACACACACACACACACAAACGCACACACACACATTGATATTACCTCCCACAAAATACCATTTAATAATCCTCTTGCTAAACACAAATGAGCATGAAGACATATTATTGTTAACATACAAAACCTGTGGGATATCTCATGTGTTGTGAAGTGTCTCACACACACACACACACACACACACACACACACACACACACACACACACACACACACACACACACACACACACACACACACACACACACACACACACACACACACACACACACACACACACACACACACACAGATTAATGCATGTGAGCATGTGATCTAAAATGGAGCCATAGTGAATATAATGAGACAATACAATCAGTTAAATACTTTATTTACACTACTAAGATTCTAGTACGTAGTAGATTTGTCTTACTTCAACATTCAAGGCTGAATATAGTAAAAAGGTTTAAATTTTGTGTAACATGGATGCTGTCCATTGTTTGTCTCATGTCATGTCTCATTAAATCACACAAAACATGTTAGTTGAACAGGGTGGAGGGATGTGATGGAATAATGTAGTATTTATTTAAAGCTCATTATCTAAAAGTTCATGAATGCGGGTATTGTAAAGTATCACAGCAACTGATGTGAGCTAAACTAAATCAGTCTCCTTTTTGTGGCTCCAATCAAATTATAATGGCTAAAAAGCATGATCATATGAAATTACCCATTAACAGGCAAATACATATACTGCTGTAAACATAATAAAGATGAAGAAGTCAAAGATATATTGAGGTGTCATATCAAACTATCTGGCTGTCAGGCAAACAGAAATGTGTTTTGTTGCAACTCCTTATTGGTCAGGAAACCAACTTGAGAGGAGTCAGTGTCTGTGCCAGTGGTCAGTGTTGTTCATGGTTTATGTTGAGGCAGAATAGACATTTGTTTTGAACACAAAATTAATTACAAGATAAAAAGTTGGAACATCTGTCCTCAAATTCTGTTCCAAACTAAGCCACCTGTTTTTCTGAGCTGTCCGATACTTAACTGAGCCATAAAAGAGGAAGGTTCCTGTTTATCTCACATTGACTTTTTTTGCCCGAGGCAATGTAAATCTGTTTGTGGGTGAAAGAAATGAGTCTAGTCTGAGGAAAGTTTTGTAGAGTTTCTGATGTAAAAGTAGATGTTGCCTGCCTGCTGGTGAGATATCGGCTCCTCGCTCTCATCAAACACTCACACTCCATTAATTCTCCTCCTACAGTGTTTGTGTTACCAAAATCTCAATCTTCATCTTCATCTTTCTGTGCTGTCCACACCTCTCCTGTCTCCTTGCAAAGCCATTTTTCAAAGTAAATTTTCCCCATGGATGAAAAGCCACTCCTTGTTTCACCTCCACATCAGACTTGATAGAGATTGAAATGCCATTTCCCTCTACCCCTGCAAACTTGTGCTGCAACACTCTGGTCCTTCAGACTTCCCCATTATGTTATCCCATCTATCTCTCCTCATTTTTCCCATCTCATTGACTTTTGATGTGTCTTTGCAGCAATTTATTGTTGCTAAATCACCCTCACATAAAACAAACAAACAAAAAAAAAACCTAGGAAAACGGGAAGGATGCATTTTCCATCTTTGATTTGCGGCAGCAAAGACGTGTCAGAAGACATTATGTCTCACCCACAGTCCTACTATTCTTAGAGGGAGTGTTGGTGGGTTGCTGTTTGTA
Source organism: Antennarius striatus (assembly GCF_040054535.1). Taxonomy (NCBI): domain Eukaryota; kingdom Metazoa; phylum Chordata; class Actinopteri; order Lophiiformes; family Antennariidae; genus Antennarius; species Antennarius striatus. The sequence continues at coordinate 10,639,524 of NC_090796.1, read as the reverse complement.
ATCAGGTAGACGATGACCACTGTGATGACTGCAGCAGACATATAATCTCTCAAACTTCCAAGAGGACCCTGATTTTGCTCCAGTGGTTTTCAACCAAAGGTCAAATGATTCTCAGAAGTCCTGTAGGGAGTCCTCACCAGGTGATGTCACAAAAATATCTGCAATCATACTTTTGTGCAAATTGTTAGTATTTTCACATCAGCTTTTTTTTTTTTCACTTGGTGGATGGTGATCAAGGCACTGGAGCAGGACAAGATTGTGATATCCCTTCTGTCCAAAGCCAGGAGCAACTCTGGCTATATTCATCACGCAAGCAAAGCCAACAACAGACTACATGAGCTACAAACATAGTTGAACCTCCCCCACCATACTCTCATAACAGATACAAAAACAAGGTGGAACAATACATATATTCTACATGCTCCAGCGGCTGGTAGAGCAGCGCAGGGCTGTGCAGATTATGACACAGGAGTGTTACATGGGTAGAGCTCCAGCAGTCATCTACCCAAATGAGTGGAGGTTGGCATCAGACATGCTCAATGTCCTGAGTCCTTTTGAGGACATCACACGGGTGCTCTCAAAAAATAGTGCCTCCATCTCTGAGGTCATCCCCTACTGCATGGCTTGTGCTCCATCATCAGGTCATTGCATTTGGGGGCTCGTGCAGCTGTTGAAGAATCTGAAGGTGACTCTGATCATGTCATGGCTGCTGATGAGGATCAGGACACCACAGAGGTGCAACACCAGGATGCTGCTGCTGTAATGCTTTCCGAAAGGAACCAGGTGCGAGAGTCAAGATGTCAAAAAACCTTTAATCAGTTGGTAGTCCAAAATCCAAGCGGGGGTCAAAACCAGAAAATCAGGGAGGAGACGGTACAAAGGAGGCGGGCAAAATCGTAATCCAACAGACAGGCAAAAGGTCATACACGGGGCATCCAAAGACAAAAATCGTGGTCAACAGGCAAAGGTCAAAATCCAGAACAAATGCAGAGAAGGCAAGGCAAAACTCGTGGTTGTACGGAAGCGGTCTAGGAACAACAATCACAATCAGGCATACAAGATTCTCTGCTCTAATGGACACTGTGTTACACTGCGACAGACCTGAACTGAAATGAGGTGTCTTAAATAGACAGACCAGGGTGCTATGTAGTTGCAGGTGGAACTAATGATAATTAATTGACTAGGGGAAGAACTAAACACGGATTGGTTAACAACCAAACGAAACAATCAGGGGAAAAACAAACCAGTTGCAGTGAATCATGAATGCAGTGGTAACAGAAAACCAGAAAAGTACATAAACTGAAAACCAATAAACAAAAGACAAAGTCAGGAACAAATGAATATGATAGGTAGAGGCAGATCATCACAGCAGCTGAGTCCAGCAGCACTTCAGTCCTTTCCTTCCTGCTGAAAAAGAAATTGGCTACTCCACACATGACACATTTGCCATCAGGTGATGTGGAGCACTAACTGACAGATTTGGAAATCAGCCTTACTGATGACCCAGTGAAATATACGTAGTTCTGTAAATAATTATTTTGCTATTGTGATCAAAAGCATTGATTCTTAATTCTGAGGCTGTTCTGTAAGTATTCATTCATACACTTAAGAATGTTCATGTTCTGACTCAGTTCATAAAAAAAAAAAAAAAACAGTTCTGTAACTAGTTCTCTTACACTTGCGATCAAAAACATTGATTTGAATCTCAATTTTGAGGCTGTCCTGTAAATAATTTTAAAATAAATAATAAACATAGCAACTTCTGATCAATCCATATCAATTTCAGACTTAAAATAGTGTGCCTATTTAAGCCTCTCCCATTTCCGTTCAAACTACACTAACTTCTGGTTTAAGCCCCACCCATTCCGAGTACAGATACATATACAGACAATCTCGATGGTTGACCATATACAGACACAGATAGTGGTGTACTCGCTCATCCCTAGAAATTACCCACCCATTTGCCTATAAGAAGATATGCATTGTTACTGAATTGTCTGAATTGAATCCATTAGACATGTTGGAGAACAAAAAACAGCCTCAGACGGTACCAATTTCAAATCCCTGAGGTAATTTGGAGTCGTTAACAACAATTTGTGCCTTTGAAAAGTCAATGCTTGCTAATTTCTGTGAATAATGCCTAGGACAAGACAGATATTTTTTTTCCCTTTTCATTTTTGCTCAAAACCAAAAGGAGAAGGTCTTTTGTTTTTCTATTAAGCATAGGCCCTAATGAACGACCGTTGAGCTCTTGTCCCATAAAAAGATGCCAAATTGGGCTTGGTCACAATTGCAGGGCTTAATATGAGAAAACTATAATGACGCTTGATTCTAATTCAAATCTAATGTTTTTATTTTAGCAAGAGCTGGATATAAAGCCACCATTCCTTTCAGTGTGACCATTTTCTGTTATGTTTTCATGTGTGCATCAGGAAATGGCATACGAAAGGTGATATGACCCTGTATATAACAAGTTGAGGCAAGCAAACACAATATGGTTATATTTACCCTATTAAAGGTAACTTTTTACAACAAAAATTATACAAAATATCCTTTTAGTGTGCTGATATATTTACAATTAACAGACAATATACTGTATAACACAAGAAACAATTCAAAATTATATAATATTCATTCATTCATTCACTTTGTAAACCCACTGTCACGGGTCAAAGGAAGCTGAACTCTGTCCCAGCTGGCTTAGGCTGTGAGGTGGGGGAAACTCTGGGCGCGACAGAAGTGCACCGCAGAGCCTCACAGACATGCAGACAAACTTGTATGCACACACTCATACCCACGGTCATTTGGGACCAGCCAATTATCCTGAAGCGCATGTTTTCTGGAGGTGGGAGGAAGCCAGAAAACTTGGATAAAAAGCATGCAAATACAGGGAGACACGGGGAGAACATGGAAACTCCGCACAGAGCGGGACCTGAACCCGGAACCGCCTTGATGTGCGGCGACAGCGCTACCCACTGCGCTACTGTGCCACCCCTATATTATATTATATTATATTATATTATATTATATTATATTATATTATATTATATTATATTATATTATATTATATTACAGATCCAAAACTGAATGACTGAAGAGAGGTTTGTAATCTACTGAAAGTTGAAAATGATGCACACTTCTGTGAATTCCCTGCAGCTGTGCTGCAGGGATTTCTACCATCTACCACCCACAGATCATCTTTTAGATTAAAAAAAAAGAAAAAAAAAAAAGAAATCAAAAGCTGTAAAATACAGGAATACACAACAATACATGCATGTACACTGTGGTATTCATATTGGGGTGATTTTTCTATGAAAAGCCCCGGAGAGAGTAGCTTTGTGTAGATTATTAACATCAAAGAGGTAACAGTGAAATTCATCAGGGGATTAACTGTAAAAAGAAGAGTGTAAAAAGCAGCTTTGATAGTTGAAGCCCTGCTCAGGTTTCTGTGATGTTGAGTGTCCGTGGGTGGCTGCACACATGTTTTTGACTTTAATATGTGAATCTGGTTGTGCGTGTCCTTGAAGTGCATATGTGCTTATCTTAGCAGAATCTCTTCAAGGTATCTTTTATATTACACTGCATGTGCTTGTGCATTACTGATTATTAAGAGTGTCTGAAGTGTGCTTTTTAAAATATTGCTTCTTTACATATTAGTTTCTACAAAGTTATTTTTCTTTTCATGTTGATGTATGATTCTAGTTCATCCTATATTTACAACCACACAATTATTATCTCCTTTTACCACCTTGTCCTCATAAAGGATGTGGGCATAACCTTAAGGGTCACAAGGATATGTAGCCAGGTTTTGGGTAACAAATTTACATATTAAAAAACGGAATACATTTTCATTCATTTTAAAATGATCGACAGATCAGGTGTTGAAATAACATTGATTACACTGATTGCGCTGATTGATTTATTTCCAAGATATAGTTCTATGTAATTACATTCATTAGTACAGGTAGTCCTTCACCTAACAACACAATTGTTTTTGAGAGGTTGTTATAAGCCGTTACTTATCAAATTTGAGTCTATAATTGCTATTTAAGGTGATTTAAATGTCATTATCACTTTAAAGCAGTGTGTGACACCATCATGAATTCATGGCGTATGAATATTTTCTTTCTTGATGCACCAGCTCATACCAAAATTAAAATACAATAAGCTATTTATTCTGTTCTGTGGCTTATTCAGAGTTAATCAGGAACATCTTGATAGGAATTTTTATTTTGATAACCTGTTGCTTAACAGCATGACTGGGTCTAAGTTGGTGGCCGAAGAGTCATTAAACAACACGTAAGATGGATCAAATTGGGGATGATCGGTGGTGCATTAAAGTTGGTTATGAGCTAAAAATAAAAATCCAACAAACTATACCCACAAACTCCGTCTCTATAGGGAGACAGAGTTCAGCTGTGCCCACGTTGTCAGATTGACAGCTGGTGTAAACTGCAGTAACAAGTGGGCACAGCTCGAACACACGCCAGTAAATCACACTCTTCTTTTTAGATCACAAATCAAAGACAAGGATGAGGAGGAGGTGAAGGTGTGGGAATAAAAAAAAAAAGAGCTCCGTCAGAGAGTTGAGGTGGGGCGCGGTAGGGAGGCGAGAAATGGTGGCAAATGCTGGCATTTAGCTCTGTTCTCCACAGGAGAGTGAGTTGCATAAATACAGTTAGTATAGCCTTTTGGATGACAAGATGGAAAAAAGGAGCTGACATTTGAGGAAAAGGAGGGGAAGCACGAGGACAGGAATAATGCATGAGCAGCGGCTCGGCAAGTGAGGTAGAGATTTATTCGCCATGTTTGACCTCTGCTGAGAGAAGTGCAAAACATAAAGACAGGAGTTGGATATGATAGCAGCAGTCGAAAGACCTCCACAGCAGATCAGCGCTTACAATGTTTATTTGATGTTTCTTGAATTCAGTTACGTGCGGTGAGGTTCATAGCTAGTGAGGCACTGATCTCATCAAAATTAGATTTACAAACATATGAACCTACAGTGTAGCTTATTCACCATTTAATTATCAACAGTGAGTGGGTTATTTTTAAAGTATCAGAGCAGAATTATTTACATGTACAAACTAACACACAAATAAGCAAATTTGATTCAAAAATATGTTATGTTGTTACCTACATGTTTTTCTATATGTTACGTTTGCTTATAAGTCCATGCACTGCTCCTTCTGAACAAAAGCATCAAAATATTTATATAGTAAGGCAAGGCAAGTGGAAAACAAATGAATGGCTGCACTTGACTAGCTGACTATAGATCGTGGTTTGCTGTCACTTCTTCTATGGCTGAGGAAGAAGACTCCTCGGATGAATTCCTGGGATCCCCTACCAATCAGGCACAACAGCATCGTGCCTCACCTAGTGTCTTTTTCAAGCGGTTTCAGGGCCGCTCAACTCAAGAAAGACGTTACACTCATGCAGTTGTTGACAAAAAAAACACTGTACATTATGTACATTAGCTAAATTATGGAAATTTAGTTCATATAAAAACGTGTTTGAACGTTTTAATAGCGACATATATAGAGCTACCACCACAACCAGTCGAGCCATTGTGCAATCCTTGTGAGGCTCGGCTGGCTGGTGCCTCACACGCAGGTCTCTTCTCTGTATTTCAGCGGTAAATGTGAAAATTCAGTGATTTTGAGTAAAAATAACATAAAATTGGTGATGTTGAAAAGAAAATAACTTTATAATGCACATCACTGGATAAATGCAACCATTTAATTTATTTCTTCCATTTTTCTTTTTTTTTCACTCATTATGGCAGGTGAGGCCGTGCCTCCCCTGCCTCTCCTGACCGCACGCCATTGCTTGAATTCATAATGAGTTGGTTTAAGCTTGTATAGATCAGGTAGTCTCTTTTAAATGAAACTTTTTTTTTTTCTCCAGAGAAAGACCGTTCATATTCTCTTTAAAGAAAGAGGAGCATAAGATGACAGCAATCAGATAGTTGATGCAGAGGTGTGTGCGCTGAAAATAAATAAAAGCTCATAATATATGATTATACACAGTCTATTCCTTAAAGCTGCATGATCTAATACATGTCTTCATAGACATTACACTGCAAATCAAAGATAATTGAGCCAGAGGTCTGAAGCAATGCCTGGGGTTTGCAAATCCAACTTGAGTTTTCTTCATTTCTTGCTGAAGAATTTTTTTTTTTTTTTTTTTCCAGAATCACTGGTTTAGCATCTAAACTTTTGTGGTGGCACAGTCTTGCAGTTTACTTCTGGTCCAGCTCATCATATTTTTTCAAGGTTCGGAAAATTTTCGAGTAAGAAAAGTTTGGCCAAGTGATCGTTAGCAGAGCTCCACAATGTTGTGTCAAGAAAGGATGCTAAGAACAAATTATGCAATTGAACAGCAATGAAATTGTTGAAAAAACTAGAAATTTCATTTTAATAACATAATTATGTAAAAGATCAATATGTACCCATTGAACCTTTTCTTATTTATTTTACAAATTACTTCTCATTTGAAATTTAAGTGGAAAAACTTTTGCAACTTAACCAGGTTTGTGGAGAACTTTATCTTATACAAGACTATTTATGTAGACTCTATCCTTTAAATGGACAGTTAAGTTAATTTTAAGTGACATATATGTTATTCATCATTATGAAAAATAGAAGAAAAATAAAATTTATGTGTGTGGCATCATTTGGTCAAAAAAGCTTAAAATCTGCGCCGCAGCAGCTTCCGCATTCAGTGGTCACGTGGGCGTCATACGCCTGTTGACACAATGGTTCACCACACTGGTAACCATGATATTTTTGGTGTTAATCACATCTAGAATTGCATTGTTTCTTATGGCTGCTAAGCTATGTTTGGCCCCAGTGACGTATGACGCCCACTGAATGCGGAAGCTGCTGCGACGCAGATTTTAAGCTTTTTTGACCAAACGGATGATGCTACACATATAAAAATTTTTCTTCTATTTTTCATAATGATGAATAACATATATGTCACTTAAAATTAACTTTACTGTCCCTTTAAATCGTACAAGCAGTGTAAATATTGATGAATGACAAAAAATTAAGCAGCAAACGTCCTGTTGCACTCTGAAAATTATGTAATATGCTAATTCTTTAATGATGGCAAAAGTGTCCCAACATATTTTGGATCCTATTTTAGAGTGTATTTTTGTTGTCTCCTCTCCCTCTCATTACCTGCTCCTCTCAGAGCACAGAGCAACATGGCTGCCATAAGTCAGCAAAATGAGCAGCAGTTACGAAGACTGGCCACTCTCCTGGGAATGTCTGGCATTTTGGGAAATCTATTTCTACTATTAATACTCTAATAATTGTCAGGAATAATAGGCGGTCAGTTCACTGTGATGTGACGCTGAGCCTCCAAGGTGCAGAACAGATTGCCATTACTATTTCATTACAGGGAAGTTTACTTACTAAAGTGAAGTAAAAAGTGATATCTGAGCCGAACTGCATGTCAGTGATGAATTCTTCAATAGGTTATTTCCTGTTTGCCAACAGGAAGACTTATCATACCAAACAGGAATAAATCATACCACAATGGTATATGAACTAAAATTAAATGTAGTTAGACCAGATTGGCAGTGTCAGATTAGGAAGTAAATGTGCAAGATTGAGCTAACGCACACAATCTACAAATCTATCAGTTCATGGTAATGGTGAAGAATGGACAAAGAAAAAGGCTGGTCTCTTCATAAAAAATTAAATTCCCATGAACCTGTATAACTGTGTTTCATTAATGTCCCTTTTTCAAATCTCATTTTATTGTAAAATGATTGTATGATTGTTGTCAGTGAGGAGTGTCAGTCTTATGCTGGTCTGTCACCCAGGGGAGCAATGTTCACATCAAACCAAAACCAAGCTTGTCATATGGTTATATGAACTTAAGCTACGAACCCAACCTACATCATGTATGCGATTTGTCCTAATGGAAGTAAACCAGTATTTGTACACATAAACCTAGTGACCTCTTCTTGATATTAATAAAGTGAAGGTCTGGTCTCCTTTCAGGTATAACCGATGTGAATGGCTGAAACCAGTTACTCAAGCAAAACCAGAAACCAGTCATTCAAAGGTCTTTAGAGGCTAACTGTAAAAAACATTTTTCTCTCTCTAAATACAGTATTTAACACACTCCTTGCCCCTCTGTAGAAATCAAATACACTGTAATGCCTGTTCCCCTCTAACAACCTGTAAAATGCTCTTACATTATTCATCTTCTTCCATGTATCTTTATGTCAGTTTTGAAGATCATCGCCCCTTGAAAGGGATATAAAAGGCTTAAAGCATTTAATGCCATAACTCCAGACCTTCATACAAAGTATCCAACATGAAACATGATATACAGTATATCACTTGAAGGAAACAGGCTGCCTTGAAAATGTTCTTGTTTAGCTTTTTTTTTCTTCTATTGTTTTTATATAATGTATTTAAGCTACATGACACTATTGTAAAAACATATATGGGATTTATTGTTTGGTTAAAATGTGGGACACATTTTAATGTTCTTCAAAATGACATTAAGGGGAACTACCAAACACCAGTCACAGTTTAATATCAGGATTTTACTTTATTTTTGCAACAACATTATCTTTTATTATTCATTAATTGTGTGGTCAGGGACAGTGAAGGCATCTATAAACTATAAGCCTCATATCTGCCCACCAGATAGCAGACAAATCACTGTGATGTTTACTGTCATTCTGAAGCTTTACTCCATACCCAAAGGGCACAAAAGAAGTGCATCACTCATTCATTGAACAGTTTCACTCTTGCTTGTCTTCTTTTTCCTTTGTGTATTCAAATAGCTGGTCTGACAGTTCAACAGTTCAAGAGACAGAAGAAAGGCTGGAGAGGATCTAATTTATCTATGCATGCCTTAATGAGTAACACCCCCATTATCTCAGTCACATGAAGAAAAACGAGAGATTGAGATCATCTAAAGGACAGCAGTGCTGAGAATAGCTTCCTTATTATTAAACTAGCGCACCCTTTTTTCTTTCCTTCTCAGTTCTTCTCCGCCTCCTTTCTCTCCTCTACACTTAACCCCGTTCTCACTGACTCTCCATCATCTGTAGCTCACTCAACACCTCTCTTTTTATATTTCCCTAGCCTTTTTCTTTCTTTTTTCACATACAGTATGTTGTCCTTCTATCAATTTGTGCAGTCCAATAAGCTTCAAGGCTTGAGAAGATAGAAACCCTGAAGACAAGTAACCTTCCCTTTTCCCTAAAGTAAATATTTTCAGTAGTTGTGATATGGCTTTGGTTGTGTCCTGGACTTGTCTACTTGAAATGTACCTTGAGAGCAGAACTTTCTATCTTTCCATCTACTGAGTGCACAAATGTACCCACATACTAGAGGTGTTCAATGTTTTATTTGGCTGCTACAACAAGAATAAAATCTTATTTTCAGAAGCACATGAGAGGCTATAATCACGCTGCAGTACCAAAGTCAATTTTACTATCAGTAAATGTACAGGTTAGGTGAAAAGCAAGCACATTACATGAAGTAAGCAATTGTATGCAATAATGAGAGAACCTTGTCACCACACAGTTTGACTCACTCCACTCTGTCATATCTAACAGTCGCATCATCATAAAAGGAGCATTAATATATCAATTTTTTTCAAGCATTCCAGCCATTCTAGAGATGGAAAATTGCACAGTCATGCCTGGGTTTTTACAGCTTGGCAGATTGTACAATAAGACACAAACTGCATGTTTAGCGTGTCGATGCTAATTAAGACATTCTTGCAGAGATTACTGAGCATGTTCACATTAACTGTCAACTGAAATTAATCATAGCATGCATGATTACATTGTTCTATTAGTCTCTATTAGAGACCTGTTTTTTAATTGTATTGATGTTTTTCTTCTTCTTTTACATTGACACATTAAACTGTCCATAAACCCATTACTTTAATTACCTTAAATCGAAGCAGACAGTAGTACATTTTCATATCATCAAGCTTCATGTGCTATAAAGTTAATCTCATGAGGAGTAGAGCAATATATATGTGTGAAAGCTTAACTGATGCAGTGTGGATTAATAGAACCCAGAGACAGGCATAAATGCGCAGCCTATTCAACCATTGCCATCCCAGCTAATCAATAAACCATTGAGTGTACGTGTGTTCCCTGTTAACACACTGCAGTATGAAACAGAAGCTCCAAATAATGTTTAACAAAAGCTTCCAAAAAAAAAGAAAAAAGTGTAGAAAATAGAAGTCTCTCTCTCTCTCTCTCTCTCTCTCTCTCTCTCTGTGTGTGTGTGTTTGTGTGTGTGTGTGTGTGTGTGTGTGTGTGTGTGTGTGTGTGTGTGTGTGTGTGTGTGTGTGTGTGTGTGTGTGTGTGTGTCTGCAAATGTGCTCTTTATCAGTGAAATGCTAATACAAGTTCATGCACAAAGATACAATCGCATAGGTTAGGTACTGGATTTCAGTCCTTTTGATTTTGACACAAATTTTATGCAGCCGCTTATCCCCAACTTGGCTGCCAGGGAGTGTAGCTGACACTGCGAAAGATCCCGCTACACCTTGAACCAGTTACCAGGTTATTGTATGGCCATGTAAGGGGCGGCAGTGGCTCAGCGATAGAGCTCACCTCCGGAGCACTGCCAAGGCGCCCTTCAGCAAAGCGCTATCCCCCTCACAAGCTGCTCATTTGGGCGCTCCACAAAGGAGCTGCCCGCCACTCTACCTCCCATTGCATGCTTACAGGCCCCCTTGTGTGTGGTTGTGTGTATTACAGGGGCCTGTACACACTAACATGCATGTGTGTGACTGAATAACATCCTAGAGTGTGCATTCTTAATTTCCCTTTGGACATTATAACAGTGCATTGCAGTGCACCCTTGTTCTTTGCGGTTAATACTTTCCAGGCGCAATTGAGGAAACCACAATCGAGATTACGATCTATTTACCTTATTATTTACGGTAATTTAAACGTTTATGAATCCTCCCCATACTGATATTAAACCGCCTTCCACCTTTATCACATTTTTCCACAATCTTATCGACTGTTTAAAGCACTTGTGTGTCTCATGAAAGTCAGAGACAGATAGAAGAGAACGCACTTCCAGATGCCATCAGCAAATAGAATGCGCGTACGGTATCACGTGACTGCCTACTAAAAATCCGCGATGAGGTGGAGTTGCAATTGTTAATGCTCAAATGCGTGAGGGCGCACTGTATATAAAATTTTAAAGAATGTAAAAAGACAAAAAAAGACGAACAAAAAACTTTCACATTCACCTTCACACCTACGAGTAATTTAGAGTCACTGGTCCACCTTTGGTGTGAGGCAATTGCGCTAACCACTAACAAATGTTTCCATTTCACAAAGTCTCAAAAGCTAGCACTATCATCAGTTTTGTTGTCTTATTGAGTTACTGAATAGAATCCAAGTGTAATGTGTTTGTCTTCTTTTATTGAAAAAAAAGTAAAATAAAACACAGCTTTTTGTATTGTGTATATATATATAAGAGTGTGTCATGTTTGAATGTAATACACCTATGTTGTACTAAAACCTGTACTTCGAATCCATTGGTCAATTCAATTTGATTCCAGTCAGTTCAAATCAATTAAATTCAATTAAATTTAATTTAATTTAATTCAATCGAAATCAATTCAATTCAAGTCATGCTTGCACTTATGTTAAATTATATTAAATCTTCAGCAAGTAATGTTTCCAATGTGTACGTTTAGATTAGCACACTATCATACCAATATTTGTTGATCACCATTATGCTTATAAAGTGCAGGTAAGGCTAATGAACTTGTTATTCTTTCTCCTAAGGATTGTTGAGATATAGTGTACATGGAAATACAGATGATCATAAATCATAAATATCTACTATCTCCAGAGGACATAAGTACGTGTAAAAAAAAGAAAAAAAAGAAAGGAAATCCATCCACTAGTGGTTTAGCAATGAAACTGGCTGAAATTCCATGTCACCGAAACCCATTTCTGTCAGGAAGCCCAAATGTTCGGGGATGATGACGACAAACAATAGCAATCGTATCTCAAAATGAAGAGATACTTATGTTGTTGTTATTGTTTGTTGTTGTTGTTGTTTCTTATATTAGTATTCAATTTATCATTAGTAATGGTATTGGTAGAAGTATTTAATTCACTATAATTTACCTTGCTTCATCAGGTACATACAAACAGGAGTACATACTGTATATGCCAACCAATCTCAAACCAGTTTCATTTTGTGACGTAATCCGACATGCTTTACAACTCAAACATACATGAATTCACTGTATATTTGATTCAGATAAGCTCAAACCTCCGAGTTCTTTTTCCTGAGAGGAGCATTTTGGGGAATGGGGAGAATTGCGGACAATGACAGCAGGCATTCTCAGACCTAATTGGGTGAGGTTCATTTCATTTGTGACCTAAAACGTGATTAAAAAAACTGGAAAGTGCTGCTGGGCACGATGTTTCCATCTCTAATGTTTTCCCTACGTTTTCCACCTTGGGCATGTCTTTGTTCTTATCTAATTTGGAGATGGGTGGTCACACGAAACACGTTGACACCAGTGAATAAATTGTAACATTGCAGAATGTGAGCCATGCTCCATTTGCTTAATTAACGGGTGTTCTGTCTATTGTGCTCACCGCTCTTGGTTCTCTCTGAGGACCTTTGCAACATGTAATCTATCCAACTTCATCAAATACAGGACATTTCATGAGCTTGAGTCATCCAACTACACCAACCTCCTCCTGATGATGTCTTTTCTCACTCATTATTCTATAACAACATATGGACAACTCCAGAAATGACACTGGATGGGTGACTATGGCACTTTGAAGCAGAGAGCCTCCGACTAACATGTGACAGATTGAGAATAGTAATTTATTGACCTGTGACACACAAATAGATTTAGCCAATCATACTCAGTCACATGTCATCAATGCTACAGTCCTAAAAAAGTTTTGCTGTTATGTTGTCTTTGTCTCTTCCTGAAGCTTGCTACATGGGACTCACTGCATGGACTGAACGGCAGCCTGAAGGAAAGCCGAATAGAAAATGGAATGCAGGGAGTTACTATCAAAGTGGTCACCTTACTGGTAGGTTGGAATTTAAATAATTCAAACTAAATTCACAAATCTACAACTACTAGTTGATGAACACAAATAGTGCCAACTGAACAGAGAGAAGATCAGTAGCTTTTATTACAGTGATTACTTGTGGGTTGTCCTCAGGGAAAATATGTGACAGTCTCAAAAATCCAAAATGAAAAATACAGTAAACTATGAAGTGTTTGTTTTAGTTAAATTGGACTTAAAGTTAAATTCCTGATAAAGCAATCCAATTCTTTACAGAATTCAGACTCCACTCTAGTGAATCCGCTCAAATCCCTCAGTCAATGAAGAAAGATTACTTGGTGCAGCTCAGTGTTTTTTCTGTAAGTTTCTAGTCTCCATGTTTTCTTAGCATTGACTTGTCTTGCTCACTCTAGTTGCTGAAACCTTTAGTTTTATCTCAACACCTTTTCTTTAATATTTGAGTGGTCAATGGTCCAGGGCCTTGGCTTAAGATGTGCCTTTGAATGCTGTGATTGGTTTAAGAGATTTAAAAAAAAAAGGGAAATTCACCTCTGATCCCACAACAGCAGCACTCTCTGCAAGAGTTTCTCCCTGTGCTGGCACAGCATCGCAGAGACACAGGTCTAACCATGCAAGACTAATACCTTCAAGCTGCGGTTGATCCCCTGCAGCTGCATCGTTTCCAGTTCAGTGTCCTGCCAGCCACTAACAGGAGCACGACTCCATAACTGCTGCAACTAGCAAAGATATATGCCACCTGCCAAAGTTTCTTAATATATAGATACACTTTGGACCTTAATGTACATTTCTTTTCAATAAATCTGATCATATAAGAAATCATTCTGTTGACACTTTTTTATTATGCATGAAGTGTCACAAAATGCAAAAAATCTGCTGAAATAACGTACAAAACAACTTCAGACCTTAGTTTATTATTCATCCACTATTTGGTGAGACAAAGCTGGTTGATTTTAAAAAGTGCTACACCCAAGAAGCACAAAATAAAGCCTATGAGCGGTAAAGCAATGGGCAAAGAGAACAGCAATTTGTTGCTAAGATGGTGCTCTATCATAAAATAATCAATAGTAAAGACAAACATCAGGAGCAATGAGTGTAGATCATAAATACATGAATTAATACCCAGATATCAATTATTTTTTATTCTATTATCTCTAAACTGAAATCCTGAACGTGACTGGCTTGCAGAAAATTTACACTTAATATCTGAGTAGCTGAAAAATAGCTTGTTCAGTAGATGTAAGAATACAGGACAAATCTTCAAGAAACCCATACTGAAAGGAGATAAGTATAAAATCACTGTCAAAGGTTAACAGCTGTCAACATTAATTAACAACAAGATAAGTGGCAAAATCAACAGTATTGCTCAAGAGACACACAGATGAACTGCTGGCAACACAATGGTCCCCTCATGATATATCTCCTCTTCTGTATATGATGGCTAAACTAACATGTGCAAATTATATATATATATATATATATATATATATATATATATATATATATATATATATATATATATATATATATATATATATATATATATATATATATATATCTGCTGTATACTATGTTGATTACTATTGTGAAAGGAAATTAATACAGCACATATAATATCTATATTATATATAAATATAGTATCTCTTTGCAGGATGATCCTTTTGTTATGGTGGCTGAGAACATCCTTGGACAGCCAAAGAGATATAAAGGTTTCTCCATCGATGTCCTGGATGCTCTTGCCAAGATCCTTGGCTTCAAATATGACATCTACCAGGTAGGACAGAGTGACAGGTCCAGCTCTAGTATGAGAGCAATGAAAAGACTCAAAGTTTAAAGTAAAAGTGTGTGTAAAGCTTGCTTTTGATTAGATAAGCCTAAATGAATGATGCTATTGACCGGACTGATCATAACCACCAGATGACAATGGTGTCTTGTATGTGTTGTTCAAGCACAACTGGACATGCTCCATTTTAATTTAATCACATTTCAGCAAGTTGCTCAAGTAATTTTTTACAGTGTAGGATGGATCGCACAATTTTATGTGTTTGGTTTTGTTTTGTTTTTTCGTTTTGTTAACATGTTTGCTTTTTGTTGTCTGGTTATTTGGTTGGTTGGTTGGTTGGTTGGTTGTTTGGTTGGTTGCTTGGTTGCTTGGTAGGACTTTCAAACATTGCAAGATCACAGAAGTTCAGGTATTCTAAAGTAGCATTACTTTTAAAACGTCTCTTTGTGGTGGTAAAGTGTGTGTTGGAAATTTCAGAACCATCTCATGATCTTATATCAGTGGTCTGCACCACTTCCATATTGTTTTCTAGATGGTGTGGAGAGTTTGTCATTACAGTCATTGTATTTACTTCTGACATTGTCAAAATTTTGATGGAATTTAGCTTTGGTCTAAAATACTTCTGACAATCTGGCATTGATGACCAAAAATTTTCCAGCACAGTCCCCAAGGATTGAAACATTTTGGATTGTAACTTAATTTTCCTCCAGTGGTGAAAGCCTGTAAAATATGGACTTTGCAGTTGTGTTTTTCTTTTTCTTTTTTGTTTGTTTTTTTTTTTTTGATTGAGAAAAAGCTGGACAACAAATTCTGATATAAATTCACTAAATATATTTGATATTTCATCCAGGTGGCAGATAGTAAATATGGATCTCAACTTCCCAATGGTTCATGGAATGGCATGATTGGTGACCTCATTAACAAGGTAAAACTAAAATTTTCTGTTAAATGCAATGCAATTTATGTAAAATGATCATCTGTGAAATTCACATCCAATAGTAATAAAAAGTAGACAAATTAAAGGACCATATGGTAAAATATAACCAGGCTATTAAAGTTTAATGTTTGACTTGGCTGGCCACTACACGGGTCAAACCTGATCTCTTCTTCATGTCTCTCCTTTCATTCCAGAGAGCTGACTTGGCAGTGTCAGCCATCACCATTACACCAGAGAGGGAGAACGTGGTTGATTTCAGCAAGCGTTACCTGGATTACAGTGTTGGCATCCTGCTACGAAAACCTGAAGAAAAGATCAACATCTTCTCTCTGTTTGCACCATTTGACCTGGCTGTCTGGGCGTGTATCGCTGCAGCCATCCCTGTGGTGGGGGTGCTCATCTTCCTGCTGAACAGGCTTCAAGCACTGCGTTCCCCTTCCACCCAGAATGCACCACCAGGCCATCCCACAAATGGCATAGAGCCAAGCACTTTGCACAGTGCCATCTGGATAGTTTATGGAGCATTCGTACATCAAGGTGAGGAAAATTAAAGAAATCTAAATAAAAAACAAAAATCGCAAAGACAGTGAGGAGTGTGACTGGGATTGATTCATAGGTTTTTGGACAATGAGTCTGAGGTACTTACTTAAAACTGAATCTTTTCTAACAATCACCAATTTCAAAAAGAGATTTGATTGCTTGTAAACAAAGAACCTGACCCCAAACTCTCTCTTTTATTTATCACCATAGTAAACACATTTTAGAATGAACTAGTTGATGAATCAGCTCAGCTTTATCATCTATTCTACAGCTTTATGATAAGACCTTACCCACCTGGTTGTCTCCAGTTATCAGTCTGATACAGTCTGGATAGAGGTGGTACAGAAGTAGTCCTTTTGATTTTAGTTGCTTCCAGTTTGCAGAATGACTCACATCTCATATTCTTTTATTGGCTATGGATCCATGCACTATTTTACCTATTTGTAATTGTTTTAGTGTATATTGGATTCATAAATATGAAGTTAGCGTTATCATTTCTGTGTTTCAGCTGGATATGTAAGTGTTTGCTAATATGTTACATCATGCGTCATGTGGAGTTTGTCTGCTCTCAAGTGGCCTGGCATTATTATTATAAGAGTTTGAAGTTTATAGCATGAACTTTTGAACTGAAATTTTGAGTGTTTTGGTCTCACAATTCACAGGTTTAATGCCTGTGTCTCATTAGACTGTTGGGACACTATTTTCTTGTTTCTCTGCTTAACCACTGGGAATATCTTTAGATGCAAACATCAGCTGAAAGGCAAATGAAAAGCTTTGTTTTGAAAATTCTCACACTTTAGCTTAACTGTTTGGTTGAAATCAAACACTGCTGATCACAAAGCAAAAGGAAGATTATCTGACTTGAAAAGATGGATTTCAGTTTGAGGAGTTTTAATTTAGAGCTCTTACATGGATTACACAGCAACAGAAGAGGGGAACAATAATCACAGGAGGATTTGTAACATCTGAAATATTTAGCAGAGAAGGAGATACAAGAACATTAAACTTTAAAGGGCTTAAATGAATTAGGGAAAAGCTTAGGATACAGAGCAGAGAGCTCTAGGAAATGTAACAGTAAAATAATGAACTTTAGTTTTCTGTTTGTGAGTGCTGGGGGATTAATGTAATGATTAAAATATTGTTAATCACACAAAAACAAAATTTGGTATCTTCAGGATTAAGCATGCCAGTGCAATAAAGGTGACTTTACATGAGCGATGGCCTTCAGGGAAAGTGTATGCTCACCAACCCTCTCATTCTTTTTTTTTTTTTTTTAAAGGCAAAGTCCTGTTGTTCTAATTATATACAATTTATCACAATGTGATTAAAATTTTACTGTAAAGTGTCAAGAAAATCAAAGAAAATCTGAAGTCAGCTTGACTCAGTTTAATAAAGAGATATTTGCCAGAAGTCGCTAAAGAATACCTTTCTAATCTGAGTCACCAGTTTTTTTTCCTTTTTCTTTCAATTAAGACCCGCCTGAACCTATGCCTATTTAAGGATCTTAACAGTGTCCCTGCTCAATCAACTTTCTGCAATTTGCTGGACCAACACCAAGACCACATGTGTCGAACTCAAGGTCCAGGTGCCAAATGTGGCCCGCCACATCATTTTATGTGGCCTGAGAGAGCATTAAAGGTTAGAGTGTCTAAAAATAAATGGAATAACAGTGTGCTTTGAGCAAAACTACATTTTCCACAATGCAATAATTAAGCCCATATAACATTGACAAAAACCTTTTTCAACAAAGTTTATGTCCTGTGTGATGTTATTTGTCTTTGTTCACTGGATAATTTGATCCCTGATTGATGGAGTTGTGTGGGTTTCATAACCTGGCAAATTAAAAAAGGATTTATTATAACAGACACAAACAAAAGTATTTTTTTTCTGTGTCAGAGTAATGTTTGTAACTTGAATAAGTAATAAACAAAGTTAATTAACATTAAGGATTAGTTAAATTTATTTTACATTATATTGAGTTACATTTAGTTACATTTGAGGACAGCCCTTGTGCTGATGTGGCCCTCAGTGATAATGAGTTTGACACCTTTGACCTAAACTGTTAATAATGTGAACTTTTCCCAAATTGTCCTCACTTTCCAAAAATACCCCCACAGTTTATAAACACCATCACTTTCCACAAAATGTCCTCCTCAAAAACAGATTTAAAAACTCTGCAGGTCTAAAACTCTTGTCTATCCAACGACAGGAACTTATACAGTGACATCTGGAAGCATGCATTCACGTATAGACACACACTTACACACATGCACAAATGAATTATCGTTTTAACAATTGCCACCATGAACACACACACACACACACACACACACACACACACACACACACACACACACACACACCCTTAGACACTTGCCCATTGCTGACCTCCAGCTGCACCTATTATGGTCTGGCAGGTTGCCTGGGAAACCTTTTAAGCCTAACAGGTTGTGATTAGATGCAGCCCTACAGACACTCTGCCCATAGTGATAAAGCACCACTTTCTCTTGCTCTGGAAGTAGGGTGGCAGGCATCCTGGTCATTGAGAGAAACCTACAACTGACAGGTCACTACTCTGATCCCTTCAGCATGTGACCATTAACAACTGTGCCTTCAAAAGTGAATACAACCTCAAACAATTTGAAAACACAAATCATTTTGGGTAATGACTTGGATGTAATAGTCCTGTGTGTGTCTGTAGGTGGAGAAGGTCTGGTCAGCTCCGTGGCACTGAGGATCGTCATGGGCAGCTGGTGGCTCTTCACGCTGATTGTGTGTTCATCGTACACAGCCAATTTGGCAGCATACCTTACTGTGTCACGCATGGACCATGCTATACGGTAAGGAACTCACACACAAACACCCTGATATGAAAGGTTCACTCCGTGGCTGCAGCAAATGTGCCTGCATCTACCACGGCCATCAGCAAATAGAAATACAGGAATAGAATGCAGCCTAGAGAAACACAAACAGCATCTGAATTATGTAGCAAAATGTTTCCCTGTCCTGACAATACACCATAAACTTCCCTCATTATCAGTCATAACTCAATCAGGGTATGACTGATATCCAGAGAATGAAATATTTCTTGTGTAAAATTTCCCCACTGTAGGACTAATAAAGGAATATCTTATCTTAAAAGGTATTTTTTTTATAGTCAAGAGCTCTTATCTTGTTGCATTTGATCTATAATCATCAGAAAAAACATTGTGTTTTTAGGTTTAACAAATTACACACTTAACAATCATTGTTTTAGTTTAAGTATTTTGTCTGCATTTGAAATTGAATGTGCTTGCATAAATATTAGAGAACAACTGAATGATGAAAATGAAGAGATTTGAGTCTTTCTAAAGAAATTAAGAGACATGCACATTTCTTGTGTAAATTGTTTGGGCATAAAACAAATAATGCGTGCTACTGACACTGATTAAGAAACAGACCTCAAAATCCATGGAAAGATATTTTAAATAACGCAGTCTGCATAAACACCAAACTGAATCACAGACAGTGTAATTTGTTTAGGATGTCAAACTACAGCTCTGCAGGCATGAGGATGATAAGAAAAAAAAAAAATAAGCAAGCAGTTTCTTCTCTGAAGCTCACTCATTAGCAGCTTGACCGAAGGTCATTTGTCCTCTGATCTCTGAGGTCACCATCACACTAGGATCATCACAGCAAGTAAAATTCAGAAAGTAAAGTTTATGGTGCTTAGATTTTGGGAGACCCCTCAGTCGGCAGCGGTGACCCTTCTCCAAGATGAGGTGAGAGTAGAACATCCTGATAATTTGGCCTTGTGTTTTCCCCAAAGGTTCGTGGTGGCTGTTGTGCATGAAAGCTGCCTCTCAGACTTGAGAGCCTATTAGGAGTAAATACGAATGTTTCTCTTTTTTCATGATCCCCATGTGGAAGAGAGCAGCACTATGGAAGTGGAATATCTAGAAAATAAGCAGCTACTGCCTTGTGCTTCAAATTGGCTTTGACTGTTTCTATTTAACCAAGATGGAAATCATTTTGTAATAATTGTTTCATTTCTACAAACTTTGAGATCAAGAACAACAACAACAACATTAGCAATTAATGAAAACATTAAAAGGGGTCCTATTATGAATTTTTTTTTTTTCAGGTATCTACATATACATCCCAAACCCTACAAAAACCTAGAATCTGGAAAACAAATGCTTCCTGCATCAGTAGATATTTGAAATATCCTGAAGAAAAAGTGATTGATAAATTGACCTATCCTGAGTCATATTCCATTGTCCACCCAGATACTGGCATGGTCATCCCCATGTGGAAGTTTGTTCAGGCTATGGTAGCAGTGACATTGAAAGTTTCTCACAAGCTGTTGAAGTCAGCTAGCATTTGGCTAGCTGACTTCAACTAGTTGGCTCTGCTCGAGTCAGGTCTGTGTGTGTGTGAGTGTGTGTGTGTGTGTGTGTGTGTGTGTGTGTGTGTGTGTGTGTGTGTGTGTGTGTGTGTGTGTGTGTGTGTGTGTGTGTGGTTTGTGTACAGGCTACGGCAGCAGTATGTAGTAATGTCCTGTTCATAGAGCTCAGGCACGCCTGATAACACGTAGCGTTTCGAGGTGGAAGTGATTCAATCAACAGTCAATCAAAGATTTTGTGGACCATGGATCAGTTTTAGGCAAGACATTTCAAATACAGTGTAGCTAGACATGTGGCAGCTGAATGACATAAATAAATAAATAAAACCACAATATGGGACCTTTAAATGAATGATCTTCAGGTGCAACAATTTCTTATTACGAAGATAAAAAAATATTCCATATGAATTATAGTTGTTGATCCAAATCTATGATAAGTATTTAAATGTCAGGAAGTTGACAGAGGCCACAGCTTTTATCAAAAAACACAGCTTCAGAATCAACTAACAAAAAACTATATTTTACATAAATCATTCATTATTTGAAGATGTTGCTTTCTGTTGACAGAAAGCGCAGAAGATTCTTGCAGCAACCACTCATCTTCAGGGCTAATGAGATGACTGGCTCTTCTCAAAATGGCAGCCTCTTAGCAACGGCGGCAAGAAGTTGATTGCTCATTTAACCTCACACATTTATCTAAAGGAGATGCCTAAAAAGACTGATCATGTCAAATCAATGCTGTGAACGGGAGGAAAAAAGCTGCAAATTGTACCTAATTTAAAGAAATGATGTTAAGTAGCAGAAGAGGAGTTGATTTTGTCACACATTTACAGGGCCAATAGTTCAGCTAAAAAAGATCTCTTTTGAACAATTCTCCATATAGAAATGACACCACAGCTCCTGTTTTTAAGCATTTCATACAGCTGAGAAAAGCAAGACGTCTGTTGCGTAAATGCTCTGCTCTCTATGTTTCTAGCATTCAACCCTTCCCTTGTTACCAAGGAGCTTACTGACCTTTGCTGTTGTTTTATGTGAAGCTGTTGAGTGTTTCAGCAGCTGTGTGAGTATGGAGGAAAAGGCATTGTAAAATTCAAACATAGTTTAGAAAGCGTGCATCAACTTAGATTTTCAGTTGGGTCATGCATTCAAAACTCGAAGCTTGTCCGTGCTGATTTTATCCATATTTGAAGCAATAATGGGTAGTTTCATTTCGATTAATGCATGTAATTTTAAAGGATGACCATGTGCTAATAAAGTCAGAATCATACATCTCCAAAAAGGTCATCTTTTAATGAGTCTGTTTGAGAAAATGCAGTTAATAAAAAAACCTTATTTTAGTTTACTTTGCTCGGCACGCAGCAAAGTAAACAAAATGATCTAAAATCAGCATCATTTTTACATATAAATCATCTGATTGACAACTTATGAGGGAATGTTTTCAAGCATTTTGCTTCAGTGCAGAAGCTAAAAGAAATGTGCTTATTTATTGACTTATTTATTCACAAGTATGTTTAGCTAAAGCATTCAATGAATTGCAGCCTATTACATATTGCTATTGAGATGATGAGACCCCCTGCTTCAAATATGTCTTAATACTCCTTCAATTAATAATGTATGATCAATAATTCCATCTGACAACACACAGTACGAACAAATGCACCAACATTTAACTGAGCCGGAGGATTTCAGCTCGACTATGGGTGTTAAATGCAGTATCACTGTGCATACTTTGAGCCAGAAGAATTATCATTTATATTAATAGCAGATGGAATGCATTAAATAATACATAAGCAGTCATATATATCAAAAACACATAGAAAATACAATTCACATTTCCTGTATTAATCCCCTTGCAGTAAAAAATAGACATATATTTTTGTCAGTGAAATGGTCTGCTTTCATTGCCTCAAGACAGCCGTGCACCAACAAAATTCCTGACCACACCTCATTTTAAGGCCAACACTCACATTGGCACATTTGCTATTTATGCAGTGTATGTGTTAGCCAAAAACTAGCAATGTTTTTTCCCACTTTCAACTACAGTTTACATGCTGGCCAAAATTTAACCTTTACTTTTACTGAAAACTCAATACTTTCAAAAATGAACGTCCTATACTTTCCTGTAGAAATAGATTCAGAGTAAACAGCAAGCACGAATAAAGAGGAGTATATTTGTACTAGAATATGAGCTTGGAAGCTAGGGTTGAGCCAGGTACTCGTTTCAGACAAGTATCCAATATCGATAATGTTTTTTGACGAGTACGAGCATGATACGAGTAAAACTTGTCAATACACGTGCTTGTGCTGAAGAATCCTCACAATCCATGGTCCCCGACCGGTTTCAACTAAGACAATATTTTCACTGACCGGCCTTCATTTGCTTGATAATTGTTAATGATGCCAGGACAGCTGTAGTCCATTAATAAATCATCCGCAGTGGTTTTATGTAAAATGCATGAAACCACTGGCATCATGGTTTTATGCATGATGCCAATGTCTGTTTATTGTCAACAGACAATAAACAAGCTTTTTTTTTCATGAATTGATGATGAACATCTCTGTAAACAAAATAATTGTAAGAAATAATTATATTACAAAACTCAATTCAAGTGACTGCATTGTTGAAGTTTATTTTGAAATTAGACTAACAATCAGTGCATTCACTGTTAGAGAAATACTGATCATTTCCATTAAAAGGGTGAACAAGTCAATCAAATAATAATAATTGCAATGAGAATTAGTGGTTGGGGACCACTGATCTAGGGGTAATGGAAAACAATGACACCTGAAATGTGTTCTGGACGTCTGGTCTACTCTGCCGTTTGGTTTTCTTTACCGTCACTGCAGAAAGTCCAGCTTCACAAAGACAGGAAGTTGGAAAAGGAAGCAGGGTTTTTGATACTTTTTGGGCGATCTCAGGTTATTCTGCCTTGACTTCAATCCAGAACACTGGCGCAGTTGTGGCCACTTACTTTAGGGGTAAAGGCTGGTATCATGTTACATGACAGAGACCTGTCAAGCAGCACAGACACACGCATTTGTCATTGCGTCATTCTGCACAGACGTCACTTTTCAAAATAAAACATCTTCAGATTGGCAATCAAAATAGAAAAAAAGAAAGTCAAACATTCTGTGCCGCTCGGTACCTAATGTTCCGTGACCCGGTACCGTGTCGTGACCCGGTGGTTGGGGACCACTGACATAGACGGATGTAAGAGAATCATTTTTCAAAAATCTTTCAAAATAAAACATCTTTCTGACTCCAAAATGAATAAAATGGAAGTAACATATATTATTTTTTTCTTTCTGTGCGGCCCGGTACCAAAAACCACACCCACTTTTGGTTCAAGTCCAGCCCATTCCGAGTACAGATACGGACACAGATAATTTAGATGGTTGAACAGATACAGATAGTGGCGTACTCACTCTTCCCTATTGGAAGCCAACATGTAATTTCTATTTTACATTGATCTAATTCATTTTCAGCTAAATTGATCCACTGTTAGCTCATTTTCACAGTTTCACAGACCCAGGTGCAGACAAATGCTAATCTTCAGCTTAAACACACATTTCAACTTGTTGCTAATGTGACATTTATAACACACCTGGTTCAGACACTATAAGACAGTTTACTTAAATACTACAGGATGGAACTGCAACGTAGGCCACTCATTTTTGTGGATTTCCATCTTCAAGCTGTGCCTGTACTCAGCAGGAGGTTAATGTAAAACCACACAACCGGTTAGGAGCCTCTATTCTCTCTCATTGATTCCTGCTGGACTGAAGCTTGCATCACAGTAAACCTTCTGAACCCAACTGCAATTAAATGTTCCAGTCATGCAGGACAAAACACCAGCTAGTTCACACATGAAAAATACTATCAGGAAGCAGTAATCTGGCAAAAGAAGAAAAGCTTGTAAAATATTTTTCAAAAGCTTTACTTGCTGCCTGTTCAGAAACTGCCAATCTCTCTGTATGCATTATTGAACAGATTTGATCATTGTTTATAGACACTCACATCGATCTTCACTTCAATTACTTTTTAATTGTGCAGTGATTGGATACACATACACAGGTTTATGTAGTCACTGCAGCTCTCCATGCTATCAGAAAATCTAAGCTATCGACCAGAGAAGTTTTATTACACAGAGCATGTGCTGAAGTTTGATCTGATGATTTTCTGAAATGCAACATTTCAGCAATATGAAACACCACATGAGGTTTCCCCGACCATTCACTTAAAACAAAACAAAAAAATGTATTTACTGTCATATCAGTTCAGAATGAGAATTTTTTTTTTAATCTAATATTTAGCCATATACCAAACAAGATTCCTAAAAATAAAATATGGTTCAAAATATGTTCTATTTTAAACAATTTATTGCAGGATTGTGTTTTAAAGTTCCACATAAATTACATTAAAAAGCAGGAAGTTAAAACAAGCACAGTGGAAGAAGAGGTGTTATGTGTTTGACCTTCTATACAAAGAAGGTCAGTGTTTTCACCTCTGAAAATATTGAATGATTCCAATACGCAACCAGTCTCATCTTTTTAAGGCATGGTCAGTGTTTAACACAGGAGTCATTCAAGTGGCAATAAATACATTTTTAAATCCTTTTGTTTTCAGTGAGGTAAACCATGCAAGGTCACTGGGTATAACTGTAGCACATTACTGATGTCCAAGGTTAAGACTGTATTTCAGTTTGAGATGCTCAAGTGATTGCCTTTGAAATGTGTTTATGAAACTCGATGAAAGATGTATTTTTCTTTTCAAAAAGCAAAACTTGTGAATGAAAGGTGAAAGAATGTTTTTTAAATATATCCATAAACACTAAAAAGATAGATATGGAAACTTTGACTGATAGCAGCCCTAGTTGGTGTCTATTTGAGTGTCTTTGTTACCCCACATTAGATTATAGTATCAGAGCGTAGCTCAATGTTGATTCAACACAGTTGGACAGGTACGTGAACACCAATCAGATCCTATTAGCGATTAGCTGAGGGGAAGTAAGTCACACTTTTCATGTCATCAGTCATTTTTTCTTTTGTCACCTTTTCTTACAACACGGCAGCCATGACAAATATCACATCTGATCACCAAGACCTTTCATAGCTCGTATTTAAAAATTTCATAGAGCACTGAAGTTTATTTCTCAGCTTTGAAAGTGTTGCTGAACTTAGACTGAACACAATATTTTTCAATATTTCATGAAATGGTCTTCTACTGAAATAAGCTTCATTTTCATTCTGTGCATCTTACATCTGGTAAAAAGTTTGAGCTACAATCTGAGGGGTTGAAAGGACAGCATCATCATCTGTTACAAGGAAAATTGGCTGAAGTTTGGGAAATATAGGTTCACAAACAATATGAAATTCAAGCTGCCAAGTTGCTTTCAATGTCATCATTCCAATAAACAAAAGGAAAAATAACGTAACTTTACGTCACACAAAAATCCATATTTACTCTGAAAAGAAACAGCAGAATCACAAATGCTACTGGCTTACTTCCATGATAATATCCAGCATGTGAAAAATGCAAATAAACTGGTGAAGTTCGTCAATCCATATGCATATCTAATTCAAAAACATTAATACAATTTAATGAAAACTTGAATAGAAATACCCCTTCATAGTTCACACTACAACTGCTGTTTAATGCAAAATCATTTCATGACAGAAAGAAGAAAGCCAACCTGCTGTTTTTAGAATTTAGTTTCACCCTCTAGTTGGACTCCACTTATCACATTATATTTTTTTTAGAAAATATCTGCTATCTATTCAGGTTTTACTGCATTGACAGTTTCTTAATGATTTTACAATTACCTCATGTCTTGCAAGATAATATCCAGACAGGTAGACAGTGAAGATTTGGTATTTTTCCATTCATTTGGGTATTGTTTTTTGTATATTTGTCTCTCTTTCCATTGGTGTAAACAAACCAGCAAGGGGCAGTTGTTCAGTTAAATTTTTTATATCCCATCATTTCTCCATACTATGTAAAAAAAATCACAACTTTTTGCTCTGTGCAGCAGGAAATGACATGCTGCCTGATTGTCTAGTTATAGCATTTTTTTTTAATGTCATCTAACTAAAAAAATGCATTCTTCTTAGCTTTAATGTAAATGATTAAATAAGTATGATTGCTATGTATGATTGAAGAACAGCTCTCATTTCCCATTTAAGGGTTTATTAAAAAGGCGCTTCATCGTCTCCTTCTATCTTTTCTCTCTTTGAGAATCAAATCTAAGCTGACCTTTTCATGGACAAATTCTCTGCACTTTGCTCCATAAAGGACAATCCATTCAAGAGTAAATGCTAAGTACAAAGGCTTTTCTTTTATAGACACGCTATGAATTTCTCAAATGGGAATTTGCATATGGTGCAGGCTCCTTTAAACCCCCACAGGCAGCATAGAAATCATATTCCTTGCTGACGATAACATCTACAGCTAGTGCTGTTGCTCTTCTCTGTGTGAGATACACATAAGGATAAATCAAAAATGTTCAATGACTGCAGTGGAGCTATGTTCTCTTTGAAAAGCCTAGTGCTGTACTTTTAACGGAGGTATGAACATACTGTTTGTGCAGAAAATCAGACTGAATGAGATCTTGTATGTGGTTCAATAAGATGTAAAATATTAATTTCTGACTTTTTTGTTTGTGAAAATTCATTTCAGCCATTGCAGTGTGTATATTACACATAATTATTGAATAGTGATGCAGTTAATATAGTGACTTTAAAGCATAATGTGATTAAATAGAATCACTGGAGTACATTTTATACTTTACCTAATGTTAAATGAATGGTTGTTGACTTCCCCTCAACTCCACTGAAATCCATTTTTCTCCCCACTTTGTTAATTTCTCAAAAACATCCACTTTAAATTGCTACTGTGCCTTTCCAACTCTTATTCTTCTTTTTTGAGTTCAAATCAAATAGTTTAATTTTTTACCCCCAAGTGGAACCCATTAACAGTAGTCATTTAATATCTGCTGATAGATGACAATGATAAAATACATGCTTTTTTTTTCCCAGAATAAAAATGAGAAGTTTATGTCCACAGCAAATACATTTGGTATTTCATTGGAAAGGTTTTTGCAGAGTCCCACAAATCACAAATAAACAATAAAAAATTGGAAACGATGCCCAGAAATCTTAATAAAATGAATGACTCCAGTGTTCAATTAAAAATAAGATAAAATCAGTACAATAAAAGACAAAGAAGTTAAACGCATATGCCTGTAGACACGTGGGCTTTATTCAAGATAAATAAATCACTCAGCAGCAGCAGCTCCAAGTAGTTTATCCATACATCTAAATTCAGAAAAATCCAATTAGACTTCATGTTTAACCTCCATGAGCTCTGCAATTGTATAATTAAACTCCAGAATTATTAAAGTTTCAGTCACCGTTGTCCTGATGGCAGCCTTACTGTGTTCATTCAGTTCCCCATAGTCAGGATTTGACAGTCAGGAATTAATTTGAAGATTAAAATAAAATTCAATTGAAGCACAATAAACACAAATTATTGTTTGATTTTAAGTGTCAGTAACTTGCCACATAACACTTAGAACAATAGTGTAAAGACAAAACAAGAAAACAAAGGACAGAAATACAGCTAATACTGAAAAACTAATGACTCATCTTATTCTGACCCAAGCTCAAACTATTCTGTTGCCAATATGTGAGTTTAGGCCACATAAATGTTTAAGAACTCATATGACAAAAGTAACTGAATACCATCCTTTCCATGTCTAAAACACATAAAATTCAAATCTGAGGCTTAATGTGCATGGTGCATAGGTCTAGATATTTCAGTCAGTATCAAAAGACTTTTTAATGAGACACTGGGACAAGCAGGTGCAACAGAAGGATTCATTACACAGCTAGAGACTCCTCATATTGAGCTGCATGGCAAAGTATTCAGCTACCAGAGCCTCCATTTAGGAACAGACCTCCCACTGATAGAACTATCTGAGATATCCAATCAGTGTCCGTCCAAACAGCAGGCTTGGAAATAATGTATTTGCATTTTGTCTCATCTGTCATTGTAATATATAGCTACTTAGCGAATGTAATGTAATCAGAATTAAATGTTCTGGCACAGATCTATTAGATATCTGCTGCTTATTCTGTCAAATTGTGCTTTAAGAAGTTTAGGATTTTGTTACCTATGACTGCTTTGGTACTTTTAACGTTTTGTTAGAATTTTTATATACTGTACAACAGATTTCTTGGATTATGCATTATATTCACTGATCTTTGACAGAACTGTTACTGTTAAAAAATAATTGTTGCCATTTTAAAATGTACATTCATCTCAAAATCATTGGTTTCATTTCTAAGGCTGTTGTTGTTCTCTCTAGTAAAGAAAATACCTTCAGGTGGTGGAAGAAGTAATCAGTCGGATGAATGAGCAGATTAAAAGTCTTTGTTTCCAAAAAGTTTATCTTCACAGTAACTGAACTTAGTTTACTTTACTGTCCTGTTGTGCATGCGCTTTGAAAAGTATATGATGCAATATACTGTATGTGCAGTGTATTTCTAGCACCAGAATCAGACCAAGAAAATTTCTACAAGTATTACAGGCTACACATGATACATGTTGTAAGGCTCATGTGTTGTATCGCAAATGTTTTCATTCGGATTCTTGTAATACTCCTCTTGAAGCTGAAATCAAATGAGTTGTAACGGTAAAATGAAGCAGGTGCTTGAAAGTACAAAAACATGTAGAGAGGTAAATTGAACTTCTGTCTACAAGTTAAAATCAGCCTTGCGTGGCGACTTTGTATTGTTGAACATGCCGACTGAAAAGTTAAATTTGTGTCTTTCAACTGGTTCAGATTTGATCCTTTGGTGATGAAATACATGCTAGAAATCAGCTGCAATGCTTCCATTTCTGAGCATGTAAACAGGTGAAGATGTAAAATAAGAAAGACATTTAAGCAGTGTCAATCAAAAGTTCATGTTATGTCACTGTGACATAGATGCCTTGAAGGACAGCTGCCCATCTCTTCATGTCACATCTTTCAGGTCATTCCAGGATCTGGCACGGCAGATTGATGTGGAGTATGGTACGGTGAGGGACTCAGCGGTGTACGACTATTTCAGAAACAAAGGCACCAACCCCCTGGAGCAGGATAACACCTATGCAGAGCTGTGGAGGACAATCAGCAAAAATAATGGCATGGTGTATTCTGTGTCCAGTCCATCTGAAGGCATACGTAAAGTAAGTGTGTATTTTGGTATTGTGCTATGCTCTAAGCAAGACTGTGTTAAAATAGACTACGGTTTTATTTTCAGGGCAATGAAGCTGTCAACTCCAACAGTATTATCAGGCTAATCAATATCTTTTATTTAGATATGGGTTTACTTGCTTTTGGACAATGACACATAGAAATGTATAGCTTAGAGGTAGAAGAGCAAGTTTCACACGCATGCACACACATGCATGCACGCACGCACGCGCACATGCACGCGCGCGCACACACACACACACAAAACACACACACACATCATGTTTGAATTGTGAATTAAAAAAGTCTTAAAACATTGTGCGTAAAAAACTTATTCCAAGAGACAATCATTACTCTCAGGTTAATCCGAGACATGACTGGGGGCAGTACTCATAGCTGCCCCCGGGTTAATATGTTAATGTCTTAATACGACTCCCCCCATATTGCCTCTGATAAAAAAGAGAGCATACACCTATGTGCACATTTTCTCCCTGTTTTATTCACAGCCACAAAACTTTTCTGTTTACTCATTACTTAATTACGCCAGCAGTTCCACAATATACCAATTACTCAGACAGTGTCGCGGTGCATGTGTGTTTGTGTGAAAATAAACGTTGCATTTTGCCGTTGTACATTATTATGCTCATAGATCTCCTAAAAAATCTGATGACATTAACTTCAGAAACAAATCTGCTCTGAGCGCATCCATTATTCAGCTATTTGCATGATAAACACCCCCCACCCATTTTCCTTGATGTTTTCTCCCCGCAGTAACCCCAAATGTTTATGCACACGCAAATTTAAATCAGTTTCATTGCTATTGTTGAATGCTTTTCCAGCGCAGGGCTGCTCGGCTACCCCAAGTCCTCCCACATGCTGGTAGAGAGAAAGCCACTCTCAAGCAAACCAGTGAAACCATCTCCTTTGGCTGCAGGAACAGGCTTACTGTTCCTGGTTCATTTCATCCCCACCACAGAGAACAGATGTGGTGCAGAGAAGCCCTTGAAAAGCAGCTTTTTTCCTCATTATCCGAGGACTGTAACTACAGCAAAGCTATTACACTGTTCAGTATTGACTTTAGAGAGGCACATGCTGCAGGGTCTGAGAAAGATTCTGCACCAAAATGTGAATACTGGACTGGATGCCCAGTGCCAAAACAAACCCATCGCCAGTAAACATGTTCACTTCTTACATTCAGTGATAAACTCACATCGAGATTTCTCTTGTAAACAGAATCTACCCATACTGCCCAGGTGTTGCGTTATGATTTTAATCTTGGAAAGTACAAAGTCATTTCAGCTAAGTCGTCTGATTGTAAACAGTGCTGTTTTCCTTTCTTTGGTCTTTTCCAGCGACCCCAGTAAAATAGAAATTACTGATGTAACCTTTGTATCTACAATTGACCAATCTTGAGAAGTTATTATTCACCCACAACGGGTCTTTCATTTTTGTTTTCAGTTGTGTCTACCAATGCACGCATTCAATGAGAACACTGAAATTTCATTATCAATCGAGGAAAAGTCTTTTTGTCTACAGTATATGATCTAGTTGGATGAGAAAAACATTGTCTTTGAGTGGACTGTATAATTTATCGAGCAGCAATCCTGTGTTGTATATTTTAAATATTCATGAATGAATTCATGATGATTTAAATGGGCCAATCACAAAAGTGGGAAGTTCCAGGTCCACCCACAAAACAATATCTGATTGTTACTGTGGCACGTTCAGGGGCAGAAATGATTGTTGTGGTTAATTGTCTTGTAATTTCAACGACCAATACAATCTCAACATGCATATGGCCCATCTCACCTTAAGCACACTTTTACATCAATGCAATATTAAACATATAAAAATGTAATTCCAATTCATCATAATGTGAGCCTTATTTATATTTTCTTCATTCATCCATTCATTCACTCATGTGTATAATTATAAAGATAACAACAAAAAAACATTATTCACACATGCATGATAGCTGAGATATGTGAAGATTACAAAAATAACCTTCTGGTCAGGAAAATGAGTAAGAACAGAAAAAAAATCTAATCACTGTCAGAGGTATTGATGATAGATACCACATGGTGTAGTCGTGTTTTCTTTCTGGAGTAAACGAATATTGAAATTTCTGCTGTGCCTATTTTCAATTTGACTTCCCGAGTGCATAAAATATTGTATCTGGCTGATAAAAAAAATATTTGCAAGACATTTGACAGCTTGTATTTCTTAGCCTGTCAATGCTCCTTTTTAGCCATGCCACTTGTTGACCCAAATCTATTTTGATAACTTTAATTGTAGACTATATATGTTGTTATTTCATTCAAATTCAACCAGTGAGACAGATGGGACAAAACTTATTTAACTTCTTGTAAGGTGATCTATATACCGAACTGTAGTAACTCTTGATCTGAGCTTTCTATTCATCACTTCTGTGTCCTTATTTGTTCGTAACACCCTTTCTGTTTTTTCCCAGTATTTTGCATTGTAACTTGACATCTTTGCAGTGGTTGCTAACACATTTTCTCCCAGGGTTAACTTGAAAGAAAAACCTTTCTTTACACGATGTAAACATACAGACCCCAGCAGCCACAAGCAATCAGTGCATCAAGGAGATGTGATATTGTAATTGGGTTGTAACAGCATGAAATGATCTTAGTACTGAAGTCTGCCTCTTACTATGAGAAGAAGGAGAGAGTGCAAAAGAGGCAAGAAGGAAGCAAGCAAACACTTTGTATTCACAAGCACATGAACATTTAGCAATGACATCGAACAGGTCGAGTGAAAACAGATGCTGCTGCTGCAGCACTGCTGACACAGTGAAAACATCCACACTCATCCACTTACCTTGGATCCCACCGCCACTTTTAGATGTGTGTTGTTTCACCTCCTCACCCAGTGGAGAGGAGGACAAACTTCCTTTGCATATCAATCAAGTACTGTAGAGAATTAAACTGGCTTATAAAATTACAAGAGGAGGTGTTTCACATTTTAAAGCACCTGGAACTTGTGTCTGACAAACAACACTTTTGTAGTCCAATTTATGAGTTAAAGATACAAAATGCAGGACAGCACAAAGCGATGATGAGTTTATGAGCACCTCCAGTGAAAATCCGGATTGTTTCGTGGTTAGGCTGGTTCTAAAACTCCCAATGCATCAACATAAAAGACAGCAGTGTTCATAGTCTATTGTTCAGTGAGATTTGATACTTAATTACATCCCAAGTTTATCATTTTTAAATTCCCCTAATGAACATTCATAAAAACAGTGACAAATAGAACAGTTTGTTAAAGAAAAAACCCCAAAAAAAACAACATCTTCTAATTCAGTTCTGTGTTCAGATTTTATTTTCATTTTGTTGTCTTTATTTTTCAAAAATGCAACACTGCCATTTTAAAAGTGTTTGTTTATTTGTTTGTTTGGAACAGCCATTTCTGGCCAGAGCTAAATACCATATCTAGATAATTAACAGATGGATTTTTGTTTGGTTTAAACATCCACGCTCTCCACATTCATGACTCGTAATAACTCTCAGATTCAGCCCCATCTGTTCGACCTCTTCTAATGTATGTATGATGCGTATCGAGAAGATTTCTATACTTTCACTCACTCTTACGTAAAAATACATCGATTGAGAGACCTGCTTGTGATGTCACTGATATGTCTGTGTTATCTGATTTATGTATAAATCTGTGCTTATATTTATAGTTTTGTCAGCCTAAATACTGCCTTCAATACATTGTGAACATGACAACAGATAAAGAGATTTTTTTGTACATTTGGAAATACACACACAGATTGCAGTAGATGTACTGTATATAAATTGTTTTAAAACATTAATTACAGTAATCTTGAGACACACATTATTAGTAGAAAATAAGGAGGTTGTTTGTAATTGTCATGAAATGGAATTATCATTTAGTTAATCAGATAGATAGATAGATAGATAGATAGATAGATAGATAGATAGATAGATAGATAGATAGATAGATAGATAGATAGATAGATAGATAGATAGATAGATAGATAGATAGATAGATAGATAGATAGATAGATAGATAGATACTTTAATGATCCCAAGGGAATTTCAGGTGACATCTGCTCACAAGAGATACAATAAATACACATAACAGTGACAGAGAAAAATGGCACAGCCAAAAGACGTTGTATAAATTAAGTAATTAATTAATTCATTAAAATGGCCCTGTTATGAAAATCACACTTTATCACGTCTCTACATATAGATAATGGTCCTCCCTAACCCGACCAACTCCTAGAATCTTGTAAACAAACGCTTCCTGCATCAATAGATATTTGGAGTTTGAGGACTTCATGGCCCTGACCAAATCAAAACAATAGAATGACGCTAGAGTGGTATTTCTGACATCACAAAGGGCGCTCTGTGATTGGACAGAGTGATTGACAATATTGATTGGTTGACATGCCCAAGGGCGTGGCAATCCCCAAGGGGGGAGTTCGTTCAGGCTTCGGTAGCTTTGTGCGGTAATGTCCTTGCTCATAGCTACACACTGAGAGTTCCTCACAAACTGTTGAACTCAGTTAGCATTTGGCTAACTAGTTAGGTTCACTTGAGTCATGTGTATGAGTGTGTGTGTGTGTGTGTGTGTGTGTGTGTGTGTGTGTTAGTGTGTGTGTGTGTGTGTGTGTGTGTGTGTGTGTGTGTGTGTGTGTGTGTGTGTGTGTGTGTGTATGTGTGTGTGTGTGTCCGCCCGAGGCTATCCCCAGCATCACAGCTAACACATAACCAGTTGCACATTAATTACTAATTCAGAACAATTGTCTGTTTTTTGGTGAATCAAAGCAGCTTTAGCTCTTCTAAGTGATCGGAGAGCTGAGTGTATTCACACACACACACACACACACACACACACACACGCAAACAAACGCACGTGAACCCGAGGAGGAGGGAGGTGCTGATCGAGGCAGTTCAGAGGGGGCAGGGGGTGGAGATAGGGAGCTGAGAGCTACGCCCCATTAAAACAGAGCTTTTGGGGGCGGGAGAGAATTTATCAATATTCAGTCAAAGATATTTAGGACCACGGATCACTTTGGGGCAAGACATTTCAAATACAGTGTAGTTGGACATCTTGCAGCTGAATGACATCAATTAAACAAAGCATAATATGGGACCTTTAAACAACCAACTCTTTTTCAATGGTTTCCTAACAGGTTTGTTTGCCAGCCATGCTGTAGTGGGCTGAAATTAATGTCGACAAGCTACTTTCAAACCAGTCCAGTGTTACCATAGTAACTAAACCCAAGTCTTGAGAGGTACTTTTTCATGGTCAGGCAGTGAGAAGAGCCATCATCATATGCAGAAGTTTTGACCAATTCCTTTTTGTGTTTCCAGGCAAAGAAGAGTCCCTATGCTTTCTTGTGGGACATGGCAGTGCTGGAATATGCTGCCCTGACAGATGATGAATGCACCATCACTGTGTCAGGAGACAGCATGAGCAGCAGAGGCTACGGCATTGCCATGCAGCATGGCAGCCCCTACAGAGACCTCTTTTCTCAAAAGTAAGTAACTTCACAATCAGCAAACAGGACAAGAGAGGTGAAAAGAGCTGACAACCTGTTTCACATTCTGTAAAGACTTTTTCTTTTTTTGTTTTTACTTTCTACTCAGTATAGATATTTCTCTTATAACATGACCGGGGCTTGATTCAAATGAATAACCATTCAGTTACCACAAATGCAGCTGGTATGAATAAAAATAGCAAGTATCATCATATTTCGTTTTTGTAGATTATTTGGTTCAAGTTGCATTTTAAAGGTAGCAGTGTTGCTGAGAGAAGGTCCCCTTGATTCCACGTTTGTTACTAGTAACAAAAAATACATGGCATTGTACCACACTGACAATAAATAATTAACAGAAGCTTGCAAACATATACATTGGATTTATACTAAAAATGGCATTGCAGCTGATATCATTTCAATAAATTATTTAAAATGGTAATCAAAAACTGAAAAGTTTCTAACATTTGTAATGTGAAAACTTCAACAGACTCCTACCTACTCCTACTGTATTGTTCATAGATTTTAGACAGAAATTTAGAAAAACAAATACATCAGTCTTTAATCATCTGAGACATGACGTGGCCTAAATGCCACAAAAAAGAGATGCCTGTTAAAACTCTTGATGGACCAGTAAGTAACTGTGTGAGACCAATTCAAGCTTGAACATGGTAATTTGAGGCTCATCAACTGATTACTTACATAGTTTGCATGAAATATTCTCCCAAATACAACAACACCACAAACATAAGCTCGCTGTTGCATCTTTAATTTTGCATAACTTAAAGCCTTGAAGGACAATTCTGCTGGAAAAAATGAATTGCTGAAAACTGCATTTCTCGTACAGATGTTATGAATGCAAGAATTTTGTTTTCATGCATTGTTTGACTGATATACCAAATCCACATCTTTAAAAAACAGTTAAGTTAAATTATATAAGACACAGTGGAAAGAAATACATAAATAAGAAATACAACCAAAACAAAATAATAAGATTTTAGTAAGACCGTCTGGCATTCTCTTATGGACATTTTAGGTACAGTGTGTATCTGACAAACTGTCAGCATTTAGCAAGCCTTAAAATGGGTTGTAACAGTTTATTGTTTGGTAGTTTGTCTGTTTTTAGCTGTGAAGGGCAATCAGAGTAGCAATATTTTAATGCAGATAAAGTGTCACAGTTCTTCTGCTTTGGATGAGAGGTTTTTGTTTTTATCAGATGGCTTTACTTTTCAGTGAAAAAAAGCCTGACAGAAAGTTAATGATCAATCTGGGACGCTTGAGGGGTTTGTTTCTTATTGTTTATGTTAAGTCTTCATTATCAACATCTCAATCCATGAATGTGAGTAAGATATTTTAGACAAAATACCAAAGGGAAATACAGCAGACTGGTTTTAAATAATAGGATACATAGACCACAGATAAAAATTACCACAGTGACTTATTTCAGTCTCCAAGGAGCAGTGCAGGTGTGTTGACACCTGTGAGTGTTAAAAGAGTGTTTAGTATGAGCTGAGAAATACATCCTGCAGGCAGATTTTACCCTGCATTAAAATGATAACACCTCTTGAGAAAAGACAACTAAAGTTATATGAAGCTCATATTAAGTGTTACTATTGTGAAATGAAAAGGATTATTCATGGTGTGATGTATAAACAAAACTAATTACTTATTTGATTTTGCAGATGTCTCAGCAGAGGCTAGAAATTTTTAGTAAATTCAATTATCTCCTTTAGTCTGAGTGTAAGATGAAATCACTGAGCTGCAGAGTGAAACCTCCTCTCCGCTTGCTTTCCAAAGTCAAATTGATCCCAGTGCGAGTTTCAAAATCGCAAAGATCATTTGGTGCATCTTCACATTATTACATCATGAATTAGCAGTGTGAGGAGTCACATAAGCTCCCAGAAATCACAGAACTTTCTCATCCATCTCTTATTGATTGGCTCCCACAAAGCCAACTGGAAGTTAGTATAGCAAGAAACATTAGTTGACAAACTTAGACCGCTAAACACAAAAACTCAAAATGTTATTATGTTTATACTGTCAACCAGGATTCTGCATGTTACAAATTTGAGTGATGACATTACAATGAGCTGATTAGAGTGCAGTGCCCATGCAGTGCCCATAACAGTAAAAGTCTATATTAAAAGTTTTTTTTTGTTTTGTTGTTTTGTTTTTTTTTATTCTCCTGATTTTGAAGCTGCGTTTAGGGTGGGACACCCAAGGGAACAGTAAATATCTCTTTAAACTGATATCATGCAAGTTGCAACTTTCATGTTGTGGCAGAAGAAGATGTTTAAGCTAAAATATACTAACAAAATGACATTTGGAATTATGAGGGTCTTATTTGATTTGATGTTCATATTTACTTTTTTAGGATATTATAGTTTCATTATTAAGACTGTCCTTTCTTTCTTTAACATTCATAACAGTTAAGGTATTTAGAGAAATATTAACTGTCTTCCCACCATGTACCAAAATGAATCATTTTTTTACTGCTTGGAAAATTCGAACTAAACATCACATCAACCAACAAATCATCCATTCCAGTATGTCACTCTCAGGAAACCTTCATTTTAAAGAAATTCAACTTGGTAAAATTGACAACTGAATTTCAGAGAAAACTAATTTTTCATCTAAATTTTTCTGTAAACTCTCCTCTATGTTTTGCGTGTCTCAGCGGGAGCCCACACCTGGCAATGGAGGTGTACAGGGATTTTGTGATTTGTCTGAGTAGCTGCTCTCAAAAGCCTCTCAACTAACTGTATGATGTTATGAGAGCAGGATAGCTATTATACAACAGCTCCCAGCTGGAGACCTGACTTTGATGTTGGCAGCACAGGATCACCAGCTCCTCAACACATACACCGCTGTGGAGCTTGGTATAATTTCAGCGAGGAAGAAAAACACAAACAGTGATTGTGAGGTTGAAGCCCAAGAGCAGTGACATTAATGGAGACTTTAACAGAAAGCATTAGCAGCTGCACAATGTGCTGTGGATGTTATTACCAGAGCAGCAGGGCAGACTTCGGATCAGTCGTGTGGAGGGGAATTGGGCTCTCTGGGGATGTGTCTGTGTGCCTCCTGGCTGCGTGGGAGAGATGCCCGGGGCTCGAACTCCACACCAAAAATGTCATTTAAACCTCCTCCAACTGCATTTATCTGACTCCCTCCTCCTGTCCCATCAACTTCCATCTCAGTCAAACTACATGTGATCCTCTGCCGTCCTCTGGGGCTGACAGCAAGCAAATCCTATTTCTTAGACCTGCTCTTTAAAGTCTTGTCTGTTTTGTAAGTGAAAAGTCACTGGATCTGATGACCCGAGGGGAGGATGAAGCTATAGCTGCAAAGGAACATACAGAGCTCAAATAAATCACAGTTTGCATGTGTTCTGTTTCTGGGAGCTTCTGTTTGAGATTTAATGTGTAAAAATATAAATTCCTGTGGGGTTCACACTATTTATAACATCCATATGAATATAAAAATGTTCAGATATTTTATTTCATCCCTTAAACTGATCAAAAGCTTTCATGATCCTCCTGCTTTTTGCAGCTCTCCTTATGTTTCCTAGTTGGTGGCAGATTGCAGCATTGATCGCCTTCATTGTTTGCCTACGGGACCGTTTCTCAATCATGTCATCTTCATTTTCTTCCCTTTCCTCCGCACCTTGCACTTCCTCTTTAATTAAGCAGTTCTGTGTTTATTCAGGGATTAAATTGTGGCACTGAATGGAGACAAAACCACTAGTTATTAATGAAGTTGTTGCATCGACTATGTGGTACAGAAGGGATGCAACGGACGTACTTTTGGCACAGCGCTTAGGGACAACCATGAATAATGTGCCTGAGTGTTAAATTGAGGGCAGACCTATTGTTCAGCGCAAAAACCATTATCTCCATGTTTCCAACCATCATTTTAATACCTAGTCCCATAACTGCTGTATTACCTCTATCCCTGGCTTTCCATTTGATAATCCTGCCATTAATAACCTTTGCAGAGTTTGTTGTTTCTTCTGCTCATTTGGGCTATAAAACTGTTTTGTCCTTGGGGTGTTTTAGGGAGGTCGGGGGGTTGGTAGAAGATGGAAACTGCAGTGCACTGACCTTCAACATGTTCATGCTGAGTTGAGAATAATAAACATAGCAAATTAGGCTCTGTTTTTACTGCAGCTAAAAGTAGATTGTACTTCAGTGGTTGTGGTACAGTTTGCTTAATTAACTCCATACCTCATCAAAATCAGAACAGCGGGCCTGCTGGATGAAACCTACTGTCTGTTAACAATTAATATATTGTTATATAGGAATGGTAGAGATGTTTCTGATCAGTCTCAATGTAGAATCAAGAGAAGATGTCATCCAACTGCTTTGATTCTCCTTGATTGCTTTAAGTTCTTCTGTAATTTTTTGTAGCTTTGTTTTCATGCTAACATGCCACTTATATCTGTTGACATGAAGCCAGGAAAAACAAGAAAACACTCTTTTTTGCCTCAGCTAAACAGTAGAGTAGAATATGAAACGTTTCCTCAGTTCCATTATAGTTGTCATATATTTGAAAGAAATTATGATTGAGGTGCTGTTTCTATAAGTGTATTTGTAGACCCCTGTTTCTCTGTCACTATGTATAATCAATATTTCCAGTTGTGTTTTAATTTAATTTAACCCGCTCTACCGCACGCTCTACCACTGGCTCATTCCATAGTGTTGCTGCTATGGAATATGGCATTGTTGTTAATTTCACCTACAAAGCCATTGATTTGTAGGTGACTTCGGTCAGCTGTGCAACAGGTTAACAACAGGTTAACAGGTCTGAGCAGCACAGGTCTGAGCAGCACTGCAGTGTTGAAAATTGTAATGATTTCTCCAAGGTCAAAAGATAACTACCACCTTATATTAAACAGAAGATCAAACATTTGAGGGAGTTACTCCATTGATGTCTGAAACATTTTTTGTTACCAAAATAGAATTATATGAAATTTTATTACTAAATAAGATAAATAATTTTTATATGCAAAAAATGTTTACTATCTAATGTTTTATGTAATTATATGTATTCAAAGTTACAGGTGAGACACGATATGGTTGAACAGAGGTATTGTCTGGACATATTTTCTA
The DNA here is from genome assembly GCF_040054535.1 of Antennarius striatus. NCBI lineage: Eukaryota > Metazoa > Chordata > Actinopteri > Lophiiformes > Antennariidae > Antennarius > Antennarius striatus. Next base: position 10,598,925 of record NC_090796.1, on the reverse strand, counting down.
TTTTGGGTTCAAAACTAACTTTTCACTTTGTTCTGACTTAGTAATATTTGAAAACCCATCACAAGTGATATTTATTTCTTATCTTACAGTAACAATTTTTCCATGAGTCTTTTCAATTTAATGACTATATCAGAAGGTCTCAAATACTGTATTTTTCCAAATTTAAGTCATACTTTGATGTGTGTTATATGTTATGGGGATGTAACTGTGCTGTCTAAGCACTGTAGTTATCATCTAAAGACAGAAGAAGATATATCGTTATTGCTCCTGTTCCATAATAGTAAAGGTAAAAAAAAAAAAAGATAATATGATGATCGGGATCACCAGGAAAATGTAAGTGAATGTTACTTGAGATATACTGTACCTCACGCCTCAAAAAAAAAAATGTAATCAAGAGTAGTTGATCGTTTCATGAAAAATCCTGGTAACAGATGGAAAAGCAACCAAAATAAAAACTTTACAAAAGACCTCCCAATGTCAGTGGTAACGAGGAATCATTTGGACTGAAAACTTACATTGGAATTGTGGATTGAATTGTCGAGATAGGTTGTTTGATGTTTTGTGCTTTGCTCTTATTGGTTAGAAGTCAGAAAGATTCTAGTTCAACTCATCTGTTCATAATTTCCCCTTCCTCAGGATTTTGGAACTGCAAGAGAAAGGTGACCTGGACATTATGAAGCAGAAGTGGTGGCCTCGCACTGGTCGTTGCGACCTCAACAGCCATGGTAGTGCTCATCCTGACGGCCGCTCCCTCAAGCTGCACAGCTTCGCTGGCATCTTCTGCATCCTGGCTGCTGGTCTACTGCTTGCCTGCCTGGTGGCCGGGCTGGAGGCTTGGTGGAATAGCAATCGCTGCCGCCAGGAGCAGCCGAAAGAGGTGACCGAGCACAGGGCCCGGCGGACGGGCCAGCGGGGGGAAGACACTGCCACACTCTACTTTAAGGATCCAGCTGCAGATGCGAGCCCTGACTTAGTGGAGCTCCAGTATACTCAGCTGTAGAGGAGAGAGGTTTAGGAAAGTAGCAGTAGTGTTGGAGAGCTGGGGGACAGAGGGTTGGTGAGGCAGGACAGAATAGGTAGATGTGGTCTGTGCCACATCAGTCCAGGCCTCTGATTGAAATCAAATTTGGTCTTTTATTATTAACAACTAATCAAATTTGGTCTTTTAATATAAACAACCATTCATTGTTTTGTTTTTGCTATACATCACTCCTTACCACTTTGTCCTAAACCTGCAGATAAAAAGCTCATCTGTTTTTGTTTGGCACGTTCTCTAAACCACATGAAGCACATAGCACAAAACACTTGACCACTACACGTACTAATATGCTCATAAAATAGCTTCTTGATTCATTTGGGAGTTGTTCTTCTTTTGCCTTGCACACACATGAGGCCTTAGGCAAGCATTGAATTGAAAAGCAGCAAGTCAGGACTTGCCTATTGGCACATCCTGTATTTTTCCCAATAAATCCCCTGCTAAAAACAATAGAGTCCACCCACAGACTTTAATGAGATATTCCCACAGTGATGGATCCGTAACCATTCAAGTGTTCTGCACAAATTATTATTATAAACTCATTTTCTACAGTGAGGCTTTGGTAGTTAGCTGCACCCAAGGGTTCAAAAAAGAGATTATAATTAACAAAACAGAGGGAGGGAGTGAGTGAGTGAGTGAGTGAGTGAGTGAGTGAGTGAGTGAGTGAGTGAGTGAGTGAGAGAGTGTGAGAGAGAGAGAGACAGAGAGAGAGAGAGAGAGAGAGAGAGAGAGAGAGAGAGAGAGAGAGAGAGATCACTCAGACAGAGAACATTACACTTTTGGATATTTCTTATTTCATTGTGAAATCCTTAGGAGAAGGGGACACAAGAAAAAAAAAGTTTTGTCAAATCCAAGTGAGGCAGCACAGGCGCCTCCATATGAGTTCTAACTTTGACAATGACGTGATCACAGTTTGTTCAAATCAATTATTTTGGCTTATAGATACTCAAGTCTTGCTAAGTGCCTGTTGAATAAAGCTGCACAACAGTCTTGATGTATTATAAAATTTCTCTCTTGTAATACAAAATGTCACACTAGCAGCTGAACATTTTAAACCTTTCATGGGTTTGAACTAAAAGGCAGTAACAAAACATCAGTGCTGTAATAAATAAGAAGGCTAATGAATGAAATAAGTATTGATACTTGTTATGTGTATGGATCAGAATCAATCAATCCTATTGACGGCCATCTAACAGACCAAGGAGAAAACATCCTTGACATGTGTAGTTAATTATTTTACTGTAGTTACAATGAAATCTCACCCATTGATTGCAATTGCCAAATAATTCTAAAGTTGACTTTTTTTTTTATTATTGAGTTACCTTAGTTACCTTACCTATTTATAATGAAGAAGGTAAAGATGAGATTAAAGCGAAAAGGATAGTATTTCAGAAAGATAGTAATCAGTTCAGAACAAAAAGGATGCCATACAGAAGTTGGATTATAAATCGGACACATGCTCATTATCGATTGCACACTAAGGCAATACTTTTACATGATGTGACCACAGACCTGTGTTTAATTAACTCTGGATCATTCACCACTTGTGCCCAACCCAGTACACACACAGGAATCACTTGTGACAAATGTCATTAGGAGGTAGATTCGTATCACGATATTGGGGACAAAATATAGTTTTGTCATGGATCCATAAACTAAAGTGTGACAGTACACATTGGTAGAGATTTGTCTCCAACATCTCCTTCCGTAGCTTGTAGGGCTATCAGTGTGTCACGTGTTATTGCAAATTATATGTCAATGTGGACACCATGTGATCTATCTCTTCTCCTTCTCTTCATCTATCCTTTTCCATTTTATTTATTTATGTTTACACTTGACTGTCTATGATCTTGTGCAGGTTACTAAGGATTACAGACTGGCAAGGGTTTCTGGTCCATTGACATATAATGACATTACAACTGCTTCATCGGAGGGGAGGAGGGACATTTGGACAGACAGAGAGAGAGGCTGGGATGAAGCAGAAGCTATTGATACAGGTCAGAATAGACCTCCTATACAATAATGTGAAGCAAAAACAAACCAAAAAAACCCAAACAATAATAACATATGTTCCATCACGAAAAGTCTTTTGTTTTGTGGAGGGTTACTATTTAATCATTTGTAACTATGGTAGAACTGAACAGAAATGTGCCATAACTCCTATTTTCTGAGAATTATTTGATATATATGTAACTCAACATGAAAAAGTTAAACATCCAGAATTTAAAGCCTTTATAGGATAACTACTCCACTGGAAGACTTAGTAATGCGATAAATTGATAAATACCCCCCCCCCCCCGCCTCTCAAAATAACCATGGAGAAAATGTTATTATATTGTGTTTATAATAAAAACACATTTTTGTGTATTTCTGACAAAGTTTTTTTAAAGTTGGAGCAGTTTCTTTGCTGTTTCAGGTAAGGTTGTATTTGTCAATGGAGGTTTTTCTTTAAAAGTAAAGCTTAAAGAAAACATTTTGTTATTAAAGTTTCTGCTGGCTCATTAAACCTTCCACTGACAAAAGTGTCAAAGCTAATTATCAGTGTCCTTATCAGAAAATTGAACGACAAACTATTGCCAAATCTGGAATTTTCACACCTAGACAATAGAGAAAACATGTCCCAAAAGTTTTTGTTTGAATAAGGAGACTTGGATCCTAATTGCAATTGGTTTGAATTCAGGCTTTTCCTCTTTACAGATGGCACAATAAGTAAAAAATTAATTGATCTCTGGCTTTGGCAGCTCTGTCAGACAGTCTAAAAGTTTCATCACTTCTTACATTGTGTCTCCTACCTTTAGAACCCTTCCTGGTTCCTGTAGCGCCTTTTCTTTCTACTTTTATCATTTACTCATCATTAACCAGTTGGATGCATTCTCACTTTCACACTGTGAAGAAAAACCAAAGAATCTCTCTGAATAAGAATTAGCTTATTTTTATTGAATAAATAAATTATTGAATGAATAAAAAATCAATCAACCAACCAACCAACCAACCAACCAATCACTACATACATCCATTCATCCATTCCGAACCACCCATCTATCCATCTACATGCATGCATACATACATACATACATACATACATACATACATTCATACATACATACATACATACATACATACATACATACATACATACATACATACATACATACATACATACATACATACATTCATTCATACCTACATACATAAAGTATATACATACAAGAGAACATTAAAACATGCATGCATACATACACTCAACAAAAATATAAACACAATACTTTTGTTTTTACTCCCATTTTTCATGAGATGGACTTAAAGATCTATAATTCATTCCGGAGACACAATATTACCATTTCTCTCAAATGTTGTTCACAAATCTGTCTAAATGTGTGATAGTTAGCACTTCTGCTTTGCTGAAATAATCCATCCCACCTCACAGGTGTGCCACATCCAGATGCTGATCTGACATCATGATTAGTGCACAGGTGTACCTTATACTGCCCAGAATAAAAGGCCACTCTGAAATGGGCAGTTTTGTCTCACAGCAAAATGCCACAGATGCCACAAGCATTGAGGGAGCGTGCAATTGACATGTTGACAGCAGGAATGTCAACCAGATATGTTGCTCGTGCATTGAATGTTCATTTCTCCACCATAAGCCGTCTCCAAAGGTATTTCAGAGAATATGACAGTACATCCAACCAGCCTCACAACCGCAGACCATGTGTAACCACACCAGCCCAGGACCTCCACATCCAGCAGGTTCACCTCCAAGATCGTCTGAGACCAGCCACTCAGACAGCTGCTGAAACAATTGGTTTGCATAACCAAACAATTTCTGCACAAACTATCAGAAACCATCTCAGGGAAGCTCAACTGCATGCTCGTTGTCCTCATCGGGGTCTTAACATGACTCCAGATCGTCGCCTTAACATACTTGCGTGGGCAAATGCTCACATTCGATGGCGTCTGCCACGTTGGAGAGGTGTTCTCTTCACGGATGAATCTCGGTTTACATTGTTCAGGGCAGATGGCAAACAGCGTGTGTTTCGTTGTGTGGGTGAGCGCTTTGCTGATGTCAATGTTGTGGTCGTGGGGTTATGGTATGGACAGGCATCTGTTATGGACAAAGAACATAGGTGCATTTTATTGATGGCATTTTGAATGTACAGAGATTCCGTGATGAGAACCTGAGGCCCATTGTTGTGCCATACATCCAGGAACATCACCTCATGTTTCAGCAAGATAATGCATGGCCCCATGTTGCCAGGATCTGTACACAATTCTTGGAAGCTGCCAATGTCCCAGTTCTTGCATGGCCACCATACTCACCGGACATGTCACCCATTGAGCATGTTTTGCTCAATGGGTGACATGTCCGGTGAGTATGCTGTATATACAACTGCGTGTACCAGTTCCCACTAATATCCAGCAACTTCGCACAGCCATTGAAGAGGAGTGGACCAACATTCCACAGGCCACAATTGACAATCTGATAAACTCTATGCGAAGAAGATGTGTTGCACTGCATGAGGCAAATGGTGGTCACACCAAATACTGACTGGTTCTGAGTCCCCAGACCCCCAATAAAGCAAAAAAACCTACACATTTCAGGGTGGCCTTTCATTTGTGGGCAGTATAAGGTACACCTGTGCACTAATCATGATGTCAGATCAACATCTGGATGTGGCACACCTGTGAGGTGAGATGGATTATCTCAGCAAAGCAGAAGTGCTAACTAGCACACATTTAGACAGATTTGTGAACAATGTTTGACAGAAATGGTAATATTGTGTATCTGGAATGAATTATAGATCTTTAAGTCTATCTCATGAAAAATGGGAGCAAACCAAAAGTGTTGCGTGTATATTTTTGTTGAGTGTACATAATTACATAAGTCCATACATAAATCAAACTCACTTTTATTTCTAACATTTTCCCAGAACTGAAATTAGTTTAAATGTTATGTAATTATGTTTTGAAACTTGATAAGCAAGAGTTGTGGTTCTTAAATTATGTTGTTCATAATTTTCATATAGAATGAGGAAACTGTGGGAATCAATGTTTTGAGGAACTCTTGGCTTGTCATGACTTGTTAATAGTACATTTGAATTAGCAAAGTACATCACCCCCCTTTGTTGTTGTGTAGGCCAAATTAGCCAGAACACAGAGCAAAAAATTAAATATCAGCTGAGAAAGCATCCAGTCAACTGAGATGACAGTTTATGCCCACCACCACCACCACCCCAACCTCAACAGCTAATATTAAAATGGGATATTAGAAATGCTATGACCATAGTATTTTGAGCAGCATTTTTTAATGGAACCCATGCTTCCCAAATTTGAAATTGTAAACAAAAAAACAACAAATGCTGTGTTTAGTAAGAAGTTATTCATTTATGGGAGGACACGGTTCGGTGGATTACAGCGTAATGATCAACATGCCTTCGGGACTGCTAAGAATCCCAAATAAAGTGTTGGTTTAGGTTTTGCCAAAACGCTGTGGAAACAAGTTAACTTGCATTAAGGCAATATTTGTTTTAGTTGTCTATTTTTTCTGTGTTTGTTTGTTTTGTTCAGCGAGTGACACATATAATTTACATATTTTTTTTCCAATCACTTACATGTAAGCCAACCACTGTAAAAAAAAGTCTACCTCTTAGAAATTTGTATACTTTAGAGTGAGCTTCACCATCCATGTCCATATTGTGAATAGATGTCCATTTCAATGTCAAATTAGTAATTTAATAGGGTTAAAATGTTTCCATGGGCTACTTCAATCCAAATTTAACTGTTAATTACCTATTCTGTCACTCTTGAGTACAACCCATTCAACAGTTGTAGTACCATGAGGGCCAGTAATTTCAACCCACACACACTCCATCCCAACTGGCAGCACTCATTAAAAAAAAGTTTGTTTACCTAATGAATGGTGGTTTCAGACAGCTGTTGTTTTCTTACTTTCCATTTACATCATCAGTCTGTCTTTAACGACCGGATGAGGTTTAATCCCAGACATTTATTTATTTAGGTTAGCTGCCAGTTTGACAGTGGTGCAAAAAACATATTTTAATGAGATGCCTGTCTCCTGAAACAATGAACTGTACTGAGATGATTTAATTGGCTTTGAAAGGAGCTCTTTGAAACTGGAGATGGATCATTCAGACCTGCCGAGGCTTTGTGAATTAACACATTATATGTTGTTGTGTTCCTTTAAAGTTTGAACAAAGGCTAAAGACAGATGTTAAGCCTCAGCTGTATTCAAGCACAGCGAATAAAGATACACTGTGACTCCTCAAGTGTGCTTTTACATGTTGGTTTCTGTGTTTGCATTTCACAGTGTAAGAGGCTCTATGAAGTGGTCTCTCCACCACTCTGCCTCAATCATAGTTTCATACTGATAATAACTGCTTCTTACCTTTCCGAGACAAATCGTCCATCTTGTTCTGCCATTCTTGCAAGAACTGTAGCTACAATTGAGAACATAGCTGTCTTTAGTCTTTGGGTTAAAATTCATGGGAGGATTTTCAAAATAGAACATTTCTGATAGAATGGTACTTCAACATTTTCCTCTTCACAATGTATCAAAATAATAAAAAAAAATAGACAATAATAGTCGAAAGCTTGAGTCAGCTACTAGGGGCCATCAATGCCTCTTGAAGAGCAGCTGCATCAGAAATAGAGTAAAAGACTAACGTGTACTATATACTGTACGTGTGCATGCATTTGGAGTTAAAAGTAATTTCCCTACGGAAATTATTAATAGATTTATCATTTGATTTTTTGATTTTTTATACACACACACACACACACACACACACAGTGTACTGCCATCACTAAAATATACATTTTTTGCATACTTTCTTATTTTGCTGACATGTTTATTCATAGGAAAAACGCCGAACACTTCAAAGTCATGCCAAGTGATATTTTAGCATCCAGTAGATGTCGTACTAGAGCAAATGAAGCCTCATGAAGCTTTGAACCGCAGTGAACCGATTGGGATGAAAAGCTTCAATGCTTCATGGGGCTTCATATGCCCATCACTAACTATAAATGGACTTCCTAGTTAACATAATTTTGGAGGGTCATAACTGTTCCAACAATTTTCATGTTGTTGAGCAGAAAGTCCAAATAGCAGGAAAGACACAGAAAACAGCAATGATTTCTGAGTGAAACTAGCTGGCTAGCACAAACAGTCTGTTCTGCTATGGTTTCCGTTTGGAATGAGACAATCGATGTAGTATCCAAAATGCTCCTTGGGCATCTTACAAAAATTGTCTTTTAGTAACTACATACAGGTCTGTTCATGTAGTCAGCTAACAGAACTATCACTTCTCTAAAATTTCTTCTCCACTTGCTCTTTTGACAGGTGCCTTTCCTTTCCTTTAGTCTGATATTATTATTCTGTCGTGGAATTTCCACGGGTTCCCGCTAGTGTGTGTGCGTGCGTGCGTGTGTGTATATAGTATTGTTTGCATTACTGTTATCTTTATAGCAGTGTGCGCCAATGTCAGCTGTCACACAGTAGTAATAACACATGCAAATAAATTAAGCATTCATCTAGGAAAAACTGGTGATCTACACAATAGTCCGTTTTCATAATGTCATCATATTCTGCATGTAAAATTTTGAAAATTTCAATATTTTTTATTCTGGGTTCTTCTTTAAAAATGATGAAATGAAGATTAGGAGAAGCTTTGGGTGAAGCAGTGTGATTAATATTGGTGTATATTAATATATAGTGTAAGCGTGTCGTGTGCATCATTCTGAATATCACTCAGATGAATTACTGCCACTAATACATTGCACCTCTGAGTTAACCCTCGTTCTATATTTGTCTGACAGGAACAGCAATGGTGCTCACAAGTCATTTTGACCCAGGGTCTGTTTAATTGTCTGAATGGTGTCCAAAACAAAACAAAAAATAAAAAATCCAACAACTATTATCTAATTATTAAATGCATTACTAACTATTCTATTAATATTTAATGCAATGGTGTTCCTTACGTCTCTCAGGTAATCAAGATAATTCACTTGATTTTCGCCAAAAAAATACAACTGTTTTATTGTTTCACCACTGCATTACTTAATATGATCAATATACGAAACACAACAGTTTTACATTGAACATTTAGCATTGAAATATAACAATCAAATTTCATTTTACATTCATGCGCTGTTTATGAACCAGAAATGAAAAATTAACAAGCAATAGCAACATGAACAAAGTGTGTGTATGTGTGTGTGTGTGTGTGTGTGTGTGTGTGTGTGTGTGTGTATGTGTGTGTGTGTGTGTGTGTGTGAGAGAGAGAGAGAGAGAGATAGAGATAGAGCGAGAGAGAGAGAGAGAGAGAGAGAGCGAGAGAGAGACAGAGAGAGCGAGAGAGAGACAGAGAGAGCGAGAGAGAGAGAGAGATTGGGATGAAGTATGTCACAAAGGTCCAAAGAAAGAAATACCTGATTGCTGGGTAAAACTGACCCATACCGTAAGGTTGTTTTATAAACATGCAGGGGGTGGTTGCAAATATGTGAGATAAATAAGTTTCATTATGGATTTTGATTACAATAATTGAGCCAAGCAGAAGAAGTTTCATACTGAAAAAAATATTTTAACAATAATTCCTAGATCTTCAAACAAAAAAAAAAAAGGATCAATTTGATGTGGAACATAGGAGGAGAGTTAAAGTGAATCCAATGAATCAAAACATGCTGTATTTGGGGAACTAAGTGAGTTTACATATTTGTTGTTAAGCAAGTAGTTCTCTTGATTTTGCCACAGAACATAACCAGAGACTGCACTGACTGTAGCCGCATTTATTCTGACATGCAGACAATTAAGACTTAGGCCAGCAGTGTCACTTGATGCATAAAACACCTCCAATCTCTCTTTTTAACTCTTGTCCTTTACCTTCCCGTAACCCATTGCTACTGAAGTAGACCTGCGGTTCAACAAGGAAACATTCAGATGCCTATTAATATCTAATGATTATGAATAGCTGATTAGCAAAAGATAAGGCAATGTTTTGATTAAATTGTTGTGATAGAGAACAAATTCTCTGATCCTTCAGAGTGTAAAATCTCCAAGGGCAGTAGGAAGAGAGAAAGGGACAACATAAGAGAGAGGGAAATAAAACCCAATTATTATTTTCTGTTCCAGTTCAAAAGCAAAACTTTACAAATACCATAATCTTAATTTTAGATCAAAATATACCTTATTTTTGCTTACTACTTGAATTAAACTTTAATTCAAAGCAAAACAATTCTCAACACTTGGATTCACTTAGTATATGTTTTTTTTTTTTTTTTACGCTTTACCCATCTCTCTCTTTTGACAACCACGAGTTATTGTCCTAACCTACAGATATAGTAAATACAACCTGTAATGGCTTTACAACAAACAAAGGTAATTTTTGGTCCCAGGAATGTTATTCTCCTGACATCAACCTCTAATTTTTCACTGGCCAAGTTTGATTTCAAAGTGCACATTCAATTTGGTTTTTGTGGCCTCAGTTTCCACTGGGCTCCTCTCAACAAACAGCATCAAAAATGGAACAAGAGGCTGTCTGTCAGCTGGCATGTGATAGCAGGTCCATCAATGCTAAACAACAGCAATGTCCAAAATCAGAGTGAAAATGCATGGAGCACCAGCAGACCTGAAACAGTCTGAGAAACCGGCCCATTGCCAATCTCAGCCTCTATGTCCCCTCCTCCCTCCTCTCCTCTCTCCCCCTGTCTCTCCTCTTTCCTCCTCCATCCCAACTCCTCCTTTATAGGACAAGGAGGTGAATCTGGAACAGGTGCATCGTCGTATGAACAGTCTTTTGGACGAGGACTTGGCCCACAAGCAGATCCCCGGCCCCTCTATCGAGATCTCTGCGCTGGACATCGGCAGCATGCAGCCCAACCAATCGTCTCTGGTGACGGGGCCGGAGTCTGTACGGGACTACCCGCCCTCAGGCCTCGGTGTGACCACCTTCCTCCCCAGGGAGGGGGCACCTCCTCCTCTTCCCCACCCTCACCATGGGGGGACCTTGGGCAGGACGCTACCCACATCCCAAGTCCCTGGCAGCAACACATTGCCCCTGCACCACCCACTCAGCAGCACCAGTCTCAGCGGCACCATGCAGTGCAAACACAGGGCTCCCAACGGGGGGCTCTTTCGGCAGAGCCCTGGCAAGACACCCATGCCACTGTCCTACCAGGCAGTCTCCGCAGGACCCATACCCGAAGCCATTGATGCCACCCACAGTACATCCATATAGTGATAGAAGGTGTCACGGTCAACAAAGGGATGAGGAGACGCACTGGACAGGGTCAGGTTTCTCTCTGGACTCTGTTCAATATGAGATGTGTTAGGGATCACTAAAGGGAAATTATTGTTGAAGGAAAAAACATATGTACAAAGTAAAAAGAATTTTATATCTCACTACCTGTTCAGAAAAGCCAATGTTACAAAAAGGCAAGTTGGCGGGTATAATTTTTCTCTTGTACATATCTGTAAATACCAAGAGAACGAAGTGAGGTCAAAGTGTATTTTGAATATTCTCAATTTTTGAAGTTGAGTTAAAAAAATAAATAAAACAAGAAAAAAATATAAATATATATATATACACTGAAGAAAAAGTTATGACTGTTTGAATGGCTTTGTAAATTTTGTTCAATATGAAACAATGACGCAAAATTCATTGTGATTGTTTTCTAAGTGCCGGAATTTAATGATGTCTCTCCACAACTCATTGATGTAAACGACAAACCATGAAAGACCACTGTAGGGAGATTTAGCACTGGACACCTACTGTTATCCACCTCTTTACCATCCCTATATATATATCTTCAGCATCAGATGATATAGACTACTTTTTTGTTTGTAGTAAATATTTAATACTTGTTTTTAAATCAAATGTCTACATTAACTTTCTTAATTTAACTGTAAATGGTGTATCAACACTGGGTGATGGGGAGATTTTTTTTATCTGGTGCATATTTTACACATACGAATGACTGGTTGTTTTTATAGTACCTTTATTATTGGGCATCATTGCTTTGCAGGTGAGGGTTTTCAACAAGGAAAGGGAGAAACAGAACAAGAAGAGGAAAAAGAGATACATAAGGAGATACTGTAAGGCTGTGATCATGTCATCTGTTAAGGTTTTTAGTAATAAAATTGTTTGGGTTAAATTACTAAAAATTAACAAAGCTAGACTGACCTTCAGCAAAAAGAAAGCCTGTAACCTACGTATATGTCCATTTGCATCTTATATCCACACATTACTACAGATTTGTACCATGACTAGTGTCAAATATCAGTGCATTTTTATTATTTTTTTTTAAATTTTGCTTTGTTTCTTTCTTTTTTACCGGGGTTGAGTTACGTGAAAGCAGCATAGTCTTATAAATTGATTGGTCTATTCAACAGCTTGCCATGAAACTGGGTCCAAACAAGTATTGTTAATGGTTGTGGTGATGTTAGCTAGTAGTTCCTGAAGTTCCTCCCAGCATTTTTCACAACTTCCATCCAACTTTTTTTTTTTTACATTAAGCTTTTCAAACTATGCTTTTGATCAAAAGTTGGCTTGCTCATTTTCAATTACAGAATTTTAAATTCTGGAACCGAAATAATAAATTGACATTCATTGTCACACTTGTAAATTTTGCAAATGCAAACATTTTTGTAGCCTCAGAAATGAGTATTGCAATTATTCAAGAAGTACTTTATAATCTGAGCTATCAGCTATCCATCAGTTGCAGGAAGGTATTTAATGTGTGTGTGTGTGTGTGTGTGTGTGTGTGTGTGTGTGTGTGTGTGTGTGTGTGTGTGTGTGTGTGTGTGTGTGTGTGTGTGTGTGTGTGTGTGTGTGTGTGTGTGTGTGTGTGTGTGTGTGTGTGTGTGTGTGAGGGGGGTTATCATCTCTCTCTTTCTCACTGTCTCTCTTTCTCTTTTTCTCTCTCCGCCCTCTCTCTTTCACTCTCTCCCAGAGACCATATTATTGAAAAATGAATGTGTTTTAAGCTACATATTCTGAAATCAAAAATTTCCAAAAAGAAAATTTTAAAAAATCGCACGGGTCTACATTTTCATTGCAAAGCTATTCTCAATATACCACTTTCATTTTATCAGAAGTCCCAGGACAACACAAGAGAGGACCCTTGTGTTTTCAGTTAATTTGGTTCTTTGTTTTCAAGCCAAATGAAAGAAGAAAAGTACGTAGTCAAAAAAATAAAAGTAGTGGTGCAAACACAGCCTCACAGTCTCTGACCTTCTTGTTTGATATATTTAACTAAAGAAAAAATGTAGAGTTATCAGCTAAATAAATATGTCTTAATTTTTTTATACTGACAATAATTTAATGTCAAAATGCTTGTATGCAGGTTTTCAAAGTAGCATTGTTATTTTAATCACAATGAGTGGAAGACTGACAGCAAAAAGGCCTCTACCAAGCCATTCTTAATGAGACCAACCATCACATACAGGAATGACATAGGCCATCATTATCCAAAGTGTAATCAGAGGCTCACGACAATGGAGTTTTGTAGGTGCAATACCTCAACCACTTGCAATATAGTGGGAATCTGATTTTTTGTTGTTGTTTATTTTGGGGGTGGGGGGTGGGGGGGCTTATAAAAAAGTATTTTCAAGAGGAAGCATAAAACAACACACACCAATCCTCATTTTTTACTTTCATAAGAGCAATTAGTGTACATTTATGAGCCTTGTGAGGTTTGACTTTATTTTTATTGCCAGACATCAGTTGTTCAGAAACATTTTAATCACACACAGTGGACCGATCAGTCCACGAGCAGCAGTTTAACACTCATACTGGAAGAGAAAGAAGCCAACTCAAGATTCCAGACAGTTCAATGTTTTAATGTTGGCAGAAGAAACAGGGAGACATGGACTTCTTAGATTAAGGGCTTCACTTGTTTATATTCTACACAGGACAGTATGTTTTATGTACTACTGATCAAATGGACATTCAATTAATTGTTTGTTTGATTTGTCATTGCCCATCATAAGTGACTTCAATCCAAATACATTGTATCAGTTCTGAACAGATCTACTCACAGCAGTATCAACAAAACAACAGAATGAAAACTATATTGCAAGACAATAACTTTACTGTTATATCAATCTTCACAACTATTGGTGTTCAATGCCCTAATTGTTTTTTTCTCTTTTAAATATATCCCTACAAATTACAGGCCTTCACTGCACTCCCATTCATCATCCTGACCTCCACTCGCTGTTTTCACCTCACATTCAACCAAGATTTGTACATGAATCATTCATACATATTTTTCAAATACAGAATTAACTCTTAGGGATAATTTACAAAATGAAGCTCAAAATTGTCTAAATAAATAATGAATTCAACATCCAGGACCAACATGTGCTTTTATGTTCTTCTAAATTATTGTGACAAATGCTCCTAGAAATGGACTAACTTGTTCGTGCGGAAACAGATGTTTAACATGTGATATTGCCTTGATTTTTTCCTTCTTTAATATTCTCTGTTAAAAAACCATACATTTATTAAACCTGCCAAAGGGGTTTGAAAATCTAATTGTGTAAATGCAGATTCTCCAAGTACATGAAATAAAACCTACCATGTGTTTGACTCTGGAAAACCGAACAAGCCAATGAAAAGCCAGACTTTTGTTCAGTCTTACCTGAACATATGATGGTTGCCATTGACTGTGGGGGTCATTGCTCTCATCTGAACACATGGATTGTTTCTTACTGTGTCAGTTGTTGCTCTTGTGAACCCACCTGCTTTTTACACTGTGCTCCGCAACGCAATGGACTGATGGATGGACAGTTTGAAAACCCTGACCACATGATTGGTCAGCAGAGAGGAAGTAAACGGAATGTCTATATGCTGGGGTGGCTTCATTTGTCACACATTTATTTTGAAACTGCCACACCCTGTCAGAAGAGGAAAATATTCACTGTTAAAGCATATAGTCTGTCACAGTACATCTAAGGGAGACCCCTTATTTTATTTATGAATATGCTGCTTGGAGTTTCTTAATCTTTAATAAAGAAATATGATTTACATATTTGCTTTTGATGAAATCTGATTTTCAGAAAGAAAAACAGATTCGAGCTTCATCTCTGTTTTGTGTGGCTGTTTTATTTGTGTAACAGTAAAATGTATCTGTCTGATATGAGTGTTAAGTGTTGATTGGAAAAAAAGCGAATGAAATGTAACAGTATCGTATTTTTGATTGAATGGAAGAATTATTATTTTTGCCATTTAGCTCTCACTCATTAGGGACTCTGGACTTAGCATGACCTCCCACTATGTGGTATTTCATTTACTAGAACAGCATAATTCAGTTTCAATAGCAACATCCTGCTGAGGAAAAATTCAAGAAAAAAAGATTTATTTAGATTTTCTCCAGTCTCTATGTAGTGGCCACTAGAAGAACTTCAGCATGCTGTCAGCTGGGTATAAGTAGATATAAGGTACATTTCTTATTATTTTATACAACTGGCGTAAAATATGATGGAACCACATCATCACTCTAGCACGTGCACAGTACAACAACGAGTGAATGACATTATGACTGACACAGGAGAATACATTTCTGTTGCACAGACATAAATCCTTCCAGTTTCTCATCTTTCCTCTTCTCTCCTGCATTGTCAGTGCGCCTGGCAGAAACCATCTTCTGCTCTGTCAATTAGGGGGAAAATTTAGTCTGACACACCTGGAGGACGATTTAAACTGACACACCAGGAACTGCAGGATGTCTGCCGTCCCCTGGCTTTAAACTCATGTTTCCCTGTCACCACTCCGCCTGCTTGGATAGAAAGTCAGCTGGATGGCTGAATCGACCAGAGGAATACATGACCGTCTGGTTAGCAGAGATACTGACAAGCCATCAGATATATCTGATTGGTTATCGGCCAAGGTGCCTGAATGGAGAGGTAGTTCACTGAGTATGGCACAAATGACTGACTGGCTGATTCACAAAGTGACTGCTGACACCAGAGCTGAGAGGTATGTTTGGATCAACATCTGCTTTACGAATGGATGGATGGATAGATTGCAGTAAGTAATGCAGACCCCCTCTTTCCTTCTTCCTAGGAGTGTTTTACATGTTCCATTATTTATTGCACCCAAAACTTTTGTTATCATATAGTAAGTCTTTGTTAAAATATACTTGGATTACCGTCTTTTGTTGTAATGCTTACGTTTGAGACCACAAAGTTTTTAGATAGTTTTTTAGTAATTTAGATGGAACAATACTATTCCCTGCTGTTGAGTTGTGCCTTCTGGATAAAACACCTCATTACTCTTTTTAACTCCAGCAGCTGGAAGGAATAAAAACCAATAAGGATGTGAGGGTCCAGTTGTGCTGGGCATTTATGAGCCATTATATGGTTGGAGGATGAGCCTCTGTCACACAGGGAGGTAGGTCAGCATCTGTAAATCAAACAATGGACAGCATGAAGCTGAAGGGTTATTTTAACATAGCAGGGCTGTGTGGATGAACAAGAGCAGGGCCCTGAAGAGGGTTCTGAATGCACACAAGCATAAAATGGTACATTTTCTCCATAAATATGCAGATTCACTAGAACTCCCATCAATGTCTAGATATACTGATGACATTATAGTACTACAGTACAGGTATATATCACCTTACGTTGTTAATTGGTTCCATGAGAGAAGACTTAAAGCAAAAAATGACGCATATCAAATAAACTTGTCTCCAGGCTAAACCGAAAATAAACATTCCCTGTTCTGTACAGTACTTTATTGACAAATGCATTTTCAATAAAATATGGTTAATACAAATCTATTTTAAAATTACAAATTTATCAAATACATTTAAATAAATACATTTAGATAAATAAATGTATTTAAAATACTTCAGATAATAAAATATATCAAAATTTACAAATACAATTTGGCAATGTTTACATTGCTGAGTGTTTTACTTATGAATAAATGATGAAATATAAGCTTTTGTGAGTTTATAAAATGAATGATTATTTGTTAATAGTTAAAAAGAAAAAAAACAAATTTATATGTTTGGTGGTTTAGATCCTGTAATAATAATAATAATAATAATAATCTACCTTTAATAGTCCACACAATGGGGAAATTATGTTTTCCTCTCCAGTTTTCTGTACATGCATATATGTTAGTTGGCATACACACACAAACATTGTACACAGGCCCCTGAACACAACACACACTAGGGGCCTGTAGGCATGCAGTTAATAACAAGGAGTACAGGGAGGTGGAGGGACGGGTCGCAACTTCGGGGTTGCGCCCCAATGAGCAGCTTGTGGGGGGGACAGCGCCTTGCTCAAGGGCGCCTCGGCAGTGGCTGGGAGGTGAGCTGACACCTCCCACTGTCAGCTCACACTCCGAAGATGTCTGGCTGGAGCGGGAATCGAACCGCCGATGGCTGGGCGCTGTCTGGTTCCAAGACGTCCGCTCTACCGCTGAGCCACTGCCGCCCATGAATGCAGTGTATGCAGATGAATAACTGTATGCAGATGGATGTAGATTTTAAACATGAACAGCTGACTGGTTGTTATTGGATGTTACAAAAACTGGTTGAGAGTTCCTGCATATTGTCATTAAAATATTAGATCTGCACTCTGGGTCTTATTGAGCCACTTGTTTCAGTGAATGACAGTATGAGGCAGACAGTCCTGGGCCTAAATGAATGTTGTTGGCTTGCGCGCGCACACACACACACACACACACACACACACACACACACACACACACACACACAAAGAATCAAGCGTGAACAGGATTTGGAAAGAACATTGTGATCCTGCTTTTCTCCCTTTATCCACATTTGAACACCTCTTTTTCATTTTTTTTTAGCCTGTCTACATCTCTCATCACGCTCCTCTTTCTGATCACAGCTGCTGCCGGTGCAGACTGATCTTGCACTCAGTTCACACAGCAGTTGGCCAGAGAAACTGTGGAAGTGGCAATGCCCTATCAAAGGGAATGAAAAGCAGAAGCCAATGTATTGCACAAATGGCACACTATGTAGACCAAAAAAAAGAAACCTTGAAGTTGTACAGATAAAATGCACACATTAATTGGTGTTAAGGATTTTATAACTGCCTGGGGAAGATGCTGACACATGACAGATGCTTGGTTCTTGGCTGATCTATTGAACACTGTCCATATGTCACAAGATATTTTGCACAAAATGCTTCCAAAAAAGATTTTGATCCAGAAAAACATTTTTTCAAGTGATTTTAATTTCAATAATGCATTTCTGGACTGTGTATGTTATTATACAGCATGCACGCAAACAAACATTCAATCCAGTGATATTTGTTGCTGCCAAAACCTGATGTGGACCAGTAAGAGCTGTTTACAACCTGGATGTTCTCCTAAATCCTATTCTTCAGAAGGATTACACCTTCCACTCTGAGGAAACCACCTCCAACTAAACATATATCCATTGGAGACATTCACCACACACCGATGTAACTGCCAGATGCTATTGCACCAGTGTTCAGGCTGTACAACAGAGCCAGGGGAACAAAAGACATGCAAAAATGCCGTGCAATACATATTAAACAGCCTATGTTTTTCTTTTTTTCTGATTTTGCTGAATACAATGATTTTGGACAAAACTGATAGCATCTGCAGAAGTGTAGCTTGAAAAAACTCACCTAAAAGATGAATTGAATTGTTTTGATGTATTGAAAGAATAAAACATTACTGCTGACAGGGAATGTAATTTGTGCAGCTAAGAAGTTGTCAGTTGTATCTTTTACACTCTAACAAATTACACCCTCCTTTCCAAAAATCCGCCATCATCACTTTTGAATTTTTGACATAAATAGATATATTTTATACAGTCTCTGAGAAGCACAGAAAAAAAAATGTGTGCATGCGGGCTTTAGTCTGCACCCCTTTTCTTATGATAAAGTTTTTTTGTTTTTTTTTCTATTTCCTGCAGCTACCACTTTACCCGCTTGCACGTGGGCTTGCTGACACTGTGATGTCACATCCGACCAGTACGGTTTGACAGCATGTTTTAGAACAAAGACAACACAATAAGTTAATAGCCCAAATAACTTTCAAAGTCATCTGAAATAAGCAACATTTGTTTACGTAGCTAGGTGACATCTAAAATGTTTTGAATGTCCTAGGTTTATTGAAAACACAGTTCATGTGCAAAAACATGGAATTTATTCTACTTTATTTTACTCTACAGTGAACATGGTAATTTTTTTAGGCTGTACATTCTCATATTTTCTCATTAGTCACTTGGCTTCTTTCCCTGTTTTCGTGGTTTATCTGTCATCATGGTCAATACCCACTGAAGACATCATCATCGTTGTTATTACTGCTATTTTCATCATGTCCATAAGGAGTAGTTATTACAAATACACAATAGCACATTAATACGATAGCATATGTCCTCACTTTCTCTCTCTCTCCCTCCCTCTCTCGCTTTTTTCTCTTTCTCTCTTCTTATTTCTCTCACCCCATCATTCAGCCAAAGTAGAGCGCTGCCCACCTTGAGTCTTGGGCCTGCTCAAGTTTTCTGTTGGTTAAACAACAGATTTTTTTGTTCTTCTTCTTCTTGGGTCTCTCTCTCCTATATCAGTGGGATTAACTTCATTTGATTCCTGGCTATTCATCAGTCTACCGTCTACTGAGACAGCAGATAAGAAGGCAAGATTGAGTTAAAAAGAAAGGTTAAATGGAGCCGCAAGAAGCCTGCTTTATACTGATATCTTGGAATGTTTGACTTGAAAGGCAACATATTTTAATTACAATTACTAATTATTCGATTTACGTGTTAGCCCATTGTGTTCTATCATATGTTTCTGGTTGCAGATGTCTCTCATTTTTTACTCTGAACTGTGACTGTTGAAAGAATGTCTGTGATTTGGGATGTTTTCTTTTTTTTTATTGATGGCTTGATGGCAAGCATTGTAGGGCCTCTGGGAACACGCCTGAAAAAAAATAGAAAGGGGAAAAAACATTGTTAATCTGAAGCCATGCAATTAGATATATTCCTAAAGAAGCTTGTTAGCAGAGCACCAAGGCAGCAAGATGAGGAGCTTAGGTATCATCTGGCATCCTCCAGGTTTTTTTTCTGATTGATTGCAACAAATTTTGCCCTGCTATTTGAATTGATTTTTAGTAGCACAGGAACAAAAAGTATGTTGTGCCTAATATGGAAGTGTGTATTTTGTCCTGGCCAAGTGGATATAAATTCAGAATATATTGGAAAAGGTTTGTCAGCCTAGGGACAGCAGCAAACAAGGTGTATACAAAGTCAGTGGTCTTGATGTCAGAGAAAAACATCACCTTGTATTTTCAGCTCTACAGCTTATGCTTGCTCTGGAGGGTTCAGTTGGGTTTCTCTGTGTTTTAAAGCACTTTGAAATGTCTGTTGCCATGATTAGGCGCTATATAAATAAAACTTGATTGAACTTGACTGATATAGTCACACCTTATAGATAGCTTGTGAGTGATTGCAAAGCCCTCTGAAAAAAAGTTTTGTGTTAGACTTAACAGACTAAGCTAAATCAATAGAATTAATTGTATATTGTTTGAGAGAAACACATAAGTTGTTTGTGAGCAACAGCATAACATACACATCTGTGTGAACCAAAAAGGAAACAATAGTTTAACAAAGAAAGGGCCTTGTTTCCAAAGAAAACATCAGGTTCAATCAGACCCTCAACACCTCTAGGAGCCTCTTACCCATTTACTTACACGCACAAGAGGGTGAGTCAGGCCGTTTCCAAAGCTTGTTTCCCACTACAGGCGAGAATACTTCATCTCCTCCCAAATCATCTCATATCACATACAGAACACCGAATACACACCATTATTCTCCTGATCGGTCTGATGTGTTTTCTTCTCTGTCTTCCAATGCTCTCATTAGCAGTCTTTTAGTGCTACATGTACATATTAACCTATGTTTGTCTTTTTTTTCTGTGAATAAATGCTGATAGTCACTATACAAATAGGACAGAACTTGACATCATTTGTAAAAAAAAAAAAAAGAAATGGTTGTTTTGTTGTAAAGATCATGAGAATAGCATAGACTCCATTCATGGGCTCTTTCAATCATTTTTCTGTTGTTGGATAAAGAATGTGGAAGAAGAAGAAAATGACATAAGTCAGTGAAATATCAGTTTGAAACTGTACATTTTTTTAGTTTTTTTTATTTATTTTTTTTATTTCCATCTCAGCAGTTCTTGTCCAGTAGGAAACTGCACACACTCCTTGAAACACATCAACAGACATGACCTTTGCCTTTCTGGAGTGCCCTCCTGTAATTATCTCTCCTGCCATTCATTCCCATTCTATATACCAATTTTTAAAATGCAGCACATCTTTCTCTCACTCACATAAAAAACCTCCTGTTCCCCTGCTGACTGAGCTATTATATAAAGACTTTAACAAGTAGTTGCATGGCAACAGAGGGAGCACCATAGTTAGTATTCAGTGGGATCAGTGGAACACGGTGCTTGGGAGGCTTTTCCAAGCCTCTTAAGCCTCATTTACACAGGCTGTTCACGGCAGGTCTGATGTACATTTATTTTATCCTGAAGTCCCGTATTAAAAAAAAGGAGGCGTAATGGGGGGTCATTGTTGCTTCACCTGCAGTAACAACACAAGCAAATTGGACATCTGTATATATGCAATGAAGACAGCTAAGAAAGAACTGCAACATTTTTTTATGAAAGCATCCAAGAGATTTTAAAATGCTGCTTTGAAGAAAATATTAATGTAGCCACAAGAGGACACAAGCCAGTGTCTTACTGTGCCGGTCCCATATTGTGGAAAATACTGTATCTTCTCCCTCTGAGTACAGAACAGTGTTAGCCACCTTATAAGAGGAAATGATTGGTTATTAAATTGTTTATTTATTTATTTTTCAGTATCACTCCATTCTTTACAGAGCATATGCCAGTGCGTGTGTGGTAGCACACTAGATGCTGACACTGCTGTGTCACATGCTATACCTCTTTTGCTGATAGAATTCTAGCGACAACAGATTGTAATTAAGTCCTCAAATTTCTGTAATTTTTGTTTCTTCATTTTATAGAAAAATTTAAGGCGGCACAGTGGTGCAGTGGGTAGCGCTGTTGCCACATAGCTAGGTGGTTTCGGGTTTGCGTCCCGCTCGATGTGGAGTTTGCATGTTGTCCCCATGTCTGCGTGGGTTCTCTATGGGTTCTGCGGCTTCCTCCTACCTCCAAAAAACCTGCGCTTCAGGTTAATTGGCCAGTCCCAAATTGACCGTAGTCGGGGGGTGTGTGTGTGTGCATGGTTGACTGTGGCTCCGTGTGGCTCCGCAGTACACTGCCGTTGTGCCCGGACTTTCCGCTGCCTCATGCCCTAAGCCAGCTGGATAGGTTCCAGCATTCTGTGACCTGCGAGAGCGGATAAAAATGGTGACAGAAAATGGATGGATGGATGGATGGATGGATGGATGGATAGATGGATAGAAAGACTTTGACTGGATTGCTGTTCTGATTATCAAATAGCAGTACACCATGTTCTGTTGTTCTGGGCAGCATATACTGAACAGTTAATGGCATGTAAATCTTTTAATACTAATCACTGTGGTCACACAGTCATCTAGGAGTTCAGAGAAAGTGACACTCTTCAAGTAATGGTCATTACATGAATAAAAGCCATGTATTGTCCGTGAGACATATAACAAACTATTCTTGGATGGAGAGAACCACTTGCCAAGTGTTCAGTGTGGTCAGTCATTTGCAAGTGAAAAGGTGATGTTTTAAGAAGGATGATGGCGAGGTATTAAGGAGAGGAGAGGAAGTATCAAGACTCAGTCTCTTGAACCATATAATTTGCTTTTTGCCTCTGTGGCCACTTATACACAGCCTGTTCAAGGTGGTACTGTAGTACCTTTTTTCTACCTCACTATTTTCCGTAAATGTTAAAAGGAGGATGGCATCACTGTTTCTGCTTCTTTGCCAAAGTGGAAGTAGCCATGATGTAGATCCAATGTATGTTTGAAGTTCACAAATAGATCTTAAGAGACAAAGATCAAACAGCAACTTTCATCCTTCTTTCCTTCTTGAACATCCTTCTTGAAGTGCTTTTTTTTTTTGGGGGGGGGGCGTAAATCCACATAGAATTTAAAGCAAATTTAAATTTTAAAATGCTCAATCACAATTTGAGTCAAAACATTTTAGAATGTCTATTATCTGTTTGTGAAATTCAAGGTCAGGTAATGTGACCTCAGCTGAACCTCCCTTCCGATTTTCCAGGAGACTGCTCCACTTATCCCCACATCATCCAATTGACAACATCCCACCAACTCTCATCTACAAATCTCCTGACTCCTAAATATTCACCTCGGTCATTACCCCCTCCTTCCACGTCAGAGCTTTCTAGCAGCTTTCACTTTCATCACCATGAACCCACTTGTCACACCTCTTACACCTCCTCCTCATTTCTGTCCCAAAGAGAGAAAAAAAAAATCATCTATGCTCAACAAGACATATACATATGCGGGTAGTACCCTCTTTCAATACTATACATTATTAGACGTACAAAACAGAGCCAGTCTAGGTTACTTAACGTTTCCTGATACAATAAAGGTACCATTACCTCCATCACCTATCTCGTGGATATACCAATGTCAACAGAGGTGGACCGATTCCTTGGTTGTGTTTGTCTATTTTCTTGTAATACATTCTTTTTCTACATCTTTAATTCTCAGTTTTTGCTGCAACATCATTTTCAGAAACCTGTATCTGATTACATAGAAAGCGTTTAGGGAAAATACCAGTTTTAAACATTTAACTTGTGCGCTTGATCCAATATTTGAATGTTTGGATCAGAAAAAAATAATATTAATTGGAAGCAAAACAGTGGGTCAAAAACATAAGAACCTCCAAAATAATGGCTGTACCCTTTAAAATAAATATAAAATATAAGCTTTGCCATTTGGACTGACAGGACAAAAAGAAAGACTCTTCACTCCAATCAATCCTGTGTGTAGCTGGATTCCGTTATTGCACCAAAAACAGGTATATTTTTTAATCTACATCTTGGATGGCCTTCTTACTGACAGTAGTATATATTTTTGTGGGGCGGCAGTTGCTCAGCAGTAGAGTGGACGTCTTATGACCAGACATGGCCCAGACATCGGAAGTTCGAATCTCGCTCCTGCCAGACATCATCAGAGTGTGTGAACTGACTGTGGAAGATGTCAGCTTGCCTCCCGGGCACTGCCGAGGCTCCCTTGAGCAAGGCACTGGCCCCTTATAAGTTGCTCAATTTGGGCGCCACCTGAAGTCGCTGCCCGTCACTCTGCCTCCACATGTACTGTTGTGTTACTAAATGCATACTTGCAGGCCCCTTGTATGTTGTGGTTGTGTTTCAGGGGCCTGTACAAAAATTCTGTATCTAACACAAAAGGTATGTACAGTGCAAAGAGTAATTTCCCCGTTAGAGGATTAATAACTTGGATCTTCTTCTTCTCTATTATGTATTTACGCACTGCACATCTTGTTGTTTATAATGAAACCTACAAGGCACTACGGACTAAAAAAGTGCAGTCCAATATGCTGTACAGCACTTCAATATGTTTTTTGTAGTGAACTGAGCAACTGTAACCTAAACAAATTATGTAATGAGCCCTATCAAATTATACAGTGAGACAGCAGTTGAGAATATCAGTTCAGAACTGACCAAAGATGCACTGCCCCCCTGTGGTAAATTCCATAATCTTATAGTACTTATAGATACTTATAGTTATCTCCATTTTTTAGTGCTGCCCTGCTCATGTGACACCTGACATTTGTTTTGCCTGGGAGGGTTTACCCCAACGCTACCAGCCAATTACATGTGCTGACTTTATGAGGGTGAGGGCCTATCAGGACACAGTACCAGTCTTCACAGAGATGCTGACAACCTTGAGATGTAATTTGGGTGGATCAATATTTGCTGGCCTGAGACTGAGGAATGACAAGGTGGAACGAAGGTATGGAGGGAGGGAATGAGGAGTCAAAGCACACAAGAATTTCAAAAACAATTAAGGGATGAAAGGCAGTATGTGCACTTATGCAATTTGAACACAGGTGGAAGGTAAGAAAGTGCAGATGTATATGGAAATGGATTTTTCTTCTCTAGCAGTTTCTTACTGAGAGGTGCTCGCACCAACAGAACACTGAACTCCAGTTTTATGTCAGCGCTAATGAGGATATTTACACATTTGGGGATTTCATCATACATCAAACACCCACATCTATATATACAAAAAAAAAAACCTCTATTTAATCAGTGTATTAAAATGTGCACAAAATATCAGAAGGAAATTCTTGTTTTTCATGTAGTGTCATGGAGGAAGAGCTTCAAAATCTGCAAGAATAAACAGAAGTAAAGGTGATGTCTCAAATTTCAGAACCCCTCTTCAACTTTTTGTCCTGAAAATGTGTATTTTTAATTTGAAATTACCATAAATCTCAGGTTGTGTTGAATTTAAGAACCAAGCAGCTTTAACTGCAAATGCCCAGTCATCATTTGTCTGAAGCTAGGACTTCAGAACAGCCAGTACAGCCTTGGCAAAGGATCTGAGACTGCACCCAGGTTCACAGGGGATCACCAGGTCAGCACTGTAGTTGGGAGGGACATTGATGGAACCCCGGGGATCACCACAGCTCAGATAAAATCCTGTAAGATAAGAGGGGTTTATCAATTGCAAAGTGATGATACCAAGACATTTTTTTAGATCAAGAAGGACAAGAACTAGAAGGATTAAAATGAAGCAGACACCCTCTTTTAACAGGTCTCTGACAATTATAAGTGAAGATCTGGAGCTATAATGAAGGCAGAAACCTGATGGCAAAAATGTATTTTAAGATAATATATACTTTATTCACCCCAAACTGGAAAATTTAGATGTTGCAGCAGCATTCAGGCGTGCACAACAAACAGAAACAGGGAAAATTTACATTGAAGAAAAACTAAGACATAAAGGGAAAGGGAATAATAATAATATGAAAAATATTAACAGTAATAATAATAACAAAGCATGGCTGGCATAAAGTTATAAATGAGTGTGGCACTCTGTGACCATATACAGGACTTAATGAAAGCCATACCTAAACATCAGACTGGTGGAACTCTATCTGATATTTTGGAGCTGTTGTATAGAACCATGGCTTCTGGCAGGAATAACTTCCTGTACCTGTCTCTTCGACAGCGGAGCTGTAGCAGTCTGTTGGAAAAGAGCTCTGCTGTCCGTCAGTGTATGGAAAGTGAGTGGGGTTATCCATGATGGATAACAGTTTCTTCAGAGTCCTCTTCTCCACCACAACCTCCACAGTGTCCAGGCTACAGCCAGTCACAGAGCCAGCCTTCCTTATTAGCTTGTTAAGTCTGTTGGTATCGCTGGCTCCAAAGCTGCTCCCCCAGCAGACCACGGCAAAGAACAGTACGCTGGCCAAAACAGACTGGTAGAACATCTCCAACATCTTACTGCATGCATTGAAGGATGTCAGCTTCCTCAGGAAATAGAGTCTGCTCATCCCCTTCTTGTAAACAGCATCGGCGTCGGATATCCAGTCCAGTCTGTTGTTGATCTTCACGACCAAGTACTTGTTTTCCTCCACCTCCTCTACAACCTCTCCCAGGATGTGTATTGGTTGTGGCATGCTCCACTTCTTCTTTAAGTCAGTCACCATCTCTCTGGTCTTGCCAACATTCAACTTCAGGTGATTGGCTCCAGCCCACTCCACAAATGTCGTCCACTACAGCCCTGTACTCCCCTTCCCTCCCCTCACTTATACACCCAACTAAAGCCATGTCATCGAAGAACTTCTGCAAGTGTCATGACTCGAAGTTGTACTGAAAATCAGTAGTGTACAGTGTGAAGAGGAAAGGGGACAGTACAGTCCCCTGAGGAGCTCCTGTATCACTGACCATCGCATCACACAGAACACTGCCCAGATGGACAAACTGTGGTCTGTCTGTCAGGTAGTCACTGATACAGGAGACAGTAGTGGTTAAAATGTTAAAAAAGATACATCAAAAATGTTAAAAATATGCATCAACTGTAAATACACTCATTTCTAAAAGTTGATATTAAAAGGGATGTAGAATTGGATCAAAAGTTCATTAGTTGAGTCAAAAGTCAGTTTCTTTTGAAGTGGTTGAACTACTGCGTGCTTGAGGCAGAATGGAACACAGCCAAGTACAAAGAGCCCTTTGTAATCGCTAAAATCTTTGATCCCAACAGTTTTAAAATACATTTTCAGAAAGCTGACAAGCATGCAATCTGAAAAAATAGATGCAGTGTTTAAATTCACCGTTGTGTCCTTTAAAGTGCATGCTCAAAGTGGCTGAAAGTTACAGGAGGTTGCGGTGTGGAGAGAGAGGATTAACAGTGGCATGGCCAATCTGAAATTTCATTTTGTCTCCTCTGATTGTGAAAACAGATGGTAAGTAAGTGATCATGTAGTTTAGGAAACATGTCTGTATGTGCATTTTTTTGCAAAAATATGTAATATGTAAACAAACTGCATTTGTATCAATTTGTACTAATGTGTAAGCTGTTTTTCTGCAGACAAATTGTACGAAATGTGGTTCATTCATCATCATTGTCATATGACCACCGCTATATCCGCCGCAGCGGGTCACGGGGAGCTGGAGCCTATCCCAGTGGCGTAGGGCGTGAGGCAGGGGACACTCCGGGCACGACGCCAGTGCACCGCGGAGCCACACACAAAGACATACAGCCACACACACACACACTCACTCCTACGGGCAATTTGGGACCAGCCAATCAACCTGAAGCGCATGCTTTTGGAGGTGGGAGGAAGCCGGAGAACCCGGAGGGAACCCACGCAGACACGGGGAGAGCATGCGAACTCCGCACAGAGCGAGACTCGAACCCGGGTCCGCCGTGTTGTGAGGCAGCAGCGCTAACCACTGCGCCACCGTGCCGCCCACGAAATGTGGTTGTTTTTTTTTAAATCTGTGAACATTGTGTATTTCTATACTTGTCTATGTTCCTATATTAACAAAAAAGAGATTATTTAATTCCGATTCTTCCAAAAAAGATATGTCTTACATGCTGTGAAGGGACACCAAGGGTGTCCAATTCATTAATGAGTCACTCAATTTGCTTATTTTTACATTTCCATTTGTGAACGAGGTGATTTGTCTGCTACCTTGCTCATGTAAAAAAAATAAAGACATAACTAATCTTTATCACCAACCCTTTAACTATACAGGTGATGAATGAATGCTAGTTTCACAGAATATATGTTTTCAACACCGTTTGCTCCGTTTTTATATGATTTTATGCTTTTGGTATTGTTTCTGGTATGCAGATTGGTTTCATGTGAGAAACATCTACTCTTGCTGTTTAAATTGTCTCAGTTCTAGTAGTCAAGGCATGATAAAATGCTTTTATAAATGCTTTCCATTCAAGTGTATGTGAGGCATATTCAAGACAGGTTTTGATTGCAGCAAGTTCTGCGTGATTTTTATGATCAAGGGTATAACTGTCTTATAAACAACCACATTTGAATATTTGAACCGTATTCTATATTATTTCACTTTGTTTTATTGAATCTGTTTTGTCATATGCAATAAAACTGTTTCTTGAAGATCATGATACTTTTGTAAAAAAGCATTTCAATTGCAGTCCTATAAATAAAGACAAACTTCATACATATAAAATGACAAGTATGTTAGGTAGCAAAAAGGAATGCCATTTCAAGAGCCACACATGTTTTCTTTTGTGCTTCATTCCTGATGAACAACAGCTTATCCATATATAACTGCACAGACCAATCTGGTCTGTACAGTTATATAAAGGAGTCAATTTAGCACGACTGAAACCATTAAAGGGGTTAAGGGGGTTAAGTTCTCTCGGCCTTCATCAGAGTCATCACTATGCACACGTCCATATGTTTGCAGGATAGATATATGCCTTCCTCTAAAACAGCAACTCTATCAAGGAGGATTTGTTCTGACAGGCATCTAATTATTTGTTTGACTGCATACGAGAAGAATGGCAGGAAAACTAACTGACTGATTTTTTTTAACTTGATGGGAGGGATGAAAGTGCATCCACAAAGGGGGCAGATTCAAGGTTCTCTCTCTCTCTCTCTCTCTCTCTCTCTCTCTCTCTCTCTCTCTCTCTCTCTCGCTCTCTCTCTCCTGTTGATATTTACCTTTGGAACACCATCTTAGGTGCTTTTCTTGTTGCGGAATTTTCTCCCGTTTATATTATTTATTTATGGTAAGCTAATAACTTCAACACTCAAGCTCTGTACTGTACACAATGTGCGCATGGCAGCTACCACATCTCTCTTGCAGTTTTTTTTTTTAAACATCACTTTAGAACCTCCCCCTCCCACTATCACCATTTTGAAAACATGTTTGCCCATCCACTCTATTCTCTTCTCAGAATGCTTAGTCAGTGTTTAAGTAATGAATTCATCCCACTTGCTTATTGATAAAATGTCAAAATCAATTAACTTGTGGGACACAGCAACATGCTTGCATATAGATTCTCACATATCACACATGGTCATATAGAACATGCTGCTAATAGAGTTATTCATATATGCCCAGATATACAGTGTGCTGGCTGAGTTGTGGTGGGAAAATGGAAAACACTGCAGGACGAAAGGAAAATGAGAATGAAAGTGTTGAACAGAAAAAAGAAAAAAAAATCATTGCAATTAATAGGTGCAGATTGAAAAAGGAAATAGGCACGGAAACAAGAAGGGGAAGAGAAGACTGGTAGAAAGAAAGTAAGGGAGGATTCAGGGATTAGAGATGAATAGCTATTTCTATAGCACTTGAAGCTGACTCGTAGATTTGGTTAAGACACACATGTTGTGTGCTAGTTAATACTTTATTGGGTGATTTTTAGTCATATGATTTTGTGAATGATATTGAAACTTTTTTTTACAATGTTACAACATAAATTAAGTTTTATGTCATTTAATAACACTGTATGATTGAATTTTTGAATTTCAAACAATTTGAATGAGTTTCCTATAAAAGGATAAAGCTTAAAAATTATCATTCTACTAATATTTTACTGCCTTTTTTCTTTTATCTTTGATGTGTTTTGTCTAGGAACCTATAGCCAATGGTACTACACCCAATGACATCACATTAAGAAACCATGTGGATATTTGGTGTTTTTTATTTTTTATTTTTTGTGTTATCAACATCACAGATAAATAACACACCGGCGTACAAGCAGGTACAATAAAAATTAAAAGCCTACCAAAACTGAACAAGGACAAAAAACATCCCAACAGCAGTTAGACTTAAATGTGAAACAGTTCAAGAAATGGGAGACAAATGCCCCAATGTATTTTGCGTCAGTTAGTAGTTGACTTTAAATGAACTTGAATTGTCTGAACAGTGGTTCACATTAAGTGAATGCCATGCCAAAGTGGAAAAGGCTGGAAATTTCAGAAAAAAGATAAAATTACCATTAAAAGGCATACTGTGCACTCTGCAGTTGGACTACAGCCAAGTATGAAGAGAAACAAGTCTGCTTAAATGAGCACTAGTAAACATATTTTGAGAATGATTCCTGACCTAAAGGAACTGCTTTCAGAAATTAAAAATCCAATTAGGTTAGGTCAGTTTAGACTGTTCGGCATTGGTGTGTTATGACCCCATGGGTCATGTATTGTTATGTTTGTGTTGTGTTGCAGTGTCTCCTGTCTCCTTGGTTTGTGTGTGTGTTTCAATGAATGAATTAGGAGCAGGTGGTGTCCGCTCGTTGGCTGGCTCGCCTGATTGCTGCCGCACGATTGGTCAGGGGGCGGGCCCTTGACCTATTTGAACAGCCCGCCGACTGCACTCTGTCTCCTCTCCAGCCTTCCCACCTCCAGGAAAAGCCAGCTTGATAGACTGATGTTGTGGTGTTAATAGGGCAATTCTGTGTTTGTAGGTTTTGGGTAAACTAAATCTGCACATTTGTGAAATAGCCTACGGGATAATTGGAGCAGTTGGTAGGAGGGAGAAGCCGTTTTCTTTCAACCCTTTTCTCCTGTTTTGAGTTAATATAGTTAGGATAGTACCTTGTTATTTATTTCCCTTTTTCTTTTGTTAGGAAGGTAGGGTTGGTTTAGGATATTTTATGTTTGTTATGTTGGCACCTGTTCTCCCTCTGAGGAAAATAAAACTGCTCTCTTTTTGTTTGAATTTGGTTTACTGTTGTCGCTGGCCTTTTCTTGTGGTGAGAAGACAGGGGGAGCGCACAAGCGTGTTGTGTCCAAGGTTCCCCTAGACCAGGGGCATAACATGGTGGTATTTATTCTCCATGCAATATTATTCCATGGGAGTGTTGTCAATAAACTCTGGACCTTTGATATTATATTTTAGGTAGTGGCACAGAGAGAGCATGTTGCAGACAAGTCAGAAAAAAAATATTGTGTATGTGTGTGTGTGTGAGTGTGTGTATATATATATATATATATATATATATATATATATATATATATATATATATACTGTATATTACAAGCAAACATTCTTTTGTTTGATGTAATTCATTGGTTTGGTTCATTCAGAATGAACTGATGTCTGAAAACAGGATCAACACATTTCAGCAGTGGTTCATCATACACAGATATTTGGCACAAGAAAAAAGAGATCAGTTGCCAGAAATGTCTTCAGGTTTAGGCTGAACTTGGTTGTTTTTTGGTCCAAATACTTCACTCTAGCTGCCAACTACACTGTCACATCCTCCATTTTTCCTTTCCACTCCTCCTACTAACTGTCACATCTTCTCTTCTGCAAGCTAACCTGATCACCTCTCCACTCCCTCAACATCTCACTTCCTTTTTCCCATTTTATTTTGAGCAGCAAATCTACCCGACAGCATTGCCTTCTCCTCCATGTTCATCCTCTTTTTGTTTTCAACCCTTCACCCTTTCATCCAGTTTCATCCATCAACATGTTCCTCCTTTATCATCTGATAGCGATGACCTTCTAGCAGTGAGTCATCACAACACTGACAGCTCCTCCACGTTTTCCTTTGTTCCACTGCCCCTCTTTTGCCCCCATTTACCCTGTTTCATTGTCTCCTCATCCCACCTTCGCTGGCTAACCTGATAATGTCACCTCCTTGCCCTGCTCCATTAGTCTCTCATCCTGTCACTTGCTCTATCCTCCACCTCTGCCTGTGGCCATGAGGTTGTTTTCTCCTCCATATGCCGA
Source organism: Antennarius striatus (assembly GCF_040054535.1). Lineage (NCBI taxonomy): Eukaryota > Metazoa > Chordata > Actinopteri > Lophiiformes > Antennariidae > Antennarius > Antennarius striatus. The sequence goes on along the minus strand of NC_090796.1, from coordinate 10,566,696 downwards.
CACTTGTCACTTTATTTAACTACAAAATGTCTATGTGCCGTGAGACACGATGATCTCATTGCACCAACAGACATACAACTGATAAACCTAATTATCACTCATCATCTGGCACAATAACAGTTTTTCCTGAACATTTTTTATAAGTCTGGACCCATCTGAGGGGTTATGCCTCTCCAAATGGTCACCATTTCAAAATTCCCACAAAATAACCTGATTTTAGCTGTTGGGCAGTTTCCCTTTCTGATTTATTTAAATAGGATGTCCTCGTGTTTACAACCAAATGCATTTATTATTTCCAGCTTCACCATCTAATCAAAATTTAAACATACAAAATGGCTTTAATAATAAGCGCAGGGCTTCTAAATGTGCGCGCTAAACGATTACTGTGCATCTGACATTTATAGCAAACTTGAACAAATATACATACTGTTTTGATGTGAGAGGAAAGAAACCAAAAATGCTGGAAAGCACTAACTTAGAATTTGAGCGTTTTCTTTCACATCATTTTGAAAAGTGGTTGTAGCTGTCAAATAAATGCCATGGAGTTAAAAGTGCAACATCTCCTGAGTTATGGTGGGGCTTGAATGTAATATAGCATGAAAACAAAATACTCTAGTACGTATGGTAAATTGTCCTTATGCTACAGTGATTTTGTGTGTTCCCTCTGGCAACGATGCTAATCACATTAACACTTCTGATGTGCTTATGGTGTCATAGGCTCTGACAGTCCTATTTGTTTTACCATTTAGCGTACCATTAGCCTTCCATTATAGTCTCCTCCTGCTCTGGAAAAATAATTTTTGCTGGCTAACAAAAAACACATACTGATGCATCACTGCAGGAAAGTTACCATAGACTCCACATTATAGAACCTCAGTAAATTATTCTGTACCAGCCAGAATGTAACAACTAATTATATGCAGAAGTCTCACATTATTTTCCACCATTGCTGAACCCCGAATTTTATGGTTGTACTATTGCTTTAGCTCACTGTCATCACTGAATACAGTTCAGTACATAACATATTTAAGTGATGAATTTTAAAACATTACATGAATTGACACCAACATAAATCTGCTTCTGTTTTTGTCTTTCAAATTTTAACTGCATGAATGACTGTTTAAGTTTCAGGAAAACTTCATTAAAACTAGGGAAAGGTTACATTTTGTGACATCCACATGTCCTCAGCTGCTGAGTTTCACCTCTTACCTGCAAGTCAACAAGATCGTTTTACCCTCCTTGATTCATTTAGAAATTCCTCTGATCTCCATACACTGGACTAATTAGAAATCACCCTGGTCTTCTTCCGTGCTATGTATTCCTTCAGTTCTAGCTCTGATCTTCACTCCCTGCTCCCTGCTTCACTGGCTATTTTAACAGAAGGCCTGGTGTTTACTTCTCACAAGATGCTGTGATCTTGGGACCCCTTCCTTTGTGACAGACAGAGAAGTTACAGAGGTATGATGTCTTTAGAGGGAAGCACTGTCAAGATTTCAGAATACAATACTCCAATTGTATTTTCTAATGTAGCCGCAAGAAACTTGTGGAAACAAACATGGAAACAATTTGTTGAAATGAGCAGGTACAACCTATAAACATTCCTTTCTCCCAGTGAGAGGATTTTGTTTAAAGTGAGACAAAGTTTGAGTTAGTAATCTCTCTCTTCCTGAAAAGTGACTAAAATCAACCAACAGAGCAAAAGCAACACAAATAAAAAGCTACCACAATGTAACTATATACATCTGGTCTGCCCTGAAGAGTGATGAAAGAAATTCAGCAAAAAAATCTTTAAAAAAAAAATCTTAACCAATGTCATCCAGTAATCAGCCCTGCATTCAACACCTGCAAATTTCGAGTAGACATAAAGGAAACCATTAATCTACTAGAGTCTTGTTGGAGGGAATGTTACATTTTGCAATGATATTAGTAAAGCGTTGCAATTTTGAATAAAGAGAAAATGCAGTCAGTAATCAATATAACATGTGTTTTTTTTAAAACAAGTATTTCAGTAACAACTTATCCAAATGCTATATGACAAAATGTCTGATCAAATAGTAGGACATACTTGGGTGCTAAATATTACGGTTCTGAAAGTGCTCTTGAAAACATTTGCACCTTTTTTGTGCTCTGTGCTCTGAATCATACCAAATATTGACAGCCATTGGTTCCTGAAATTGGGAAAACAAGAGTGAGAGGTCAATGCCATGAGGCAAAAACTCCTGTTGGATGTCCTGCTGTCTTGCTTGTCTTCTCTTCACTTAGCTCTCCCCAGGCTTTGACCTGTTGTCACCTTTCAAAGCTGTTGGTTCCCTGTCTTCACCTTCTGAAACGATGACTGGAATCAAAATAAGCCTCAGAACAAAGTGTGAAGATCTGTTCATAAGTTCAACTGATCTTCAAGTCCTAAACAACCATCAACTCATCACTTTACTTTTATGTCTTCTATCAGATCTTCTCCACAGCACTATTTTCCCACCTACCACAAGACAAAGAAAAGTTAGGATGCTGAATCCAACAAATAAGTGCTGACTCTTTGTTTATGTCCAGTGACTAATCAAATGTTTCAGCTCGACTGTAATGCCATGATGATCAATTAGAACATTTAACCTACACGGCACTCACAGCAAGAAGGTCTTGACTTCAAATCCACCTGAAGATCCCAGCCTTTCTGTATGGAGTTTCTATTCTCCTAGTGTCTGTGTGGATGAATGGATCTATTCAGGCCTCCTTACAAGTTCATAGGTCTGGTGAGAGTCTAACCATATTTACATACAACTAATCAAGTTGTGGGCAGTATGGGGGCACAGTGGGTAGTGCTGATGCCTCACAGCAAGACAGTTTCAGGTTCAAGTCCCGCTCTGTCCGGAGTTTGCATATTCTTCCTGTGTCCATGTAAGTTCTTTCCGGGTTGTCCAGTGTCCTCCCACCTCCAAAAAATTGCACCTTAGGAGAATTGATCAGTCCAAATTGCCCTTTGGTGTGCTTGAGTGGTTGTTTGCCTTTAATGTGGCTCCACAGTGCACTGGCGCCGTGCTCGGAGTGTGCCCCGCCTCTCGCCCACAAGTCAGCTTGGATAGGCTTCAGGAACCCCCGCGACCTGTCATAAGCGGAACAAGCAGTAGATGGTAAATGACTGAACAAATTAATAAATGAATAATTAACTTGCTGCGAAAAAAGGCAAAATCTGCTACTGGTCAAAGCATAAGTGGATTTTCTTTTGAATATCTGACAAAATATCTGCTGGATAATCAAGACATCAGTTTGTAAAAATGAGTGATATGAATAACTGTGAATTGCACAACACTGCCCCCCCCCTCTCTCCAATAACCCCTTTCTTTCATTTCCTCCTTTGCCCTCACTCCTGTTACATTGACCTCCACAGTAGCAAGCTGACTGGACTCTAGCATGGCACTAACGAGATAAATGCTGATGTCAGCAGTGATGGATGGAATCCCTCGCTACCAACCCAGCATGCAATGTGGAATGTTGGAACATAGTGCCATTAATTATCATTCACAGTCAAGGCCTAAAGGGGAGACATTTGTCCCTGATGTGATCTCTCTTTTTCTCAAATGCTTTCTGCTCAGCCTTTAATGATTGCTTTCTGTCACAGAATGACACACACAAAAGACAGGATACCATTTCTCATTTTTTATTTCCTAAATCAATATTCATCTAACCTCATTGCAGAGTGACGACAAAATTGGTACAATTCAAACAAGGCTGTCAGAGACTGCAACATCCCACGACCCCCATGAATTCAAAATTTTACCCTGACTTACAGATTTTTGTGACTCTGGCTTCCTGAAAATGTTGCTTTTTGTTTTGTGATTATATCTCATCAGGTATCAGAGATGTGTACCTTTTGTTTGCCTTTTCTTTTGTCTTTCTATCGTAAATGTACAAGAGTTTAAAATTTTACCGTGACCTAGTTTTCTCAAGTTCAAGGTTATCATCTCATTTTCATCCCCTTCACTGCCCGAGTAATGTGCTTTTTCTTTCATCTTTCTATCTGCAACTATTGTGAAAATATTTGTTGGACGGATGAACACACAAACACTGACAATTACAATACATCACCACTTCACGTGATGTAACAATGTCTTCAACGTGTTGATATTTCATGGGTGAGATCAACTGATCTCTGCTTTTTCTCTAATGATCCTGTTTTTCTGTTGACATGCCATTGCATATTTAAGTTCTTCAAATGCATGTTTTTGCCATATCACTGATCATTCTTTAATTGCAAAATAACTGTTGAAGAAATTACACTTTGTATGACTGATTTATAACAGTAAGCAACTTGAGAGAAAAAGTGATTTAACAAACATAAGTCAGGATATAGTGAGTTTTTATTAACGGCGATGCAAAGTCTTAATATTAAGGGTATCTGCAGTTTCCAAGGACCATCTGCTTCAGGCAAAAAGAAATATAAAATGTTTTTATTCCATCTGCTTCTTACTATGAAAATTAAGAATGACATGAAAATACATTCTTGCTTTGAATGCCAATCAATTGTCTCCTTTCATGTGATACATTCCCTTCCTGCTTTCATCAGTGTTTTTCTCAACCATTTGAAGTAAGCTAGACTTAAACATATGCAAATCAATCCAATCAAAATGTCACTCAACCAGAGTAATCAAAAACTAAACTAAATACTACCATAATGTCCGGTAAAGGATTAAAATCGCATTATCACATTAGGACAAATCACAATTCTGCTGGCATGACATGCCAATAACATTAATCACATGCTTTAATCATGGACATACACAACGTAAACCATTTTAAATATTATACATGGTTTGCATGTTATGCAATTAGCTGAATTAAAAAACAAATATTGTCCTTTTGGTAACGCGTCCACAAAAAAAATGTCATGAACTGATGGATGTAATCTTTGGTACGTGGAAGAACATTTCCATATCTAACTCTTGCATATCTATGCATTCATTACCATTTACACAAACCCTACTCTATTATTATTATTAAAATGTGTTGTCACTATTTGACTGCTGGTGTATTATATAGTAGTGTAATTTAAGATTTCATGTCACAAATGGCAGTGATGTGGAAATCATAAATACACAAGCAGTGAAGATGCTGTCTAATCATGATCAGAACACAATAAATAACATTGTATTACAGCAAAGTCTAAATAACTTCAGAAGAACAGATGTGGTCTGATGAAAATTGACATAAACAGCAATAAATGATCATTAGGCAATTCATCACACCATGCTCCCAAAGATGCTGGATCCCAGCAGGGTAACCTTCTCTATGTTAAAACACCCAAGAGGGGAATCTTCTTTCACATTTACCCAGACGATTACCCATACAATCACCTCCTAATCCTAATCAAACACAGCACAGGCTGCGGTCGCCCTTTCCCCCTTCCTGATAATGAAGCTCCCCAGCACCCCCTGCTGAGACGATGCTGATTAAACTCCCATTCAGTCTTGTTTATTAGTTCATGCCTCCTGTGAATCCATTCTGTAGCACCAGGGTTCATCATTGGGGTTCTTCCAAGTTCCAAGGAAACCAATAAGCACCACAGGACCCAGTGCATGAGAAGGGCTATTATGGGTGAAAATAAATCTTGACTATAGTCTCTTACAATGAGCATGACAGCTGAAGTGTGCACAAATTTTCACTCCAGACACGCATCTAGCTGCTTTACAGAAATAAGAAAACAAATCAACAAAATAATCTGCAATTGAAACACAATGGTCCTTTTCATATATGTTTTAGAATAGGAATCTTCAGTTAAAATACAGAAACATGATGTGAAAACTGTCAAGTGTGGGTGTTCCAGTCAAGTATAAACCATTCTGATGGGACATTCTGAGCTTGGCTATGTCATAAATGTACTACAAAATAAAATCAGTGGTTTGTCTTTTCTTTTTTTTCTTTTTTGAAAGATTGTTTTGGTTGAAAAGCTCCTTCATGCTGTGTGATGCAATCAACAGTGTATTGTTGCCAATGTAAAGAGTATTTCATGTTAGCAAGTCAGCACAAAGTTATGTTTTATTAAGGACAAGCAATTCTAGTTCACAAAAAAAGGCAGCTAAAATATTATAATGTTAATAGGGAAATATGGTGATTGGAAGAGAAGGTGGTGTTATAATCAGCTTCATTAATAATTAAATGATTCTCAGTCGATCTATGATCAAAGCAAGTGTGTTAAGTGTGCATTTATTCCACATAAGTTAAATGAGTGCTTAAGATTAAGAAATATAAAATAATTTCATTAATACAATGAAACTTTGGAAAACGCTTAATTAAGAGGTTATTGGTTGTTATGTTCTGACACTACATTGTTATTATTAAGGAAAAGAAGAAGATTAATATTTATATTAATATCCAGAAAACTACAGACCCAAAAATTTAGATGACCCGATCTTTATTTTTCTTAATCAATATATGGCTTTCTTTCTGACAATTCAAAGCTGTGAAATTAAGAATTGATTGATCCTGTATAAACTTTAAGAAAGGTTATACTCCAAGACACCTCAACGTTTTCTGTGTTTCAATGCATCTGTTTTCTGATGAGCTAAGAATAAATTTGACTTCCTCCATCATGTCCAGTGGTCTTTGTTAGGAATAATGTGATGCCTTGTTTTAATGAAATCATGTAATAACGTTGAGAGTATTGGAAAAAAAAAAAAAACCCAAAATGGCCTCCAATTCTATGATCGTACCAGCATTGCCTTGCTTACCGGATCAAGCTGTTGCACTGAGAATTTTTCAACAGTGTGACCCTCAGAGCTGGAGGAGGCCGTGGAGAAGTGATTCAGTCCTCTTTTACAGTTCAGCAGGAGACATGGAACACTTCAACTCCAACAGGGCCTCTGACAAAGTCTTAAGGGTAGCACAACAGTTGCTCATCAGACAAGGAGCAACATGATCTTCATGTTGAAGCTGTGTTTATTTTCCCTTTCTTGGTCTCCCAACTTTTGGCCGAAACATCTACTGTAGCTAAAAAGAACTTCATGATTCTGAACAATAAAGTGGAAGAAGTTTTGCTGAGGTTGATGATTTTGATTATACAATGTTCGCCTCCTCGCGTCTGAGTATCAGGTGGAACAAGATAGACAAGATAATCACGTTGAGATGAGAGGTCAGCTTGACACTGGAACAGGTGAGGATGGTTGCAGGATAGCTGAAGGAACAGGTGAGGTTAGGAATGAAATGTGTGAAACAGGTAGAGTGATGGGTGAGTGTGTGAAAGTGTTCAGTGAGGCGGAGCCCAGCCAGATAAGGAGGCGAGCTGCGAATTTTTATTTGTCTCTATACAACAGCTGAGCATCAGGACAAGCAGCTCCACTATATGTTTTACCGCTCTCTGGTTTTGAGTAAAACTGTCCTTTGGCATCATCATGAGTTTAGACTACACCAATAAAATGAGAGGCAGAAATGATTTTTAACCACACTGAGCTCAGCACCATAAGTGACATTTTTCCATCAGGGCTGCCAATACTTTTTGTGTCTCTAAATATAACAGTCTGCTTTTATTTAGAATTTCTTGTCTCATGTTACCCAATCGTTTTCTGGCAGCAGACAAAAAAATGTTGTATTTGATGTAGCACCCCCATCAGGTAAATCGGAAAAATGTTGAGCAACATCGTACATTTCAGAAGTTGGAATCTGATCAGGAATGCTTTCATATCTTCTTCAGAGGGGCAGGGAGAAATTATGTTATTTGATGTTTTTCGACAATTACCCATTTTCTTTCATTTATAAAACCTCTTTCCGTCCAGGCATTGCGGCTAAAATGCGCTCCAAGGCAAGGCCAAGTCTGCCAGGATTTATCAGAATCAGATTTTCAAATATCACCACATATATTTTTCAGAGAAAGTGTGGACATAAAACTAAACTCCCTGCAAACATTAGCTTCCTCAGATATCCAGATCAGGATGCAGGACGTCCACCTTCCTGGACTTATGCGTCAGATAAAAGGTCTTGTTACAGCACTTCGACTGTCACAAGAGAGCAGGGAAGACGAGTGACAAACACAGCAAAACGGCTGGTGATCAATAATCAACAGGGAGGAGGAGGTTCAACACAACATGTTCAGACTGAGGCATTAAAATTTCATGCGTCTCCATGGGCTCCAGGCTGGAGGTGAAAAATCAGAACCTGCACAGAGGTATGTTTTTGTGTGTCTGAAACTTGCTGTGTGTATTTACTTTCAACACACGCATTTTATATTTCAGCAGTTGAGACAACTCATTGACATTCCTTTCCCATTGTTGTGTGAATATTAGTTGAAAGCTGGTAGTATTTGACAGGAGAGAAAATCAGATATTTGAAAACAGCTGATTGGCATACTGTTGCATATCAATCCTGGCTGCTCTTACATGTCCACATTATTCAGATACAGTAACTGTAAAGCTGAACAATGTAGAGATTCAAAGTGTTCAGTGTTTAACATATTAGCTTTGTTCCGAGTCAGATGCTGCATCATTTTGACCTGGTTTGCAGTCTAACCAGGTTCCTAGAGTTTCCAAAAACAGGAAGCCTTTGTCCACCCTCAAAAACTTTTCAAAGTTTTGAGGGTGGACACTTTACATACATTTTAGAGTAGGTTTAGAACTTTACCTGGCTTTGGTTCATGTTAACCCCTTGTTATGCTACTACAAGCTCAAGAAATGCTCCCCGCATGTCTGTGGAAACATAATTATTTTTTGTCATGAAACCTTAAATGTTCTTTGTGCACTAGTCACAGGGAATGACATCTTCCTGTTTATCTCATCTATCCCTTGTCTCCTCAGCATTCTTTCTGTCATCCTTTTGCTGTTCTGCTGGAAATGGAAACATTACTTCTTTTGTTTTCTACTAAGCAAAACCACCTTTGTCTTAATTTTCCGACAGTGCTGTCCACAGAGAGAATTCTGAACACCTTCATCAGCCTCCTACAGAGCCAATTGACAGGCTGCACAGCTGCTCCAATAAAAGGCTGGTTTTTAAGGCTTCAAATTTTCATGCAAACAAAATCAATAAGGACAAGAAAAAAATATGGCATTAAAGCAGCTGTTCCCTGAAAAAGAACTCTACTGAGGAGACACCAGAGTCAGGAATGATGGATAAAATCAGTGCCTTAATTGCCACCAGAGGCAGATCAAAGGGAATAAGGAACAAAAGATCAGCACCCCCCTAGTGAGAACAGCTAGAATGGAGGCAAACAATCTCTGAGACTGAATTAGACCAGTTTGTAGGCAAGCACATCAGCAAACCAATTAGGCCAGGTGCATTTCTCAAAAATGCAATACAAATAAAGTGAAATAAAATAAATAAAATTCAGAAATAAAATAAGGCTGAGTCTCAAATAGGTACACAAGCAGACTCAATCAAAATGAATACTAAAGCTGACTCAATACAGCAATTCAAAATGAATAGTATAACATGTCTCTAAATCAGGTAACATCGATAGCAAAATGCCAACAGGCTTTTCCTTTAAAAGGGTAAGCTAACGTTACAGGAACTGACAACAAACAATTCAATTGTCCTTGATATTTTTGCATTTAAATGATACGATAGGCTGGAGCTGCTTCGGTGATATGAAAATTCTCTTTTACAAAAGGTACAAATAATAACAATAATAATAATAATAAATAATAATAATAATAATAATGATAATAATGGATTAGATTCATATAGCGCTTTCTCAAAGACGCCTTACATCGGATCTATTATTCATTCACTCCTCATTCATACTTGGTGATGGTAAGCTACGTGTGTAGCCACAGCTGCCTTGCGGCAGACAGATGGAGGCGTCTACAGCGCAGATTGGCAGCGCAGAAGCACTGCATTTTTGTTGATAGTCCCGTCTGTGTTCTTTTTAGAAATAAACTATCCGCCCAAAGGTCCAAGTTAGCTTGCCTCGCTCTCCTGTGTCATGTCCATCTCTGTTTTCAGTCACCCTGCTTTTGACTAGTGGCGGAGGTAGGAAGTGACATCACTGCAGCCTACTGTAGTTTTAGAACAAACTACAGTACGGAGACTGCACTGCTAAAAGTCACAAATGACCTTTTATCAGCATCAGATAGAGGTCTTCTGTCTGTTCTAGTCTTATTAGACTTGAGTGCAGCATCCAATACTGTTGACTATAATATTCTTTGAAGGAGATTGGAAGAAGAAGTTGGGATTAAAAAGTCAGCACTAGACTGGTTTAGGTCATATCTGTACGACCGATTTCAGTTTGTCTATGTAAATAATAAATCTTCAGATCAAGGGACTGTCACTTGTGGAGTACCCCAAGGATCTGTTCTGGGGTCAATTCTCTATATGTTACCATTAGGAAATATCATAAGGAAACATAATATTAATTTTTACTGTTATGCTGATGATACTCAATTATATCTATTAATTAAAACAAATGAATCTGATCAGCTAATTAAATTGGAAACCTGCCTCAGGGATATTAAATCCTGGATGCTTCACAATTTCTTAATGTTAAACAGTAACAAAACTGAAGTCTTTGTTATTGGGCCGAAGCATCTTAGAGATGATTTCTCTAACATTGCAATTCACTTAGATGGCATTGCTCTATCCGCCACCAACGAAATCAGGAACTTGGGAGTGATTTTTGATCAAGATCTGTCCTTTTATTCTCATATCAAGTCTGTATCCCGGACAGCCTTCTTTCACTTGCGAAATATTGCTAAAGTTAGAAATTTCTTATCCTTTAAAGACGCAGAGAAAATCATTCATGCCTTTGTTACTTCTAGACTGGATTACTACAATTCCTTATCGGGCTGTTCTAGCTACTTTATTAGGACTCTACAGTTAGTTCAGAATGCAGCTGCCTGCTTACTGACTCGAACTGGGAGGAGAGAGAACATCTCTCCTGTCCTAGCGTCACTTCATTAGCTCCTGATTAATTATAGAATTCAATTCAAAGTCCTCATGATCACATGTAAAGCTCTCCACTGTATGGCTCCGTCTTACATTGAAGATCTTATTGAAGTGTATCACCCCCCCAGGGCCCCTTCGATCCGAAGATGCTGGATTTCTGGTTACCCGTCGTGATTTTAAGAGTAGAACAGGAGGCAGAAGCTTCAGCTATCTGGCCCCTCTACTCTGGAACAATCTCCCAGCTTCGGTCCGGGGGGCAGACTTCCTTAGCTTATTTAAGAGTAGACTAAAAACCCTCCTCTTTGATAGAGCCTACCATTGAAATAACACACACCCCAGTAGATCTGCTGCTATAGGCCGAGGCTGCTGAGGGTATTTTTCTCCGTCTCTCTCGTTAAAAGGAGATACTCTGGAGCTTCTGTCACAATTACACTCTTTGTCTGCACAATACTGCCGCTGTCTTTGTGCCTCTGTTCCACAGGTGAACACGCACTATGGACATGAAACTCAAACTTGACTATCTGCCACTCTCTGTCTCTCTCTCTCTCTCTCTCCCTCTTTCTCTCTCTGTCTCTCTCTCTCTCTCTCTCTCTCTCTCTCTCTCTCTCTCTCTCTCTCTCTCTCTGCCTCTTTCCTTGACCTATCTCTGTCCCCAGTGTATTTCTCTTTCCCAACCAACAGGTCAAGGTGGATGACCTCCTTCCAGAGCCTGGGTCCTGCCCGGAGTTTCTTCCTTAATGAGGGAGTTTTTCCCCGCCACCGTCGCTTATGCTTGCTCTGGAGGGCATTGTTGGCTTTCTATCTGTAAAACGCTTTGAAATATCTTCAGATGTGATTAAACCCTATATAACTAAAAGTTGATTGATTGATTGATTGATTGATTGATTGATTGATTGATTGATTGGTTGACTTAAACAGGTCCCTCAATGGGCTAAATTTGCCACTCGCGATTAATTGCGTTAATTTTAATAGCACGTTAATTTGCAGCGTAATTAATTAATCTATTTACCGCGTTAAAGTGACAGCCCTATTATATACCTTTTTTAGCAGATTTTTACACTGCTTCCTACATTTGTTTTTCTGCTCTTAAATTATTGTAACAGATCTGATATTAATTGGTGATTGTTTCTGGTCAAGTTTATTGGATGACTCACTCTAGAGTAGTTTGGACAAATCAGTTACAAAACTGAAACATCCACAAACACCAGATGACATTCCCACACAAGCTTAAAAATGAAATGAAATAAAACAAAATGTATTTCCAGCAATTATGACATGGCTTGGATAATTTCCTGTACCTGCAATTCTCTCATATAAAACATTCATTCATTCATTCATTCCATCCATCTTCTAAACACGCTTCATTCGCTGTTGCGAATCGCAGAGTGCTGGAGCCTATGCCAGCCGACTGGGGGTGTGAGGCAGGGGACACTCTGAGCGTGACGCCATTGCACCGTGGAACCACACAGAGATACAGACAAACATGCACACACACACACACACACACACACACACACACACACACACACACACACACACACACACACACACACACACACCTACAGTAAATTTGGGGCCGGCTAATTAATGTGAAGCACATGTTTTTGGAGGTGGAAAGAAGCCAGAGAACCCAGAGAGAATGCTACAAATATAATGTGACAAAAATTCAATTTCACGATATTAAAGTAATATCGGCAATCTTGCTAACATTGATAGGTGTTATTCTGGTGGATAATGAGTCAGCTACCTTTACTTTGTTTACTTTTTAAGAAGCAGACCTTCTTTTATGTAAGTAAAGAAAGTAAGTCTATGGAATTGTAAAGGGTCTAAAATGATCTTCCACAACTAGAGTATTATAACAGTATTTGCTCTACACATTCAGGATTGTAAATCCTCTAGAATGTCCAGAAAACCTTGTTTACATTATCTTGCTACAGAAACCATCGTGGACTGAACAGAGGCAGGAAAAATTAGTCGTAATTCTCTGGTGGGAAACGTGTGAGTACTGCTAACATGTTTCCTGTAAGTGAACCGTCCCAGAAAACTAAAAAATTAATATCTATATTCCAAATTAATTAAGAGCCTGGAGAAAAATAACGGTACACTACCTTCACAGTTATTTCAGAGTCAGACATAACAACATGTTAATTTATACATCTTATACTCTTATAGATAATATTAATGGTTATGACAAATTAATGCCTGAAGGCAAGGATGCTTGTTAGCCTTCAAGATATTCAGAACCACAAAGCAGCAGAGTCAGCTATATATGGAGGCCTAGTCTTCCTGAAAATACAGAAATATAGCTTACAGCTACAGAAGAGGTCCCCCAAATTTGATTCCCATATTAAGAGCCTAAGGAAACAGAACAAAAATGTAATAGTATCCTACCAAAACAGCAGTAAATGCACAGGTGCTGAGTGAGCATGGAACAAATTTTAAATTCTTAGCCAATTACCAGTTGTTATGAACCTTTTGGGGTGAGCTGCACTGCCACAAGCCATGTTTAAATTCATATTAGCCACAGTAGCAAATGCATATCTATATTTCATGGAATAAATCTCAAGGCAATTTCTCCCTGTCTCCAAGTCTACACAAGTTCTTCAATACAACAAGTTGTTAAGTGCAAAATAATGTTCTCTGTGACTGTGCAGTCAATATTTTAGTTTAGAGCGAGGCACTCACCAGCATGTCAAGTCATGTCGGTGACTGACTTAATGTTGCTGTGTCAGGTGTTTTTGTTGTTTATATTCAGATAAATCTATTATTAGCATAAATGAAGTCATCAAACAAGAGAGATAATTCCAACCCAAAGACAGATCAGTTCACAAATCTTCATAGATGATCTCAGAACTCCCAGATTTCTGAAAGAAAGCTCAGAAGAAAAAGTTTTTATGTTGCTATGAAGGAACTGGAGCGTTCCCATGGACACTGGTCTATAATATATCAATGTTGTACATAATGTACATAATGTAAATATTACAATATTTGGTGTGTACATCTGACATATTTGTAGTGTAGAGAGCCACTACAGAAGTAGAGGTTAGAAGCCTTGGCAGTAAAAAAAGAAAATTAAGCTGCACCCTGTATCATTTATGAGGCTGCAGATGAAACCTCAGACAGATGTGCTGTCATAGTGAGGGAGCGATGCCTCTGCCATTTGCCTCTTGGTGTTGTGAGAGGAAGAAAAAGTCCCTTCAGCCTCACAAAAACACATCCTCATGAGTCATAGACACATGCTGTTTGTCAAGCTTCAAATGACACTAAAGCTGCGTTTTATCATGATGAGACCTCTGCAAATCAAATATTTGTGTGTTGCAAGTATAAATGCATGAACTCATCATCTGGTGAAAACTCTCATTGCTTAATTTATTATAATTCCCAATGGTGCAAGCCCAGATCTGGATCATCATTGCATCTGTCATTTGCTTAAGTTTTACAGTATCTCTATTCTTTGTGTTGTCTTTGAGTGAAAGAAAAAATTGTAATGGAAACTGGTGTGTCTTGATTTAGATAATGGTGCTGCAAGTTTTAAATTCCATTCATGTATTTGTTTGAGCTCACAGTGACTTACTGACATTTATCATAAAGATTTGAACATAGAAACAATTTAAGTTTGCAGTTGCTAAGCTTTAACTACATAGCTTGATAATTATACTGATTTGTTTGCTGCATAATTAGATTAATCAGTCTGTTATTGTGTTCACGCTGATGGTTTTGTACTTCACCACAAAGCAAACTGCCTGTTAGATCTTGTAGCAGCACCATAAATGCATTTTCTGGTTGTGTCTCCTGTGGAAAGGCAATGCATTTGGAAACTTTTTTTAATCTTTACAACTTTAACAGTACTCCTACACTTCAAAAAACCTGAATGACACAATGAGACAGAGAGGGAATGAGAAGGAGCATCACAGGTTCATCATCAATTAACCATAGGAACTGGGATAATTATTTTTCACTCGATTGTAGTCTCTCAAAATCAATTATTCCATTTAAGAACCTATAAGCGGTCCTATTAATTGGCCAAATAGATTCTTCAGTCCATATCCAGTGTTCTTTATTTTATCCTGTTAGCAGTGACACAGCTATTGGTTTCAAATGACACAGACATAAGGAGCAATTTATTGTCTCATTCATCTAATCAAGGAAACAACTAATTCTATGAAGCTACGTTTAGCAGTCAGGAAGGCTGCGTCAATTCCATCTCTTGAAACAGATGCTTATAATCAATTGTACATGTTAGATAAGAAGATACCACATTAAAATCAGTCTTGTTGAATCACTAAAGAACAATAGGTGTGAAAGATGAATTAACAAAATCTGATTAGCTGGTTGATATATAATTGCTCTGATAAATTCAGGAATATTTCTACACAGTGCTGTGTCTGGTCTATGTCTTCAATATCAGGTTGAACCTCCTACACTCTTCTAATTGGCCTGTCCTTCCACCCTGTAGCACACTGCCTCTATTTCTTAAACTATTCTTCCACTTGCGTTTTGTCTGAGGCCCATTTTATAAATTCCAAGGACTTTGCTCCCATGTGATCTTTTCTATATGAGACTGCTTAGTTTGCAATTTTTTGTTTCATTCTATTTCCTTTCTTCTTCCTTCTTCAATAATTTACTCAATTCAATTTATTTTTCTAATTAGTTTATATCGAGCCTTGTCATGCAAAAACAATTCACATCCACAGATAGACTAAAAGTTGTAAGACCTGGTTCAAAGTTACTGTATTGTAGTTAAATAAAAGCATAAAAGCTATGTGTTTAATTAGCAGTTTGAATCATATAACTAATATTTGAAATTAAAACAATGATTACATTTTCTCTGCTTATCTGCTGTGAAATGACTTGTTGACCGAATAAAAGGTATTTTGGTTATGCATGACAGTACAATGGAGCTTCAGACGGACATGATTGGAGTGACATTAGCGCTAACATGGGTATTCTGGTGAAGAGGGAAGTCGGTCAGAAAGCAGAGCTTTTTATTTTCCTATCACGCTGCATTTGAGTCCTATGTGGTTATGGGCTGACAGATGGAGATTGTGGAAACAAGCAGCCAAAGTTAACAACCTCCATAGGTTGTCTTGGCTTAGCCTTAGAGATAAAGCACCTTAACATCCAAGGCTCCAACAGCACTGCTTCTGGCATCTGATTATGATGCCTTCTTTGCTGCCTCTATTTGAAGGGTTTCTGGGCATGCTAAAAGGGACGAGACCCTTGGGTAGATTTAGAACTTGCTGAGGGAGTTACATATTTTGTCTGGTGCTGTTTAACTTGCTGTCAAAGTCAAAGAAGGTGAAGAAAACAGATTGATAGGTGAATGGAGACCAAAAAGGAATTGCTGATAGTGACCAACAGGAAACTTAAAGAAAAAGAATCTGCTGCGTAAAACCATTATGTGACCTACTGTACATAATGGCAGTTAGAATATATTCAGAAGATCATTTATAACAAGAAATTGAACTTATTATTAAGCATAACATGTTGTCTGGATATTGGAGAGACAAGCAAAAACTGACTGCCCACCTCCAAGGCAATTCATTCATTCATTTTCTCAACCAGCTTCATTCGCAACTCAGGTCGCAGCGCCAGTGCACCACGGGGCTACACACAGACACACGCACACACACTCATTCCTATTCGGGACCTGCCAATTAACCTGAAGCGTGTGTTATTTGGATGTGGGAGGAAGTCGGGGAACCCGGAGAACCCACGCAGGCACGGGGAGAACATGCAAATTCCGTACAGAGCGGGACTCGAACCCGGAACCGCCATGCGGTGCAGTGACAGCGCTACCCACTGCACCACCGTGCCGCCCCAAGATAATTCAATTCAATTCAATCTGATTCAATGCAATGCCATTCTATTCAATTCAATTCAAAAATGAGAGAAGTCCTGCATGCATTTATTGGCCAACTGGAGTGTTTGTTACCCGTGCGTGCCATGTAATTTTGTTTCATCTTATGTGTAACAGTGTGTTTTTGTATCATGACAAGGCTAACTTTTTCATTACTCTTTCATCAGTGTTTCATTTTAGCATGACCCACTGACCTCGAATTTAGTAAAAACTTAACACTGATTGATAAGTTTTCTCTTTACTGAAGAGCAGAGTCCCAACAAAAGAGATGAAACTCTTTCATCCCGATGTCTTCATAATTATTGGTTCTTCCAGTTGAGGAAACAAGAGCTGGCTGTGTGTGTGTGTGTGTGTGTGTGTGTGTGTGTGTGTGTGTGCGTGCGTGCGTGCGTGCGTGTGTGTGTGTGTGTGGCTGAATTCAAGCTCACTATCCAGGAAGTAGAATTTATCATGGTGAGTAGTGCTGACTGAGCATTAGGGTAGGCTGCGGGGGGTTTCTCCTCCAGCATAGGGAGCTGATAGAACCCATTTGTCATGCAAGGAGGGCGGCTTGATCTACTAACCCACTCCCTGAATGTAAAATTAATGAAAATAGGCGTGCATGTTGGAATACAACCAAATGAAACTTCAGGTCAATACAGCAGACTCTCAGTGCCACCATGAGAATGAGAGTGTAGTGCAGTTTGGTGAAAAGAAACACAGACTGCCTTCAAGGCACTTGCAGAACATCGTCAGGCTAAAAGCATTGCCTAAATAGTGGGTGAAAAAATATAAAAGTGTCAGTCCTATTCAGGACTCTAGTTTTAAACAAAGTGTCAGTGAGAAAATATTTTTGTGGAAAAGTACTGAGGGAGTCAGAGAAGTTGGAGGCAGCCAGAGGCAGAGACTGTCACTGAGATCAGTCACCTGCTGTAAAGTGCCCTGTCAGTTCAGTGTTTCAAATCAAATGATGAATACTTTTAGAAACACATTCTGATGTCTGAGAGTCAATAAAAATGTAACTCTTGGACAAAGATCCAAAAAACCATGTTAACTAATTTGATTCGAATCATCAAAATGAAAACATGCTCACAGTGACAATGCTACCATTGTTTAACATTGCATACTAGCATTAGCTAATTAACAGTTAACACAAATGTTGCTGCTCTTTTTTAGCTATCGTACTACAAACTTATTATGGAGGTTGCTCCTTCCTCCAACTCAATCCCTTCATTTTAATTAATATTTTTGTGGAAAAACTGCAGTATATAATAACTCACTATTTGTATAGAGAAAGGTCAACATCAGCCTTTTGAAGGAAAATCAAGAAAATAAAGGTCCTGAAAATGTTATATAATCCAGGGACTCTTCACTGAAGGTGAAAATGTATTATTTTATCTGAGCTTGTGGTTACCCAGTTGTCATGGACAATAATAATATAAAAAATCTTGCATTGAAGTACCTTATTTTCCTGGGTCAAGAATAAGACTTTTTTTTTTTTGTATTATTCATAGTTACAGAAAAGTCGAAAGGGCTGATTAAAATTGTGGTTTTAAAATAAAAGTATTCTTTACCATTACACTGTTCCTATATTCCTGGAAGGTATGAATGAATAAAATTCTGCTGGAGCATTATTATTGATAAGTTGGTGTGTTGATCATTAGTCAACATACGGGCTGCTTCTGAGGTGTTGACACCTATGAAAATAATTGGATGTACTGAATCATTGATAACATTTTCAACACTGCCTGGGGCAATGAGATGGGATTCACACACACACACACACACACACACACACACACACACACACACACACACACACACACACACACACACACACACACACGTACACACACACACACACACACACACACACACACACACACACACACACGTGTTTATGTAATATTCAAAGAAATTAATAAAATAATGATAAAAAGCATCCACAAAGAGTGTTAAAAACTTTTTAAAGGGTTTTATGATGCTTATAACTGAATATGACTGAAATGTCTAAATTAAAGACGAGGAAGCACAAGACTTGTGACTATAAATGGAATTTTCTTTACCAAGCAAACAAAAATTCAGAGGTAGATGTTTCACAACTTAAAATATGGTCGGTACAAATGGTCTGATTTAGAGCCTGAGCTACTGATGTCTGTAAAGATCTATAACATGACATTTTCTGAATGAATGAAGCCAAAATATTTCGATCACCGCCTGCTGGTTGGCCACTGTCCAATGGGCATAGACCATTCTCAGTGCCTGTTAGCTGAAAGGACAAGGGCTAAACTAAAAGTTTTATCTCGTATCAGGGTTTCCTCAAAGATGGCATCTCATGTTATGTAGTTCATAACACCCTAATGAATGTTCAAGTTCAATTTCTGTGAGCTGAAGAACTCTGCCCTCTTCAACTGGAAATCAGGCGGCAATATATTCACTTGTTGACTGCAATATTAATTATGCACTGATTTGACAGCAGTGCTGGAATTCAACAGGGGTCCAGGGTTATAAGATGTAAAGTTGTGAACACTGTGTTTTTTCACACCACCGGTTCTCACTGTCAGTGTTTGGGTTCCTAACATTGTGGGAAATTGTGTGATTGAAATTTAGCTCAGCCACTTGATTCTCCCAGTTCATTGGCTTCAGTCCTGGATGACTGCACTGTCTCATGGTCTGGGACACAGCGTAATTACAACAAAGCCAGTCTGGATTATTCTCTATAATTACTTCCTGGTGTTTTCTTGTGGTAAACCATCTATTTAAACGCAGCATTAATGAACGGTTCTCATTGTTCTCAGTTGACAGTCATAAAAAATAGAAGATCCAGACAAACTATTAAAGGAGAGCCTGTTATGTAAATGTTATTATTTATTTACAATTACGTATTTACAATTGTATGTAATGAAATACTGTTTTTAATGATTCTTCAAACATTTTGTTTTCTGACGTAAGTATATATTTGTCACCATCCATCCATCCATCCATCCATCCATCCATCCATCCATCCATCTTCAACCACTTATCTGGGGCCGGGTCGCGGTGGCAACAGTCACAGGAGGGGTGCCCATACTTCCCTCTCCCCAGACACCTCTTCCAGCTCCTCCGGGGGGGATCCTGAGGCGTTCCTAGGCCAGCCGAGAGACATAGTCCCTGCAGCATGTCCTAGGTCTTCCCCAAGCCTGGAACAGCTCCCAGGGAGGCGTCCAGGAGGCATCCGGAACAGATGCCCGTGCCACCTCAGCTGGCTCTGCTCGAGGTGGAGGAGCAGCGGCTCTATTCCAAGCGCCTCCCTGGTGATTGAGCCCCTCACCCTATCTCTAAGGGTGTGCCCAGCCACTTGACGGAGGAAATTCATTATAGCCGCTTTTATCCAGGATCTTGTCCTTTTGGTCATGATACAAAGCTCGTGACCACAGGTGAGAGTAGGAACATAGACTGACCGGTAAATTGAGAGCTTCGCCTTGCTACTCAGAAATTTCTTCACCACGACAGACCTATACAGCAACCGCATCACTGCGGTAGCTGCACCGATCCGTCTGTCAATATCACATTCCATCCTTCCCTCACTCATGAACAACCCCCCTAGGAATTTAAACTCCTCCACTTGGGGTAAAGACTCTCCACCAACCTGAATAGGGCACATCACCCTTTTCCGGTCGAGAACCCTGGCCTCAGATATAGAGGGGACTGATCCTCATCCTACTTGCATCACATTCAGCTGCAAACTGTCCTAGTGCATGCTGAAGGTCCAGCTTTGATGAGGCCAACAGGACAATATCGTCCGAAAAAAGCAGAGATGAAATCCTTTGGTCCCCTTGGTTCTGTTCATAATCTTTATGGGCAGAATTTCTAGGCGCAGCAAGGATCGGGAGGGAGTCCGGTTTTGGGACCAAATGTATATTTGTCTCATCTAACTAAAATAAAAATCCCAGAGCAAGTTACTGTGATACATAGATGAATTCCTTCACAAAATCACACCTAATCAGGAAAAACATGCATCTAGGGAAAAATAGGTCATGTTGGACCGTAGTGATGGCACGCCCGGGGTGCAGCGGCTCTGGACCAACTATCCATCTGGCCTTGAAATTTCGTTTTACCATCCCTGTGTGTGTATAATGGCAAATTATAAGAAAGTTGGACTTTGTTTTTTTTGACTAATGACTTCAAATACAAAACTGGATGATCCAACATTGCTTTCCTATCTGTAGAGTTGTCTCCACAAACGACCGACAGACAGACGGATGGACGGGCGGACGGACGGATGGACGACCGACCGACAGACAGTATAAAATTAAAATATAAACAGTATAAAATTAAAATATTAACAGTATAAAATAAAATAAAATCCATTCAACCACGTGCTGACCCCACCACCTTCCCCCCACTCCTCCTCAGAGAGTCATTATACCCCCTGATGGCACGGGGCACGAAGGAGGACCTCAGCCTCTCTGTGGAGGCGCTGTGACAGTAGACTGCTGCTGAAGGTGCTTCTCTGCTGGGAGAAGGTGGTGTGCAGGGGGTGGCTGGTGTTGTTCATGATAGCCCTGACTTTGGACATGGTCCTGCTCTCCAGAAGCATCTCCACAGAGTCCAGGCTCAGCCCAACCACTGAGCCCACTCTGTAGATGAGTCTGTTAAGACGGTCCATATCTCTTTTCCTGGCCCCGCCACCCCAATACATAATGGCATATGACAGCACACTGGAAACTACGGTTTGATAGAACATGAGAAGGAGCTCAGGACAGATGTTGAAGGAGGCCAGCCTCCTCAGGAAGTACATCCTGCTCTGCCCCTTCTTGCACACATAGTTGAGTGACCATTCCAGTTTGCTATCCAGCTGCAGTCCCTGGTACTTATAGTTTCCTACCACCTCCAACTCACTGCCCTCGATGATCACTGGCTGTGGAGAGGGAGGTGCCCGCCGGAAATCCAGCATCATCTCCTTCGTCTTGGAGACATTGAGCTGGAGCTGGTTCTCCTGGCACCACTCCACAAAGTAAGCAACCATTGTCCTATACTCCCCATCATCACCCTCCCGGATACATGCCCAGTGGCAGTGTCATCGGAGTACTTCTGTATGTGGCATGTATCCCAGTTGTGCTTGAAGTCCGATGTGTAGAGGGCAAAGAGAGTGGGGGAGAGTATGGTCCCCTGTAGTGCCCCCGTGCTGCTGGTCACGATAGAAGACAAACAGTCCCCCATACGAATGTATTGGAGTCTGGCCTTTAGGCAGTCCATGATCCAGTTCATGAGGTAGGAGTCCGCAGCCATGGAGGTCAGTTTATCCTAAAGGAGCCGGAGCTGGATGGTGTTGAAGGCGCTCGAAAAGTCAAAGAAGAGCACCCTGATGGCACAGTCCCCGGCATCCAAGTAGGAGAGCACATGGTGGAGGAGGTACAAGACAGCATCGTCAACCCCAACCTTGGCCTGATAGGCAAACTGGAGAGGGTCCATTGCACCCTGCACCTGTGGACGCATGAGCTCCAGGACCAGTCGCTCTAGGGTCCACATTACATGGGAGGTAAGAGCGACCGGTCGGTGGTCGTTGAGCTCAGTAAGGCATCTTTTTTTGGGTACAGGGAAGATGCAGGAGGTCTTCCATAGTGACGGGACCCTCCCCAGCCACAGACTGAGGTTGAACCATCGCTGCAGGGGGTCCCCTAGTTCTGAAGCACAGGCTCGTAGGAGTCTGGTCCAGCTGCCTTATAGGGACGGAGCCTCTGCAGCGTTGTCGTCACCAGGTCAGCAGTGATGACGGTCTCGGTTGTGGTGGGAGCAGGAGATCGTGGCAAGTTTGGAAGTTCAGTGGTTGAGGTGGGGCCATTGACCTTCGCAGCTCTTGGCGTGGGCTCAGGATAAGTGGTAGGGGTGGAAGGAGAGGAAGCACAGGAGGAGGGAGCATCAGTGGAGTGGTCTGCAGGGCCGGGAGAGGCCTGGGACGAGGAGCTGAGGGTGGTGGAGGAGCTGAACCGATTGAAAAAGCTGTTAAGTTCATTCGCTCGTTACCTATTCCCCTCCACAGTTCTGTGCCCTTTCCCATGTCCGGTGATGGTTCTCATCCCATTCAATACCTCCCACACCTGGTTGCGCCCCAGCTGCTTCTCCAACTTCCTCCCGTACGCCTCCTTGGCCTCCCTCAGGCAGAGTCTCACTTCCTGCTGGGCCTTCCTCATCTCCTCCTCATTCTTGCTCCTGAATGCCCGCTTCTTCCTGTTTAGGATAGCCTTGACTTCCTTTGTTACCCAGGGTTTTGTTGTGGTAACACCTGACTGTCCTGACAGGGGCCACGGTGTCCACACAGAAGTTTATGTAGTCTGTAAAACACTGAGCTGCCCCCTCAACGTCCTCCCCATGTGAGCCCACAGTGACATCCCAGTCGGTGGTTAGGCAGCTGTCCCTCAGCATTTAATGGTTATTAATGTGAAAAGAAAAGAGAAATGAGCAAACTGAGGTTGTGCCCATATAGCATTTTGTTAGTTTACACAGCAATGGAAATCATGACATTTACACTGGAATGAGCAAAACTGTAACAAAAGTTGTTGTTTTTTTGTTATAGCCCTGTACACACTTAATGGCCCTTGCCAGTATATTCACATTGTGCTGTTATCCTGTGGACAGATAGCAGAGGGTTCAAAGGGTCAACACTAATTATAAATCGGGTGCTTTACCGAAAAACACAGGACAATTTTGATCACCAGCATTGTAAAACAGAGAGCCAACACATTCTTTAGATGAGATGAAACCTGAGTGATCCCCTTTGGGAAATTAGGCCCTTGCAACATCAGGTAATGGGACTCATCGGGGCAAAACGACAACTAGAATCCAGGCTCACAATTAGAGTATTAAAAAAGCAATAAAAGGACGAGACAGTGCATTTAAAAACAATTTGGTGGCTGGAAAAATAGAAATGCTTGGAAAATATGTGGAGCAAATGGTTTTAGAGAAATAAGGAGCAGTGGGGTTTTTTTTGCTCAAGTTGAGTGATGCTTTGTGATGTGTTGTAGTTACCATGGTAACACAGTTTATTTTTTTGAAAAAAAGCATAGGATACATTTTTAGTTATTTAAGTTATTTTTTATGTGTTTGAGGACATTTCCTTGAACTTAAACTGTGTCCAAAAAAAAGCATGCTAAATACATCTAATGGTGATTAGATGGTAGTGATATTTCAAGAACATTCACTCTCTCCAGCTTCTCTTTTTCCTCCTCATCCAGAGGTTCACTAACACAGACAATTCACAAGGTCATACAATAAGAATTCAATGGCACTACTGGCATGAAAACTAAAGATATCACCTCTGACACAATCATGTCATTGAATGTGTTTGACCAAAATCCTAAACTCATAATTGGACTCTAACCAAACTTTACTGTTTAATATTTGCATATGGGGTCTTCTTAATCATCAGCTGCCCTATTTGATGGAGTCTTTTAATGAAATATCAACACAAATACATGGAGCTGCTGCCAGGCCAGTCATTCAGTATTACTCTCTCATTAATAAACATTATTGTCATGAATAAGACCAACAGTGACAGGATTATTTGCTCTTGAGAAGTATAGCTCAAATTTAAACATAGTAAGCTTCCCTTGAAAAAACATTGTATTAAGAAATGGATGTGTAGTTGTGAGAAAGTGACACAAAATACAAATAAATTTGGTATTTGCTGAAAATTTAAGTTGTGTAATTTAAAGCCATTTCTATAAAGCCACCTCAGTGTCTTTTTATCCGTTCCTCGTGTCTCAACTTGAATAGTGGCATTTGTCTCATCGCATATTTAAACTAATTATCATCCAACAACTTCAATTCAGATATCGTTTTTTTTTAATGATGACAAACATACTTTTCCAGTTTTCTAGTAAAAGCAAGTGGGATTTCACAACATGGAACGAAAAATGACAGCTTTTAAAGTGATTCACAACAAAGTGAGAACAGCATTTCTTTCTTTAGCCATGACACATGATTTATTTTGTTTTTACTCCAGCGGGTCTAGTCACTGGAGTAAAAGCACTGTGGCTAGACTAGGTTATAGCAAAACTGTAATATGTCCAATTAGGATATGTCAGGTGGTTAAACTAGCGTATCCCAAGGGAAGTATGTCATTATCTCACTGTAGGAATGAAGTTGAACTAATCAGCACCTTAGTCAAACTTGACTTCTACTAGGAATTGTGTAGGATTATACTTTGTTAAAGTATGCAATGTTTGGATGCCATATCTTTTGTTCTCCTGTATGTAAATTTACACCATGTATGAAACTTAATGGCGTGAATACCAGGAAGCAGATCTTATAAAAATTAAAATGACGGACATTGAAGACATGGCCAGTTTGTGGTTCACTGTCTCACTTCTTGGTTTCAAAAATTCAAGTAGCATTGAACTGATTCAATAATATTGTTTCAACCTAAACAGGTCAAGTCTCTTGAACTTCTGTTGTCTTCCCAAACGTTAACTTCCTTCTTTGAGTTAACTGCTGACTTCTATCAGCTTCTTTTCATATTTTACTGTTGTGTCTCACACATAATATGTCATCCAAAATTCATCCCCCTGACCTATTCCACTACATTACTGCCTCACCAATTTATAAAAATGAAGATTCCAATGCCCCCATTCCACCTTGACTAAACTTCTTAAGGACCTGAAGTGTTTTTAACAAAAAAAAACCTGTCATGTAATTGCCATTGCATTAGCCACCTAATGGCTTCCTCTGTGACACCAATGCTAGATAGACATTTAAAGCTACAGTAGTGAAATGATTAATTAATAAATCAAACAGTCAATCTAAGGGGACTCAACCAACAACTGTTTTGTTATCAACATAATTATGTGACATATTTACAAACAAACCCACTGTATCATTATTTGGTTCGATCTTCTTAGATTTGAGGATTTAATGAAAGTATGTCATTGGGAGCAGGTTTGTGGTGGACTTTTTTTTACTGTTGACATATAAATTTAAGATAATTAATATATTCTATGTTCCATTCATTAATTTATCTTCTTGAAAAGACAACTCTTATTGTCTAATCTTCACCCACTCATCACAGATAATGCTGGAGCCTAAGTGCATGTTTGAGTGGAAAGTCCTTCTTTTTCACTTCCTGCACAAAACACAGGTGAGGACAACACTTTGACCACAAATCATGCAGTTTTCACAGCAACTGTAACTATTTGCTGCCAAAGGTTTTGCATCAACACATTACTCTGTTTCCTAGTGGACCAAAAAGACACTGAATCTGTTTCTGCAAAGTAAAGTGCCCAAGCAATGTTGATAAACTTGCCAAGTTAGCAGAATTACATTTTATGCTTCCCACCCTCCTCCTCCGTCTTGCAATCCTTCATCTGAGCCCCAGCAGAACGACGGATCATGTCATGCCAGTATCTCATCATTAACTTCCACTGACTCAGTGAGAGGGGAATGGATAGCATCACTTCCCATGTCGTCACACTGGGGATAGGCTTTAATGGAGCGTGAAAGGAGATGGAGTGTGTATATGTTTCTTTGTTTTCCTGTCTGGGTGTGTGAGAAATATAGTTCACAGTTGCACTTTCACTTTCTCAAGTGTTTGTCATCAGCATGTGGAAAAGTAGACACCTGAACACATGCTAGTTGTTGTTCAGGTCTGAGCTACAGTAACTTGGAAAATCTGTTCTCCCTAAATCTGATTACATAACCAGCTTTCTTAAATACTCTAATGGTTGGTAACCAGACTGTTTTCAGTTTTATATCATCTCTAATGAAGACACTAACACTATTGTGGGTTCATTCAATCACTGGACTCTGTATTTGGTGGCCTGAATACAATCCAATATCCCTCAATTCCATCTTCATTCAAATGATAGTAGGATAGGTAAAATATCCACTTGTTGAATGCCATAATTTTTTAGTCAATGATTGCTAACTTACAAATAAAATCCACTGCAACATGGCATGTTATCATGGTTACACATCCTTGTGTTATGTCTGCATATCTTGGCAGTTAAGTTATTGGAAACTTGACAGATGCCAGACTTCCTGTAAAGCCATGGGTTTAGAATGGATGTACAGTATTAACATATGTCACATACAATATTATACATTATACTCTGGTATAAAATCAAAATGCTATTCACACATCTCCAAACATAACCCTTAAGAGTGCAGGAGGTAGATGCCAGCAAGTCTGAATCCATATTTATATAACTTTACCTGAGACGAGATCATTATAACCTGCTGTGCTCTTTTACTAAACATAGCATTGAACTGACTGGGAAACTTGTTTGCCTTCATATTTTCTCAGTTCTGAATAAAACTGAGCATGAAACCCAACTATAATAGCACTTGCAGCCAAACTGCAGCCTAATTTGCAAAAATAATATAAGATGTATTAAAATAAAACTCCTTCTACTGGAGAAGACAAGAATAATGTGAATACTGTGTTCATTCAAATATGATATGAAACTGACAAGAAAGCATCTTTGCCAATCATGATGTCAGTGAATGATGATATAAAAGCCTGACACTTGCTGTTAATGGTTTCTGAAGCCAAGTTATTGCCTAACAATAAAAAACATATTTTCTTCCATAGCATGAGGAGATGGTGACATCTCCTGTTTCCCATTTTTCAGTCTGTGCATTCTATGTTTCTTACCGTGGGAACAGAGGCAGGGAAGAAATGGTAGAAGACAAGAATCCATTCAACCAACTGAGATGTCTGTGCTTCCGAGGTCCCATTTAAGTGTTGTCAGTTAAAAAGGTGTGTTAATACATCATAATCTATACATTATTTAGAGGTTTTTGCTGAATGTTTTATTTGTCAGATGAACATAGTTAATTATGGCAGTCTATAACCCTTTGTATATATTACACAGCACAATAATACATCGGTAATTGGTTGAATGTCATAGATGTAGTCAAAATATAAATGGTGAAGAGAGGAACTTCTCCAACTTATGAAAACAAAAGGAATATTTGCAGAGTTCCTTCTTTTCTCGAAAAGTTTTGTATATGTTAGCTGTGTGTCATACCTATTTTATCCATCATAGATAGTGGAAAAGTTTCCATAAAGAACACACGCGTGGATCATTATTCCACCTTCGGTCCTTGCTTCACACATTTCTGTATTCTCACCTCAATGTAAATTATATAAGTACAGAGCCATCCTTGAAAATCAATTTCCAGGTCATAAGCAGGTAGACAGGAGAGGAACCTGAGGAGGCATTAAATCAATGAATAAAAAGAGCTCAATAATAACTTCCATCTAAAAAAGAATAATACTTATTAGATTTCTGAAAATATTCATTCATGCTGTAAAGTTACAGCAGCACTTAGGGTTTGTGTTAAAGGATTGATATGCTGCTGGAAGTTGGAAAAGTTCCTTGCAAAAGACGTAAAAAACACATTTGTGTGCATGTCTGCGAGTGTGTGTGTGTGTGTGTGTGTGTGTGTGTGTGTGTGTGTGTGTGTGTGTGTGTGTGTGTGTGTGTGTGTGTGTGAGAGAGAGAGAGAGAGAGAGAGAGAGAGAAAGAGAGAGAGAGAGAGTTCACCTTCACCCATTTTTATTTGAAGGTGTATCCTTCATTAATCTGTCTCATCAGGCAGGTAAAGAGCCACAGCATGCATGCTTGGTGTGTGTGTGTGTGTGTGTGTGTGTGTGTGTGTGTGTGTGTGTGCGTGCGTGCGTGCGTGCGTGCGTGCGGGCGTGTGTGCGTGTGTGTCTGTGCTAAGATTGATGACAGTTCATCAGCACCTGGCAATCACTAATCTTTCTTTTCATTTTTTTCCGATGTTGACTACATCCATTTATCATTCTGTCATCATCTCATTCTTTCTGTTTTTAAAAATGTAGATTATCAGCCGATGAATCACCTCCACATCCACACGGAGAACTTCTCAGGAACTTGGTGAAACTATATATTTCATTCAAAACAGAATCAAGGAAAATAATTACAAATCACATCTTAATATTTAGAAACAGCGAATGCATCTGCTAACACATTGTGTGCCATGTCTTATGTTCCCCCCTTTTATCATAAAAATACAGTCACATTTTCACCACCACAGTGTATAATTTGAGACAATATTACTAAACTCTGCAACAAAGGAAAATAAATAGTCCCATCTTCTACAGGTAGGGATGAAGCATTCTGTTCATCCCTGGGAAGGCACAGGAATTGAAAGTGTACCTCAGGCTGCTGCAGATGTTTAGCAGTCTGTAGAAATCATTGTCCTCTATGTATTAGTAAAGCTTATAATATTTTAGTTCATATTTTCTTGTTATTTTGTAGTTCTATTGGTTTAACTTGGTTTAACTCAGCCATAAAGTTGTCAGAGCCATCCGTGGTTTCCATATTTGTGTGAACTTACTAACCTCATCTTATCACTTTCCATCAGTGGTTATTGTATAGTGATTACAACCAGACTTGGAATAATATGAGGAAAAAAATTGTAGTGCAGTCAGAGGAACATTTGAGCATCATGACAGTATTTCAGACATATTGAAATATAATACCCAATCATCTATGAATAAATAGATTCCAAAAGGCTTTTGTCACAATAACCTTCCCAGTGGCCTTAAATGGAGTTCAAAATCTTCACATACTCTCTCACACATGAATAGGTTGTGATGTGATGGGATAATTACCATTGGGTTTAGTTCATGACATCCAGAGAAGCTTCACTTGGAGATATTTAGCTTCTGAACATGTTCAAAAAAGAGAGATGAGCCATTCTTGAAGAATTCTATAATGAACAGCCAAATATTGAATATCACCCGTCAAAGGGGGCAAGAATGCATCTTTCTTTACAATGAGAGCAACTACTTAGAATTTATAGATCTCAAAAGACTTACTCGTTGAAGAAAATGTGTGGGATTGCATGTGTATTTGGCAGCAGACTCTGAATGTGGCAGGCCAGAGAATAATAAGGAAAATAATGAGGTGTTTAAATAAGTATCTGTCTCAAGAATTAGCCGGTCAGGGACATCTGGTACCTCACTTCTTTCTAGCTACAATAGCACATCATTTTAATATTTTCTTCCCATTGACGGAACTGAGTGTTTGGCAGTCTAAACCCAAGCTGGTGATTAAATGTCTGTGGTATATCTTTATGGATTATTTTTTTCTTTCTTTTTGGAGAAGGTTTTTATCCAGGGAAAATAAGGATGTTGCTAAACAATGAAATGGGTAAATAAGGTTGTGCTGTACTTTCATCTTACAAGCACTAGCTCTTCCTGCCAAGTTAACAAAGAGTTACCAGGTCCTAACTATATATTTGTTCTTCAAAGAAGACAGGAAAAAGATCTATAAATTTGCATGTGATACAGACATGATATTTATCTGTGTGCACATCAAGTAGTACCATATGAATAAATGGGGATTATCTTACTGCTAAACTCTTAGGCTTCAGTTGAGTTTTCTGTGATACTTTGCAAGAAATTATTTTTTGTTAAATAGTGACTTATGTACACCGTCCTTTTTAATACCTCAATATAATTAAAAAGTTATGTATAGTTCTGATTTAAAAAAGTAAGGTTAATACCTAACCTTTCATCACAAAATGAAAAATAGTATGAATTAAGCTTCACCCAATCATTAATCTTTTTTTTTTTTGGTATAACAGGCGTTAAAATAACGAGAACATGTTGTCACTTTTATATATGTTGCTACTTGAAACTGTGAATATTATTAGATTTCAATACATTCTAATTAAGCGCATTCCAGTGCTACAAATACGTAGATAAAAAAGAAATTACATTAAAATAAATTTTAAAAAACATGTTGACTTTGTTCACAGTGCTCAAAATGATTCTGAAAGTGATTTGTGCTGATATTAAATTCAATTATTTTTATCCTTTTTTACAATCCTTAAATCTTGCTGTTCAACATATATATTAAACACAGTAATCCTTCACATGCTATAAGGATAACATTTGTTATAAAACCCAACCTATGAGGTGTGGTCCTTGCATTTCCTGTCCAGGCAATAGATCTCTGCATTATCAATTTATGTAAAAAAAGGTTGTTTATTGTCTGATGATTTCTGCATTTTACATCAAATCATTGCGGATTATTTATAATTAGACTACAGCTGTTCTGGCATCATTAACAATTATCGAGCAAACGAAGGTCGGTCCTTGAAAATATTGTGCCACAAAAAAGGTTGGAGACCGCTGATTATGAGGATTTTCCTTCAGGACGAGCTAGAGTTTTACTTGTATCGTGCTTGTACTAGTCAAAAATGCTTTATACGTACCGGATACTCGTCTGAAACGAGAACCCGGCTCAACCCCAGTTTTCATCTCTAGTTTCATAAACTGGGATGGATTTGAGGGATCGGCGAGCAAGAGTAGAAGGTAGAAGTGAACTCAATTTATTTCACAAGGATCGTGCAGAAAAACGGTGACCATGTTTTATCATAAAGGGTACAAGATGAAAACAGAAGGAAAAGAGGGTTGGAGTCAGTGTTCATAAATTTGAAGCTGGAGGAGAAACAGGTAGTGAAAGATAGAGTAAGGAAGACTAGGCAGGTAATGAAGTGAGGAAGTGGATGGGAGGTGAACAAAGGAGAGGAGGGGATGTCTGCTCCGTTGTTTCTTGTTAACCTCCAGCAGTCCATAATTCAGGCCTCAAGGGGGAAATTCAGGTTGTTGTATCGACAGAGACAACACTATTTTACATTAACTGGCTGGCTGGCTGGCCTGCTGCTCAAACTGGTTAGCCTGCTGCCTGCAGGACAGCTATGGGACTAGCTTATTAGCTTGCTTTTTTGTTGCTCAGGGCAAGAAACAGCTGGAAAGATTAAAAAGTTGGTTTGATTTGCAGAAGAGCTTTGGGTTTGGTGATCAGTGGATGACTGGATCGATGTGAATGATCGTGATTGTTGTGGCTCGGAGAATAAAATCCTTCATATATCGGCTGCTAGTACAGGGACATTGCCTAGCTGAGGGGAATAAATACAGACAAGTAACTGACCATTTCCATATCTGCTATGCTGCCGTGTCAAAAACAGACACAAAGAAGACAAATGACTGACAATGCAAAAACATGCAATTTTTCATGGACAACAGTAAATTTACTGAGGTTTTGATTTTGATTATTTTTCCTTAGCCCTTTTGCTCTTTAAAACCAAGCAAATGGATTTAATTGAGAATAGTGTCAAAATGCTTAGGCCTCACTTTATATAGTATTTTAATTCATCACTTTCATATTGTATATTAGTTGATACTGTATATGATTTATGTTTTCCAACATAAGTACATCAATTG
Organism: Antennarius striatus; assembly: GCF_040054535.1. Taxonomy (NCBI): domain Eukaryota; kingdom Metazoa; phylum Chordata; class Actinopteri; order Lophiiformes; family Antennariidae; genus Antennarius; species Antennarius striatus. The sequence continues at coordinate 10,534,756 of NC_090796.1, read as the reverse complement.
TTATTGGGCTCTCAATTTAAATTTCTAATGGTTTGTCAAAATGCAATCAACTATTTTTTTTAGGTTTTACGTGCTTTTAAGGTTTATTTGAAGGTGTTTCGTAGTCAGAATCACTATCATTACCAGGAAAAAAAGTGTGATCATGTGCATACAATTAGTGATTTTGTCTGTATATACATTAAAATAAAAGTACAGAATCATGTCTAAACCATCTCTTCAACTCCTGTGTTGTTTCTCGAGTGCTGCCTCCACTTCCCAAGAGGCTGCTGCGCAGTCTGTGACCTGAAAACGCTTTTGCCAACCAATCCACCAAGACTCCTTCAGCACTCAGTGTGAATCGCTGCCATCCACTGAAATGGAAAATGCAATACTTTAACGGCCCCCGCTGACACGCTACTGCCTGCTGTCAGCTTTCTCTTACAGAGTCACTGTTGTTATGTAGACTAAGCGTCATGAGCATGGTGTCAGATCACTGTTTGAAGCTTTTTTCTTTCTTTCCTGTGTTTCCTTTGTAGTTCAGTGTCCATGTCAGGCCAGGGTGCTGATATTTGCATCAAAATCGAGACAAACAGGTGAAAGAAATAGCGATTGCATGACAGACAATGAAACAACATGTGAATACAAATATGTGGATGTTCAGTATAAGTTGAAGTGATATGGCATCAAATGTATCTAACAAGAGAATTCTGTTTGGTGGATGAACAAAATAACCTACAAACACAAACAACATCAGACGTAAAAAGACTTTTGTGCCACAATCAGCAGCAGTTTCCTTTGATTTCTTTCAAGCACTGGTTGGCTTGTAATGTAATACAAAATAGCACAATAAGTTCATATATCTTCCCACATATATATTTTTAATGAGCTCACTTGAAAACCTCATGCTGTCATGCTTTTTAACTCCACCTACTTCCTGTCAATCAAGCGCCCAATCAATCACGGCACCCAAACAATCACAGTGCATCTGCCAGAAGGAATCATGTGAACAATATGGAATAAACGCCGGGTCTGCGGTATTGTGTGGACGCTGTAACCGAAACCTTTTCTATCCGGGTGGCATCTCCCTGCGAGGAAAACCGCAGTGATTTTAGTGTGTGTGACCCGTGTCTACATGTACACACAGAATGGACAAAGTTAAAACCGGCTATTTTCTGACCTGCCACAGTGGACAAAAATGTTGTTTTTAAAGAAAAACCAATGATATGACCCAAACATAATCACTGGCCACACCTCAACGTTTCAAAAGCACAACGATTGTCCATACCCCAACCCCAACCTGTGATGATCTGCATCTGCCATGTTCTGTTTTGCCTTATTCATACCCTGACTTTGTATTTTGTTTATTGGTTTTCCGTTCATGTACTTCTCTGGTTTTCTGTTACTGCCACATTCATGATTCGCTGCACCTGGTTTGTTTCCCTTGATTGTTTCGTTTGGTCTTTAGCCAATCAGTTTTTAGTTCTACCCCATTGTTCACACCTAGTTAATCAGGTAATCATCAGTTCCACCTGAACCTAGTTTAGCACCCTGATCTGTCTATTTAAGGTCCTTCATTTCAGTTCTGCACTGTTGCTAGTGATGTCTGAATGGCGCCCCATGGGACTTTGAACTGCTTACGACAATTGTGCCGAAAACTGTTTCATTACTCTGCACCTCATTCATTGGGAATGTGGATGTCCTCTTTGGCAAGGGTGTCTGTACTGCAACCACATAACAGTCGATGAACCCAGAAAACAGCGCTTTGACATTTCCTGTATTGCATATATTTTCTGAATAAAACTGAATACAATCTAATTCAATGTGTTAATCCTTGCTTGCTATATTGTAGCCTTATATTATAGTAAATTGTTTTAGGATCATTGGTCCTTGCAGGGTTCAATAAAGCAATAAAAGATATAGATAACATGTTCATGCATGTATACAGTATTTAATAATTTTCAGAGCCTGAAAATAAGTTTCTTAGAAATTGAAATGTACTTTGTTCGGCGGCACCACTTCAAAATGTTCGCAGACTTGGGATCTCTTTCTGTTTGGATCCATTGTAAAGTAATTATGACGCAAATTGTCTGTCAGCAATCGGAACGCTAATCTGATCAATCCAAGGGATATTGTCACAACTGGCAGTGCACCCTGCTGTTTCATCCATCTTAACGTTTCATCCTTTAATGTTAGCTCCTTTCCCAATCTCACGATTAGTTAGCTTACTTTCTCCAGTTAGCCTGCTAACATTCATCTATGGCTTCGCAATGCTCACCAGCGCAATCTACGATTTGCCAACACAAAATTGTTACATCATCATGTCGATTTTTGACTACATTGCGTGTGCTTGGTTTATAATACCAATACATTTGTTTTCATATGTTTAGTATGAAGTCTGATATTATTTTTTATCGTGAAATTTCTACAGGCTCTGTTTCGTTCTAATTATAATGTATTGTGTAGGATGTGTGTGGTAGTAGACCCATGACCCGCAAGGCAGTTAGGCAGCTGTAGAAGGGATGAGGATTCTCATCTACAAGAGGATGGATGTTGGATGGATGAATGTTAAGATTTTTTTTTAACCACCCAGTTGACTTCAAGACATGAGTTCAGCGTTTTAACTCTCCCCTGCTTTCCATTTGAGCAAAGCATCCAAGCAAAGAAAAGCCTAGATGTTCAAAGTCTGTTGAAGCTTATTGCAATGAAACTATGTCAAAGAGAACAGTTACAATGTTGTTTGCACAAATATACTTCACAGAGTTATTAATTCACAGAGTTATTATTATTAATTAATGTTTCTGAATAAAGCAGTGCTGATAACATCTACAAGGTTTGGCCAAGTTCATTGCTTAATCTCTTTGGTTTAAAAAGTAGTATTTTATCTGATTTAATAATGCACTCTTAAAGAATACTGTCATCCAATTACTTGAAAAGGCACGCAATTTCACTAAATATATATATATAGGAAAATGTTGTTTTCCAACATTCTGACATTTTTGAAAAAAGAGAATATTTTAAAAACAATAAATCAAAAATGGTACTACGAGAAATACTTAATTTGCTCTGTCTCATTGGAGTCCATCTTTCTGAGATTGTTGGGTATTGACAAAACTTGTCTCTCTTCCTAAGCAAATCTCAAATCTCATCCTATACACTTATTCTGGTAGTCGATCTCTGAAGGTTAACAGTCCAAGTTGCAGGAAAACTATTCAGCTTTAAAATGGCTGTATACACTTGAGGAAGTGCAAAGCTAAAATGAGGCCAATTTGCAAAGTACAAAATGCAGTAAAATCCAAAAGCTGTACTGTTGTCTTGAGGGTGATCAGTGAGCACTTGTGTGTCTCTTTCTCCTCTTACTCCACACTCACACGAGCATTCAATCAGCCGATGTGAGTGTGATTTTGCTTTAATGGCTTTTGTGTCTCAAACGAGCTGAGGAGCAACTCGTGTGGCATTATGAGGCATGTGAAGATGGATGCAGAGTACTAAAATCACAGTGCCATCGATGGACAAAATCTACTGCTTTGTTGTATTCTTCTCTACTGAATCAATTTTAGCTCCATTGGTGGGAAATTTCCTCGAAAGAGGCAAAATTGGCAACACCAGACAAAAAAGAAAAATAATCAGTTAAATGACAAGCCGTGTCCTGCTGTAGAAGAGAACTTACACATATTTTCTTCTGCAGCTGTTCACTCAAAGTTTGCTTATAAAAATAAATAAAAAACATTGCTTTGTTTTGTTGCTGTTTATGAACTTTTAAAACTTTTGATTATAAATTATGATATTATGATAAATTATGATATTTTGAATGAATTTATATGATAAATTATGATATATTATGATAAATTTGATCTGTTCCACTAATAACTACTATTATCTATCATATTGAAAAACATAACTCCATCTTTTGTTTTTGTCGACTGGGGCACTTTTCCATGGAATACCATCAGTTGGAAAACTTCAAGCTAGAATCAAATATAAAGTTCTATGGTCATGAAAAAAGACAACACTGAGAGCACAACAGGTATTTTACCTGGTGAGTTTAAAAAGGAGACATTTATGTGGAGGAACAAAAGTCACAGTGGTTGATAATTGCCAACACTGAGGTGAACTATTTTATCATTCCATCTGTAGCATTCTGTGTCTATTACAACCGGCAGACACAGGAAGAGTGGTGTTCCAGCTCAGCGGTGGTTCCTTTGTGGTCATGGACTCTCAAAAAAACAACATCAGGACTGCAAGCTAAACCAGTTTTATTCTGCAAAAACTTCAATTTCACCTTCACAGCGTTTGAATCACAGCTGGGAGAAGAAGTAGTGCCACTCTCACCGACTGTGTCTGGATGGCTTCCTCCTCCACATCTTCAATTACTGCTGGGATTTCATGACTTGAAGTAACACGAGCTCTCCTCCTCCTTGTCTCCAGTCGACTGTGTTCTGAATTCAGATGGGTTTCTATCTGCTGCTTCCGTTCAAGTAGGCTTTCATTTCTAACGAGCAGTAACTCTTGAGTCATTCTGTCTTTCTCACCATTTGCATCCTTTGTGACACAAGCAGGTCGTCAGAGGACAGAAGCCTTTATTATTATGAAAGCCTCAAATCTTCAGACTGTGAGTATCACTTCATCTGTCCAGCAGCATGAGGAACCTACAGATGAATAAAATACCTGTCAGCTGAATTGTATTCACATAATTTGCTGTTTATATTTTCTTAATTAAGTAATTAATGTGATCTGTACCACTTTATTTGGAAAAAATTGTGAATGAACAGACCTCAAATGGTCATAGCAATCCCTCAACGGACAGAAAAACTGTTTAAACACAGCAGGTCAATGTTGAAAAAGGAAGTTGGTAAGTGAACTTCTCAGGTGGTAGATCAACTTGTTCAAAGCCAACCTCATATACAGTGCATATGCAAGTTATTTGTTGATTAAGATATTGAACCCTAAATTTTTATTGATTATTTTTTCTTTGGCACATGAGTTTATGCATAAATGGGCATAGAGTTATGGTGGCACGCTGCATAGCTCCTGGCATACATTGACTATTCTAAATGAATCTTTACAATGAATACTAATATACGATAATATGTATTTTTGTTAAAATTAAGTATTGGCACTTGATCAGGGATCGTGATGCTTTAAAAACAATGCTTTTCATTAATTTGTGGTCTTTTTTAATACCTAATTTCAGTATCAAGCTGGTATTTCCATAGGACAGTCATGCATATTTGACAAAGTGAGCAATTGCCTCAACATAATTCATAATTTGGGGCGGCACTGGCTCAGAGATAGAGCGGACGTCCTGGGACCAGACATCGCCCAGCCATCGGCGGTTCAATTCCTGCTCCCGCCAGACATCTACGGAGTGTGAGCTGACAGTGGGAGGTGTCAGCTCACCTCCCAGCCACTGCTGAGGCGCCCTTGAGCAAGGCGCCATCCCCCCCACAAGACGCTCATTGGGGCGCACCCCGAAGTCGTGATCCATCCCTCCACCTCTGCTGTACTATTTTTTATTAATTGCATGCCTACAGGCCCCTAGTGTGTGTTGTGTTTGTTCAGGGACCTGTATAAGATGTTTGTGTGTGCTCTGACTAACACATACGTATATATGTATAAATGTACATAACTGGGGTGGAAAAGATAACTTCCCCATTGTGTGGATGAATAAAGTGGATTTAATCTTAATCTCTAATCTGTAATTGTATTTTGATTCTTTGTGGAGTTTCAAAATATTTCCTAATTAGTATGATTTGGTCAGCAAAAACAAGCACACACATATCACTAACAATTGCCAATTTGGTTTGCATAGAGGAGAGAACAACAGTACTTTCATTTCAGGCATACAATAGATCAGAGAAAGAGTGTAGCTCTCCCAAGGGATAAAAAGGTTTGTACCACGAACAGAAAAAGAAATTATTCGAATAACAAACAAGAAACTTTCTTCACTCTGACTTGAAAATCACTAATGCCTTTGGTTTAATGCACAGCAGGATGGGTGAATTGCAAATAATGCATATCTAACCTGTATCCTGGAACTTGTGCTGTTTGCTGTCGAGTGGAGAACTCCACGAAAGGCAAGGCTATGCCTGGTGCTGCAGCAATATGAAATGGATTCTGTCACAGAATCAGGGGCATGGCAGCAAATCAGACTGTCGTGACAGTGGTTGAAATATTAGCTTCTCCTTAAATAATCAAATCAAAACTGGATTTCTCCATTAGATTGGACCTGAAACAGAACAGAAGATATCAAACAAAGAGAGATATCAAACCCTTCTCTTTCTCTTTCTTTCTCTTTCTCTCTAAGTCTGGTTTGTCATGGAATGTGGATTTTGAAGGTTTAGAAAAGACATTTATCTGTTAAATGTTACTCATGTCAAGTGAGACACAACTCCTATGGCCTTTTAATGGTCTGCTGTCAATTAGTGGGAGCAGGAGAGAAACTATTATCCCATCGAGGAAAGATTGGGCAGGGACGCGCAAAGGAGGAGAGATATAGCCAAAGGGATGGAGAGATATGTGCTGAGGTACAAAAAGGATTGATGTACCAAAGAGAGATAAATGAGGAGTTATAATAAAGAGCCATTGAATTACAACCAAATGACAAAAGTGTCAGTAGGCCTGGGCAGTAAAACCATTTTGATAGGGGATCTGATTGAAATCTACTTTGATACTTGTGCTAAAAGTTAAACACCATTTCTCTGCTGAGTCAATTGACACCTATTGCAAAGCAGAAATACAACTGAGAACAGCAAGTGTGTGTCCTGCTGCTCTGTCTGTGCACTATGAGCACAGGTCAGCCTGATTGGGGTTATGGTGACACACAGGTAGACATATTCATCTGTGATCTATTTTCTTTGAAAACACTATGAAGAAATGTGTGTATCTATACCAGTGGTTCTTAACCTGGGATTGATTGAACCCTAGGGGTTTGATAAGTCAGTCTCAGGGGTTCGGCGGAGACGGAGGTCAAGACAAAACACCCGGCACATCGTGTCGGGTGTTTGTCAGCATGATTTGCAATGTCAAGTTGAGCAACTCTAGTCCCACACTGGTAAAAATAAAGGAACACTTCCTTAAGCTGCATGGAAAACAAAAGAAACAGACTTTGCTGTGAAAATGACATTAGAGTAGCACTTGCCAAGGTGAAGCCATGCATATCTGAACTTGTCTCTCAATATCAACGGCAGAAGTCACAATGATTTTTAGGTAGGTCATTTCATTTGAGTTCATGCACTTTCTTGGTTTTGTTCTTTGAAAAAGGTGACATTAATGCACAATTCATTAAATCCACCAGTAAAACATATACTTATGTCTTAAATTAAAAAAAAAAAAAAAAAAAACTAAAGAAGGGTTGGGTGAGTGAGCATATGAAACCGGCAGGGTTCGGTACCTCTAACAAGGTTAAGAACCACTGATCTATACAGTGATGAGAGCTTAGCTAACAATGCATTGCAATTCACCCAGGTAGAGGACCATTAAAAATTACAAAATTATGAGGCCATGTGGATGGATGGATGGATGGATGGATGGATGGATGGATGGTAAAAGTATAGATAAAACTTACCACTCCTCCTGTAGGAAATGTTCAGTTTGTTTCTCAGAATGACAAATTATAGATTCATAGATTCCGGAGAGCGTAGTATTCCTTGGAGTAACTCATCTTAAATATGAATGTAGTTTGACAGGTGTGGATTTGTAAGTGGGATTTGTCCTTCTCTTGACCCACAGGCAGCAAGGAAGAGGTCACAAATGGTGCAGACCAAATTTGACCAAACCCCTGTAAATCCTCCTATGTGAAACTGCAACAGCCATTTTTAAAACAGAAAATCAAGCGATAATGAGGCAGGCTGTTGTTTTCCAGGATGTCAACTGTCCATCATTTCCAAGGCAGAGTCCCAAAACAACAGCTGCAACCACACACACAGCTCCAAGTAATTACAGACCCTACCTATAAAAATATCTTTCAATTAGTATGGCTAGGTGGTGTTATCATGCCAGTTATGATCAAATTCATTATGCAGTGAATTTTCCCATGAATATCTCCCCATGAGGATTTGCCTCCTGCCTCATAATCAGACTGAGAAGTCTGATTTTCTATCAAGAAATGCAGACACTAAATCTGTCACAGGGAATATAATAAAATATCAATATTCACTGTCAGAAAACTTTTCTCACCAGGCAACCCCATAACATTCAGTGCTGAAGCATTTCATGTCTCAATCAGATGAGAAATGGCTAGAACATTTTCAAAGTTTTCTGAGTCGGGTGGTGTCTTTTTTGATTTGTGAGAAACCACACCCTTATTCATCAAAATAGAAATAACCATAAAAGTATTTGAAAGATGGCAGACAAGAGAGACTCCTGATTTTCAGATGACCTCCTGAATGTCCTCCTCCTAATGGTGGTGATGATTACAGATTTTGTGCAGGAATTATCTTGACATACCTGCTGCTATAATATAATACAACAATCATAATCAGAGTATTTTATCAATAGCTTTTTGTTACAATTGCACATCTCCAGAAAGAACCATAAAAAATGTCACATTATCCTGCCACATCAGGAAAAATAAACTACTTTTGTCTCTTCTTGTAGAGTGCATCTGTGCGCTTCCCCGGTACTTGTAGTCATCTACAATGTCCACATTGATGCCCTGAATGAAGACAGGTGTTACCTGTTCTTTCATCCTCCTCAAGTCCAGTAACAGTTCCTTTCTCTTTTTTACATTGAGTTGGAAGGGGTTTTCCTCACTCCACTTGACAAAGTTGTCCACAACAGTCCTGTACTCAGTTCCATCACTCTTCCTGATACATCCAATCTATGCTGTGTCATCAGAATGTCAGTATCATTACTGTACACTGTTCTCTGATGTGCATTTGAGTATGCTGTAGCACCACGTGACTTACCTTGAACACTGTGCATAATACATATAGTCAAATATACTATATGTAGGTACCTTAGCAAAAACCAAGGGCGGTGGAATATGTTTCTACATCAACGAGGGTTGGTGTAAGGATGTCACAGTGCTCAGCAGGTTCTGTGGACCGGACATTGAGACATTCTGCATCAACTGCAAGCCCTTTTATTCTCCGCGGGAGTTCTCCTCTTTCGTGTTCGTCGGTGTTTACATTCCACCGCAAGCTAATGTGGATGCTGCACTCCATACATTAGCGGAACAAATCACGGACATTGAAAGGAAACACCCGGACTCATTTTTAATCATCCTGGGGGACTTCAACAGAGCGGAACTAAACAACGAGCTCCCTAAATACAGGCAGCATGTGACCTGTCCGACGAGGGACAACAACACGCTGGATCACTGCTACACGGTAACTAGGGACGCTTATCGCTCGGTCCCCCGCGCAGCTTTGGGAAACTCCGATCACTGCCTCGTCCACCTCATCCCAGCCTACAGGCAGAGACTGAGAACATCTCGGCCTGTGGTGAAAACGGTGAAGAAGTGGACCAACGAGGCAAAGCAGGAACTGCAGGAATGCTTTGACTGCACCGACTGGAGTGTTTTTGAAGCTGCTACGGACAACCTGGATGATTACACGGACACTGTGACAGCCTACATTAGCTTCTGTGAGGACCTGTGTGTGCCAACCAAGACCTTCCGCACATACAGCAACAACAAGCCATGGTTCACAGCCAAGCTGAGACAACTGCGCTTGGCTAAGGAGGAGGCCTACAGATCTGGGGATAGGGCTCTGTACCGGCAGACCAGGAACACACTGACTAAGGAGATCAGAGTAGCTAAGAAGAGTTACTCTGATAAGCTGAGAGGAAACCTTTCAGCCACCAACCCCTCGTCGGTGTGGAGAGGTCTGCAGGACATCACCGGCTACAGACGCCCGTCCCCCCCTGCTGAGGCCAACAAGAACCTGGCTGACGACCTCAACAGATTCTATTGTAGGTTTGAAAAGGCCTTCACACCCACCACCCCCATTCCACTATCTACAGCCCATATCACACCGCCATTCACACCTCCACTCCCCTCAACAAACACTGTCTGCACCCCACCCCCTTCAAACCCCCTGCCTGCCCCACCTCCAACCCCCCTCCCCTCCACAATCCCATCCCCTTCACACCCCCGGCCCACACCACCCCCAACCCCCCTCAGTGTGACCGTCCAGGAGGTGAGTCAGCAGTTCCACAGACAAAAGATCAGGAAGGCGCCAGGCCCTGACGGTGTCTCCCCCTCCTGCCTCAAGGTCTGTGCGGACCAGCTGGCTCCAGTCTTCACACAGATCTTCAACAGATCCCTCCAACTGTGTGAGGTACCCTCCTGCTTCAAGCGCTCCACCATCATCCCGGTCCCCAAGAAACCCTCCACCACAGGACTAAATGACTTCCGGCCTGTCGCTCTGACATCTGTGGTCATGAAGTCCCTTGAACGCCTCGTGTTGAGCCACCTGAGGGACATCACAGGACCCCTGCTGGACCCCCTGCAGTTTGCCTATCGGGCAAACAGGTCAGTGGATGATGCAGTCAGCATGGGACTGCATTTCATCCTGGATCATCTCGACCACCCAGGGACATATGCACGGATCCTGTTCGTTGACTTCAGCTCGGCGTTCAACACCATCATCCCTGAGCTGCTATCCTCCAAACTTCACCAGCTCACAGTCCCCTCTGTCATGTGTCAGTGGATCACCAGCTTCCTGACAGACAGGACACAGCAGGTGAGGCTGGGGGCGATCACCTCAGACACTCGGACAGTCAGCACCGGTGCCCCCCAGGGTTGCGTCCTCTCTCCGCTGCTCTTCTCCATCTACACCAACGACTGCACATCCACGCACCCAGCCGTCAAACTCCTGAAGTTTGCAGATGACACAACTGTCATTGGACTCATCCAGGACGGGGATGAGTCCGCATACCGACAGGAGGTGAGACAGCTGGTGGACTGGTGTAGTCGCAACAGCCTGGAGCTGAACACGCTCAAGACTGTGGAGATGACAGTGGACTTTAGGAAGTCACCCTCCCCTCTGCTCCCCCTCACCATTGCAAACAGCCCTGTGGACTCTGTGGAGAGCTTCAAGTTCCTGGGGACTACTGTTTCCAGGGACCTGAAGTGGTCTCTCCACATCAGCTGCATCCTCAAGAAGGCCCAGCAGAGGATGTACTTTCTCAGGCAGCTAAGGAAGCACGGTCTGCCACAGGAGCTGTTGGTCCTGTTCTACACGGCAGTCATTGAATCGGTTCTGTGTTCCTCCATCACAGTCTGGTTCGGTGCTGCCACCCAAAGGGACAGGACACGACTACAAAGGACAATCAGGTCTGCTAAGAAGATCACTGGGACCTCCCTGCCCTCCCTCCAAAAGCTGTACTCCTCAAGAATTAGGAGTCGGGCAGGGAAGATCATCTCAGACCCAACACACCCTGGACACCGTCTATTCAAAAGGCTACCCTCTGGGAGGCGCTACAGAGCCCTCCTCTCAAAAACAAACAGACTCAAAAACAGTTTCTTCCCCGAAGCCATAAGACACTTGAACAATAAATTTTAACTATTTGTCTCCAAACCCCTGCAACATGCACTCAGCACCTGTACATCGTGTCTCCCCCCCCCCACCTACTGCTTTTTGCTTCCTACATTTTGTATTTTGTATTTAGTATAGTTATTTATAATATTTAAGTATTTAGAATAGTTAACTTATGAATGAACAGTTTGAGACACCACCTGCCGGAAACAAATTCCTCGTCTGCTTTTTACAAACGATGGCCAATAAAGCTGATTCTGATTCTGATTCTGATTCATTTGGTCCGGGGCCATCTATATATTATTTAATTTTATTGATTCTTTCACTTTTTTTTCTGGTGACAACTTTTTACTTTGGGGAGAAAACATAAGAGACACTTGTATCTTAGTGAGGTTATGGGCAGATGTTGATTGGCATTAACGGAATTGCTATTGTTCGCCATACACAACGTCTCTAAAAATACATTGACTCTCTTGAGTGAAGCAAGGAGCAGAAAGTCATATCAAAAACCCAATTATACTTTTTCTGTTTCACTCACTCCCTGTGTGTCTATTTGTCAAACCTTGTCAAATATAATTGCCCACGCTGACGAGTGGATCACTCAGAGTAAAGTTACATGATTATAAATTGCACAAGTGATTTGAGTCTATTTTAATGAGTGCCCTTTGTGACAAGTCTATTAATCCCTTACATTCCTCCATGTCTGACTATTCTTTTTTCTTCCTTTTATGCTATTTATGCTCACCACACCATCAACTCTGGGAGGTCATGGCTGTATGCCACCTCCCTAAACGGCCAGGTACAGCTGAAAAGTAGGGATGAGCGAGTACACCACTATCTGTATCTGTATCTGTTCAACCAACTAGATTATCTGTATCTGTACTCGGAATGGGCGGTTCTTAAACTGAAAATGGGTGTGGTTTGACCAGAAATGGGTGGGGCTTAAATCACTACATTATTTTAAGTCATTATTTTAATTGATATGGATTGATCACAAGTTGCTATATTTATTGTTTATTTTAAAGCTACAGAACAGCCTCAAAATTGAGATTCAAATCAATGTTTTTGATCACAAAAGTAAGAGAACTATTTACAGAACAAGGTTTTCATGGAACTGAGTCAGAACATGAATATTCTTAAGTCTATGAACGAATTGAGATTTAACGCTTTTGATCACAATAGTAAAGGAACTATATATAGAACGAGTAAACACAAAATGCATTAATGAAGTGCATGCAATAGGAAATTATCAACTACGAAGTATGCATGAACAAGAATTGCCATACTTAACAAAACTTTTAATTTTTTTTCTTTTTTTTGAGTTTAATTTTTTTTATAATGAAACTGTTTGTTTTTTTAATTATTTATTTTCAGCACCTAATGTTCTTGCCATTTTTTTTTTCACATAAAGTTAAATAATGTTGGTTGCGGTGTGTGTGTGTGTGTGTGTGTGTGTGTGTGTGTGTGTGTGTGTGTGTGTGTGTGTGTGTGTGTGTGTGTGTGTGTGTGTGTGTGTGTGTATGTGTGTGTGTGTGTGTGCGTGTGCGTGGTATGTCTCAGTATAGAAAGTATGGAATTATTAATTTGAACAGAGTTTACAACAAACAGGTAAAAAAAAAAAAGACGAGTGGAGGCGGTGGTTAAATGCACGTGTACGTGCACCAAAAAAACAACAAGAAAGTTCAACAGGTAACCAAAAACTGAAATAGAGGCAAGCTGAAGAAAACCTAAGAAGAAAGACATGAGGAACAGTGAAGCCACCAACAGAGAGTAATTGTCAGTAATTGTCTGCGTGTGCCGGAGAGTGGGATAGGGACAAACTCCACTCTAACTGCAATCTGTAGGGAGGGGCGGGAAGTATGTGTGACTGACCAATCACAAAAAAAAAAACAACAACCCTACAACGAGGCTGAAAGGGATGAAAGGGATGTCAATAAGGTTGCTGTGGAGATGCTAGCTGTAACTATGGCAATGGAGATTGTGGGTTCCGTACTGCAGTCCATACTAATAACCAACAATGTGATTTTCTCTGTGGACGTGTGATGCAGTGTGAACAGTATCAAATACACTGAACTGAATGACAGTCTATAAAAATTATTCTAACAAAAATATTTTTTCCAATATTTCTCTTCCTTCATGAATATCCACCCCAGTAAAAACATTTGACTTAGTGCATGAGCCCTCAACCATGCTGAAATACAGTTAAAGATTTTAGAAAAATAATATTTATGTAAAAATTTGGCATATGGCAACTGATCAATTAGTATATAATAATATCGCTCCATTTATCTGGACACACAGTAGATGTAACACACTTCTCCCTTTCATAAAAACCATCTTACCAACTTTCATACAAACAGGCAAACAGTAAGATGGTATTTAAAGCAAATATAACCTTATTTGCAGCGGCATGCCAGCAATGTCCTTTCAGCATAACAGTAAATGATAATGGAGCCATTCAGCAGAGGAGATGTGCAATTTAAGTCTGTCAGGAATGAAATCATGTGGAGAGGGTAAGAAAGATGCAAAGATTGAAAGACAGATGACTGACATACAAAATCACAGACTGTGTCTATTAATTATTCCATGTCAGAAACTTAACTTCTTTTGTTATCTGTGTATTTACAGTGTGATGACTTTTCCTTGAATCTGTCCACCAATAAATAGCTTTGTTCCAAAATATCAAGTTTTTATTGATTCTAAAACTAATTGAACGTCCAATATTATACTCTTTTTAGTCAATTTCACATGGCTTGTAAGATTTCCAACTTCACTGTATTTGAAAAATATTGCCCCAAACTGAGCCATGCTCCTGTCTAAAATTCACTCAAATCATCCCTGCTCAGAACAAACTGTTTCAGGCCTCTCCCATTAAATTCTTATGAACTCCGTCTGGCAGGGCCGACTGCTTGCCCCTCAAATGAAGAGGATGTGGTTAACAATAGCATGGGCTAATATTTACGGTGGATGTTTCAGGTACTCCCTAAGATAGGAACATCCAAGATCAACATTCGTAGATACGTAGATAAGAGCAACTGATGACTGATGTCTAAAGGTTTTTACATCTATCCTGCTTTATGTACTTTCAATTGCCCCTGGGGGCCAAAAAAAAGTTTTTTGAGTTTGAATTTGAATAAAACATTTTCATAATATGCAAGTTCATATTTTGAACCATGCACCACATCCGACTAGTTCCCTTTCTGCCACAACCCAGCACCACTCCATTTGCAAATCTCCAACACTCATTTCCTCAACTAACCCAGTTCATCTGACACACTGGACTAGAACACACACGCATGAATGCACACACACACACACACGCACACGCACACGCACACGCACACACACACACACACACACACACGCACACACACACACACACACACACACACACACACACACGCACACACACACACACACACACACGTAGGCTACCCCTCAGCTGTGTGTCTGTGTAGCCCAAGTATGTGGGTGTGTGTATGCATGTGTTCGTGATGACATTGAGGATGCAAACACATTAAAATACACACATACCAAGCTACACAAACACTGATTGAAGCAATGCTAACTAGTTACCCAAATACAAGCTGACTTCACCATACTCATAACCAACTGTAAATAAGATCCTTTTATGAGGGTCAGTGTCGAGGTAAAGCAACTTTTGTACTGAACCTCATAACTGAAGCAAGCTGAAATGAAATGGTTCACACACACAAACAAACTTGCAGGCAACATAACCAGCACATTGTCATCAGAAATAAAATTCAACCACTATTCTGTTATTCTTTGGCCAGTACAGAATGTAACTACTTATGTTCATTTGCAGAACCAAGTAGAAGTCTCTTGGATGAAAGACAAAATGTCTTCAAGAACTTTCTTAACGTCTGGTGGATTGACTTAAACAGCTTTGGTTAACCATGACCTGGATAACTGAGAACCTACACAGACATTTGTAGAACCAACAACTGAGTAACTTGCATGTCGAGCTCTGAGCAATGACATTGCAACTAACTGCTTCCTCGTTTCAGGAAAGTTTCACAAATTTATGGGCCGTACAGTCAAAGCAGGACCTATTTATTTTCCAGATTCTACAAGTTAGGAAGGTTAGGGAGGACAACTATACAGTATATACGTAGAGACGAGACCAAAAAAATGAGTCTTTCACAATATGACCCCTTTAATAGAATGCATTGACAATGCAAAATGATGATCTGGACAGAAACTGTGCTGCATCAGGTGCAGATGAGCAACTATGTAGACTTTAAAAGTGCCTTACAGTGAGATAAATATCATCAATGAAAGACTATTCACAGACATAAATAACAAGGCAGTCAGAGACTGCAACATCCCACGACTTACTCTGACCTACTTTCAGGGTAGGTCAAGGTTCACTGAAGGTAGTACCTGACTAGCGCATAAACTTGTGCATATGGCGAAAGCCAGTGTGAGTAAGACTATAGATCAAAGAGGAACCATGTCTATTGAAGCAAGGTCAAGGAAACCTGAAAAAGGAGACCTTCTCTACTGCAATAAATGGGAGACAGGCAATCAATTTATTTGTTTATTACATCCCGCTTCAAATCGGTGATGTATTGTAATTGTCAGTGTTTGTGTGTTTGTCTGTTAGTCTGTTTGTCCGTCCGTCCGTCCGTTAGTCCACCAAATATTTTCGCAACCCCTGCAGATAGAAAGATAAAACAAAAAGCACATGACTCGGGCAGCAAAGGGGATGAAAATCAGATGATGACATTGGCCTTGAGAAAACTAGGTCATTGTCAAATTTTAACTTTTGTACACTCAGGAACTGGATAAGATAGGAAGACGGGGTAAGACCATAGATCAAAACTACTGCTTTGATCTATGAAAGTAGGTCAGAGCACTAGCTTTGATCTTTGACCTATGCAAGTAGGTCAGGGAAAAAAATTTCCTGACCTAAATTGTCACGGGATGTTGCAGTCTCTGACTGCATTGGTTCTTGTTTTTTCTTTCCATTTGTAATTTCAGCCATTAGAAAAGTGCTGCAGCTTATTTTCACGTTTTGTATAATGTTCTGGAGGTACGACTTGTGTTCCTGAGTTGTTTTGACAGTTTTGAAATTTCGGAAATCTTCCAAACTTTTAGTGCAGATATGTTTTACTGTTTACCTGTGGCAGTTTGCATTCATTGCAAGCAACACATTTTGTAATATTGTTCAGATTTGTGTGAAAATTAAATAAGACACTGCTTTCTGATAATCTTGCTAATTTCATGTTGTAAATTGCGCCACAGAAATGTCACAGTGGGTGATTGAGAGGCTGCCTGATGAGTAATCGGTTTTCTAATGGTGACAACTGCAATCACTTCAAAACAACATGAGATTATGAGGAGAAATGTCTGTGAGATGAAGCAGTACAAGATGAACTGCCAACTGACTGCCTTTTCTTAGAGGTATGAACACTCTTGAAAAGAAACCATACTGGGTCTGAAACCATGCTGAGTTTAAGTAACAGGAAATTGAATTGATGAATGCAACTCAGCAGGAGTACAGCCAGTTTAAGGCAGAGAGTGGCTGTGTCTTCACTCTGTCCTGACGTCTGTTTCATGAAGCCGGGTTAACAAACCCTGAGTCAAACCTGTGACTCTGGGTTGACGTACACAAAGCTTGGAAAGCCAGGCTTTGCAGTTTCATAATGGCAGTTTGACTGGGTAGTTGTTTTATCACTAACACTCTACCAATAACAATTATGATATGAATCATGATTTTAGTGAGAGTGATTATGGGGGTTTTTTTTGTTTTGTTTTTTTGTGAAAGAAGAATCATAACCTGATTTTGGTGTTATTTTTCATTGTAATATTATATTATCACTGTAGTGCAACAGGGTCAAGGACAATCCAGGGCAGAATAAGACTACATTCTTCTGCTGTCAGAAACCTGAGAATGATGGCATTGGAATAAACAAATTTTTAAACTTCTGCTTCAGATTCATGTTTGATGCAGCTTGTCAGGTCTTTAGTCATTCTAAAGATAACTCACAGCTACTGAGTTTGAAATTTGATATGGCTGTATCTCTTGAGGTAATCATATCAAATAATTGAATCATTTGCTTTATGTCATCAAGCCTATAGTATATGATCTTCCAGCGCTGTCCATCTCATCCAAAGTATAAGTTTCAGTTTTCAAACACACTGTATCAAATACTGAGATGAATGATGTGAAATAAAAAGATTTTTAATGTCATTTCAAGGAGATAGCATGTGGCAAAGGAAAGACTGGATTCAGATGGATTCTGATGGAAGTAAAACATTCATTCCACAAAAAAAAAGAAAACAAAACCAACTAGAACCGAAGCCAGTCACAGACTGCAACACCCCGCAACATCCATGAATTCAAAATTTTACCGTCCTACTTGCATCGATCAAAGATCAAAGCTAGTGCTTTGATCTATGGTCATACACTGTCCTTCTCCCTCCTCTTTCTATCTTATCCGGTTCCTGAGTATACAAAAGTTGAAATTTGACCTTGACTTAGTTTTCTCAAGGTCATTGTCTCATTTTCATTTTCATTCCCTTTGCCGCCTGAGGATTGTGCTTTTTTTTTATCTTTCTATCTGCAACGGTTGTGAAGACATTTGGTGGACATATGAACTGACAGACAAACGGCTGGACGAACAGATGAATGACAGGACCAACACACGAACACTGAAAATTACAATACATCACCACTTTGAAGTGGGATGTAAAAACAGAAAACAGTCCTATTACAGTAGCTTCTATGTTGGATGATACTTTTGTTGAAATAATTGTCATAACTTATTGCCTTGTGACTGTAAGATTATGCCACTGATTTAATGACTACTTGTTTTTGTTCTTCTTTTCCTTTCGGCTTTTCCCTTCAGGGGTCGCCACAGCGAATTGGTTGCCTCCATCTAAACCTGTCCTTTGCATCCTCTTCTCTGACACCACCTACCTTCATGTCCTCTTACACTACATCCATAAACCTCCTCTTTGGTCTTCCTCTAGGCCTCCTGCCTGGCAGTTCAAAACTCAGCATCCTTATACCAATATATTCACTATCTCCCCTCTGGACATACCCAAACCATCTCAGTCTAGCCTCTGACTTCATCTCCAAAACCACTAACATGTGCTGTCCCTCTGATGTACTCATTCCTGATCCTATCCTTCCTGGTCATTCTCAAAGAGAACCTCAGCATCTTCATCTCTGCTACCAGCTGTCTCCTGTCTTTTCCTCAGTGACACTGTCTCTAGACCAAACAACATCGCTGGTCTCACTACAGTTTTGTACACCTTTCTTTTCATTTTAGCTGAAACTCTTCTATCACACATCACACCTGACACTTTTCTTCACCCGTTCTGTCCTGCTTGTACACACTTCTTCACCTCTTTTCCAGACTCTCCATTGCTCTGGACTGTTGACCCTAAGTACATAAAATCCTCCACCTTCTTGATCTCTTCTCCCTGTAACCTCACTCTTCCACTTGGGTCCCTCTCAATCACACACATGTACTCTGTTTTACTGCGGCTAACCTTCATTCCTCTCCTTTCCAGGACAAACCTCCACCTCTCTAGCTTCTCCTCCACCTGTTCCCTGCTCTCACTGCAGATCACAATGTCATCTGCAAACATCGTAGTCCATGGAGATTCCTGTCTAACCTCATCTGTCAGCCTGTCCATCACCATAGCGAACAAGAAGGGGCTCGGGGCTGATCCCTGATGCAGTCCCACCTCCACCTTGTACTCCTCTGTCACACCTATGGCACACCTCACCACTGTCATACAGTCCTCATACATGTCCTGCACCGCTCTAACATACTTCTCTGCCACTCCAGACTTCCTCATACAATACCACAGTTCCCCTCTGGGCACCATATGACCTTATCAACTTCTGGAAGCCTCAGAGATGCACAGAGAAATAAAAATTAAAGCAACAGAGTCTTCCATTGATCCAGACACTTGCAGCTGCATCAGCTCACATAAGGCACAAACCCAGTAATAATCCGGAATAACATTGTTTACAAAGAAAACATTCTGTTGCAATACTATTTAATTCTTTGCTGGGAGATAAGGTAATTAAGGTTACAAATTGAAAACCTGAGCTGTAGTCATATGCTACAAAGTAAAAAGCCGCACCTACAAATCACTGTCTGACCATATAATGACAAATGTTATGATTTTACATTTAAAACTTTAAACCAACATGTATATTCCCTCGGGGATTAAGGTAGTGTATAAAATAAATTAAAAATTAAAAAGTGTAAATATTTTTGCTGTCTTTTGTTGGTTTGAAATCGAGTTGAAAGACATTTCCCAGGGAGACCATGAATAAGATTAAAACTTATTTTGGTCAAGTTTCAGAGAACAGGTCCAGGAGAGAATTGCCTCAAACATATATAAACCCAATATTAGACTGTGGTGAACAAGTTTTAAAGTCTTGCAGTTGAATAGAGGCTTTAGACTTTGTCCGCAACTTCCTGCTATGAATTCTGGTCAGTACTTTTCAAAGGTTACAGACACATTGTCATACACTATTCATGCTGAATTGAGCCATTGTCTGCCTGGTAGTGGCATTGGAAAGTATAAAATGTGTGTTTTTGTGGCTGTGACTAAGCGAGTAGCCACAGAGAAATATGCTTTGGGCAACAGCTGTTTGATGTCACTCTGATGTTCACACCTCAGCCAAAAACCATAAATATTTCAAAGGACTTATGATTCTTCCACCACGACAATTCTTTCTCTGCTTCTATTTTCTATTTCATATCATCTTACATTACACTTCTTTTCAATTCGTTCTTGCGTGTTATTCATTTCATCTTCCCTCTATTTGTCGCCTTTTGTCTCTTTTTTTCATTTCCCCCCCTACCATATCTGTTGTCCACAGTAACCAGCAGAGGAAGTACACAAAAATGCCTGGTATGCATTCATACAGAAGAGATGATACAAACACGCAAAATTTAAATATGATATCAGTCATGGCTGCTATTTCTTGATTCTTGCTCATCTTCCTCATTGTCATCAGTCACCTGCTGCTTGGGGCTATCTTCTAGTTTCCTGGATGCTCATTGTTTCATTCTGAATGTTGAATCTGACACTGACTAACTTTCCATCCCATATTACTTGTCTTGCGTGGAATCCTCCATGCACTAATGTCTCAACATCAGACATAAATGGCATCTATTTCCTCAAGCTATCTGTTCCAGGCTTAACTAAATGCTTCCACATACACCAAGCTGGATTCCCAGCACATGTCTTATGGGGGTATTTGGCCATGTAGCATGAGCTAGATTCAGTCCTAAATCTGGCGCCATATCCACTTTTTTTCTTTTTGGTAATGACATGCCGCTAGATGGAATTGGCTTCTGGATTTGCCTTCCACATCAAGATGATGAATGTTATCAACACACTATTACAGTAACCTTGTATTGTGCACTCCAGTATCCATATCTGGGGCATTGGCTGTCAAACTTTTGTAGTCAAGCTAGGCAGTGCTCTGACTAGTTTTAGACTGATGTTCGATCTGTTGACTAGTACCACAGCATATAAGAGGGACATGCACTGAAGTCTCTTATTATCCATCCTTCCATCCATTTTGCTGACCGCTTAATCCGACGTCTCGGGTCACGTGTTTCAATCCAGAGAAGGTAGAAAGATAAGTAATAGATGAGACAGTTACAGTAACATCAAATTTATTGCAGACATAGATGCCGACAGTAAGTGGATCACCAAAGGAAGTGGTCTGATGAATTGGGTCCTTTTCACATGAAATAGACCTCTCCCAAAGAGTCAAGACACTGATGGTGGCTGAATGATGGAGTTTGGCCTTAGGAAGACTTCATAGAAGGTACTCTTGACAGGAGAACGTGGTTGTAGGTGGTTGAGGTGGTGCAGGGGTGGAGGCTGGTTGTGGATCTTGTACTGACATGTTGGCTTAATAGCAACAGAGGAAAGAGAGAAAGAGAGACCAAAAAGTTTAAACAAACAAAGTTTAAAAGTTTGACAGCCTTCAACTGAGTGGCTCACAGGAGAAAGTGGCAGATTGAGATTAAATAAAAGGAGATTGTGGTATTAAAGATGTTATATGCATGAAATAATAAAATTTAAAACAGAAGTAAAACATTTGTCTGTTTGATTTTGTCAAATAAACATGCAGTATATGCTGTCATTAGCAAAAGTGAGATGTAAGCAATGACGATGGATTTCCATTTTTATTTTACTTTGCAAGCATTGGTTTCTTTCACACTGATTTTAAACCCTCAGGTCATTTTTAGGCTGATAGTCCCCCCCCCCCAGGTGCAGTAACAGCTCTACTCTACTCTACTCTACTCTACTCTACTCTACTCTACTCTACAGACATTGTGACATCATCAAATGAAGTCTAATCTTTGTTCAACAGACATAGGCAGCAGCTTGACCTTTCAGTTCGTAGTGACCAATTAGACAGCAGGCAGAGAAGATAAAAACACTAAGCAAAAGTCAGATCACTTTATTGTTGAAGAATTCTTTGGCATTGTCACTATATGCTCTAATCATTGTTGATTTACGTTTTACTAGGGCTGTCAGTTTAACGTGTTAATTAGATTGATTGATTATGCTGCAAATTAGCGCGCTATAAAAATTAACACAATTAATCGTGAGTGGCAAGTCAATGCGCAAGCATTTTAAATTTGACCCATTGAGGGACCCGTAGGCTGCAGTGACGTCACTTTGTACCTGCGCCACTAGTCAAAAGCAGGGTGACTGACAACAGAGATGGACACAACACAGGAGAGCGAGGCAAACCCACTGGAAACTTTGGGAGGAAAGTTTATCTATAAAAATAACAAAGTATCAACTATCAACAACAGACTATCAACAAAAACGCAGTGATTTGTACCTTTTGTAAAAGAGAATTTTCATATCACTGAAGCAGCTCCAGCCTAACGTATCATTTAAATTCAAAATATGTCAAGGACACAGAGTTGTCTGTTGTCAGTTCTTGTAACGTTAGCTTACCCTTTTAAAGGAAAAGCCTGTTGGCATTTTGCTATCGATGTTGCCTTATTTAGAGACATGTTATACTATTCATTTTGAATTGCTGTATTGGGTCAGCTTTAGTATTCATTTTGATTGAGAGTCTGCTTATGTGCCTATTTGAGCTTCAGCCCTATTTTATTTCTGAGTTTTATTTATTTTATTTAACTGTATTTGTATTGCGTTTTTGAGAAATGTACCTGGCCTAATTAGTTTGCTGATGTGCCTTACCTTTTTTCTTTTGAATTTCATTTATAAAGCACACTTCACCAATAAAAAAGTGGATTTCAAATCTTCTCTACATGGTGTATTCTATTGACTAGGACATTACAAAATTGTAGTGCATGACTAGAATTCAAATTCTTTATTTAGGGGCCTTTAGCATGTATGAGATTAAAATGTGATTAATTAGATAAATTAATTACAAATCCTGTAATTAATTAGATTATTTTTTTAATCGCCTGACAGGACTACTTTTTACCATTACTTTCTAAACACACTTGGTAGCAGCTAACAGGAATTAGCTGTCCTCTTGTCAATGTCAATGTCAAAATGACCTTTTTTTTTTTAATGTTTGGTTTTCAAATCATCTGCCACTACCAGTTTCTTCTCTACACTGTTTAGCAATACACATATAATCTCTTCTGATTATGATCAAGCTAAAACTAGGCAGGTAGAGACAGCAACATCCCGCGACACCCCTGAATTCAAAATTTTACACTGACCTACACATTTTTGTGCCCCTGGCTTTCTGAAAATGTTGCTTTTTTGTTTTATGATTATATCTCATCAGGTTTCAGAGATTGGTACTTAAAAAGGTATAAAAGTGAAAATTTTACTTTGACCTACTTTTTCAAGGTCAAGGTTGTGATCTACTTTTCATCCCTATGCCTTCCTGAATATAATGCCTTTTGTTTTGTCTTTCTATCTTATCTGGTTCCTGAGATGTGTGCAAAAAATGTACAAAAGTTGACCTTTGGCCTTGACCTAGTTTTCTCAAGGTCAAGGTCATCATCTCATTTTCATCCCCTTTGCCGCCTGAGTAATGCACTTTTTGTTTCATCTTTCTATCTGCAACGGTTGTGAAGATATTTGGTGGACGGACAGACCAACACACAAACACTGACGATTACAATACATCACCCGCATCGCGGGATGTAACAAACATTAGCTGATAATTGGTAGCTAACCAGTCAGTGTGCCCTTGTGCCAAAATATTGGCATCAAAAGTCACATCAAAGTTAAAGTATGAATGCACGCCTAATTTTTGAACATCTTTCTGAATGCTGGTAGGATTTTTTTATGCATTTTTCTCATTTCCTCCATGAATATTTTCCTCATGTCTTCATTCTCTTTCCTC
This sequence comes from Antennarius striatus, assembly GCF_040054535.1. NCBI lineage: Eukaryota > Metazoa > Chordata > Actinopteri > Lophiiformes > Antennariidae > Antennarius > Antennarius striatus. Next base: position 10,510,933 of record NC_090796.1, on the reverse strand, counting down.
TTGCTTTTCCCTCCCTTTTTTAAATTTATTTCCTACTTTGCTGAATGTTTCACTTCCTTGTCTTATACCCCTTTCTCAGCTGCTGTCCTCTTTTTCCATGTTTTTTGTGTTCCATCCTGCCATTATTTTTTCTTGTCTTTTGCTGTTTTTCCTCTCATGTCCTACATTCCTCCTTTCCCTTATTTAGCTACATCTTTTCTCCCCTCATTCTCTTGATTTTTAGACCTTTCCTTTATTCCTCCTCAATGATCCCCTCCTTCAGCATCTCTCTCTTTCTCTCTCTCTCTCGCTCTCTCTCTCTCTCTCTCTCTCTCTCTCTCTCTCTCTCTCTCTCTCTCTCTCTCTCTCTCTTCTCTCTCTCTCCCTCCTTCCCAGTGAATGCAGATGGAAGCTCTATCCTCTAAGGAGGTCTGTTTCATTTATTCTCAGCAGTAATAATAGATCAGGAGGGATGTAGCCATTTCCTTTGTGTAGTTTCAATGATCATAGTGGTCCATATGACACTCATCAGCTAATGAGCTGTTCTTTCGAACCAAAAGAGAACACCTCTGCAGTTAACAACACCTTGCACAATAAAATTGCTGCCAATAGGACCATGGGCCCCACTTATGGGCATCACTGTAACCTCTGATTGGGCAGAGGCCCTCCAAAATAAAATGTTATGTTTTTATTTTCAGTCGTTTATTATGTTTTGAAATGAAAAATAACAAATATACCTGGAAAAATTATAGTTTTAAAAAGTGCACACACAGCAGTGCATAAAACATAAATCTCATAAGAGACAACTTGAAAAAAATTTAGGCATAATAACACATGTATAACCACTAAACCTGCAACCTGTATCCCACTATCAAAAATGTATTTAAAATATCATATCTTAAAACACTAGATGAATTAGCCAAATTTTTGTCGTAAAATATTAAAACAAAATCACTATTCTCTGTTACTAGAGGATGTATCAGCAATATAATTTAAAAGATGGGGAAAAAAATGAATATTTCGATTTGCAAGTTAGCTCAACTGGTACTTCTAAAATCTCTATATATAATCTTATTCAAGAGCAGACTAAAAACCGTCCTCTTTGATAGAGCCTACAATAAGATCCAACTAGATAACTTGCTATATGCCTAGGCTGCTGAGGGTATCTTTCTCTGTACCTCCCAAAGAGAGTTACTTTGGATCTTCTGCCATTTCTCAGCTTTTGCTTTTCTAATCTGCTACTAACATTAAATCATTCTTTTCATTTGCATGATACTCCCACTGGCTTTGTGCTTCTGCTCGACAGGTGCTGAACAAATATTGAAGACAGGAAATCCAAAGGCCTGGAAATCCCACTCCACTTCAGCAACAGCACAATCCGGACTGGAAAATCAATCTGGCATATCTGCCGCTCTCTCTCTCTCTTTTCCTTGCCTTGTCTCCATCCCCAGTGTATTTCTTTTCCACCCAACCAGTCAAGGCAAATGACCGCCCTCCAGAGTGTGGGTCCTGCCCGGAGTTTCTTCCTAAATGAGGGAGTGTTTCCTCGCCACCGGTGCTTAGGCTTGCTATGGAGGGTTCTGTTGGTTTTCTGTCTGTTAAAGCGCTTTGAAATGTCTGACGATGTGATTGAGCGCTATATAAATAAAAGGCGATTGATTGATTGGTTGATTGATTGGTTGGTTGGTTGATTGATTGATTGATTGATTGATTGATTGATTGATTGATGGAATGTATAGGAAGGGCATTTACTCTGAAGCAGCTCTGTTGTAGGAGATCAAACACACTTCTATGGTCTTCAACACAGTTTTTACTCATTCAGGTTTACAGCTACAGTAAGTAACTAGAAACAAGGCAGTCACTGACTGCAACATCCCACGACACCCCTGAATTCAAAATACCCTGACCTACTTGCATAGGTCAAAGGTAGTGTTCTGACTTACTGTCATTGATCAAAGCACTAGCTTTGATCTATGGTCTTACTCACACTGGTCTTATCCGGTTCCTGAGTGTACAAAAGTTGGAATTTGACCATGACCTTGTTTTCTCAATATCAAGGTCCTCATCTAATTTTCATCACCTTTACCACCTGAGTAATGTGGTTTTTGTTTCATCTTTCTATCTGAAATGGTTGCGAAGATATTTGGTGGACATAGAAATGGACGGACAAATGAACAGAAGAACACAAGAACACTGACAATTACAATACATCACCACTTTGAAGTGGGATGTAACAAGGCAGTCAAGACTGCAACATCCCGTGAAGGGTAGGTCAGGGTACCCTGAAAGTAGTAACTGACAAGTGCATAGCTTTGACCTTTCAGGGTACTTCAAAGCTTTGCAGTAGCTTTGACCATAGATCAATGCTAGTGCATAGGTATATCAAAGTGGGAGAGAGGGGAGTCGCTACGTGTGCACTCGCCACCATCCTGTCCTATGCCAATAGTCAACAGAACCCAACAGAACCATCCGGAGTAAGCATAAGTGACAGTGGCGGGGAAAAACTCCCTCATTGAGGAAGAAATTCCGGGCAGGACCCAGACCCTGGAGGGCAGTCATCCGCCTTGACAGGTTGGGTAGGAAAGAAATATACTGAGGATAGAGACAGGGCAAGGAAAAGGGGAGAGAAACAGACAGAGAGTGGCAAATAGGCCAGAAAGAATCGGGATTTCCAGGCCTTTCGATTTCCTGTCTTCCATAATTGTTCCCCAACTGTCAAGCAGAAGCACAAAGACAGCGGCTGTATCTTGCGTGGAAAAAACCTCTCACCCCCCAACAATACTTATTTCTGGTTTGATCTTCCATCAATTAGCTTCCAGAACAGGTACTGTACAAAAATTATCAGAGTAGAAATGGAGGTTAATGATTTTTAGCTTTACTCTCAATGAAAGAAAGCCAATTAATTAACCAAAAATCTGAGATTATAATTGCACTGCTTTATGTTGACCATTTTATTTACACTTAATCCATAACCCTATAACAAAATAAACAAAGGCATGTTTAGTGACATACCGGGCTACATGTTACTCCAGGGTTCCCACTGCAGACTGCCATTAACTTGCGTTAGACACGCCTCCCCCACCGAGTTGTGGCGGGGGGGGTTAACTTGATCCAATGCTGCTGTGTGAGATTCATCAGTGCGGCTTCTTCCTCCGCGGTTGCCCGTCTCAGGGCTACCATAGTGCGTCCTAATCTCCGCAAAAGCCCTGCAAACTACTCAACGCAACTGCGATGTAACCGTCGCTAACTGAAAGTGTACAAAAGTTGAAATTTGACCTTCGTCCGTTCGTTAGTTTGTTAGTTCATCCGTTCATTCATTAGTCCGCCAAATATCTTCGCAGCCGTTGCAGATAGAAAGATGAAACAAAAAGCATATTTCTCTTGCGGTAAAGAAGATGAAGGTGACATGATGACCTCAACCTTGAGAAAACTAGGTCAAGGTCAAATTTAAACTTTTGTACTCTCAGGAACCGGATAATATAGAAAGATGAGGTAGAAAGCCAGTGTGAGTAAGACCATAGATGAAAGCCAGTGATTTGATCTATGAAAGTAGATCAGAGCACTAGTTTTGATCTTTGACCTATACAAGTAGGTTAAGGTAAAATTTTGAATTCAGGGTTGTCATGGGATGTTGCAGTCAGTGACTGCCTTGTTTATTTCTTTGTTGACTAGTCACTAGAATTTCTTCCACAATATAGACTAATTTCAATTATGTTGGAAGGCCTAGAATTTATTTGTAGTTTTTTCGCCTGAAGTAAAAGATCATTTCAGGATTACACTGAGTTGAAGTTATTTTGAAAACCCTAAAGCACTTAACTATCTTTGTCTGACAAAAATAGAAATGAGGCTGGAAATAATAGAAATGTTCTTTCAAAACTGCGGCTTTTCCCTGAATCCACAAATCCACTGACCTCTCTTCCATCCAAAGAGCCCCAGGCTCTATCAAAGAAGCTTTGAAAATTTTATATTTTGTGAACACACCATATGCTGCTTTACAAGCTCAGGTACACACATCGACACCAAGGGCAGCGAGGCGATAGGAAAAGCAGCTCTACATTTGGCATCTAGCTGTCATCATTAAAGTGATGACGAAGAGAGTGTGAAGCATTTTAATGAACATTTTCTGTGGGATGACAAAGGACAGACAGCAATTTTCAGTTGCACAGGTTGGTTAAGTTTTTATTGTCAAAGGTCATCATCGATTGGCAGTGAATTTAAAATAATGTGACTGATGCAGAGATTCTCCAACTATACATCCCACTTGCCATCTGCTTCTGTCATGATTTAGCAAAGTGGGATTCAGTTTGAGGAGGCTGCTTCTAATCTGAGATGTTTTTATTATGGGAGGTACGTTGTGATGCTTTAGGATGAAAAAAAGACTCACTTTCATAGTCTGTACACTCCTGTTATTTCAGGTAGATAAAACATACGCATCTCAACTGCATCAACTATCAGCTACCAATCAAGCCACTTGAGGCAACAGCTAATATTTCCAGCGTTATGTTGTAGTGAAGGCTAATATTTTATATGCTATGTGAAGATTATTATTTATTTATTTATTACATGTATGAGAGACATGACAGCTAAAAACTATTAATGTTTCTCTGAATATAAATCTAAATTTAAAAAATGTTAATAAAAATATTTTAGCTTTGTCCTCTTTTGTCAAGGACTGTTCAGCTGGCCTTCAAATTACAGACTAGAAATCTTCTGATACCATAATTGGCAAGCCTCCTCTAACGGGTACCAGCTGGAATTAAAGCTGTTCAAAAAATTAGTTAGTTAAAATAAATCAAAAAGGTGAGATTCATTTTTATGGTTAACTATTTATTCCAAGACTAAAAAATATCAACAGAGCAGACACACAGAGTGGCAAAAAAAGGAAACTTCATGGGGCCAAGATTGGGGAGAAATCTGGTATGGTCCGGTTTAGTTGGTGTTGACAAATAAACAGATATATTGTGTGTCTGTTGGAGCTTTATCTATATTTAAGCAGGCCAACAGAATCCTCCAATACGGTGACACTGTTTGAAATTCTTGACATAACATTGATATTTGCAGAGTTTAGATTGTAGTCCATTGCAAAAATTTTGCACAGCAGATAAAGTGATGGTAAAGTTGTTAGTTTCATTTCTCTACAGACCAATGCCACCATGGTGACAAATCAGTTTTGTTTGTTTTTTTGTTTGTTTTATTTTATGTGCTTTAGCAGAGCTTTTTGCTGAGAATACTTATTTAAGAGGGATTTATGATTCTATGTTGCACCCACTGATCTCCCTACGGTTTGCTGGTTATTAAATTATTTGGAAACCTTTTCCGTGATTTCTCATATTCTACCACTATTAAACCACTATCCAATATTAGTCATATTTTTCTCTGAAGTAAGTGTCATTGGGTTCTCAGGGCAGCATTTTATTGAGCGGCAGTGACTACTACCAAGGAAATATTTACCGTACATATATCTTGTTAAAATCATTAAATTTTCCTCAATCCAAAGGTTTGATGATGATCACTATCATCAGCAGTGGTTAGCACTGCTGCCTCACAGCAAGAAGGTCATGGGTTCAAACCAACATTTTCAACATGGCCTTTCTGTGAGCATGTTCTCTCCGTGTCTGAATGGGTTTTCTCCGGGTACTCAGGTTTCCCCCCATCATCAGGAAAAGACATGCTTCTAAGGAATATTAAATCATGTTGGCACGCAGTGGCGGCATACCCAGGGTGCAGCAGCTCTGGATCGGCTCTCCATCTGACCTTCCAATTTTGTTGTACATCTGTATAATGACAAATAAAGATCTTTATTTATTTATTTCATTCTCGGTGTGTACCTGGGAAATGAGACAACAACCAGGAATAACTGGGAGGGCCTCATTGAAAAAATAGAAGGGAAACTTAAGAAATGGAAATGGTTGCTCCCCAGAATGTCGTACAGAGGTCGAGTTTTAGTGATAAACAACCTGGTAGCCTCACAGCTGTGGCACCGCTTGGCCTGTATGGACCCTCCATCAGGGTTTTTTAGCCCAAATCCAGACCAAACTTGTTAACTTTTTCTGGGATGGGCTGCATTGGGTGCCTCAAGGAGTGTTGTTTTTATCAAGAGAGGAGGGGGGACAGGGTCTCATCCACCTGGCTAGTAGAACAGCCATGCTCAGATTACAGTTCATCCAGCGGTTTCTGACCGGACCAGCAGATCTGACATGGAGAGGTGGCCAGCTGCATATTCAAACGTGTGAGTAACTTGGACCTGGATGTGGCACTGTTTTTAATGGACTCTAAGTTTCTAAAGTTAAATAGTTTGCCTCCGTTTTATCATGGTGCTTTTAAGTCATAGGCCCTATTTAAAAGCAGTTCAGGAAAAAGCTCTGACTCTGTTCTGGTTACTGAAGGAGCCACTAGTACATGGAGCCAGGCTGGATGTCTGCAGTGGAGCAACACCTGGGCTGTCTGCAGCTCTTTGCAGAACCAGGACCATGACCCTCCAGCAGCTGGTGGACAACGCCGGGCCAGCGTTGGCAGATGCCCAGGCTGTGAGCTCCCTGCTGAACATCCAGTCCACCAGGGTGTCTCAGAGGGTGCTACAACTGTGGAGGCAAAGACTCTCCGGGAAGGAAAGAAGCCTCCTCCTGGACTATAGTACAGGGACTGTGCCAGACAGCAAAGATCCTTTCCCTGAGGTACACATCAGTCCCCTGTTTGGAGAACTGGAGGGTCCTCTCCTTGGAGATGAACTACAGATCAGCCTGCACACGGCCAACAAAAAAATACTGTACAAACAATGTGTAAAAGTAATCAACAAGAGAAGCCTGTGTGACAGAGCACCCACTGCCTGGGCCAACAGGATGACGGGAAATGGACCTGACCCACAGTGGAGACTTCTGTACAAACCTCCCCTCAAGAAAAAAACAGCCAACCTCCAATGGAGGATTTTACATGGTGCCGTCGGTTCCAATGCTTTTATCTCTGTTTTTACCCCTGCGGTGTCCAGCCAGTGTCCCTTCTGTCCCCTTCGTGAGACAGTCTTTCATGCTTTCAGTGAGTGTGGGAGACTCGCAGTGCTCTTCACTCTTCTAACGAATGTTTTTAATGTGTTCAGTGAAAATTTTAGTATCAGGAAATTCATCTACAGAGCTGGGTACAATAGATCGAATCAGAGAAAGTGGCAGCTTTTAAATTTTATCTCTGGAGAGGCAAAACTCACAATTTATGTGACCAGGAAGAGGAGAACTGAAAACAATACTGTTCAAGAAGCAGCTACTGTTTTTTGCTGTAACATCAGCTGTTGCCTAAAACTACAATTGGTTTCTATAAAATGACAAAAGACCTGAATAACTTTAGGAACATCTGGTGTTACAAAAATGTCTTATGCACTTTAGTTGATGACCACCTCACTTTTGCAAACGTCCTATTATAATACACAAAGTTTTATATTGTATTTCCTTTTTTTTATTGGTGTTTAGTGTTTTTGAGTGTTTTGTGTTTTTGAAGTTTCGTCTAATGAAAAATTGTAAAATGTTCTAAATGTTCTGAATGTGATTGAAGTTTTTTTGCAAAAAATCTTCTTCTTCTTCTGAAGCACTTTATTGCTTTCATCTAATGTAAAATTGTAAAATGTTTGAATGTGATTAAAGTGTTTTTGCAAAAAAAAAAAAATCTTTCTTTATTTCTTTCCTTCTTTATTTCTTTCTGTGTGTTTAAGTGAATCTCTCTTAGATGTTGTTAACGGTTAGATATGTTAACATAACTATCTTGTAATACCTACTGCATGAATAAATGGGATTTTAAAAATCAAAATCAATCTTTCTTTCTATGTTCTGTCCTCGTCTGCTCTAAGTACTAAAACAGATTCAGAGGTGTACATTTTCCTTATCTGTGCCTCTGTGAATAGAATAATTTATTCCATTTTAAGTGTTATACTGTGTTCTCATGTGCTTCCCACCTCCTCTGTTTCCCAGTGTCATTGGTGATAGAAACCCAGAGCACATTATTTATTATATTTTCTCCACTTTCATCAGTCATCTATCGATGTCGGTATTGCTCAGCTCATTTGTGTGTCTGAGGCAAGCTGCCAGGTTGAAACGGCTTTCATGAGGCACTTTTACCAGAAAAAAAACTAACAATGCAAATGCTGCAGGAGTGAATCAACAACTAGGGACACACTGTATTTTATGCTTACAATCTGTAAACTGGTAACTTTTCACCTTGTTTGGCTCACACTCTTGCACACCTATTATGCAGTCTAGTGGTCCCATCTTTAGCTAAATAAGCTAAAACATAAATAAAACCATGTGAGCAGACTTTGGCTACAGTAAATGCATTTTACTTAAGTGATGACTGAAAAGCACATTTAAAACTATGTGTTTCATCCATGTGCAATCAATAGATATAAAAGTTTTGTTTCTCCTCATTCTTTTTTCCCCGACTTTTGCAGCTTCCAGGCAATTTGTTACTTTAAAATATAGTTGATATTTACAGCCCAGTCAATGTTCCATGCATTTTTAATGCAACCATTGTTTAAAATTCAGTTCTCCGTATCTTTTGAAGATAGCGTTATGCTAATCCTGCATTGTTTTGTCTAGCAACTGATATGTGCTGCCGTGTTTTGGGTCAGATGCCACATGGGTTTACATCTCAAAGGATGCTGTATCACTGCAACACTTTAAAAGACAGTAGTTCTGCTTAGTCATACGTTTAATTAGCCCAGTGAAGTACAGATGAGAGACAATCCAGTGGGCAAACACTCTGAGGACAGAAGCTACACCACGATACAATGTACATCAGCTTCTTCTGATGTTAGGAGACATCCCTGGGAACACACTTGTTAGGGTGGACACTGAGACGCGATTTTCTTTCCCCATTATTCTATAGTTTTCTTGATTAAAAGAGACATTTCATCATTTCCTCTGCTAAATACATTATTTAACATAGTCTTATAAAACTCTCAAAGTTTTTAAACAGGACTGTCATCCATGAGATAAAGATTAAAAGTATACTACACACTTTTTTTTCACAAGGAGAAATTGTGAGTCTCTGATGTTAACTTTAGACAGAAGTTGATTGGATGTTTCTGCACTAATTTTGGGAACTCCATCTTCTGGGAGCAGTTCCTTCTTTCCATTCAGTCTCTTCCTAGTCAGAAATGTTACCTCCTTCTTGTAAATAGATCAACAAATTGATAGATATTTATTGATCTGCAAACTAATGTCACATTGAGAGCTCAATGTAGAGCTTGTGACCCTGTCACATTCTGCTACAACTAATACCTGCATGTGTTTTCCTTGGACTTTTTAAATGGCAGTATTCACCTTGACCATGAATGGCTCTGCATATCTCAATCAGAATTCTTTCAACAGTTAGTAATATGAAATTTGTATATTTACCAAGAATAAGCAACAATGATTTAGTTGAGAATTGCGTTGAACATTTTCCTCCTATGATTTAAAAAAAATATCAGGATGGACTATCTGACTGTTCTGAACATAGAAGGGAAAAAAGGGTTGGTACTCTCTATGTCTTGCAATTGTATGGTCTTTCTATATACCTGGTCTTAAATACTATATGTGTGTATTTTCCTTAAATGTGCGTAGACATTATGCGTGTCTTGTGTATGGACCTATGACATTATACATTTGATATAGAACTTGCCATGTGCAGAACTCAACTCAATTCCACTGTGACTTTTCTGTAAATCTAATCTGCCTGTGGCTCAGAATAATAAACTGCGTTGAACAGTTGTATGAGCTGACCTGCTGGTTGTAAACAGAGCATCTGTGTCTGCTTCGATGCTGTTTTACCCCCCCCACTCCTGTACTTTAATTGCTGTTTTACAAGATTCAAAGGAAAACCAATACACTCATTGTCCTCTTGAGTCTTGTCAGAGCCCAGAGCACCTCTGCCTTCACTGTTTAGTCCAAACATGTGAAAGGTCTATTAAATGTAAAAATATCAAGTTAGATTCTAAAGTCAGTCTAACAGCAACTGTTAAGCTGTGTCATATAGAATAATTCTGCTATTACTACCATGCAGCCATAAAAAACAAAAGATGTGTCCGCAAATTAATAATGATCAGTTCTGACCAGCTTTGATAATAAACTGGTGTATGCTATCAGACTTCTTAGTCTCTGATTTATTTTTTTTGTCTCATGCAGCTTGGAAAATTGTTTTATGAAAGATTTCCACCTATTCACATGAAATAAGTGCATAGAAAGTTAGAATAGAACGGCTTTTTTAAATGACTGATAGAGTAACTAGAATATTAATAGATAAATTGAATTTTTATATTTACTTTATTACTAGATGAGATGTTTGTATGTACAGGCAGGATGGAACGGGTGGAGAAAAGTGTCAGGTGTGATGTGTGATAGAAGAGTTTCAGCTAAAATGAAAGGAAAGGTGTATAAAACTGTGGTGAGACCAGCGATGTTGTTTGGTCTAGAGACAGTGTCACTGAGGAAAAGACAGGAGACAGAGCTGGAGGTAGCAGAGATGAAGATGCTGAGGTTCTCTCTGGGAGTGACCAGGATGGATAGGATCAGGAATGAGTACATCAGAGGGACAGCACATGTTAGAGGTTTTGGAGATAAAGTCAGAGGCCAGACTGAGATGGTTTGGACATGTCCAGAGGAGAGATAGTGAATATATTGGTAGAAGGATGCTGAGTTTTGAACTGCCGGGCAGGAGGCCTAGAGGAAGACCAAAGAGGAGGTTTATGGATGTGGTGAAAGAGGACATGAAGGTAGGTTGTGTCAGAGAAGCGGATGCAAAGGACAGGTTTAGATGGAGGCAATTGATTCGCTGTGGCGACCCATGAAGGGAAAAGCAGAAAGGAGAAGAGAAGAAGACTAGGTGAGATGGTTGAGTTAACCGTACAAAATAGATTGTAAGTTGTTGTTTTTGTTTTGTTTTTGTTTGTTTTGTGTTTTTATGAAACCTTATCTACAAATTGAGTTCCAGTTAAACTTTTTGATGATTTAAGCTCACATTTGATTTATGCTGGAAAAAGTCTCTCAAGCATCAGCAAAGTGTAATTGTAAGATGTAAAAGAACATTTAATGAGAGTTTTATCCCTTTCCTAACTTGGGTTTTTTTTGTGAAATTACCTTTTGAGACCCCATGAGAAATTCAAAAGTACACCTGTAAACATTAAGGACAAGCAACCCATAATAAACTGTCCTCTTTTGTGGCAAAACACGAATGTGTTAAGGGTTTCATTGGAAAGCAACCAAAGCTTTATGGTCATTTTGGGACCAGCACTGTCCCGCTGGGGCTCATCTGAACAGCTTTGGCAATAAAAACCCCAGGGCTCTTGCACAGATAATACTGAATATTTGATGTTTTATGTTCCTGTCTTGTTTTTTCCCCAAATCTCTTCGGCTCTTGTGGTTCCCGGCAGTGGACAGCTCAGATGATGTCTTTGATAACCATAATTGGGTTTAAAGTGCACTAAATTATCCCACAAGGGACATGGCGAAGGCCTCACTGTTCCCATACTGATGTTATAGGAGGTTGTGAGGAGAAAATCTAAGCAGATTTTTTTCATTGTCAAAGACAAGGTGTTCATTATTGTATACTAATGACTTGGCAGGTTAGTACATGGATGGTTTTTTTTTTTAATCTATCCTTGCAAACATACTAAGTGTACTTTCTAGTGCATTCTCACAGCCATGCACCATGAAATATACTGATGGAAATAATCCACTTAAAATATTTTTTTTCTACCATTTTATTTTTTTCTTATTATTTCAAACCAAATTAAAAAAAATATTTCTTTTTTTTTGTGAGTAGGTCATAGTTCTGATGCAAAGATATATCGTAAATAAAATCATGTCATGTGTTACAACACGGCTTTTTGCCGCAACAAGAAATGGCGTTGCACTCAAGTTTGACAAATGAACCTTTATTTAATGAAAACTCAAAAATCTTAAACAATGACAATCCAAAAACAAGGTGATGTTCTGAAAAGGTGGAGACCATAGATGAGTGCTGCAGCCTCCAAGCTACTGCCAGTCATGACATTGGCGGCTGCTCATAAAGGGGTTGCTCAAGTAATGTTCATAGGCGAGCTGGCCAGGTTCCTCCTGTTACCCAAGCAACTTCTGGACCTGGGAAAAGAAGTTTACAAAAACAGGAAGAAAAATACTCTGACTATAAAACCCTCCCCCTTAAAGTGAGGGTTACCCAGACCAAAGCTGCCTCACAAAACACAACAAACCTTGTCGCTACAAAAAAGTGCTCAATGCTACAAAAGTACATCACCAGACAGAGTCCTATCTCTTTTACTGAAGTCTCACCTTTTAATTCAGGCTCTTTTGGAGGCTAGACCTTCACCATATCAACTGCTACTGCCGTAATAGACAAGCCAGGAGGTGATCCCCCTCAAAGATGTGGCAAAACTAAAGATCACAAGTGAAGTACAAAATGTACAGGTAAACAGGAACTACATTGTAGGGTAGCATCTCAGCTTGCCTGGCACTAACTAGTCTTCAGTAGCTCCCCCAGGAGGCTTCTTTAAACTCAAGAGTGGGCAGCAGACCAAAGGTGAAATCTACTGTACTGTCACACACAACATACCCAAGGTTACTACTCCAAAAAAATTAAGTGTCAAGGCAGCAGTCAAGGCTGGGTACCTAGCTGAGAAGCTCTCATACATTTCCTGAAAGGAACCCAGGAGTTTTGAACAACAAAAATTACCTGAGAATGTCAATTGATAAGTACAACACTAAACAGACTCACATGTACTTGATACCGACATCATTATGATTCATTATAGTTAGTTACTTGAAATATCTGAATCATTTATAACTTATATTATCAAATGAGACATGCGTTAATATTGTATTTTGATTCAGTATGCCATAAGGTAAAAACACCTAGGTTAATAAATACAGATTACATACATAAATGCAGAGGCAACTGTGTACTATTTCTACATGTAGTATTTTTGGGTCAGAGAGTCTTTCTCCAGATTTGTTGTTTTAGAGTACCTCTCTGGTTTGAGCCTTTCTTTGCATCATAATAACAAAAACCTTGATGCTATTGTTGTAAGTAAATCATCGAATACCGCCCGTCTGTAATGTTGTCTGCATTTTGGTCTAATTACTATTTTCTGCTCATACCAGATGTGACTCAAACTACATTTCAACATTAAGCAACTGTGAATCACATTGATAAACGGAGTATTTTCTTGTACCCGCCGACCTCTCATCCAAGCACAACACCTGAGCATCTATTACTGCTGGAGCCTTAATTGTTTTCTTCTTTAAGCTTCTAATAACTAAAAAAAAAAAATCCTATTAGACACACAAGTCAAAGATGAGGCCAGCTCACTCTTTTTCATTCAGTTCTCATTATTGGAAAATGGGGACTCACTCTGCCTAATGATGGGACTGTCAATGGCTGCAGTTTAATCATCATGAGCAGAGGATCAGACAGCTAATTTCAGAGCACCATTTGCTCACAAGGCTCATGCACAAAATGCTTGCATAGAAAACAATGTTGGTTTTCAATTATTGCATTTGCGAAAATTTTTGTCTGTGTCACATAAGCAATGTTAAACAACAGCATTAACTCCATGTAATATGTACTATACATGTTAGTTATTATTAAGGGTACGAACTCTGGTACGATTATAGAATGGTCAATTACGTCCCTTGAAGGTGTGTGTGATTATTCAAACCAAGGACTAATTTTCATCATGAATAAAGACAGCAAAGCAACAGCTGAATAACTGAAACACAGGTAAAGGTTATATTCAAGAAGAAGCATTGAAGTGCTGTTCACACACTTAAAACCTGTTGCATGAAAGGATTCACTTTAAAATGCTATTTGAATTAAGGTTGGTTCAGGGCTGCTGTTGGTGCTTTTTTACTACCATAACCTTTATCATCAAAATTTTAAAAGCGGTCTTCAAGGTGTTAGAGACACAAAAGTGCCGGGATGTGAATTCAATAATCTCTGAGTGTAAAAACAAAATAATCTTTGGTCTGGATAAAGACTTTCAGAGTAATATAACAACAATAACAACATTCATCCATCCTTCCATTCATCCATCCATCCATTTTCTTGTAGATGAGATGATGAAGGTCGTCTACAACAAATAGCCACTTTACTCCATAGGTCACGGGTGTTGCTGGAGCCTATCCCAGCTTAGTATGGGCGAGTGACTCGATACACTCCAGAAGTACACTCTGCATCGCAGAGCCACATGAAAGACAAACAACCACTAATGCACACACTCACACCTACGGGCAATTTGATATGATTCATCCCCCTAAATTCCATGCTTTTAGAGGTGGGAAGAAGCTGGAGAACCCAGACAGAACCCCCGCAGACATGGGGAGAAGATACAAACTCTGCACAGAAAGGAGTCAAACCCAGAATCTTCTTGTTGTGAAGTGACAGCACTACCCACTGCACCACGATGTCATAAGGGGTTTCAATTGTAAGAAATAAAAAAATGTGATTGGCAGTTTTGCACTCATCAACATCAAGCCAGTTTATTCTATAAGCAGTGTAGTCATCTGGTATTTTTTCCAGCGGTTGTCATCTAGACTCAAAAAATCAAATAGTAATGCAATGCAAGCCTCCATCCTCAAGGTCCCTGTGCTACAGGCTGTAAGGCTAAACTTGGTGAAACCAGCATTATTGTCTTTTTTTGCTGTATTTGTGTGTCTTTGTCATTTATTCCTAGTTGCAAGAAGCATGTTTGAACCCGTGGCTTCATGCAGTGATAGTGACTGTCTTTCAGAGGCCGACGGAGGTCTCAAAGTATGACCGTAGCTTTGTTGACTTTCTTTTCAACATAACGCAAAGAATAATGACTTCGTATGACTCATATACAACATAATTAATCCATGTTAAATACTGCAAAACACAGAGATGACTGCATATTTTTAGTCATTTCACCATTTTAAATTGTCACAAAAACCTTCCACAACTAGAAGCTACAGAAAGGAAATTGGATAATAAAGGAAGAACATTCAAACATGCAGACATTTATCATCCGGTATATGACTGCTGCAGGGACAAACAAGACATATGCAGTAAATTTTGACAGGCAATGTTGATGCAAAGACACACGAAGGACACTTGATTGAACAGACAGGAACAGACCACAGGATGTTTTAAGACTCGTAAAGCTGTAGGAAAGTCAGAAACACCATGAAAAGACTCATAACAACATAAAAAGACAACATAACGTCTGAGTAAGAAACATGTCTTCAGCAATATGTAGTATGTTTGCTTTCTGTTGACACTCTTATTTTTAAAATTTCCTGCTGAAGCAGGGACTCGCTGCTTATACGTTAAATGAGTAATGTAATACCCAACAAGATGACCTTACGGGAAAAAAAAAAAAATTCACTATGTTTAAAATAACTGAAGGAGAGGAGGCTCTATTTGATTAAGTAGGGAAAGTGACAAAGACTGTACTGAACACTGCTGATGTTTTGCTTTCATTTTGTTTTTTTGTTTTTTTCATTCGTTTCAATGCACAGCTTTTAATTTTAAACTTAGACTTTCAATTTTCCAGAAGAAACTTTTTTTTTTCCTTCTCAACTCATTTTCTCTGTCAGATGTGACACTGACTAGTAAAAACACATGTGCACACATGCGCACGCACATACACACACGCACACACACACACACACACACACACACACACACATACACACACACACACACAAATAGCATGTAATGAGCTACTTATTTTAATTAACTGGGAGCACAGACTTCATTAACGAGACCCAGACTGAAGGCTTCTTCTTTCCTATAGACAATTACGATCACCTTGTCTTCAAGAAGATTAATGAATGAATAAATGTGACATTCAGAATTCATCAGTTGTCAGCACATCAATGTGAGTTTTTTGCATAAGTGTAACTCAAGTCACGCTTAGTGCTTACTTCTATGCCAGACCTCCCCTGTCTGAATGTTAAAGCATGATCTTTTCTTCTATGTAAAAATGTTTTATGCTGTATTACCATGCACTTGTCAAGTTTAGTTGTTTTTGTTAAATCTTTTAATATTTAATAATCCAAATAATGTAAATATTTTCTCAGCTAAAATTTATTGAATTGTGTCTTGTCAGCAAAATATATACCTGAAATTTGTGTTTCAAACACAAAGACATTTAAATATATTCTTTGAGTTCCCACAAGCCAAAAGTTTGGTTTGGAGGATTTGGTCAATGAATATTGTGTCACCAATGCGTCTCTGAGTCCCTTAATCTGACTGCTGTTTTAATCTGATGGTTTTTTGTTTGTTTGTTTGTTTGTTTGTTTTTGTTGAAGCCATAGCTGCAGATTGTCTTTAGGCTCAGAAAAATGAAGAATTCAACAATAGACATATTCCACTAGTTGTTTTTATACCTACAAGAGGACCACTGAAAGCATGCAGGGAGGAAAAGAACTTGGACTTTGGGAGAGTTTCCAACTTTTCAAACTGGAAACAACTGTCAAAGAAGTGGAGCATTTTCAAAGCCTGTGCAACTCCACTTTCAATACAATGTATGTAGGGTAGAGAGGGGTAGAGGAAGTCCAATTGAATGATGAGCAAATCATTGTGTAGAACACCTGGCTCTCCAGATGGAAAAGTCTATTCTTTTCAGGAGAAGCAGCTCAATCCATGTGGAAGCTTTGATCATTTTTGAAAGTAAACGGAGCAAAGTGAAGGACTTCTAAAGCCCTGGGCTGAGGTAAGGAGGAAAAAGGTGGTGCAGCAACTAATTTATTGTTTTTTTTACATGTTGGAGAAATGCTATCTTCCATTCAAATGTCTCCACTCTGCATATAGAGGCTTCCAAAGAAAACTTCCTAATTTCTTAACAGACTTGTTGGAATCTTTAAAGAGATTGTAGTGGTACAATAAATACATTTAACTTTGCTAGACAACACAACATCACAAAGCACAGACAAAATAAGGTTTTGCGCTGCATCGACCTTGTGCACAGTAACCATGTTAGGATATGCATCTGCAGTGACATTGGAGGATGGTGTCAGAGTCCGATTCAGCAAAGAGGAAGATCAGAAAGAGTTCGAAACAAGGGATGGAGACAAACAGTTGTTTTAAAATAAATTTTCAAAACTGAAGAAAGAATTATTTTAGCATTACTTCTAGCAATAACAAAAGATTAATGTGGGCATAGGGTGCCAGCCAATGCAAACATCCGCCAGTAATATAAATGTGTGTGAACAAAGCGATGTTATAGTCTGAAAGATGTTGGAGAATAAGGGCTGTTAGTACTTCAGGTATTAGCTTTATAGACATTTGCTCAATTGCAACGAGGAGGGTTTTATTGTAATAAATTGGCTTGCAAGTTACTGCCACTGTCTTTGTGCTTCTGCTCATCAGTTGGGGAACAAGTGTGGGAGACAGAAAATCCAAAGGGCCTTGAAAGAGCAGAAACTGAGACGTTGAGCGATAGCCAGATTAATAGTCAGCACATGCAAGTCTTCTCAAGAACTGACAAAGACGTGTGCAAAGATGCACGCCTATTGGACTGAATAGACGATTTAAAACAACAATGTACAAAAATCAAATAATTTAAATGTGATATGTAATGTATGAATTTGGTTGACAACGTGTTGCAATGAGAGAGATATTCTTGATTTAGAGGACGGGAAATTTACAAGCCAATGGCTCCTACCCTTCAACCCTTTTATTTTTCTTTTCGGATGTTGTTGATGTTCCAACACTGATGAAAGTGAAGTCTGCTGTAATAACATGTCTGGAAATTAAAAAAAATAAACAGAATAAATAAATAAATCCTGTCCCACTTCAGCAATTAAGGCACAACTTGGACTGCAAATTCTATCTGGCCTTTCTGCCACTCTCTCTCGCTGTCTCTCTCTCTCTCTCTCTTCCTTGCCCTGTCTCTATCCCCAGAATATTTCCTTTCCCATCCAACCGATCAAAGCGGATGACCGCCGTCCAGAGCCTGGGCCCTGCCCAGAGTGTCTTCCTCAATGAAATAATTTTTTCCCTGCCACTGTCGCTTATGCTTGCTCTGGAGGGTTCTGTTGCTTCTCCTTTGAAATGTCTGCTGATGTGATTAAGTGTTATATAAATAAAGGTTGATTTATTGATTGATAATTAAAAGTCTGGGGTTGACATTATTTTGTCATGCTACTACTTCAGGGTGGAGTTTCCTGTGCAAAGTGCACTTTACATCAGATTCTTCTATCTTTATAGACTTAGCTTGAAAGAAGTTCTAAATTAATGTTTTGGCAATAGAAAAAAGGTCATTCTGTAACTGCAATCAAATGTAAATTTTGATTTCTACCTAATTGTCACATTATTTAAATGTTCAGCACAAACTACTCTCTGCTCACCTTTTATTCTCAGTTTTCAGTTCTCCACACAGAGAGAAATGAATTTTCCATTTATTGGAAAGTTCTTTCCACTTTCGTCACTATCTCCCATCCTGTCCGCTTTGTCACTGACAGCAGAAAGTTAAAGCCAACTCAATTATGTTAGTGGAACCTAAAGTTCAACAAAAACTTTAAAACTAGAGTAATTTATGCATTTTAATGTCCGACAATCTGACAATGCCCTGTTCTTGAAGGGTCACAATGTAATTTCCAGGCAAAGGGTAGTTAGTAATCACTGTATTTAATGTGCTCTTTCTTTACCGCACTTCTCCACCAAGTATGTAATGCATTGACTGGCTCATGTATAACAAGTCGGCTCTCAGGTAGTTCGGTCACACTAACTAAGTTGGGCAGAATAGTGACCCGGAAATATCTACAACACATCTTATTTATTTTAATTTTATTTTTTTTATGACATAATAATATAACAAATGTTAAAATAAAAAAATAATGTTGTGATTAAGGTCAACAATAAATGTCATATACATACATATATGAATAAGCATAAAAAGCAATGTGCAATTGATGTATCTGCATCTGGAACTCTAATATAACAACATTAAAAATCATGTAGTGTTTTTTTCTGAATTGTAATGCAAGTGAGTGAGGATTTTCTGTTCTCTGTGTACACTGAAACAAAATCGGAGGCCATACCAGATGCAAGGTTTTCCCTGACATAAAAATTCACATTTTCTATTAAGCATATGAGCAGACACACAGACCTCTCCAAACCCATAGAAATGCATGCACAAAACAAAACACACAAACATAATACCCTGCATCCACACAAACAGCTCATGTATATGTACAAACACATTTTTTCGTTCAGTTGCATTAATAGATAAATGCCTGCCTGTGTATTCACTGAGGATATACTGGCAGTGCTGCAGACAGCTTTTGCATCTGACATTAATGTTGCTTTCAGGACACTCAGTGGCTTTCCTTATCTGCTCTGCAATGCTAAGCTGCCCCAGTCAGGTATCGCTGCAGCCCTGCAGAGAAAAACTTGACTTCTAACACATGATGTATGTCTTGTGTTAAGAGCAGGAACATGTCTGCCCTGCAGAAATAAGTAGCTCCCACCTGCACTAAAAATTCACATGCCAACACGGGAAATAGCATAAAAGATTTTTTTATCTTTCCCTTTTTGTCCTCTTCTACTCAGTCTTTCTTGTGTGTCTGTTGGCATGCAGATTATTCGTTCACCCTGGGGCTTGTCTTTCTCCTGCGTTTTGGAAAACAGTACCTAACAAGCATCTCATAATGCAGTATTTGAATGTGCCAGGCCGGGGAGAGTGTTCAGCATTAAAGATTTTGGTCAGAGGAGGAGTTGGGTAACTTCTAGAAACCCCACTTAAACTCCATCCCCTTAAATATGCTGTGTGTGTGTGTGTGTGTGTGTGTGTGTGTGTGTGTGTGTGTGTGTGTGTGTGTGTGTGTGTGTGTGAGTGTCTCTCTCTCTCTCTCTCTCTCTCTCTCTCTCTCTCTCTCTATATATATATATATATATATATATATATATATATATATATATATATATATATATATATATATATATATATATATATATATAATATCAGCACAAAAGTGGATTAAAAGAAATATGAATCATGCACATTACTGGATGAGTGATATGTTATTTTAGCAAAAACAGGAAGTGTATTGCCTTTTTTTTTTGTAGGACAGCCTCTGAACCAGGTTACTAAGTTTGCGTTTAAAGCTGGAACAGCCAGTGTTCATGTGTGCAACACTGGGGGCTCTTAAATGACTCATCCTTACTAATAGCTGCCACACAGTGTTCTGCTGTTTCATGCTTTTTCAACAGCACCCATTCTACTGAAATCTACAAAATAATTTCTTAGAATCTCAAAGCCTTTGTGTCCATATGTTTGTTTCTCAGTGTGTATTTTTCTGAGAATATGATTTTGATCCTACGAAGCACTTCAAGTTTAAAACAGGCTTAAAAACACTGGTCTTAGGTGTATTTTCAAACAGAGGCAGTCTGATATAACCACTACTCATGTTTCCATAATCCTTAGCAATAAGCTGACAGAAGCCTTGAAGATGTTCCCCTTTATTTGTCATGAATGGCCTTGGTGTTTTATTTTATGAGAAATTGATGTGATTTGAGAGAGGACTAGTCAGGGGTGGAGGAGGATTGGCTCCATTGTTGGATGATCAAAACCCTAAAGGTTTCAACCAGAATGATGGTAATCACAAGTAACGTCTGCTGCACCAAAGTTACAGGACCACAAGGTGAATGTAAAGAAGACTGAGAAAGGAAGACATATAGTAACTCAAAATTAGAAAGCAGCAAACAGTGAGGTAAAATAAAATAACTTGGAGTAAAGGGACACTTTTTTCATTTTGGGCAGGTAGCACTGGTTCCTCATAGCTTGAAGGTCCTTGGTTCAGATCCACCTGAGGAGCAACGACTTCTACATTTGGAGGGTGCCTGTTCTTCCTGTGTCTGTGTGGGTTTCCTCCAGGTACTTCAGCTTCCTCCCACAACAACAAAAAATATCAAACAGACTCCCCTTAAAGCATAGGTCATCAGCCACTGAGACACAAACCGGTACTGGGCTACGGACCATTTGGTACTAGGCCGAAAACCAAGAACAAAATGATTTGAAATTGTACGTAGTTTGATTGGTCTTCAGGTTGAATTTATTATGCTGAAGCACTATGCAAAGAGATAATTTTGTCTGTTGCTAAGGACATTTACTGTGAACTTTTTTCAAGAGGCTGTATTTTAAAAGGTAGCAGGCTTTGTAATGAATTAAACTCCACAAATGACGAGACGAGACTCTGTCCTTGTACTGAGGCGGCTTTCTTTACTGAATCAAAAAAAGGGGTTGTACATTTCCCAAAACAACTGAGGCTTCTTAGCTTGCCTGCTAACAACAACGATTCTTCTACTGTTTTTTTTTCTGCACCTAGTGCGTCACTGAAATCAGACCGCCATAAACAAGTAATCAGTTTCAATTTTTAGCTCCTAACTTATTCCCCTTTTCCTAATGAAAATACTATGAAATAAAATACATATTTTTTTATCTACATATTTAGCATATATCAGATAAACTGCCTGACATGAATTATTAACTTATGAATATTTATGTAGCAAATCAAATCCTTCAAATAAAGTCACAACAGGCTTTGCTTTGCACTTTTATTAAGTTTCCTTCCAGTCTTGCTCATGTACGCAATCAACAACAAATCTATGGCCAAAACAACAAGGAAACATCATCAGACCGTCCAGTTGTGTTTCTGCTGCAGACTCTGTTGAGTTTATTAATGCTCCTCCAATGAAGACGAGCTGAATCCCTACTGTGATCTCATTCTGCATGGATTATTTTGAAAAGTGTCTCCACCAGATTACAGACTCAATGGAGATCAGGATGGTGTCGGCACCATAATGGTCATCCTGCTGGTTTTAGCTCCTGGTGTCCAACACTCACTACAGGATGTTTCCAAGTCTGGAAAGTTACCACATCAAAAACTTCAACTTTTCTTGTTCTGATAGAATATAGTTTTCACTATTCAGAAAGTAAAGTAATCTAGAAGGTACATGCGCTAGATTACACACACACACACACACACACACACACACACACACACACACACACACACACACACACACACACACACACACACACACACACACACACACACGACATCATCGTGTCTCATTGTTTCATATGTTTGGTATGAAGTCTGATATTATTGTTTTATCGTGGAATTTCCATGGGTTCCTGCTAGTTTAGTATACTGCAATAATCCCCGAAGGAAAATTAGAAGCTCACTCTAGCAAACAGTAACTTATCACACACATGCATATATAGAATATTTCACATAGTTAATATGTGAATATGCTGAATATTTTTATATGCTTAATATTACAACTCATCTTCTGTAGACTTTCTTGTCCAGAGTGTTCGTTTCTTGCTGAAGATTGTGTTAAATATTTAAATATTTAAATATTTACCACCAAGTTCACTGAGGATTAATCTTGAGTGAAAGCAGGTTAAAGGATGCATGTCAGACTTAGGAGAACAACACAAACACACTTTGGTCATGATGGGAATGTGATGTGTGTCTGTGTGTCTATAAAGTAGAGCAGAAAATCCAAAACAAAGATGGTGGTGATAAAAATTGGCAGCAGCGGCCCTTAAATCTGTCAGTCCATTTTACAGCAGCCTCGACTTTTATGGCTCTGCTGATGGATAGACAGGGCCAATGATTGCCTTCATGATTGGCTTCAGCTGCAGTGCACACCCTAACATGCGCACGCACTCTCTCTCTCTCTCTCTCTCTCTCTCTCTCTCTCTCTCTCTCTCTCTCTCTCACACACACACACACACACACACACACACACACACACACACACACACACACACACACACACACACACACACACACACACACACACACACACACACACTCAATATTTACTAACTACTGTGTAATCAATCTTTAATCCCCACATCCAAGCGGGTCTCCTCTCTGTTATTACATCATCTTGCAATCAAGAAGAAAAATAAATAAATTTCATGTTTGTTTATGTCAGATTTATTAATCATCTCTCAACACAGTCCTGACCACCCTCATAACCCACACACATGAAATCACAGATAAAAAATATAGAAAATTTTGAAATCTTTTTATCAACCCCTTAAAAATGTAGTAAATTCTCAAATTTGCTATCCCTGCTGTCCAAGACCAGAGCTTCAGTCGATAACTTTTTTCTTTTATATTTTAACTTTTATCAGCTCCACTCTACTGACTTATAACTCTCTTTGTAAAAATACCCAAACAAAGAATAGAAATAGGCCAATGTTTGATAATTGTGCAACAATCCTAATTGAATCCTATTAGATTTATTTATTTACATAGTTGTGTGTAAATTCATTACCTTGACCTCTTTCTGAGCTACTTAAGTCAATGTTGTAACCGTGTTATAAGAATAAAGAAGTCAGAAGGATAGATTGTTATGGTGGAGTATTTATTGACTGTATAACACCTTTTAATTGTGGAAGCATTACACATGCAAAACATGGGAACATGGAACATGCTGCAAAGTGTACAGCTGCAAAGCAATCTTTTGTACCTCTTTTCATATTCAGTACTGCTTCAACTATTTAAGATATGCACTACTGAAACGTTTTCATTCAATCAATATTTTACTCACTTGCATGAGCAAAGCAACTCCTGCAGCAGAACATACTAACAGGATGACTCCTTGACAAAACTACTGCACTTTAATTAAATACCAGGGCTTTTCAGCAAAACCACACTGCAGTAGTTGGATTTCACTTGAACTGAGCACAAGAAAATCAATTTCAGACACACAGAATGAAAACACATTGCAATGTTGCAAAGCTATTCAAAATGTTTCTTTCTTATTACTGAAAACATAGATTTGATTCCTCTTCACTTAACAGCAACACAACAGAAGCAGTAACAAGAACCATCTAAATGTAAAGCAAATGTAAATCGTGGAAAGCATGTTCATATTAAACAGGGAACATGCTGTCCAAGCAGTGCGTCTGTGTAACACACTCAGAGACAGGAACATTCATGTTACTAGAAAATCCAAGAAAATGAACTGCAAAAAAAAGAAGATGGAAATAGCAGCTTTGCTCTTATTCAATACAAAAACATATCTTGAAAGCAATTGACTCCCCATCAAGTGAAAAAAAACAACAACAAGGCACTAACATTTCATGAATAATGAATTCAAAAGTCAATGCTATTGTGTATGAAAAATAGTTTACTACTGCAGTGAGAACTGATGGTGCTACTTTTTAAACCACTTTTGGGGCTTTTCAGGTTCACCATCATCTGTCCACATTAGAATTTTCTGTGAGAAGGAAAATTTTGCATTTCTGGACTTCATGTTGGCTTTTTGTGCTTATTGTAGAGAGAGGTCAGGATCAGTGTCAGAAATTGCTAAATGCACGAGCTGTCTTGATTTTAACTTTAATAACTAAAAGCAGAGGCCAAAATGCATCCATTTAGAACTTCATTGTGTTTGTTCATTTATTTATTTCAATGTTAATGTTTCGACTTATGGGAGAAAAAAAAACCAAGAAGTGCTATTTTTTTATACTTGCTAAAAGGAAATTATCTGTGTTCAGTTGTATCCATTTTATTTCAAATCTCCAGATGTGTGTATCCTTCCTTCTCAGCTCAGCTAACAACCAATCAAATCCAATTTAACGATGCTGATAGCGCTTCCTACCTCCAGTCTTAATTATGTGTATGTTTGTGTAAAGTCATTAGGGAAACAGAGAGTCAGCGCTGATGAATGAGACGAGAGCCATCACTCTGTGTTTATTAAAGGACATTACACTCATACATCATGATGTCACCGGAGGCAAAAACCTTCACAATTCTGGTTTGATGGATTTTACCGAACTGTTCTCAAGATGTAATGCAGAGATTTATACAGCGAGGGGTTAACGTGCTTCTGTTCAAACTAGGTTTAATATCTAAAATTCATTAGGCTGTGATTGTGTGATTTTACTGCATGAGTGAAACAAGCTGATAAGTATTTTTTCAAAAGCTGAATGCAGAAAGAAATATTCTGGTGACTTAAGCCCCCAGATCATGTGAGGTCACTTACTATGGAATGAAGTCCTGTTTCAATGCACTTATTTATTTTACTTTCTATTTAGTAACAAATAAGACCAAATTGTTTTTTAATTGAAAAACGTTGAGCCAAAAATTGTTCTGACTTGGTGTACCAAACTCTTATTTTCAAACATTAAACTATTTTAAAAAAAAGTAATTTCAAAGCTTAATTTTTTATCTGTTTTTCTTGTTGTTCTGTTGACCCTGTGTGGGTAATACAGTTTGTATTGTAAAATATTTGCCAAGGAGAAAAAAGAAGAAGAGTAAAACGTCTGAAACCACAGAGGAGACTAACTGCACAATGATTTAAAAAAGTATATAATTTAATATTTTATAAAATTCTGAATACTGGACACCACATATCCACATATCCCAAGGGCATAACTTCAAATTGGAGTACTCGATATTTTCTGCAAACAGTCCAAAATTCAATTATATTTAATTCACTGTTACATAAAAAGAAAATTAAAACCTGCATTAAATATTATTTCAAATTTACACGTATAATTGACATACCTATTTAATGATAAATTGTTCATCTGTCTGTCTCAGCATTCAATAATAGCTGATATACACATGATCGAAAGTATGACACATCTACATTGCATTATGGATGACAAAAACTAGTATCTGTACCATCTAAACTGATTTATTTGCATTATTTCAACTTCTTCTTCAGTTTGTCATAAAGTGCTGTTTCAAAACATCATCCGAAAGAATATTTTGAGGAAGCAGAGGCCAAGGTCTCACAGGTGGATTTCTCCAGGAACTAAACTGAAGTCACTGTTGTGGTTGGCAAGGTCCTTCGTGGCAGGGCACCGGGGGCCGATGATATTTGCCCTGAGGACCTCAAGTCCACCCCAACTACTCCAATCAGTCGATGCAACATGAACCAAACTGAGTACAGTAGTGGAAAACTATCATAAAAAAAGCAAAAAAGTTAGTTTCTGTTTTATGTTATGTGGTGGCAACTTAATGATTGACAGCTGAGCCCTTTTTGTGATTACAGCATGGACAGGATATCCATGTCAAAGCTGCAGAGAACAAACTGATACTTACCCTCTGTGTGCCACATGGCATCATTAATGTGAAGTCTCCACATTTCTGGTCTCTTTTAATTCTGAACTTGTTGAAGGGATTACAGATCATGTCTGGCCTGGAAAGATATTTTTCCCCCAAGGAGGAGCAGGAGGATGGATCAGGGGAAAGAAAGCTAAACCTTCACCATAACAATGTCTCCTCATTGAAACCGCAAAATAATTCAGCTGTGTCATGTATGTCTTCTGAACAACATCAGCTCTCACCCAGAACAGACCAGATTAGATCAGAGCAGAGTATCAGCTCCATTTTTATTCAGTCTCACAATATCTAGACTCCCTTTTGACCTCATATTATAGCATGTTTATTGAATTTCACCTTAAATTTCTCTTCAATAATTTTCATTGACCATCTCCCTTTTTATCGTCACTGGAGACCAACATCCCTTCAGGGGAGTTTATCTTGTTTTATTGGATCTGTTTGCATAGCTTCACCCTCTGTGACTCACAGTCAGCACAATAAGGCTGTAAACTTCCAGATCAGTGGTGTTACATGGTGCCGGCGGGCAGCAGGTCACAGCTCGGTGGTGCAGACTTAAAAGGACAAGCACTAAAAGAAAATCCTTTTCAGGGGTTGAAGATGCAGAAGTATTTTAATGAATTTTAATGGGTGTTGCTTCACTAGAAAAGAATGCATTCACTGAATGGCTGGGAAATGCTGACATTGTAATCTGTTGAGCAAACAGAAAATGAATAGAAGTTTGAACATAAATGATAAACTAACATAATTGTATTTTTTTTTACACCAAGAAAAACAAAATATTAAGCTTAACCTTAGTTGTATTTCGTTAAGTCCCATTTAAGAACAAAAACTGCTCCATTTCTTTCTTTTTTTATCCACATAGATGCATTAGGGTGACTGTCCTTCTAAGGAAAACAAGAGCATCCTTCATTTCAATTCCTGCCACAGAGCAGTGTTTATGCTGACATGACAGATGCTTTATTGGCCTCTTGTCCATCTGGAGAGGAGAAAGAAAGACTGTGATGACTTTAACACAGGAGTGTCAAGGGAGCGTAAGAAGCTGCATGGAGAGGGACCCAAATTTTGCAACCAGGCAGATGGGAACAAATTGGAGATTTATTACCTGCCTTTTTTTGTTCACAAGATATTAAAAAAAAACTGTCAATGAAGATAAATTCAGCTTCTCATAGGACTCTATCCTAAGCCAGAGAAATACATTATTAGGTACAGTGCAGAGAAGGGTAGATAGATGGCACTGCTTCCAATATGTGTTTAATTTACAGAGACACAATGGTTTTCCAGTGCAAAAAACTATAACATTGTAGTGGACACTTGGGAGAGCTGTCTCACACCAGGCAGGCACAAGGGAGGTGTGACGTCACGGGGTTAAAGGCTGTGATAGGGGAGGCAGGTATTTAAAGGAACTGTGTTGGTTGTTGTGACACTTGTGAATAAATACACTGAACTCACCCGTACGCTTGCCTCGTTCCTGCAAACCTCCACATTGGTGACCCTGACATGATCATTGATGCCAGTCACGAAACCCAGCCGGGGAGTTCGGCGCAGGTTCCTGCCGCTTCTCTTCCGTGATTTTTGCGGCTACAGTTAAGCTGCTGGAATTTTGGCAGCACGACCCGGATCTGTGGTTCCAACATATTGAGGCCCAGTTTCACCTCCGTGGGATCACAGCCGATGAGACCAGATATTTCCATGTGGTCTCAGCTCTGGACTCCTCAACCACCCGCCGCATCATGGGGCTGCTGAGAGACCCTCCGCTGACCGGGAAGTACAGCGCGCTGAAGGCCATGTTGCTGCAGGTGTTCCAGCTATCCGACGCCGAGCGGGCGGTGCGGCTGCTGTCGCTCAATGGCTTGGGGGACGCACACCACAGCCGGTCCGCCGGTTTTCGCCTGGGCACGGCGTCTGGATACCGCCAAACTGGCAATCGCAAAAAGAGAATTTGCCACAATGGAGCAGCTGGGCATCGTGCACCGCTCAGACAGTCCATGGGCATCCCCCCTGCATTTGGTTCTGAAGCGGGAGGGGGGTTGGCGTCCCTGCGGGGATTTCCGGCACCTCAATAATGCCACCACCCCAGACAGGTACCCCGTCCCGCACATCCAGGATTTCTCTGTGCACCTGGCAGGGGCAGTAATCTTTTCGAAGGTGGATTTGGTGCGGGGTTACCATCAGGTGCCAGTCCACCCGCCTGACATTCCTAAAACTGCTGTCATCACTCTGTTCGGATTATTCGAGTTTTTGCGGATGCCGTTCGGCCTTAAAGGGGCAGCACAGACTTTTCAAAGGATGATGGACTCAGTCCTGCGAGACGCCCTTTATTTTCGTTTACCTGGATGACATCCTGGTGGCCAGTGCTTCAGTTGACGAGCACCTGTGCATCTTCGTTTGCTGTTTGCTCGGTTAAGTGAACATGGATTTATAGTGCCAGTTTGGCCGGACTGCTATTGACTTCCTGGAACACTGTGTCTCACCCCTGGGAGCCGTCCCCTGCCTGCCAAGGTTGAGGCCGTCTCTGCCTTTCCTCAACCCCGGACTGTTAGGACCCTGCAGGAGTTCCTAGACATGGTGAACTTTTACAACCAGTTCATTCCCAGGGCAGCTCACCTCATGTGCCCACTGTTCGAGGTGCTGAAGGGTCAAAAGGCCAGCACACCTGTGGACTGGTCGCCGGAGAGGGTGCAGGTTGTGCAAGGTTGCACTCGCCAATGCTGCCCTGCTGGCACACCCATCAGCTGCTGCTCCTGTGGCCCTGACAACAGATTCTTCAGGTTCTGCGGAGGGGGCGGTCTGCGAGCAGTGGGTGAGAGATGCATGGCAGCCCCTGGCCTTCTTCAGCCGGACGCTGAGGGACAGCGGCGGCAGGGAGCTGCTGGCTCTTTTCCTGGCTACACGTCACTTCAGGTTCCTGCTGGAGTGCCGCGACTTCACCGCCTATGTGCACCACAAACCTCTCAACTTTGCCATGGCCAAGACTACGGAGCCGTGGTCTGTGAGGAGACAGCGCCACCTCCCTGTCATTTCTGAATTTACAACTGATATTCGCCATGTGGCAGGGAAGGGTAACCTGGTTGCTGACTGCCTCTCCAGAGCACAGGTCACCTCTGTGCATTTAGGGGTGTACTACTCTGCCATGGCCGCTGACCAACTCACAGACAGGGATCCAGGCGTTCCGGTCGGCCGAGACTGGACTGCGCCTGGAGAATGTGGCTTTTCAGGGCTGCGGGGCCACGCTTCTCTGTGACGTTTCCCAAGGGCAGCCCTGCCCCTTGGTCCCCTCCAGCTGGCGCCGCCAGGTTTTTGACTTTGTGCATGCCCTTTCACACCCGGGCGTTAAAGCTTCGGTAAAGCTGGTGGGGGCAAGGTTCGTCTGGCCGGGCCTCCAGAAGGACGTCCAGGGATGGGCTGCTGCCTGCGTGCCCTGTCAGTGTGCCAAGGTGCACAAAAACACTAAAGCACCTCTGGAGCTGTTTATCATCCCACAGGAATGGTTTGACCATGTCAACGTGGACCTGGTGGGTTCGCTTCCCCCATCTGGGGGTTTTACTCACCTCCTCACCATGGTAGACAGGACCACCAGGTGGCCGGAGGTGGTGCCCCTGTGTTCCACCGCAACAGTGGAGGTTGCCCGGGCGTTCATTTTTGCCTGGATGGCCAGGTTTGGTACACCCTCTGACCTGACGTCCGACCGGGAGCCACAGTTTACCTCTGAGCTCTGGACGGCAGTAGCGGGGAGCTTGGGCGTGAAACTCCATCGCACCACGGCGTACACCACAGAGTACAACCCACAGGCCAATGGGCTGTGCGAGCGTTTTCACCGGTCCCTGAAGGCAGTGCTCCGAGCCACACTCACAGACGCCAACCTGATTGATCGTCTGCTGTGGGTCTTGCTCAGCCTGCGTTCCGCTCCAAATAAATAAATAAATACTGAGTACCATAAGTATAGGCAATCAAGTGACTGTGATCAGTATGAAAATCTGTTGGAATGGTGAAGTCGATATCTTGTAGAAATGTTTTAGGAACATCAGAGGATGGTGCCTTTACTAGAAATCAATTTTCATTTCTTGATACCTGATGACACTCAGAGATGGTTAAAACCAAAGAATTCCTTGACCTGAAGCAAGACCGTAAATAGCAATTATATTTTAAACACAAAATATGATTACTGATTTATGACATTATATGTTATCCTACTTGACTTGTTTGAGATGGAGCAATTTGATCTGTGACCTCAACCTGCTGTATGTAGTCCCACTACTCTTCCTTAGCTGGTGTTGATTGAGTGAAGAAAGTCATCCACAGCAATTCCTTTTTATTTATTTTTAAAAAAATTACCAACAAAAGATAGCTGCTGTTGATTTCATGATTTTTTTTTTTTTTTACTGCACGTCTCAAATGGCTCAAAGCGTTAAAAAACACAGGATTTAAAGGGGAAACAGACACAAAAGCCTGTCTTGGAATAATTAAGAGGTAAAGTTCTGACAGAGAAATGGAGTGAAAAAGGAAGGTGAAAGAGGGGAGACAGGGGATGGGGGGGGTGAAAGGATAATGAAGGACAAACAAGAGATAGAAAAAAAGAGGGTAGAACTGTTGAAGATGTGAAGTGAAGTGAAGTGAAGTGAATGTGAAGTGATGTGAATAGGAAGATAAAAAAGGAAGGAAAAAAGTATGGAAAAGTGGGGGATTGCAGAGAAAAGAATGACAAGACAATAAAACATATAGAGGGGGTGGAGATAACAGGAGCATGGTGAAGGTTCATTTGATGCAGGTGAGTCGTTATGTAAACTTCCCTATAGTTGTGAATTAGAGCAACAAAGGTTGGCTCTCTATGGGGGATCATTTAATGCCCCTGCTGTTGCCCAACCTCTTCCCCAACCTGGCGACCTGGTCAGGAATTACAAGGGTTATAGGTCATAGGGAATGGATGAATAGCTTCATTTGACCATTTTGTCCCAAAATTTTGCTTCCAGGTTCCTAAAGCAAAATAAAAAAATATTTTTGAGATTTTGGTTGACGTGGAAAGTTCCATTTATATTTTAATAGTTCCGAATGAGTAATTGATTATTTTGCAGCAATATCTGCTGTCTAAAAATATCAGCAAACACATAAGCAGAAGCACCTAGATGAACCTGCTGAGCTGCTTTCAAGACTTTCATAGTGACTTTTGGTGACTGACTGTGCTTTGACCTCATATTTCTTTATTGTTTATTATTTATTTATATTTCAAATTAAACAATAGAGATCTTGGCTTCATTGATAATAAAAAAGCAAATGCCTCAGTAAATATTTGCTTTGATTCTTTGAAATAACCTGCTGAGCTCACAATAATCAATCCCAACTCCTGCTGAGCTGGAGCTGTTTCTCCATCCTCATAATATGCAAGAACAGCTAAATTGGACCCATTAAAAACACATTTGTTGCTATACACATTTAATGTTGTTGGACAAAATTGTTAGTCAAGGACTAAAGTGATGATGATGATGATGGTGATGATGATAATGATGATGATGATTTGTCTGTTGCTACAGCAATTGTTTCCTTTATTTCCTCAAAATCCTTCTATAAACACTTATTTGCAATGCACAACCTGGACATGTCATGAGTTCATCATAGGTCTGATACATAGAGAGAAAAAACCATTGTTCACCTTAATAAACACAAATAATTTTAATTGTATATATTGCAAAAATGGCTGACGATGCGCAGAATGTAGGAAAGCCTTATAAGCTGTTTTATAATAGGCAGTCAGAGGAAATAATGATGAGATGATGGGATGGTGTTTGTCTTCCCGTCTTCATATGGCTCTGTCAGACATAAACAGCAAAGCAATGTGCCAAAAAGCAGCGTTCCATCTTTTTTCTCCTTTCCCATGCAGGAAATGAGCTGGTACAAACTTTTATGTGGGAAAAAATAAAGAAATTATTATTCATGGAAAGAGGAAACAGTGATGTTTAGGAAAAGATGGCTTGATATAGAATCTGTAAAATTTTTTATTCTTTTTGTTGTTATCTCTGAGGTAGGGGAGACATGAGGTGCTGTTACAATTGCTACAGTCTGCTAAATACTACATGAAAAACTGGATGTAAATGAACTGAACCTTAGAATATAGTTCAAATAAATGCATGCCTTTTATTTCATATATATATATATACATACATGCATACTTCAATAGTTTCAAGTCAGAGTTCATCTGACAGTAACAAAATATAGAGTTTTTCATTATCATAAAATATGAGAAATGTTTAAGCTGGTGTCCAGAAAGGTTTAATGAGGCAGCTTTCCGATGCAGAAGCTCAACACGTGAACACAGCACGACGCATCTTCTGTGCTTCCTTTCTGCTCCCTACATTCAGCTCCAGGGCTGGAAAACACAACCACACATTCTACATGTCCAGGAAACATCCCACACATGCACACCTCCTACTCAAACATACACAAGCACACACTCAAACACACCTGACCAAACATGAGAGTAGCTCATTCTCTGCACTTTAATGGCCTCAGGTGGAACTGTGTGTACAAAGCTCCAACACAGGAAGCAGGGTTGTTCTGCTAAGATCTGTCTACATCAAAGTTATTCAGTGACCTTGAAATAACATAAAAAGGCTCTTCCTTCCATTATCATATCTTGGACAAAATACAGATAACTGATATGAATAAAAGCAAATTAGCATCATTACTTCACACCGCCACCATCTAAAACTGACCCAGTTTGAGAAAAACTCCTGTTTTTTTTTTAATGGTTGTCGGTCTTAAGATGAGGTCTGGTCATATTTCAGTTTTGTGAAAAGCCTGGTGTCTAGAAACACCACCATAAGGAATTTGTCCACCTTACCCAAATGATCACTTCCTTGTCAAACTAGCCCACTTTCATAAATAGGAACTGGGGAGAACATGACATCTATAAAATGATCACATATGGTACAACACCACCATGTTCACGTCATGGGCATTTTGGATGCACAGCCATTCACCCAACAAATAACCTATCAATTGAATGTCACTATTTCACAATACAGCATGTATGCCAATGTTGCACAGACTGGGGACAAAGACAAAGCCACCACGTGTAAAAACACAGAATCAAGATTGACAAATCTGCCCGCTGCACCTCCTAAACAGGAAATAATTGGCCACCACAACAGACATCATCACTAGGAATAGACCTATTCATGCCAAAACAAAGAGGGGCATCTTGGAGTCTGAGCCCAGTTGATGGTGTCCTGGCAGTTGCAATCGACATCCTGTGTGTGCATTGTTGCTAGGAGAATGAGGTCACCATTGACAGAGAATCTAGAGCCCATTTAACACCTGCGGGTTTGGTTTAGCGAATGAATACAACAGCATAAATGTCTTCCAGGGAGTCAGCAGCATCTCTAGGAAAGCAGGTTGTTATTTAAGAGAATGACATCTGAAGGTTGTATGTTTTTAAGTGTTAAGATCAAATCAAGACAGTCATTTGTTAAATTCATCCAACGGTAAATTAGCCGATAAACAAGTTGGTGGTGATTTTGTAAAAAGTTTCCGGTGGCAATAAGAAAAGATGACTAATTTAATGTAAGATGTGCTGATAAGTTCCAGAGGTGATGTCTACTACATTCTCTTAACTGACCTCTGTATTTTAATTTTGTCACAAATACAGTCTGACACTGATGCCTCCAATTAAATAAAAATAATAATTAACTCTGCAACACATCAGCTGAACCTGGAAAGAGATGCTGATAAATGTTAAATATTGACTAAGTGAGAAAATTTAATAGGTGGGCGGCATGGTGGCACAGTGGGTAGCGCTGTCGACGCACAACACGGCGGATCCCGGTTTGAGTCCCGCTCTGTGCGGAGTTTCCATGCTCTCTCCCCTTGTCTGCGTGGGTTCTCTCTGGGCTCTCCGGCTTCCTCCCACCTCTAAAAGCATGCACTTCAGGTTAATGCCTGCACTTCAGGCATGGTTGTCTGTGTTTTTGTGTGGCTCCGCGGTGCAATGGCGTTGTGCCCAGAGTGTCCCCCGCCTCACGCCCTATGCCAGCTGGATAGGCTCCAGCTCTCCGTGACCCACTGTGGCGGATGAAGAAAAAAAAATGGAAGTATGAATGGATTTAATAAGTGTCTGATACTAAATAAATAATTAGTAAAATTTGTGTTTATTTGAGATCGAAGGGAGCTACTATTATTAAATTGTTTTTCTTCCAGGGAATATCCTATAAATGTGTATCCTATGCTTTCCAGCTGAACATCTCCAAATGAAGGTGACGGTCATGGATTCCTGGTGGGCACTTACCTCTGCAGAGTCGGTGGCAGTGACGTGCAGTGAGGTTCATGGCTGGTGAGGCACCGACAACATCATGATCACGTGATCATGTGAATATGAACCTACATTGTAGCTTATTCACCATTTAATTACCAACAGTGAGTGGGTTATGTTAAAGTCTCAATGCAGAATTATTTACACATACAAACTGTAATGCACAAATAAGCATATTTGATCCAAAAAAAACGGAATGTTGTTACGTACCTGTTAATATGTCAGGTTACTTGTAAATGAAGTCCATGCGCCGGTCCCTCTGAACAAACGCATCAATAACTTATTTGTAGAAATTGTCTGTACCTTCCCTCAGTTTGTAATATTTAATCCTCCATTTGAATAGGCGAGCGGAAAAAAAATAATTGCTGCACTTGACTTAATGTAGATCGTAGCCTGCATTCACTTATTCTTCGGCTGAGGAGTCCCAAGACGAATCCCTGGGATCACCAGCGCCCCCCATCCATGAGGCCGGGTATTTTTGTGCCTCACCTAGTACTTTTTGAGAGCGGTTTCAGGACTGCTCAACTCAAGAAAGACACACATGCAGCTGTTGACACAAAAACACTGTACATTATATAGATTAGCTAAATTACGGGAATTTAGTTTATAGAGCAAACGTGTTTGAACATTTTAATAACGACATATAGAGAGATAGCATTACGGTCTCACTGTTTAGCTACCAGCACAGCTATCTGAGCTATTGCGCAATCCATGGTGAGGCACGGCTGGCTGGTGCCTCACCGCAGGTCTCTGCTCAGTATTGCAGTGATTAATGTGAAAATACAGTGATTTTGAGTAAAAATAACCTAAAATTGGTGATGTAAAATGGAAAATAAGTTTATAATACATATTGCTGGATAAATATTAGCATTCAATTTATTTATTCGATTTTCCATTTTTTTCTTTCATGATGGCAGGTGGGGCCGTGCCACACCTGCCTCCCCTGACCGCACGTCACTGGTCGTCACATAGATAGATAGACGTTTCGTCTCTCTATCTCAGTTCTGAACTGAAGAAGTCTCTTGGATGAGAGACGAAACGTCTTCAAGAACTTTCTTAACGTTCAGTGGATCGACTCAACAGCTTTTGGAAAAACATTGTATATAATAACTTGATTTTAATGCAAATCTATTGGTTTAGAAAAGATCATATTAATGTTGTCATACGTCACAACATGAGGCTATCATGAGAAAACTTTTTTCCTCACTTAAAGCAAACACCAACTCTGAGGATTATTGCTTTTGGTTTACAGGAGCAGCACCAGGCTGTTTCCATGCTACCAACTCATCATCATCGTCATTGCTGTCGCTCGGCTCTTCCCTCATCGAGACGGAACGACGTCTCAGCTGACCATCAGTTCTGCTGTGCTCAGGTTGTCAGCAGACAAATGGGACAATTTTTCAGCGTGATGCTGCCATCAGGCTAAGGTATTAAAGTCCTGCTGTGGACAGGGGTGTCTGGAGGACAGCCTGAGAGATGAGGACACATATTGAGGTCGGGTAGAGAAGGCACTCAAGAGACGGCCATTGTCGAGAATGAATGATGCCTGGGAGGTCAAAGGTTGTACAGCTATGACAGTTGACTTGCATCAGAAGACAACGTCAGGATCATTCTTCTCCTCACAGAAACATCACAAGAAACTTATTTCTCACTGTGTGGGGTGAGAAGATTTTTATCGGTCTGAAATAGATCCTGAAGAACCACATCAGCCTCAGGGAAAAACATCCATCCGTCCATCCTTCTACACTTTCCAGTTGAGAATCCCAAAGAAATGGATCCATGAGGGCTGAAAGGGAAGTATCTAATACAGAGAAGTTCAGACTGCTAGGCCCTGACATGCTGGCTGCTTCACCCTGGTCTGCAAACAAACTGACTTGTCTTAATGGGGCTCATTATTATTCGACTGATGGTGTTGGCCTTGAAGAGAAAACAAAATAACGACCTGCCTCAATAGTAATTAATGGAGACTTAGGGTAGACATACCTCTAAATAAACAGCTTTACACAGACCTCTGGTGATCTCTGACTGGAAGTTTGCTGTGTTGTCTCATCTATTTATTCACTTAAAGTCGAAGGATTTTAGGCAGGTTAGAGAAAAAAGCCCAATTCAGTTCATTTCCAGGATGTTTGTTTCCTATCCCATTCAGATACTTTAATCCTCTATGAACAACCAAAACGATGGTCACATCATAAAACTTTATATTTATTCATGAGGTCGGAAACGACGCGTTTGTGAAATGATCTGCAAATATTTTGCAGTAAACTTTTGCCCCTGGGACAGAGGCAATCTGAGAAGAGCATGTGTGAGGGACAAGCTTTCTCTCTCTGTCCCTCTGTATGTGTGTGTGTGTGTGTGTGTGTGTGTGTGTGTGTGTGTGTGTGTGTGTGTGTGTGTGTGTATGTATGTGTGTGCGTGCATGGGCGTGTGTGTGACACTCAAGATTTGTCTTTTTTGTTTGTTTGGTTTATTTTTTAATGTTCAGCAGGAGGAAGTAACTGGATGAAAAACTCCATACAGGAGAATTAATCAGGAGAGATGCCAAACTTTACCTGAACACAGACAGTACTGTAGAACGAGTCTGCTCTGTCTGACTCTAATTGAGTTTAACTCCTCTGCTGCAGGTTCATTCAATGTCTAAACATAAAATAAATGCAGGACGTGTGTGTGTGTGTGTGTGTACATGTGTAGAATGCTTGTTCCAAAGCTGAACACCCACAGAAGAAATCAATCAACAAGCTGCTGTTTGCCACACACACGGTCTTAAATCAGTTATCTAAAGTGAAATATGTTATATATGATAGGATAGGATAGTATGGGGTAGGATATTTTTAATGATATATGATTATTGAAATGTGGCACGGTGAGGCAGTGGGTAGCGCTGTCGCTTCACAACACGGTGGTTCCGGGTTCGAGTCCCGCTCTGTGCGGAGTTTTCATGCTCTCCCTGTCTGTGTGGGTTCTCTACAGGTTCTCTGGCTTCCTCCCGCCTCCAAAAGCATATACTTTAGGTTGATTGGCAGGTCCCAAATTGCCCGTAGGAGTGTGTGTACATGGTTGTCTGTCTTTGTGTGTGGCTCCGCGGTGCACTGGCGTTGTGCCCAGAGTGTCCCCCGCCTCACGCTCTATGCCAGCTGAGTTAGGCTCCAGCTCCCCGTGACCCGCTACAGCGGCAGAAAAAAAAATGAATGAATGATAATTGAAATGATATGATGACAAGACATGACATGACATGATATGATTATGGTTGCCCACTGCTCCTCAGGGATGGATCAGTGCAGTGAATGGATTTCACTGATGGGATGAGATCAATATAGTTTGGAAAAGAATATACAGTATAAATTATTCATATGATTTATTAGAATTCTGTATGATTATATTAAATATATCTTTTATTGAACAAAATATATGGTGTATTCATGACTTAAACAAAGACCATTGGTGCCATTGCGACCATTGCTGAGGCTATGCAACAGCAATCAGGACAAATCGAATACAATCTTGAAGTACTTTGTACAAGAAATGGTGCCCATGTGAAGGTTTGAATGTTAAGATGAGGCAAACAAAACTTCAATATCTTCTCTTTTTATTTCCACAGATTTGTATGCTCATTTGCTCTTCTAATCTTTTAGTTGTAGAGTGACGTTATGGGTACCCGGTATATTTTTTAAATTTTAGGGAGATCCCAGCTGCTGCTCCATTTGCAGCTATAACAACTTCGCTGGGGAGGCCTGCTAAAAGATTTGTGAAGTGCATTTGTGGGAATATTTTGACCATTCATCATGAAAAGTATTTGTGAAGTCATACACTGATGTTGGCGAGAAGACCTGGTTTGAAAAACAACACCATCATAGGAAGTCTGCTGTTATTGGGGTTTTTTATGCAGAATGCATCTAAGCCCTTGGTATAAATCATCCAGTCTCTAAGCCAGTGGAGGAGCTAGGTCAACCGTTGATGGAAGACTGGCTGAGATGGAATCTATTGGAATCAGACTATTATTGCAGAGCAGTCTGTATGTGCGGAATTGATTTTTAAAAAAAATAAAACTGTTAGAAACAAATTATTACAATCTGTTGCACAAACTCTTGTGTAGCTTGTGAAACTGATTGCAGAATCTTTTCTGAGCTTTATTCAGACTTTAGAAATATCTATTTTCCCTATCCATTTTTAAGAGCAAAAAGTTAATTCCCTGAACATTTATTAGGCTTATAATCCTAACTTGTGTAGTTGACACTTTCAAACATGAAACTTAAAGTAAAAGGAATAATTAAACAAGACAGTGTTGATTATTTTATTTTAGCTAAGCAGTATCAGAGAAAGTCCTGCCAATGATAGTGGAGGACAAAGACATGTTAAGGTTTGGTCATGCCCGGCAGCTTAATAGAATGTGACATCACAGGCCTGATGTATGTGATCAGAATCTATTGACTGGAAATTTATGTTATCAATTCTGTTGCTCAATCAATAAAAATCTGTGTGTCACAGTAAATATTGAACTGATTCCATCAGGATACAATGACTTCCCCTATAACAAGAATGCAGAGTCAATCCCATTTACATGAGCCAAAAAACAAAAACTGAGACATAATAGCCGAGCCGACTGAAGCCCAGCACCATCACATTTCACTTAAAGTGCTTTTTCTGGTTAAGATGACTTGCAAGCTCACAATTCAGTATAATTAATAATTAGAATAATTAATATTAACAGTAGGTAAAACATTGTACGGTGTAAATAAATAAGGTTGTAAAACACTGAGTTCTTCAGAGATATTGCACACAAATAAATTTCAAGAGTACCAGGAATTAATAGAGAATGGAAGAATGTTTCTCAACATAAAATACATATTCATGTGTCCAAAATAAAATAATTTTACCAAAGAACAGGGATTACATAACATACCAGACTGGATATACTGTAGAAGGATATTAAAGATATGAAGTATATAAGAGTTGAGTTGTGCAGATACATGAGAACAGCATTTTAAATACATTTTAATACAGTGATTGAACTACTATCGACTGAAGCAGCTTAAAGTTGAAGCTCTGACCTTTTGGATGTTTGACCTTTTTTGTGTTCTACTAAGAATAAGTCATTATAATTAAAAACAGAAACATGTTTCCTGTACAAATGCATAATATGATGTAGTGAAATAAACAGTTGTGTGGCTTTGTTTTAACATCCATATCATGGAAAATTAAGATTACACTCCAATATTCAACTCCTGTTAAAGGAAACAAACATAAGAGATGGATGCTTTATTCATCAAGCTGTTTGTGGTGACCTTCTCCTCAATTTGACTATTAAGTCTTCATTTTTCTGTAAACCTTTCTGTGGGCGATGTGCAAGACAACGTGGGAGTGAGTCCGTTGATGCCAGCGCAGTCAATCAGCGACTGACAACATCATCAACAGAAGAAGAAAAGCATCATATTAGCATCCTTTTGGGATGACAGAAAACCTGAGCTGACTCCTTAGATATTATTGACAGGTGCCTCAGTCTCACTTATAACCGATCAGGAGGACTGACAGTGTTATGTGGCAAATTATTGGCTCTGTTCTTCGCTATGACATTTTGCCCTCCAAACAGATCTAGAGGAAAAATGGTTCCACTTTCAGAGCATGTCATAAAGCACAGATTTATATGATAGAAACCTGCTTGAGTAAAATCTGGTTGATTCATTACAGCAATGATTAAAATGTGTGACTAATGTTGTTTGAGTGAAAACTCGATATGCACTGAAGAAGCAACAGATCAAACTTTGGTGTAATTAAAACAGATGATTTGGTAGACCTGAATGCAGACCGTTCCTTTGCCAGACAATTGGAAAATGTTTATCTGATTAGTTTCATGTCATGCCGCCAGAAGCAGTGGTGGAAAAGTTAATTAAAAGTCTTCTTTTAATGCAACTTTCCACTTCTACTTTCCTTCATTTATCTGACATCTTTAGTTAGTCATTAATTTGTTTTCAATACTCAAAATGCATGAAACAAATCTTTTACTGTCCATAGATTCAAACATGTAACTCCCCCTTCCCTTTAAGCTGCTGCTTCCAGATGTTATGCCAGAAGAGGATTTTAATTGGACGGTATGCTGCTGGGAGACAGATTAACGGTTGTTTCTCTATGTAAGCAAATGCCTCTTCCAGATCGAGTTACCTTCGCTTCAAGCTAGCTATATGCCAGCAACTGGTCTTTAGAATTTGTTCAGGGGTGAGAATATTCACTAGGTAAATCCACTTTAAGCTCCAGTTAAGAAACTGTTAATCTTCATTGGTTTTACCCCAAAATCCTGTTTTCTGTTAGAGGATGCTGCAACACATACAGCTCTGATGAACATGACAAACAAAACGATTAATTCTTATGATTCCATGAAGTAAACAAATGCAAATGTTTTAAACCGCAACTTTTTTAATGTGTCAAGACTTGTAAAAGAGAAGAAGGAAAATAGTATGTACTGTAGTATATAAGTAAGAAAACTAAGCAAGTACTTTCAGAAGATGAGGATTGGAAAGTAAAAAGGAAGAAGAGGAAGTAATGAAGACAATAAAGGGGAAATGAAGGATAAATAACAAGGGAGTACAACATGGCCATAGAAGGAAGCAGAAAGGAGAAGATAAGAAGTGATGGGGGGAAAAAAGAAAATGAGAGATGTGCAATGAGGATGTAAGGAAAGGGAGGGGGAATGAATAAAAGAAAGCATGGGAGAGGATGAAGAAGCAATGAAAAAATATGTGGATGATACAACAATGAGATTGAAAACAACGGAGAACAGGGAAGAATGAACATTACATTGGTGTAGGAAAACAAACAAGGTGATGTGTATAAAAGGACGGGTCAAAGGAAGGGAATTTGAAGGGAGATGGCTTTAAAAGAAGAAAAGGAGAAGGGATTGCTTAGAAAACCCTGATTCTCTTTGGAGGAAATATATGGGCTTACATACACATGTCTATAGGTCTAAAGGGAAAACTGTGTGTGTGTGTGTGTGTGTGTGTGTGTGTGTGTGTGTGTGTGTGTGTGTGTGTGTGTAAGACAGAGAAAGAGGAAAAGACAAAAATGAGAAACAGAAGGGTTTGCGAAATCCCAACTACACCCCTGTGATGGCTGCCAGGCTGTGTCACCATGACAACCACGTTTATCTACAACACCTGAGTGGTAGTCACTGTTGCTCTTAGTGTGTGTGCGTATGTGTGGTGTGTGTGTTCATATAAGAGTAGAATTTAGCCATTAGGGAATTTAGATACCAAAGGAATAGCATTTGGGAAGGGAAGGAGGACATAGGAAAAGTTCAGTAGTGTACACAAAGGCTGTTAGGAAAAGAGGGAAGCAGAAAGGAATGGGGGGGGGCAGCTGTAGGATAATAGGGGAGGAGCAGAGGAGTACAATGTTCATCAAATAAATTATAACAAGAGCAATTAGAGCTGACAGCCTCCTGTCTTCACCTAGTCTCCCAGTCAGCCTCGTTATCTTCTGTTTCTGCAGTGCATTCTTTCAATTATGATGACCACAGAGAGAAAAGGAAGGTAGACAACAGGTGTATATATAAAAAAAACTGATCACAGTCTGTCACTTAAGGGGAAAAATTACAAGCTAATGGAATGAGCTGGTTGAAAACAGAAATCAAATAAAGGGACAAAAGAAAACAAAGGTTCAGACAGGATGGAGAAACCTGGGTCAAGCAAGCAGAAAACGAATGATGGGAGAGAAAGACTGCATGCCTAGATTGTGACGTGAATTTGAATCAGAAAATATAAAAATAAATGCATGCAGGTTGAAATGTGCCATGAATTCACCCTCCTCTCATGTTTAGAGAACGTGGTTTGAATACCGACACTCTGGGGCTCCACAAAAACCTGCATACATCTGCACTCAGCCTCCGTGGTATAAGTATGTGAAGATACTGTTAAAAGCAGCTGCAGAATCACCCAAAAGGAGCTCCCAGACCTAAACATATGAACTAGCGTAATTGCCTCTCAATGTCTTGACATATTCTAGTATGTAAACTGGTTCTGGTAGAATCTGAGATTCTGTCACCAGTGTTCTTTTGTTTTGTGATTGGTTAAAATAGTTTACAAAAGTTTGCTCAGAATTTTGATGCAGGCTGTGTTTGATCATCGCTCTAAAGATTTAAATGTCACTACATTTCTGCTCCAATTACATGAGAGTTAAAACCACATCAAATTCAAAGCTAATCAAGTCTGAATCTCATGTTGGGACCAAAATCTAACCTTTGAACTAGACATTACCTAATTCTAAGTTTTTCTAAACTACAAAGGTGGTCTAAAGCTCTTTCAAGTGACAGATTCAGCAATCAACTTTATTGACAAGACCTGAGACATCTATCCAGCCGGCTCTCCTCAACTATATCTTATCATTGAATAAGTGAAGCAGCTCGATCAAATGTTTCAACCAAGCAAACATGACTTGCAGGCTCTTCACACACCTTGAACATAACTGTGAAGATCAGCAGCTGCAGTGACTGACACCTGATTTGGCAGCTACAAGGCCTCTATTTCTATGTCTCAGTGCAGTGGTGAATAACACTGCTATCATTTGAATCCTGATAGATTATCACTGACACATAAGATCATGTTTAATTTTTTAACTAATCAATGATTTTTAATCACAAAAAAAGTCTCTGGATACTGCTGGCAGTCTACTTCTTTCAAAAACAATGTTCCAAAAGCATTTTGGTCTTTATGAAGTAGCTTTATCTTTCTTAAAGGTTCATACTAAAGCTCTTTTTTTCTCTAAATCACTTCAGTTGCACTCAGTAGGCTTCATATGCTGTCAACTAATGTCTGAAGTCCAAACACCTCTGAATATCTTAATGTTCTATCCTGTTGACTGTCTGATCTCTCTCCAGCAACTTAGAGTGATGGAATTGTAAAACATTTAAAATAAAATTTTGATTCTGGAAAGCTACAGGAAATTTCTGCTTCAAAAAGGATGTAATTAATAGAAAAAAAAGTCTTAATTTGCTGTGCTCAACAAAACTTTTATCAGTGCCAGATAAAAACCTCACATCTTCAACATGTTGACTCTTCAGAAAACAATTATAAAAAAAAATCTTATGTCCCAACTCCTGATGTATTTTCTTGATAAATCTACTTAAAAGTGATGCACACATTTGAATACATCACAGACAATGAGAGGCAAACCATTAAAAAAGTTGAATTTTCTGACCATACAGACATACTTTTTGCAGGACTGGGGATTTATACTTGAGTCTTAAATGAGATGGATAGAAAGATGGTTATAAGGCTTAAAGTATTTGTATAGCATGATGTTTAAATAAAGATTTAGGTCATTTCTTATGAGATTGATAAATTGTAGATAACATATTTGAGAGTCAAACCAGTTCAATCCATAGAAAAATGAAGAATATCCATTCTAGGCATGAGACATTGTGGAATAGATCAGAAATTCATAAGAATATTTGGGCCTTGTAGAGCAAGATGGACAAAACAGCAATGGAAAAAGTCTGAAGGGGATGACTAGTATGAAGACAATAAGCTTTGTTATTTGAAGAATTTGCTCTTTAAATCTTTCCTGAAACTCATTATGAGTATGGGACCTGAAAAATAATGTGTCAGTAGTTTTTAAATCTTGTCAATCACAGTGCTCAAAATATTGATAATAACCAAGTTAACTATATAGCTTAATGACTACTGCAATTAGAATTTAGGTAGGCAGGAGGTTTTGTTTTCCCAGCAGTAGCCACAGTGATCAAACATTACAGGCAGTCTGCAGTTTGTCAGGCCAGATCGCTGCGTGTTAAGAAAGTGCTTTAAGAGACCAACACTTCAGTAGCTCTTTGGCTTGGGGAGGCGGGAGAAGCCGGAAGCCATTTTGACCTTAGTCCCAGAAGTGCCATTGCTCTGTGAGCTATGAGGTAGCTGCACGGCCGACGTCGTCTTTGGCGGTGTAGCTGCAGCTGAGGTAGAGCCAGAGTTGGACGACTGGGACTTGAATAGCAGGAGTTTG
Source organism: Antennarius striatus (assembly GCF_040054535.1). Taxonomy (NCBI): domain Eukaryota; kingdom Metazoa; phylum Chordata; class Actinopteri; order Lophiiformes; family Antennariidae; genus Antennarius; species Antennarius striatus. Next base: position 10,466,596 of record NC_090796.1, on the reverse strand, counting down.
GAAGGCTGGGGTTGCTGCAGAGATCTGGAATATGTTCCTCTCCTCTCTTGTATCTCTCCTTTCTGCTTCTTTTTCCCTACTCTTTTCACGTGATCCTTCCCTCCTTGAGTCACTGTGTCAGTACAGTTGGAGGCGCTCACAGCCAGAATGTCAGGTTGGATAGAGCGGGGGTTAGCTAAAGGCAGTGCATGGGACGGGGGTGAAGCTGGGCATCGGTCAGTCAGCGGGTCCTGGCTGGAGGTGTGAAGTATCTGTGACTGAAACAAAAACATGACATGTCAGCAAACAGAATTCAGATGCTAGACAAGAAAACATCTGATCACGAGTGCTTTGCACCTCAGAATGATTATTTATATGATAGGCATGTACAAACTGACACGTACATCTAAAAATATCAATAACTAACATTTTTTGCTTCATTGTTCAGTTGATTGACTGGTGCATGGCCTTTTTGTATAATAAAGAGAGACAAGGAAAAACAAGAGGCATGCAATGTCCTCTGATAAATAATTGACCACTTTTTGGAGGAAACCAGAAAAGAATTCAAGGTTTTCATTCAGCTGGGTAGTCGTATTAGACTCCATCTGTTTGTTCTGTGTGCATATGTTTGGTGTGGTATAGGAACTGTATGTCAGTCTGTGTTCATGTGTGCTACTGCACATAAAAACATCATGTTAGGCTTTAATTTTATAGATTTGTACAGTAAATATTGCCTGATTTAGCATGTTGTCATGTAACAGCTTTGGAGAGAGAATCAGTGAGGGAACAGTCTGATCAAAGTGATGAAATTAACCGGCACCATCTTACAAAAAATCACTTCTGACATCATGAAAGGGTTTGTTATTGATCTGTTTTTGCTCATTAAAGCACATCTTTGTTTCTGGAATTATAACTATCAGCTCTGTTGTACTGTGAATGGCAACACATCGCTAATGCATGTGTCTGCAAATGAAGGAATGGCTGAACCTTTCTAAAAAAAGTATGGATTTTTATTTAGACTTTTCAAAGTTTACCAAATTAATTAATTAAAACACCTTTCCAAGAATATCCTCACTCTCCAAATCTTCAATTTGTCAAGTGAACACTTCCTAAAAACTTCCCGGAAACCACTTTACTTCTCCGCTCTCGGTCTAAGAATCAAAATGGTTCTCCCAAAGATGGGACGACATCATTAGATTATTCAGCAACGTAACAGAGTGTGACTGATACAGAACCCTTAATCTCCTTGTTACTTTCCGCACTTTAATCCTTCAGTCTAGTCTCATCTACACAATGATAATCTGATTTAGACTCCGAGGGAAAGTGAAAAAAGTAGTGAAACCCATCATGTGCTCCAATGTCATCTTATTGAACAGAGGAAACTGTCAACTAATAACCTTATATGTTGCTGTGCGCTGATGTTGAGTTTGAGCACCATTGTCCTTCATTCAATTAATAAATGAATCCACTTATTCTATATATTAATGTCTTTCTTATTTACTTATACTGTATATCATTTGGAGGTTAAAGTCAGGCATTGGAGTAATGGAGATACTACAGCTAACTTGATCTGTAATTATTCAACAAATGTTCAGACTTGCAGCCTTTTCTTTATTCTAAATTACCTCTCAGTTGTAAAAGAAGTGGACAGGAACACTGGTGGCCACGCTCATAAAACAGACTGACTTTCCAGACAAACACAAAGTCTCAACAGTTGTCCTTACTACTGTAGTACATTCTACTGTGGCACACAGTCAATAAAAGGCACAGAATTCACACAAAAACAAACTTGAAGCTAAAATATGTGAGCAGTGTGTTCAGGCAGCCGCTACATGACAGGTTTGGATGGGAAAACGGTTTAAAATGAGAAAACTGGGGACGTTCTCAGTTAACAGTTTAGTGAGATCTATCATGCACTGGAGTCTGTTTCTATCCTGGCAGCTTCTGTATCATGATCATACGCTCTGCTCCTCTCTATGACTGACTGCTGTTGTTGTGTTTGTTGTGTTAATTGAGTTAGCTCACACTCATATGATATAAAACACAAAGGCACAGCTGCCAGTCAAGAGCATATTATACGATAAAGACAAAAAAACCCAACTGATACTGACTGCCTTTGAAGACACAATCTTCTGTTCACTGAGTTGGATTCATCTTAGTCTCTTTATACAACCAATCATCCACAATCAGACTATGAAGGATGGCTCTGGTATATGGCACCAAGACAACAGCAGGTCTGTAAGTCCTGTAAAATGTGAGGCAATACCTCCACGGATTTGTTTACAGCATCCCACAGATGCTTCACAAGACTGAGATCTGGGAAATTTGGAGGCCAAGTCAACACCTCAAAGATGTTCCTGTGTTCCTCAAAACATTCTGAAACATTTTTAAGTGTGACAGGGTGTATTATCCTGTAGAAGTAGGCCATCGCCATTGGTCAAAACCATTTCCATGAAGAGGTGGGCACACAGTTACATCCACGCAAATAGGAAGACTCATGATGTTCCAGCAGAATGACTTGCCTTCTTCATACATTTCATCCTAGTGACATCTCTTTCTAAGGTAACCACATTGGTGGTGGTGGGATTGTGGGGATTCCACTACCACCAATGTGGTTGTGGTGAAATGAATGTTACTCAAGTCACTTGTCAGTGTTTCTGGCGGATATTATCAATGCGTCCAAATATTTGACAATTAGAAGATGCTCTGCAGTGAGGAGCCATATCCATATTTTACTATTATTGTTAGATCTAACTGATCAACTTTTTTTGCTGTGGCTACAACACCAATCTCCACTGTGAAATATAAGTAAGGATAATGTGACACTCTGTTACAGTATTTCTGTTAACTACATCAGTAGCTGAATCAACATTCATTGGGAGCAGGAAATGGAATCCATTGTGTGTGGGACTTTGTGTTCATGAAAATGAAGGAATGGCTGACCCAGCCCAACAGTGAAGCTAATACATGTGTACAACATATGAACTGGTAGAGAGGAAATGGTATGGTATAGAGATAAATGAAATTATATACAGTATGGACCAAAAGTTTGGACACATCTTCTCATTTAATGTGTTTTATCTTTATGACTATTTACATTGTAAATTCTCACACAAGGCATCAAAACTATGAATGAACACATGTGGAGTTATGTATTGAACAAAAGGTGAAATAACTGAAAACATACTTTATATTCTATTTTCTTCAAAGTAGCCACCTTTTGATCTGATTACTGCTGTGCACACAGTGAGAGTGTCGTTATTGGCGCAGACTTCAATGGACATGTTGGTGCAGGAAACAGGTGTTGAGGAGGTGATGGGCAGGTTTGGTATCCAGGAGAGGAATGCAGAAGGAAAGATGGTGATTGACTTTGCAAAAAGGATGGAAATGACTCTAGTGAATACTTTCTTCCAGAAGAGGCAGGAACATAGGATGACCTATAAGAGTGGAGATAGGAGCACACAGTAGACTACATCTTGTGTAGACAGTGTAATCTGAAGGAGATCAGTGACTGCAAAGTAGTGGTAGGCAAGAGTGTAGCCAAACAGCATAGGATGGTGGTGTGTAGGATGACACTGGTGGTGGGGAAGATGAAGAGGGAAAAGGCAGAGCAGAGGACAAAATGGTGGAAGTTGAAACAGGAAGAGTGTTGCATGACTTTTAGGAATGAGTTAAGACAGCCTCTGGGTGGTTAGGAGGTGCGTCCAGATGACTGGACAACTACAGATAATGTGATTAGGGAGACAGGTAGGAGAGTACTTGGTGTGTCATCTGGAAGGAAAGCAGATAAGGAGACTTGGAGGAATGAGGAGGTACAGGAGTGTATAGTATAGGAAGTAGCAAAGATTAGTCAGGATGAAGTGAGGAGGGCATTGAAGTGGATGAAGAGTGGAAAGGCAGTCGGTCCTGATGATATACCGGTAGAGGTATGGACGTGTCTAGGAGAGATGGCAGAGTTTCTGACTGGGTTGTTCAAGTGTGCTGGTGCCCATTTTTGAGAACAAGGGAGATGTGTAGAGTTGTGGCAACTACAGAAGAATAAAGCTGATGAGCCATACAATGAAGTTATGGGAAAGAGTAGTTGAAGCCAAAGGCAGAAGTGAGGATTTGTGAGCAGCAGTATGGTTTCATGCCAAAAAATAATGTGGTCCAGATGCAGTATTTGCTTTAAGGATGTTGATAGTGAAGTATAGAGGAGGCCAGAGAGAGCTGCATTGTGTTTTTGTCTATCTGGGGTAAGCTTATGACAGGGTTCCCAGAGAGGAACTGTGGTATTGAGAGAGAAAGTCTGGAGTAGCAGAGATGTTAAAGCGGTGCAGGACATGTATGAGGACTGTAAGACAGTGGTGAGGTGTGCTGTAGGTGTGACAGAGGAGTTCAAGGTGGAGGTGGGGCTGCATCAGGGACTGAGCCCCTTCTTGTTCGCTATGGTGATGGACAGACTGACAGACAATGTTAAACAGGAATCTCCATGGAGTATGATATCTGCAGATGACATTGTGATCTGTAGTGAGAGCAGGGAACAGGTGGAGGATAATCTAGAGAGGTGGAGGTTTGTCCTGGAAAGGAGAGGAATGAAGGTTATCCGCAGTAAGACAGAGTAAATATAGTATGTGTGAATGAGAAGGACCCAAGTGGAAGATTGAGGTTACAGGGAGAAGAGATCAAGAAGGTGAATGATTTTAAGTACTTAGGGTCAACTGCCCAGAGCAATGGAGGTTGTGGAAAAGCGGTAAAGAAGCATGTACAGGCAGGATGGTACGGATGGAGAAAAGTGTCAGGTGAGATGTGTGATAGAAGAGTTTCAGCTAAAATGAAAGGAAAGGTGTACAAAACGGTGGTGAGACTAGCAGTGTTGTTTGGTCTAGAGACATTGATGAGAGATGAGGAAATTATATTTGGGAGTGACCAGGAAAGATCGGATCAGGAATGAGTACATCAGAGGGACAGCACATGTTAGAGGTTTTGGAGAAGTCAGAGAGGCCAGACTGAGATGGTTTGGACTTGTCAAGAGTAACATATTTGCAGAAGGATGCTGAGTTTGGAACTTCTAGGCAGGAGGCCTAGAGGAAGACCAAAGAGTAGGTTTATGGATGTAGTGAAAGGGGAAATGAAGGTAGTTGGTGTAAGAGAAGAGGATGCAGAAGACGGGGTTAGATGGAGGCAACTGATTCGCTGTGGTGACCCCTGAAGGGAAAAGCCAAAAGGAGAAGAAGAAGATGGTCAGTCACAGTTTTGATGCCTTCAGTGTGAATCTACAATGTAAATACTCATGGAAATAAAGAAAACACATTGAATGAGAAGATGTGTCCAGATTGATTTTTGAAAATGAATGTCCAACAAAGACATTTGGAGGTTCTCTTCATGATAATGTTAAAATCATATACAGCCAGCTCAGAAATATGCATATGTAAATACTGGCATCTAGTGGTTGACGCTGGTATTGTTGCTTTTTGCTCAGTCTTTTCTTCCTGTGACTCAGCGTGCCACTCCACAGACATACTGCATGGAAGAATGGATTGAAGACAGATAGAATGGTAGAGAAAGAAATCATAAGAGCAAGAGTGAGACAGGGGTAAGGTGAAGTGGAAGAAAGGACAGATGCACAGTAAAAGAGAAGGAGAAAGATGGGAAGAACATTATGACAGTAATGGAGGCTCCTCAACCAAATCCAAGCGTTATCAAGGAGAATTCACCTGGTGTATTCTCCTTGAATACACAAGGTGTATTCAAGGAATCAGTTGAGTGCCAAATGTTGATGCTGTGTTGATGACAGCATGACCCGAAGGACAACGAACCCAATAGCACCAGACATTACGCACATGAACTTTGCTCATTTGCACGTTACTAAGATTTAGAACACCTGCGAGCGGAAAAGTGACTGCTAACTTGAAGTGATCAGCAAAGAAAAACCAAACCTGAAATGACATCAAGGTGTTTGCATGCTGACTTTTTAAGAGAAATAGGAAGGTTTACCCTGGTGTTACTGTTCATTGGAAAGTTTGACAGGGAGGATGGTCTTTCTGCATCTCATTACAAACAGATGGACAGAAATCCATTAAATTCCACACATGCTTTGTATGGCCTCTAAACTTGCACATGTCATAATCTCTTTGTCCTCTTTGTTTTGCAGATGTGAACTAAGTACACTTGAGCAAGTGCTGGTCTACAGAATGTTTCCTTCTTGTTATTGTACATATTTTTCCAGGGGGCATCGTTATCTTTTTGGGTGGTTACATTGGGTGTTTTCCAATGGGGTTTTAATATGACACTTTTGTTTGAGATTTCATAAAAATGTTTGGGTCAATAAGCTCTTTCATACTAGGACAAACAGACTGTGGAACAAAAAATGGCCCTATTTAATATTGTAAACTTCGAGCATTCTCTTTGAGAAGATACCATATGTTCTCAGTTTGAAGTGTTTGTTTATTTCATCTGGAGCCTAGAGATCCAAAAGAATGTATGATAACAAGTTCAACATCATCAGCATGTTAACCAATAATCAGTGCAGTTCCAACATTACATGATTTCCCCCGAGTTGCAGAAGCTTCACTTCATCATTCTGAGGAAACGAAGGGCATCCTCAGCAATTGTATCTCCAGCGGTTTGACAGCTGCAAGTGACTGAGCAAGCTGGCATGAAGTGCACCTCATCCATTACAAAATTTAGGAGCCATTTAGAAAGATAAGTTTAGCTCTGTGCTACCTCTTCATGAGCCACTGGACTCCGCTTTACTGGGCTTATTTTAATGTGAAGGAAATGGTGAGACTTGCTCCTCAGAGAGCACTGAATCATGGGTAAAACAGCCTAAAGAGCCAATGGTGGTACTCATTTTACATAAAAAACAACTTTTTAAAAAAAAATTCTTTGCATCTGTTAATTTTAGTCCTCTGATGTAATTGGTTAACTTTAAACCTAAACAGCAAACAATTTAGATTTTAATTAAACTAATTTAACTTACTTTTAGAAGCTAATCTACATAGGTTACTGGTACTCAAATAGAATATTTTTAATAAAAATTCCGACTAAAATAACAGGAAGCACTGCATATGGAAAATCTAACTCGTCACTAATAACATTCAATCAAAATTTAGAATACAGGTAGATGACAACTCTGCCTCTTACAGACAACAACTGCCCCTCCTCCTACTCTTTCTTTGCTCCAAAGGTAAGCTACATGTTACGTGCTAGTGGATCGTCAACATTAACAGCTGACTGGCTGTCGTTGGACGTGCTTAAAAAACTGGTCGAGAGTTCCTTGAAGTGTTTCCTTGTTCTCCTCAAGGGTGAAATAAGGAGCAAAAGCTTACCACAATTAAACTAATCTGAGCAAAGCAATCGTGTGAATCACAAGTGACGCTTAAAGGTATATATTGAAACTATAGGTATGTGTTTTAATATATGTTTTATTACTATTTATTGTACAGTAACATATGTGTTTTTAACGGGTTTAGTGATTTTATGAGTCCAATATTTGTGGATGAAATGATGTAAACTTGATAATTGCTCTTCTGTGTATTTTGAAAAAACCAATGCATAATTGAGAAAGAAGGGCCTGTACCTGTATTTTATTTTGTTGTGTTGTTTTTATGTTCTGTTTTTATTTCTTGTAAAGCTTAGGCAATGCTACTTTTGTTTTTAGAGTAGTGATTGCATTCAAATGACCTCAAATGGAAATTATTGATTGGAATTGAATAAATAAAAACTTACAAACAATTCAACTCACAAACAACTTTTTGGAACTAATAGTGTTTGTATGTTGCGGACTACCTGTATTCAACAATGTGTAGTAGGAAAAGTATAAAATATATCTTTGTACTAGACAGCTAGTGCAAAGAGATATATTTTTGATGGAGACGGCTCCATCAAAATCAGAATCTTTCCTTTTTTTAATTTCCTGGCACTGACTTGAAAATCAGAAAATTTCTGAATATCAGATCTGAAAATCACATAATCCAGTAATTACTCTATCCTTATTAAATATAGGTAGAACAGACAAATACATCTTGTGTATTAATGTACATGATGTTACAAATTTCACAATTCTTAATGAAATACAGTACTTGCACACAATTTGGACTTGGCCTGACAATTCAAAGCTTCCATTAAGAAAAGTACATGATGTATATGTGCTTGCTATGTTTTCGCACCCTCGTGTCCCAAAAAAAAGATTAACACAACAACTAACAAACTGTTCAACACACAAGAAGGAGAGAAACTATTTTGTGGAAGGACAGAAGGAAGTCAGGAAGAGGACGATCAAAAGTCAGTACCATACCATGCTGTGTCACTGATGTACAGCACTAGTTTTTCCACCCCTGGGCAAGAGCAGAGAAGAGAGGCAAAGAACACACAGGACACACGGAAGACAGTTAGAGGAGTAAATACATCGGAAGACATAAAGAAGTTATCAACAATATTAAGCACACACGATTTCTCAGACATGCAGAGTCTAAGATATGGTTGAAGAATTTGGGCTGAGGGGGAAAAATGAGAAGGAAAACAGAGGATGTATCGCACGTATGCGGACACAGGTTTGCAAAACAAATGTTGAGGTGAAATGTAAGTAAAACCTTGAAAGTAAGATTAATATTATGAGGCAAGGATGAGCAACAAAAACTCAAAAGTAAAAAAAACAGCACACTTCCAAAATACTATAAAAACTCAATTTACGCTTGTGGGGTGTGTGTGTGTGTGTGTGTGTGTGTGTGTGTGTGTGTAGATGTATTACATTATAGAAAGAAACGCAAATACATACCCTTAGGGCTCCTTATAGGCATGTGCGAAATGCAATTAAATTATACAAGACAAGTGTAACCCTGTATGCCTGTCTTTGGCGAGAGCATTGAAGTCTAACTTGGAGAGAAGTGTGCTTCTGTTCATTCATGAATTAGTTAAAGTAACCTTCAACATTATACAGAAGCTTCTAATTCAGAGCTCTTTATTTATTGATGTCTCAGAGTAAAATATTAATTTTGCACACCTCCATTAAACACATACGATCTGATCTTTTGACTACTTACTTGTTGACATGTACTGTAGATAATGGATTTGACAAACTGAAGCTCTTTATAAAAGAGTCAAAACAGACAGTAGTTAGAGTGAATTGACACCCTGAAATTATTTCCTTAACCTCATTTAAATACATTTCAGCACAAAATCCTCCTTTCTACAAAGACCTCACAAGTCTTCAGTTAAATATAAGCATATTTGTTCCAATGCAACAGTGAAAAAATTTGATTTGTCTACTGTCAAAATAAAAATAATCAAGTCAATATTACATTTACAAACAACATCTCATTTTTCAATTTGAAGAGTACTGACAAAGTCTACAGAAATTAATTGCAAAACGTAAATATTCCCTTACATAAGCCCTTTAACGTGTAAAAAAGAAGAAAGAAGAAACATCAGGACTATAAACAAACAGTACCCAATGAAGAACATTGGGTACCTAGTAGGAGTGCCAGAAACTAAAACAGAGGGCTTGTATTAGTTATGTATATAACTATATAAGATAACCAAAGCATGATATCATCCCGAAAAAGGCTACAATATCACAAAGTTTTAGATTATCTTGTTTAGTTTGGTTGCTTCCTGTTGGATGACGCTGGCCAATCGGGGTAGAGAGCATTCTCCAGCTCAACAGCTTGAGTAAACAACACTTAAGGCTGTGTCTGTGTGAATTTGCCCCAAGCACACTCACTACCAGGTGATGTAAGGGGGGACAGTGGAGTCTCCCTGACAACTAATCGATCCAGCTGTGATTGATCAGGCCCAACATGTACTGTAGTTGGCATGTTTGCCTTCTGTGTAAATGCAGGAATTAATGGGTGGTCACCTAATCTACTACAGTTTATATATGTGCAGTTAATGAAACATTGTGAACACACAGCATTTTTTCTGCTGTGACAAAATATTGATAAAATCTTTCTTTTCCTTCATTCTTTTTCATTTTAGCCTTTCATTTATATCCAAACTATTTGTTAAAATAATATGTAAATATGTAAAGTTTCATCAAGATGAAACGCAGAATCTCACGTGAGGATGATTTTGGCACCTTTTCTTTTATTTGGATAAACTGGAATACTCAGACTTATCACATTGAGGAGGAAGAGGATTGAGGATTTGAAATTGAGAATAAAGCAGTGTGTTGGACTAAGGTAATGCTTGACAAAGATGGATTTGTGTTTGTTAAGCTCACGTTTCCTAGCAAGATGAGAGGGGATGCCGGGCTTCGGCCTCCCCCTGAAAGGCCTGGAGCGCTGATACTGCCAGGGTGGAGAGAGGAAAGGAACAGAAGGTAAAGCCTGAGGAGAAACAAAAGGATAGACACACAGAAAAGCAGAAAATCACTACAAGGGAGATTAGAAAGAAGGCAGGAAGAAGAAAGGAGGGGAGAAAAACAGAAGACCAAAGATTCTCAGCAATGAATTACTGTTTGTGTTTACAAAGAGATGCATATGTCGGGCTTCTTTATAATGATAGAAACCCTCCATCCACCTGCGACCACTTATCTGGAGCTGGGTCCCGAAAGCAAAAATCCAAGCAGCACCATTCAGCCCTCAAACCGAAATAACAGTTAAGCACCCATACCTAACCTGGAGGAGCAGGGATGCGACCCCCTCGTTCACTGGGATAAACTCCAACATATGGCGGCTGAGCTGTGGGGCTATAAGCAAGCCCACACCAGCCTGGAGGTGACTATATCTAGTTCATACCTCTCAACCTCCCTCAAACGCTCTGGCTCTTTTCCCCCCATTGAGGTGACATTCTATGTCCCAAGAGCCATGTCTTCGTCCAGGCATTGGGTCATCGAGCCCCACACTGTCGATTGCCACCTAGCCTGGCCCTGTGGGCAAAGGCCCACCAACCAGGTGCTCGCATGTGAGCGCCAACTCCAGGTAATGCCAATGTTATAGTGTGTGAGAGGAATTTTTCATCTCTACACATTTTATCAAGTACACATAAGTTTTTACTTACAGTAAGTTCTTTACGGTTTTTTTAAAGGTATGAACCGATTTGACTTCCTGGAATGCTCTTTGAGTTTGGAGTAAATAACCATACAAAATCACGGTCACCTTCTTTTGAAAGACACTGCATTCTGTGTTTGGTTAATATTGCAGAATTCCTGAAACAATTTTTATCACTGTTAAAAATCTCATTAAGAATTATGTTCCCATCTCCGTGATGTGTGTGTTCTCACAGTCTTTTCTCTCCAGGGAGTCTGAGAGGCCACGCTTTCTCTCTGTGTTACACTCGTCTGCGTGCATTGATCCAGCCTTCCTATCATCTCTTGGCAACAACACCTGCTGGTCACCGAGGGAACGTTCTGCCGGGAAGGAAACATGTATGCTTCTTAGCAACTTGCGTTAATTCCTGAATACAGGCAACTACGATGAAAATATGATAGTGAGATATGGACACAGACCAGTTGCAGTGTGAGTTGTGCAATGGTTACGTCTCTGTTCCTCAGCTCCTCTCTGAGCTGCTGCACCTCCTGCAGGAGAGCTTTCACCTGAAAACACAGTTCAGGCCGTAAAAATTAATTCTTAGAAATTTCTGGTCAAGAAACAATGGGTGGACATGGTTAGGGACGTTAAATAATGTATATATGTATAATAAATAATGTTAAATAATGTAACCTGTGTGTCAGAGCCGTAGGATGAGTCAGTGGCTTCAGGACTCAGAGCCATCGTATCATGGTCAACATTTTCCTCCTAAAGAAGATACAAATTTACATTATTATATTACCAATAATAAGTCCTTTAAAAACTTCTTTTTTTCACTGAATATTTCATGCAGCAACAATTTTATGAAACTTGGGTTCCCTCTGGGTGCCCTAGCTTCCTCCCACAATTTAAAACATGCAATATAGATGAACTACTGATTCTACAATTGTCCTTAGATGTTAATGTGGAAATGTATGGTTGTTTGGTTTTCTTAGCCTTTGGATAGTTGTTGTTATGTTGTATAAAGTTGCAACCATGTGTCAAATGTCACACTAGATGCTGATGCTAGTATATTACACTCAATGCTGGGTCTTGAAAATTAGGATCAAGACACTGATCACCCGTGGTGCACTGGCGTCGTGCCCGAAGTGTCCCCCGCCTCACGCCCTATGCCGCTGAGATAGGGTCCGGCTCCCCTTGACCCACTGCGGCGGATATAGCGGTGGTAATCTGAAGAACACTAACTAACTGACACTGATCTCATCTCTTTTTTTGTTCAGTGTAAAAAGACAAAATGTCCATAGGTTCTTCCGTGTGTCTCCTATGTTACTGATTTTGGTCTGCAAGGAAAATCTGTGGCAAACATTAAAACAAACTGACACATCTTGACATGAAGCCTTGGCTAGGCTCTACAACTCCCTGACAAAGCTTTGTAGCCTTACATTTTTCATGTAATTTGTCTATTTTTAACTAAAATCTCTGTCTAAATTAAGCATACCCACATAGTGTTTCTGTAAAAGTTTGATGAAAGTACAACAGCGTCCAGAATGCAACTTTATAAATTAAAGTTTAAAATGAGATTTTACTTGCTCCTCCTCATCTCTCACCTGAATTAGTAACCTCTGCAAGTACTCGAGCTGTGATCTGACAGCAGAACAGTCTTCAGCTAGGTCCTCCACATCGAGACCCAAACCAGGGGTACCAGGAAATAAGCAAGGAGACCTGAGGGGAGACGTTAGTACTATTTCACATTTTCAAATCTAAACTCAGCTGCATTCAGGGACGAACATCAAATGGTCTGTGTCTAAACTTCTGTTATGACTCGTCAAATCCTGGAGAAAAATAATTGTATGAATTAGTGCTGTCAGGCAATTAAGAAAATTAATCCAATTACAGAATTTGTCATTAATTAATCAAATTTTAATCTTTTACCTGCTAAAGGCCCCCAAATGAAGAATCTGAATTCGAGGACATTACAAAATTGTAGTGCATGAATAATCAATAGAATACACCAAAAAGAGAAGATTTGAAGTCCATATTTTTATTGGTCAAGTGTGCTTTATACAAGAAATGCAAAAGAAAAAAAGGTAAAGCACATCAGCAAACCAATTAGGCCAGGTGTATTTCTCAAAAACGCAATACAAATACAGTTTAATAAAATTAATAAAACTCAGAAATAAAAAAAGGCTGAGTCTCAAATAGGCAGACTCTCAATCAAAATGAATGCTAAAGCTGACTCAATACAGCAATTCAAAATGAACAATATGCCTCTAAATAAGGCAACATCAATAGCAAGATACCAACAGGCATGTCCTTTAAAAGGGTAAGCTAACGGTCTCCTGTGTCGGGTCCATTTCTGTTGTCAGTCACCCTGCTTTTGACTAGTGGCGCAGGTACGAAGTGACGTGCCGCTGTAGCCTACGGGTCCCTCAATGGGCCAAATTTAAAATGCTTGCGCATTGACTTGCCACTCACGATTAATTACGTTACTTTTTATAGTGCGTTACGTCGCAGCGTAATTAATGAATTTAATTAACGCGTTAAACTGACAGCCCTAGTATGAATATCTTACTTGAAGCTACCAAGGTCACACATTTCTGTTTGGATGAATAACAGCAATCTAGCTACAAAAGATTGAATGCAGACTGATTTTTGGAATACTATGAGTCATCTTGGTGAACAGAGTGTAAGAATGAGGTCACTGTTCCTGGTCCTCCCAGGATCCACAGTTACAGTGCCTTGCGAAAGTATTGGCCCCCCAAGAACTTTCTGACATTTTGCTACATTCAGGCTTTAAACTTAAAGATAAAAAACTGAAAATATTTTTTTAAAAATCAACAACATGTGAGACACAATCGTGAAATGGAATCAAATGTATTCAACATTTTATATTGTGTTTACAAAAAAAACTGAAAAGTAGGATGTGCGAAAGTATTGGTCCCCTTTGAGTTAATACTTTGCACAACCTCCTTATGCTGCAATCACACCCGCAAGCCTTTTTGGGTATGTTTCTATAAATTTTGCACATATTGAGACAAAAATATCTGCCCATTCCTCCGTACCAAATAGCTCAAGTTCCTTAAGGTTAGATGGAGATCGTTTATGCACAGCAATTTTCAGATCTTTCCACAGATGCGCTATTGGATTGAGGTCTGGACTTTTGCTTGGCCATTCTAATACCTTTATAGGGTTAGTTTTAAACCATTTCATTGTAGATTTTAATTTATGTTTAGGATTATTGTCCTTTTGGAAGGTGAACCTCCACCCCATCCTCAGGTCTTTTGCAGACTCCAACAGATTCTCTGCCAGAATCGCCCTGTATTTGGCTCCATCCATCTTCCCATCAACTCTAACAATCTTCCCAGTCCCTGCTGAAGAAGAGCAACCCCAGAGTATGATGCTGCCACCACCATGTTTGACGGTGGGGATGGTCTTTTCAGGGTGATGTGCAGCGTTACTCTTAAGCCAAACGTAACATTTTGCATTCAGCCCAAAAAGTTCAATTTTGGTCTTGTCTGACCAGAGCACCTTGTTCCACATGTCATCTGTGTCTCCCATGTGGCTTCTTGCAAACTCCAGACGGGCCTTTTTATGGTTTTCTTTCAGAAATGGCTTTCTCCTGCCACACTTCCATAAAGGCCTGATTTATGCAGAGTACGACAAATAGTTGTCTTATGGACAGACTGTCCCACCTCAACTGTGTACGTCTGCGGGTCATTCAGCGCGATCATGGACCTCTTGGTTGCTTCTCTGCTTAGTTTCCTCCTTGTTTGGGCTGAAAGTTTAGAGGGACGACCAGGTCTTGGTAGGTTTGCAGTAGTTTTATGCTCTCTCCATTTTGATATTATTGCTCGCACAGTGATCCGGGAAGTATATATATTGTGAAATCTTCTTGTATCCCATTCCTGCTTTGAACATTTCCACAACTTCATCTTGGACCTGCCTGGTGTGTTTGGTGTGGTTTTCATGATGCCGTTTGTTCTCCAGTGTTCCGTTTACAGACGTCTGAGACCATCACAGAGCAGGTGCATTTAAACTGAGACCAAATGACACATAGGTGCACTCTGTCATTGTTAGTCATTTAGGTCAACATTGGATCATTCAGAAGTCATCAGGGAACTTCTGGAGTCGGTTACCTGAGCTGAGAGAACAGGGGGCCAATACTTTTGCACATCCTACTTTTCAGTTTTTTATCTGTAAAAATATAAAATGTTGAATTAATTCGGTTCCACTTCACGATTGTGTCTCACATGTTGATTCTTGAAAAATATTTTGTTTGTTATCTTTAAGTTCGAAGCCTGAAATGTAGCAAAATGTCAAAAAGTTCTTGGGGGGGCAATACTTTCGCAAGGCACTGTAATTTATAACACGGGACATCAATGAGGGTCCAAAAGAAACATGTGTGAATGTGATGCACAATGGCTAGACCCTACAAAAACCTCTGATTGAGGAATGTAACAGTTCTTAGATTTCTATCTCTCACCTCAGTGCCACTACTACCAGCTACATGATCAAAATCTTTTCCTCCCCTTACATATTTTTGTAAATAGATTTTACACTATGCTTTCAACATCAGGCAAAAGGCTTTGTTTGAATGGCTCTTGCAAGTCTCTGGCACAGTCTTTTTGGGGGGTCAGGGGTGAAGGTTTCTGCAACCCTTGCCCAGTACTAAGTAAACGCTGGAGACATTTTTGGTCACTCCCTAAAGAGAGTCATCTGTCCAGATGGTTTTGAGTTTCAACATACAGTATATGATATAAACTCTGAATGCTAAAGGCATAGATCAGTCTGGAAACAAATTAATTTAAATCCACATTCACTTAGTTCATCAATAGCCAGTGCAGGGTTGGAGAGCAATGAATTGCGAGCTGAGAGCATTGTGGGCTCTACTATAAAACACTATTTTAATAATAATATAACAACATATTACTGCAGCAAAGGTTACAACTTCTGTTTATCTGAGTAGCTCACAAATAATGGTACAAGTTAAAATAATAATATATTCATGAATCTGTAGATTTGGTTTGGAAACATGATTTTTTTCATGAAAAATCCCATCAGCCCATACTTTAATCTCTTTTCAGCACAGACCTTCAAGTTCAGCTCCAGAAAGTAACAATTAATGCTCAGGTTTGTCAAATCAAATGCAGATTAACATTACCATCCCTTACCTTTCATTGTCATTGTGGAAATCCTGTGTTCCCCAGCAAAGCTGCCTCCTCCTCCACTGAGCCATGTGGGAAATCCCACTTCCATCTGCAGTGTTCAGATCAGCAGCATGACAAATTTTGAAAAATATAAAAAGTACATGGCATTTATTTGGAGTATCAAAAACTATCAAAGACTAGAATGTAAGAAAATCAGTCAGTCACCATAAACTTCACAGTATTGAAAACTAAATTGTTAAGTACATATAAATACAGAAATATGTGTGATCAATTATCAATTTGCAGAATTGTAATTTTTTGTTTAATACTTCCAACTACTTCTTTGGAACAATCTGTTGCTTTTCTTTTTATTTATGAGAAATTATAAAGGATTTTAGGTGGCAAAGAAGCAAATTTCTGTGGAATAACAGCTACACAAATTGATAGATCATACACTTTAGGAAAGCAAATGACAAATTATTAATGACAATGGTAGCACTGCACACCAGCAAAGCTATTTCACTGAAAGCAAAACAATAATAAAAATAGATGGATTGTGTCACCATCGCCACTCTGATAGCCCCGGCAGGACTAGGATGAACAGACACACAGATACCCACAGACCTACCACTGTGCAGCGAGACATCTTCTGTAACATCTGCGTCCAGCATGAGGTCATCATCATCCAGATCACATGACTCCAGGTTATTTAAGATATCCTGAATGATGCACAAAGAGTGGTGTTTTTTTATGTGCTGTACTGTAGTTTCTTTGACATGCTTCTGATACATGTAAATGTTTGCACACATGCCTTATGTTTGGTTTATTTCCATTTTTTTTGATAACTATTTCATATAATGATGAAAAACATTTTCATTTGGCTAAATTCTGATTATCTCTTGAACTACTTACAATTTGCTGCACACCTTTTTCAATGACAAAATTATCACTACAAATTATTTAAAACCACAAATTGATACTGTACACCTGCAAGATGCTCATGATTTACTTTTTCTCCTACATCAAGTGTACTTTGTATTTATTTATCATTCCCTGTGTCAGACAAGGAGGTGGAAAAGCAGGACATTTATCCCGCAATGTGAAGGGTGGATAGTGTCCGCTTACATTCCAGGTTATATGGGATTGAGTTTAGTTAGAATTCTGAGTGTTGTTTGTTTGCAACAATTTTCCCAGGAAACCTAAACTTTAAAAGTTCAATCAAAAGTAAAAAAATAAACTTCACATAACATGAGAAAATCTCCTGAAAACATACAAAAAACAGTCTGACTTCAGTTTTTCTGCCTAGAGAAGCTTAGTCACAGCACAGTAACTTGAGAGCAAACCAAATGTTCACCATGAATAACAATAGCAATTGCACTCGCGCACACACACACCTGCAGAAACTCTGTCGTCTGTTTGTCCCTGGTGGCTGAGGCCAGCCATCCATATCAACAAATACAGTCATAATCTTCTCTTTTTGCCACCCTCCTCTTCTCCTATCTTTCATGCTCTCTCACTTCAGTCTTTTTTCTTGGCCCTTTCCACCCATTTCCTTTCCTCCCTTTCTTTCATTCCTTTTTTCCTAATTTACTTCCTCCCTTCCTATGTCTCACGGTCCACTTCTTTTTGGTCTTTCCCATCTTCCTCTTACCATCGGTCCTAGTCATTTCCTCTCCATCCAACCTTCCTCCATTCACTTTCTGCCAAACATCCATCTTTCTTCTAGTCAAGACAATTTGCAGTAAAGCCAATTTTATTCATATGTGCATCAGAGGGCTTTAAAGTATGAACAGTATGTAAAGCCTCTCTCTTTAGAACTACAATTTGAGCAAGGAAAATCTCTAAGAAGTCAACAGGGAGCATTTTAAACTTCATTTTAACATCAATATTTGATATCTTATTAATAAGAACACCTTTACTTTAGATCATTGAAAACTTGTTCAACCTGTAAGATTTTTAAGAAACAAAGTTCTGACCGGCCCTGAATAAACAGTTGAAGATGGATGGATTGATGGCTGGATAGATGGACGGATGGTGTTAACCTATATATTATGCATAGCTTGTACCAGATGTTTTACTGCCACTTCCTACCTATATTGCATCCATAAACTTCATAGCTACATCACTGAAGTTTTAATAGTGCGACTGTTTAATCAGGTTAGGAAAAAGATATATTGTTGTACTAAGAATAGCCGCAATGTGCGATTTAACAAATGCCTGCATGTAGTCAGACTGACTACTTTTTCATCTTTTACATACTGAAAATCTCATTTTGGGGATAACTACATTATGCATTATGACAACATTCCTTAAAAAAACATTCCAATTTAAGTACATTTAGTCTCAGTTGTTGAAAAAACAAAATCAGATAAAAAGTAGACATTCACTGTTAATTTTTTTGGACTAAAAGTTCTCCTACACAAATTTTGTTATTTCCTTGCTTGTCTGACATCTGGCTTTGATCATATCCTGCTGATGTTCTCCCCCTCAAATTCCCTCTTTCCATTTCCTGAACCTGTCGTCTTTCCTCCTCTTGTTCTTTATTCCCCTCACTCAATCAGGCCTCCAGTGTTTCAGTCCAACATGTGCTTATATAGTAACACACATGACAATTTGCAGTGACTTTTTGAGGATACACAAACATTCTTCATCATCAAAAAACACAAAAACAATGAGCATCCTACTGATTTCAGGTTGTTTGAATAGTAGACCAACAGTTTGGGGAAACACTGTCAGACACACATGTAGAGCAGTCTGTCCTCAAGCCAACACAAACCCCCGGTGCTCATTTCAAACATTAATTTTAAACAATATGTCAGCAAAGATGGAAGATCAGTATACGAAAATATAAGTCAGTGATTAAAAAACTGCTAGCTGGGTCATAACTTGTTAATTTCCTCACTGAACTGACTGCTGGAGCTCTGCTGCAAATTATAAGCATTATGAGCAAATTACTGCCCAAGTTGAATCCTCAGGACAAATGAGTGAAAACTGTTAACTGATCAGTTAACTTTCCCTAACTCTGTTAAAATTCCAAAAACCTACAAGAAGATGGAAATATAAATGGTATTAAAGAAGTGACAACTGCAACACTTTTCAGGAAGTAACATCTAATCACCGACTCTGGTGATAAAGGGTTAATAAAGGTAAGAAATAAAAAATAATGCCTATGTGTGTGGTTCATTGTATAGACACAAGATGGCGCCAGAGAAACACTGTTTCTAATAATGAAACCAAATACAGTGATACCTCTGTACTCGACCATAATCCGTTCTGAGGTGGTGGTTGAGCACCGATTTGTTCGACCACCGAAACCAATTTTCCCATAAGAAATAATGGAAAGTATTTTAATCCGTTCTTACCATTTAGAAAAATACCTAAAATATTATAAGAACGTGTATCTAAACAACAATGAATACGTAAATGTGCACAAGCAGTACATGATAAAGATAAAGCATTATAAACCATTTTGTATAATTTACTTTACGTTTTAGAGAGCGGTTGATGGCACTAGCGTCATCATGGAAGGGGAATCTCTTCCATGATGACGCTAGGTAACGCGCCTCCAGGGGTTTTGTCCCTCCTCTCTCTCTTCCGTGGAGGTGAATCTGGCTGGGCAGTAGCCTTCCTCTATTCTTTAAGAAGGAACCTGTCCATTGTCAGTTGCTTCTGCTTCAAGATAGTGGAAATGGCTCGTACACCACTTTCATATTTTGCTATAATTTCCGTACGTCTTTGCGTACGTAATTTGCGTACGTGTTACTCCGCTGGCGGTCTGAGTCGAACTGACGCTTACCCGCTGGCCGAGGAGCGCGGCCGAGGAGCGCGTTCGGGTCGACTCGGCTAGTAGAGTACCGAAAATCTGTTCGGGGTCCGATACATTTTCTACTCGAATTTTTTGGTTGAGCACCGATTTGGTCGAGTATAGAGGCGGTCGAGTACAGAGGTATCACTGTAGTCTCCATGAGAAGTAGTGTGCGATTTAAATATACAAAAGTACTTTTAGTACCACGAAACAGCTCTGATTTACATAGATGGCTGTCATTTAACATGATTTGCTAAACTACACACCAATTCATTCATTCAGTTTCAAATATGTGAAGCTGTGAGTAATCAGTAAAAATCAATTATTTCAATAAGATGTGTTAATTCAATTTCCTGTAGTTTTCATCCTTCCAATTAAAAAGCAGGATTTGTCATACCATTACTTGTTGACTTACCATAAGCCAGCCATGACCTTTTTTCAGCTGTCAAGCTGTTGGCTGAAAAACACTGTCAGCCATGTTAAAATAGTGCGGGATTTCCATTCTGCCATGGGACAAGTTGTGGGTTTCACCTATAGTCACCTCGTTGTGTTCAAGATAGTTTCCAAATAAATTTCTGCCTCTAAGTCCAGGTGCACATTTAAAGAATACAGTATTCACTGAAATGTATTTTCTAATTCCTAAATCAACTGCAGTGCACCCTAGTTCCTCGCGGGTAATGCATTCCAGGAACCACACGCGACTAACAAATTCCATGATAGAACGTCAAAACTATTTATCTTATTACTTACAGTAATTTAAACATTGATGAACCCTCCCCATACTGATATTGAACCACCTTCTATCTGTATTACCTTTTCCCACACTCTTTTTAAAGAACTTTTGTGTGTAACGCAATTCCGAGACTCACGGAGCATAGCGCACCTTCGGATGCCGTCATCCAATAGAATGTGCATATGGTATCATGTGATTGCCGACCCAAAAATCCGAGATTTTGATGAGGTGAGGTCGCGAGCATTGACGCGCGAATGCGCAAGGGTGTACTGTATTACAATTTTGCCTGCATCATACTTACTACTATGAATCCCCACCTACAGTTATATATTTGAATAAGCTCACTTGAAGACCTCACGCCGTCACGCTTCCGGTGTCTACCTGGAAGTTGGGGCCGCTAGTCGAGTTAGTTCCGGTCTTCACATTTGTCCATGTCTCTCACTTACGGAGCAGTTTTGGCTTAGTCAAACATAGCGGTTTATATTCTTTGATTGTGACAGACCTCACGTTGTTGTGTGGGGAACCCCGATGCTTTATTCACCAGGACGAACTCACAAAGCCAGTGTTTATCCGGATGGCCGGAACATAACACCGAAGTGGCCTTCGTCTTCGTGTTTGTCGGTCTCACACACATGGAGCCGTTATGACTTTGTTGGACACAGCGGATTGTTTTCTTGTGACAGCGAGGAAAAAACATACAAAGTCTGATATTATTGTTTTATCGTGGAGTTTCCATGGGTTCCCGTTAGTAATAGCTATATTTTATTAACCTACCTTGTTAAGACAGTCATGATGTACTACTACGGAACAAAAATGATCGTAAAAGCCTAAATATTGCAGAAGACTCAGTGGTTTAAACAAAAGTATAACTAGTGGTAACTAGAACCACGGCAGTAATAGACTGCAGCTTCCCTGAATTCAAAATTTTACCCTGACCTACCTACTTTCATAGGTCAGGGTAAATCAAAGCATAGGTACAGTATATCAGAGCACTAGCTTTGACTATGGTCTTATTCACACTGGCCTTCTCCCTCATCTTAGAATCTTCTTCGGTTCCTGGGTGTACAAAAGTTGAAATTTGACCTTGACTTATTTTTGTCAAGGTCAGGTCATCATCTCTTTGTGTCCCCTTTGCCGTCGTGTGCTTTTTGTTTTATCTTTCTATCTGCAGCGGTTGCAAAGATATTTGGTGGACTAATGAACGGACGAACGGACGAGCACAGGAACACTGACAATTACAAAATATCACCACTTTGAGGCAGGATGTAATAAAGGGGAATTAGATGGCTATGGAACATGTTTGATAATCATACCGTTATAGTTGGAGGACTTCAAGTTCAGACTAGTTTAAAAAATGCCAACGGCAGACAGTAGCAGACACTTAGTTGAATTGAGACGAGCTGCTCCTGTATGTCAGATGTTCACTTTGTTCTTTTCAGGCTCTCCACTGAAAATAAACCATTTACTCCTTTCTTCAATAAACTAGCCCCAGGTAGGGACAACAGGACTAGCTAATAGTCGGACCTGCTTTTTCCCCTCCTCCTTGCATTTGGCTTTTAATGGTATAAAAAAAAAAAGTCTTGAAAATATTCAGTTGCTTTCACCTCAAATTCTGACTTCATACAAATAACACATTTTTGTCGTGTTCATTTCTTTTTAACTGCAATTGAAACTTTAATTTTGGGTGGCAGTGGCTCAACTGGTTGGGAACCACAGGTATGCCAGTTCAAGTACCAGCCCAGAAAAAAATACAGTGCAGATTAGTGGCTGGAGAGGGGCCAATTTACCTCCAAAACATTGCCAGGGTGGATTTGAATAAGGCACGAAGTTAAGTGTACAACAGAGAGCATAACTACCTTTACAGTTGGGCATTTATTTTTATCTAAATATCTTAATTTCCATGGCTGTTTTAAATTTGACTTATGTGATGATTTTCATGGAAACCTATTGAGCACGTTGAGGTCAACTATTGTAGTGTTGCCTTACTATGCTGCTGATGTCAGAGGCAAAGCTTCCAATATGATGGGTGGTGTTGCTGCTGGTGTTGATGGAGGTAGTTGTGGCAGCACCACCAAGTGGCTCCAAACCTTCCTCATCCCACATATAAGTTCCTCCAGACCCACAGCTGTCTGATGGGGACAGATCCAAGGACGACCCACCCTGCAAAAAATATTTACAATTAAATTAATTTTGTTATCATTAATTATTGTTTTTGTAGCGATGACACGGCATAATTTTGAGATAGCTCCACCATCATGCATTTTTTAAGTTACTTTTGATTTTTGACATGAATTTAAACTTTTTTCAAAGGCAATAGAGTAAATATCTCTAATTTACCTGAACACACTCAAGGTAACATTTGGTTGTGTTAATAGTATAAAAGCTGGGACTTTTTAAGAGTACCTGCATGAGCTACATGAACTGGGGGGCATAGCGAAAATCGCATAGTGAATAGCACCATTACCACCACCACCAAAATCATGCAATAGAGGTGAACTGGTGACTATCAATTGTCTGCAGGCTTACTAGTTTGTTTTTCTGTGTGGTGAACTGGTGATTTTATCAGTGTGTACTCCGCGTCACTAACACTCTACCGCCCACTCAAACACTGAGCTACGGCAGTGACTCAGTGGTAGAGCAGGTGGTAGAGCGGGTCGTCCAATGTTCCAAAATCGGCGGTTCGATTCCCGTTCCTGCCCAAAAACACCCAGGTGTGAGCTGACTGTGGGAGGTGTCAGCTCACCTCCGGAGTCCTGCCGAGGCGCCCTTGAGAAAGGCACCGCCCCCTTCACAAACTGCTCATTTGGGGCACCAAGAAGGAGCTGCCCGCCACTCTATCTCCTGCTGCATGCTTACAGGCCCTCTTTTGCGTGGTTGTGGGTATTACAGGAGCCTGTACAGACTAATATGCATGCGTGTGATTGATTGACTAAAATCCTAGAGTGTGTATACTTAATTTCCCTTCGGGGATTATAACAGTATATAAAATAAAATAAAAAATTCAAGCATTACAGGTGGTGATGTATGGAATAAGCAGGAAGCGCCTTTTAATCAATTTTTATCTTGATCTGCTTCCCACGATACCTGTTCATTGTAGTCCAGGTGGCTGGACCTTCTCCTTTGGGTCAGCCGGGGCTTCTCTTGCTCACCTGGACAGACCAAGTATTTTCAAAATGTGTTTACAGGATATTTAAGACCTGTGCATTAAGACCATAAACCTACCACCAAGCTCCATGCTGGTCCAGTTCATACCGTCTTCCAAGAAACACAGACCTGCTGCCTGGGTATCCCCAATGACGGCCGTTTTTTCATCATCAAATCTGGTACATGATTGGTCTAGCCCAGAGTCTTCTTCATCATTCTTAGAGGAAAATAGGAGAATGTCTACGCCTCCGTTTCCTACAAATACAGAATGCTGCTGTTGATGTACTGTCGTCATTTAAAGGAAGCACAATTACAAAAAATAGTCTACTGTATTCAGTCAACACCTTTAACTATCTTGTGTGTTCCTGTCTTTTCTTACCAAGGTTATCAAAATCATCCATATACTCCTGACTGGTGTCATTTTTATCCAGGGAAGAGCTGGAGGACAACGACATGTCCTCCAGTATCTCTCCCACAAGCAAGACGTTGCTCTGTGTCACTGCTTCTGCCATCTCTGGTGTCACTGGAGTCATTTCTGATAGTTGGGGGAGGATAGAAGGAGATAAAACAAAATGTAATCATTCATCTTCTCCTCATCTTCTATATCGCTTCATCCGCTGTCGCAGGTCATGGGGATCTGCAGCCTATCCCCACCGACTCAGGGCATCACATTATATGAAAAGTCCAATAAAAGAGATATAACAAGAGATACTGTATATTAAGCTCAGATAGGATGAGATGCAAATTACAAAACACTGGATGACATAAAATGAGAATAGTTACAAATAAAGAAACTACGACAGCTATGACAGCTAAAAATAAAATTTCAAAAAGATCAAAATGGAAGGAAGTGATTTGAGTGATGAGTTATCAAATAAGAAAATAGTGAATAAAATAGAAGACACACATAGCTTAAAATAAATGTGATGAGACAGCATGAGATAGACAAAGAAAAGAGAAAAATAATGAAGCTAGATACAAAAAGATGGCAAAACGAATTAAAGATTCTTTAGGTTGAGAAATGAGTACAGTAATGTGATGAGATTAAAGCATTAAAAAACCTCAACAAGAGTGAATAACATCTCATGAGAAATTGAAGACACAAGAAGAGATAGCGGAAATTAGAGATATGACAAAGGACTGGAACTGGAAGAAATGTGATATGTACATGTTTTCACTGCTTAAACTCAGATCAGGACTTTGATAAACATCTCAAACCTGGGCTATTTTCTGTCGCAGTCGGTGTCTCTGCTGAGTTACTCCTCACTATCAGCCCTTGTTTTACTCCCAGGACACCCTCTGACAAAGCAGCTGGAGCTGCTCTCAGCGGACGGGATTGCTTGTTCAGGGGCGGCCGAGACAGTTTATAGCTGATACCACTGTGATTAGAGGTGGTGCAAAGGTTTGGTAGGAGAGGCTTTCTTAAGGCAGAGGGGGGCAAGATGGAATGGATGCTGACCCCTGACTTTGGAACAACAGAACCTTGAGCTTTGATCCCTCTGCCTGCTATCTCAGGAATCTTGCTGGTAACATGAGATTTTGCTAGATTGCCTCTGGGTGGAGCCTGAGTGGAGGAAGCCATTTGCTGCTTTGGTCCTCGTCTGGCCTCCTTGTTGACCGAGTATGACTGGGTGACAGTACAGTTACCAGAGGGAGAGGAGAAGGTAGAAGAGGAAGTGAGGGTAGGGGAGGGCTGCTGTCGAACATGTGTGAGGCTGCGTGACCGACGACGATCACCTTCATTCAGTTGGCTGGATGGAGCAGATCCAAGGCTGTCACTGGACTGAGAACGGCTAGCCTGCGTTTTCTTTTTTAGAGGAGGGCATGATAAAGAGCCAGGGACAGAACCTGGCTTAGAACTACTTGAATGAGCATAGCTTTGAGGCTGCCTGTGAAATCCATTGGTTGCATTTCGTGGCTTGGAATGAGAAGGGTTCTTTAGGGATTGTTTTGTGCTACTGCTTTGACCAAGTGCAGTTTGGCTGGGTTTGGAGCGGGGAGATCCACTTTTAAAGGCAGGAAGTATTTTAGGGATAGACTGCGGAGATGGTGATGATGTTGATGTCACAGGATTGTCACAACCACGTCTCTTTGCTGCAGAAGACATACTTGGCTTTTTGACATCAGGCTGCATCACAGCTGCTGATCCTTGCAGCTGTTGGGAGTAATACTGAAGGACGTTATTAACAGAACAGTTCTGCCTAACATTCAAGCCATTTTCACTTCTTAGTTCCTTCTCTCCTTTCATCCCTCCATTTTCCAAAGTCTCATTTTCTTTCCCCAATTTCATGGAAAACGAATTTGGCTTTCTGATAAATCCATTTTGCTTAACAGAAGCAGAGGCTGCAGTTAAACTTTTGTTAACCCCTGGCTGGGTGGGGTGGTGGTAAAATCCATTGGTGAGACGTGTGCTGGAAGAGGTGCTGCTGCTAGAGCACGTGTCTGTAATGGCAGCTCCCCCTTTAGGGCTACCACTGGAAGTTGAAAAAGATGTGGTTCGAGAGCCAAACTTGGGAAGCCGAGAAACCATGGTGGGCATGGCAGATGTGTTGTCAAGAGAAAAGGCTGACATCAGTCCTTGACCTCTTCACCATGGAGACACTCAGTGGAAGGAGCTGGAAAGAGAAAAAAAGATTGGTATGAGAATCATCTTGTTTTGTCTCTTTTTGGAACATATTAGCACTAAAGGTTTGTGTTGATATCAAAAACCTTTTAACTTGACTTTCTTTGACAACTACAATAATTTAAAGGTGCAAAAGCAAAGCCTTTTCTAGCTGCTTTGTGGCTGAGAGAATTGTAACAGTCCAAGACTTAGTGGACTGCTACCGCCCTTTAGACTGCTAATAGCAGTTACAATATGTGACACCTGGACTGATTTATAGCCTCAACACTCTCAGTGAGTTTAAGAATGTGCATGTCTGCTGACAGCATAGTGTTCATGTAAAAATAAAAACATTATGTACTCCTGTCTCTCTAATCACAATCAAACCTACCACACCCCTAAATTAAACCTACCGGCTGTCTTTTCATCAACCAACAGAATACAACATATAATAATCACTCAAATCACATTTCCCAAGACACACCCATCACATCCTGTCTGTGTACAGCTGAGCTAAAACCTACTGTAACACATGCGAGACAAGTAGTATACAAACCCTGAGGCAGGAATATAAACAGGACAGGCCAGTTTCAGAGCCAGGTTCTAGAGGGTGTTGGTTTTCATATCTTTTAGCAGAACTTTAAGGGACCATAACTAACATTTCTTATCAACCAAACGTAGTCTGATTTGTTGTATCTTTTTGTTTGTATTTGATTAATACTTTTAACTCTGCTTACTGCAATATTCATTTTGAAATATATGTAAGCAACACTGGTAATAGATCTGCAGGGCCCTCCTCTGTCACAAAATAAAATCATTAAATTGCGTCTGGACAGGAAAAGTGACTAAACATCTGTGTCTCAGTCTATCCTTAATCTCTATTTCAGTCTATCCTTAATCTCTATGTTGTTATAAATGTATATGTCTAAATCCACTTCTGCTGTGTGTGTGTGTGTGTGTGTGTGTGTGTCAAGCAAGACACAGAACAAATAAGGATTTATAGTTCAATAATAAAAGAGCTGTTGGGATCATACTAATAATCTCTTAATTCAACAGGAGCCATTTGAAGATTATACAACACCACCCTCCACAGGGGTAGAGGTGTATATGGAACATATCCTCCAATCCTTTTAGCCTGATCAATCCTTTTAGCCTGATGTTCTCCCTATTGTCTCTTAGCCCCAACTTTCAAAAGCATCTTCCCATGGAAAGTTTAAAAAATGATGAATCATAAACAAAAATATCTATATATTGAAAATAAAATCCAGAGACTGATGGGTCTACTTGCATATTATTTTGTCTTGTTTTTGTCTTGCAGATATTGACAGAATATAGCTGTAAAAAAAGTCAGGAACTGAGCTGGAAATATGACTGAGAAGGCACCTCAATGAAAACAGCTGATGCTTTCATAACAGCAGCTAAAACACAGATTTCAAAGTGAGGAAAACAAAAACGGACAAAACGCCATTCTTGGGAATTATAATCTTTTGCATGTCCTGAAGTGCTGCAGGAATTGCATATGACACAGAAACAGAAACTACAACATAAACAAAGATGATGATTCATGCAACATAAAATATGCTGCATGAAGATGAGTCATAAACTGCCCAGAAGAAAAAGGAAAAAACATATCACCATAATTGCATATTTTTTTAATCAGAAACTTTGGACTTCTCAACAACATGAAAAACAAATCCAATTCCATTTTTATGCAGAAAAAAAATTGTGCCCCTCTACACTCCAAAATGTGTCTTCCTTACCAGACACACTGCTGGGATACCAAGGATGCCCAAGAAGAACAAACACTGATGAATGAAATAATGACGGAATGGTCATGAGCTTCTCCCTTTCCCTCTGGCTCTTCATCAAACTGTGTCACTCCATCTCAATCTCTCATTCTCTCCTTGTCAATTACCTTACCTGTTCCTTTGTGAACTAAGCTACAGTCATGGTGTACGCTTTCTGTATGTTTAAATGTAAATACACGTTGGGATGCTTATCTGCACTTTTCGTACAAACACAAACAGGAGAAACACAAAATACCGTATTGGCCTGAAAATAAGACGGTGTTTTTTGCATTGAAATAACACTGAAAAAGTGGGGGTAGCCTTACATTCGGGTCTAGACATTATACCCATTCACAACGCTAGATGGCGCCAGATATCTTTAAAGCGAACGCTGAACTTGACTCCCCAGGCCAAAGCGGACCCCTGTCACTAAGTACGACCAAGAAAATTTTTTAAAAATAGCGGTAAGAGAAGTGGGTCGGAGATCGGCCAGGTTAACCGGCAGCTGAGGAGCAGTTATGAATCAAACTTCAAGATGATGGTGGTAAATGAGGCAGAGTCTTCAAACAATTGCAATGTGATCGAATATCTTGAATATATTTTTGTAATCATGTTTCAGATGTACTGTAATTATTTTCTGTATAAAAATTAAATTTGGTGTTCGAAAAGTATTTTTTTCTAACTTGAGTCTTGAAAAAGAGGGGGTCGTCATAATCAGGGTCGTCTTATAGTCAGGCCAATACGGTACATCAAGAGACGAGAAATATGTAGAGTCCTCTTTCTGATCTTGAAATCCTATCATGCTTTGGTTATGAATGAAAAGTAGAATATTTGTCCTTGCAGAGATTGGATTTAGGGGGGAAAAAAGTTCAATTTTAGGACAGAAATATGGCTTTTTCATAATGATGTGCAGAAAGAATAGCCTATGCAATGTGTCCAAAGTTAGGAGGAGGATCTCTTCCACCCCTTACAGAATTGAGAGTAGAAAAAGCAACAGTCAGGATGAGATGATTGGTGTGATTATTCTATTAATATGTGGCCAACTGATATGCTGTTTGTTGCCGAGTAAAGGATGGTCTATGATTCTGAAGAAAATATATGTTCGGGGGTTCACATTGTTCAGGGGAGAAATTGCCTTCACACAGTGTTTATCTTTCCATTGTACTTGTAATTTGGAGAACATGGTCAATGGGGTGAAAATGTCAGCATGTGATGACTGACAGAAAGTTCTCTTCACTTCAAGTGCATACAGCCAAGCAAGAGGAAACTTTCCTACTAAGTAGATAAGAAGTAAAATATAATATAAAAATACTAATAAAATACTAATAAACTATGCTACATCTAGAGCCATGTAATTAATATGGTTATGCAATCAAAAATGAATTACAACAGATATACAATATTTTCACATTGAGAAGCTGCAAATAACAAGATAACATGTCTCTTCTCAATTAAAGACAACTGGCTTACACATGTTTTCCTTGTAATCTACACTAGTTTAAAAATCATTACATTAAACTGAAACAATTAGTTATCCAAAATAGCCTTAACTTAAGGTAAAAGTAGGAGTTAAGGCATGAAATTGACTGTTTGACTCACCTCTACAGAGACCAGCAAGAATGCATTTTGAGCATTTGATTATTTGAAGAATGTTGTGATGAAACACTCTGACAACAATGACAAATTCACTTGGGGGACCAGTTGTATAATAGCATGGGTGACTTTGCTGATACTTCTTTTTACTCTACCTATGTTGAAATGTTAAAGGGGTCCTATTATGAAAAGCTTTTTTTTTTTTTTCAGATCTACAAATATACAGTATAGTGGTCCTCCCTAACACTAACAACTCTTAGGATCTGGAAAATAAACGGGTCTCATATTGACTGTACAGTGCACAAACACGTCCAACAGTCCAAGAACGACTTGTATCAGATCAGCATCCATCGTTAACATTTAATGGCCAGCCCAGACAAACAGCTTCTTTTCATGAGAGCTAATTTCAGCAACTTTCAGACAGTATAAATTCAGGACCACAGATCAGTTTAGAGCAATACATTTCATATACATATAGTGAGACATGTGGCAGCTGTGTGAAATCAATTACAAAAGTATAATATGGGACCTTTTACACTTATTGAAAGTAAACAAAAACTTGACTTACTAAAAAACTTTGCCCTGTCTATTTGGATGATAATCAAACCACAAATCTCTTAAGTCCTTTAGATATTGACCTTCATTAGCCACCATCAACCTCCTTGCAAGAGCTAATGATCTCCTTCCTAACTCCCCATCCTTATGAGCCTGCTATGATAACAATATCTTCCTTTCCTTCTCATTCTTCTGTGTACATGAATCATACACTAGGTTTCCGATGTCCTCATTCTCTAGTTCTCCACTCACTGAGCTGACAGGAAGCAAGGCCCATCAGCTAAAAAAGGTCAACTACATCAATCTGAGAACTCACATCTGACTTTTGTGTTCATTATAACATTTATATACTATGTATGATTACTGTACGGACAGATTGCTTATTGATCATTTTATTAGAAACTTGCATTAACGAATAACCACAGACGGAAAGTGAAGATCATGAGGTTCAGTGACATAAACTTGGGTTCAATTTCATGGACAGGACATCACAGCACAGTGAGATGACAGATCATGTCAAAACCTACCAGAGCAGAACTCACAGATGGACCAGAGACAACAGATGGTTCAAACTCAGCTCCCTGTACATTTAAAACTTGACACCATCGTAGCTGTGTTTCCTATGCTGAGGTTTCAGAACAGCTTCTTCCTCTGTATATTTTGAAAATGTAAGAAGAGCTCTCGAAAGCTGAGGATTAAATATAAAAAACATAAACATGCTGTATGAGATTAAGTCTTACCTCAATGTCTGTTACATAATGAGTTTAGTACATAGTTTCTCTCTGAACCAGGGTGCTTCAGGAAAGTTCAAAGGTCAGATCTGTTGTAAATGTACAGGTGAGAACACGCCAGTTTGTTTTACTATTGATAGGGTTATCTGACCTCTTTGGTGTTTCTCTACATGAATAAAAAAGGCTTTAAATATCAGGTCACAAAGGAGGTACATTTCTAGAGCTATGACCATAATCTGAACCACGAATCTCAACCTAAACCAAACAGCAAGGTATTATGGTTGGTAGAAGAAAGATCATTCAATGTCAAGCACAGAACTTGAACCCAGTCCGGACTTCATCCTCACATCACCGGTGAATCATTCTGGCCTCCTTTTATCATTTCATTTTCATTTCATTTCAGCATGCCTGTCCTCTGATCACGAGAGATCATATTTTTGGCAAAGGGCAAATTAAAGTAAGCTCAGTCTCTTTTCTTCTCTTCCTGATCATGAGCTTGAAATCCTGTGATTTAGTTAAAACTCCAGAATCATAAAACTGCTTTAACCTCTACATCATCATCTCTAGCAAATCATCTTAATGATAGAACATCAATTATGCTGTGATACTATTGTGCACAACTGACTGTACAAATCATCCTCACAAACAAAAAAAAAATATAATCCTCCATCACAATAATTTATTTCTGGTTGATAACTGTTGCAGAGGAACTCTTGACTAAATGGCCACTTCACCTCCTATAAATATCACTGATGTTTTCTTGTTTGTGTTTTAGTGGGTCAGTTTAGCTTTTACAATCCAGCCAGTAAGTTCCCATTACATATTCCCTGCATCTCCATTTAAGTTATAGCCAGAGATTGTTTCTGTATATCAGACATAACATTCTGATGTTTGTCAGAATCAATGTTACAATTATAAATTTTAAATCCAAACAATTCAGTGAGTGGCTTATAGAGGCATCTATCTGTGATGGTAGCATGTGTTGCCTAGGAACCCTCTGGAACTCATTGGCAACCACCCTCTCTTCTACCTTCTTAGGAACTTGGCTTGGATAACATCACTGTTCTGTGGAAGCTGTGGACCTCCCTTCAATCCAATACACCCCCATCACCATCATTAATCCACCACAAAGAAGCTCATTCTCTCAGAACAGCAGTGTGCTCAACTTCCTACAAGTAAATTCGCTCCTAACTCCCCAACACTTCATCAAACCAGGTCAGGAAACACACTATTGCAGTAAGTATTTGAGGGACAAAAATGATTAAAAATGTGTCTGTTGAACTGATTTGTGCATTTCAAGAATGGAAAATAAACATCTTGTTTGACTGGCACTTCCATGTATGTCTGAAGATAAATGAAAACTGTCAAAAAATAATTTTAAAAAACAATACTGTATATCAATAAGCAGTACAGGAGCGTATTCTGGATCACCTTCTAAAAAGGACGTTTTGGAAACTTCTGTAGGTACTTAGTGCAGTGCGCCCGCGTTACTCATGGTTAATGTGTTCCAGGAACCACACGCAATTAACAAATTCCCTGATAGAGCAACAAACTATTTCTCTCTTAATTTATGGTATTTTAAACGTTTACAACACTCCCATACTGATATTAAACCACCTTCTTTCTGTATTTCCTTTCACAACACTCTGATACACTGTTTAAAGCACGTTCGTGTCTCACGTAAGTCCGAGACTCAGATAACTAGCGCACCTCCCGATGCCGTCAGCAAATAGAATACGCGTACAGTATCACGTGACTACCCATCAAAAATCTACAATGAGGTGAAGTCGAGAGCGTTGATACGCAAATACGTGAGGGCGAACTGTAGTCCAGATTTAATCAGATGAGGAAACAAAGCAGACGATCGAAAAATAACTTCCAGCTCGCTATATTTTAGCCATCTCTGGTACGACAGACTTTTGATCAAACTCTCTAATTTCACTCCTTATGAACTGGGTATTGTCTTTGTTGACAGCAAATCAAATTCCAGATGTAAAGCCTACCAGATGATGACAAAGACAAAGAGCGAGGAGTCAAAATTGAATGGAGAGGGTGAACAAGGTAAAGGTGACCATGTAGAGAAAAAAAAGGGGGAATCAGCTAGTGAGAGCAATTAATCTGCAACACAAAGAGTGAATAATCACTGAACAGTAATATCATTAAAGCAAAGAGGTGCAGCAGAACTAAATGTAAAGCGCAAGACTCCCATCATTGACCGGCAAGCTCACTGATGATTCCGATTTCCTGAACTGCTGAAGAGCTTCTCGCTAATAAACCACCAAGAATTACAAAGCCTGAGGACAGGTCATAGCTTTATAACTGTATTTTGCGCGCACACTTATTGTTCAATTTGTCCTTATTTAAACAGAGACCACAAATATTTCAGTACTGATTTAGATATTTTAATATGTACTGATTTTATTTAAGTGTCTTAAATGAAGTTAGATATTAACATGATATTAATGATGACTGAAATATTAAACCTCCAAGATTTCAACGAATGAATGTTCTTTTGTTCAAAGGCTGAAAGTAGCAAGAGATGATTTCTGTCCTTTTATTGTTTTCTAGTGTCTAAGTCTGTTCATTATTTGTCAGAGACGGGTCAAATGCAGAGAAAAAAGCTGATATTTACTACTGGAAGATTAGCACTAGCTGTTGTTGAGGAAACCCTGAATTTAGCCAGTGACTAAAGATGGTTGATCAAAATGAAATTCCTAAACCGAATGTGAAGTTGAAGGAGCAGCTTGTAGATAAATTATTCACTGCATGGGTTGTTCTTTGACAAGAGTCTGGAAAAATTAAATTAATTAAATGTGGTTCCCTCTGTCATCATATTACCAGAGGACAGTCCTATTCAAGTGAAGTTGGATTTATACAACAGGGTGTCAATGGAGTAAATATGTAAAATAACGATATACTGTTTTACTGGATTGTCAGTCATTCAGTTCTTGTTTCTCTTTTCTTAGCTTGTTCCCTGTTGGAGAACAGGTTTCGTCCTCTGCTCTGCCTTTACCCTCCTCATCTTCCTCACCACCAGTGTCATCCTACACACCACCATCCTATGCTGTTTGGCTACACTCTCACGTGCCAGTACTATGCAGTCACTGATCTCTTTTAGATTACACTGCCTACACAAGATGTAGTCTACCTGTGTGCCCCTACCTCCACTCTTATAGGTCACCCTATGTTCCTGCCTCTTCTGGAAGAAAATATTCACCATAGCAGTTTCAACGACCTTCTGCATTCCTCTCCTGGATACCAAACCTGCCCATCACCTACTCATCACCTCTGTTTCCTGCACCAACATGCTCACTGAACTCTGCACCAATGACAACTCTCTCACTTCTTGGCATGCTCTGAATCACTTCATTAAAGTCCACGCAGAATTTATCCTTCTCCTTCAGCTCACATCCTACCTGTGGAGCATACCCACTAACAACATTGAATAGCACCCCTAAGATTTCTAGCTTCAGACTCATCTGACACTCTTTTCACCTCCAGGACATTCCTAACAAACTCCCCCTTCAAGATAACTCCTACCCTATTTCTCTATCTACATCGTGATAGAACAACTCAAACCCTGCTCCTAAACTTCTAGCCTTGCTACCTTTCCACCTGGTCTCTTGGACACACAGTATGTTTACCTTCCTCCTCTGCATCAAGTCAACCATCTCTCTACCTTTTCCTGTCATAGTTCTAACATTCAACGTCCCTACTCTTGGCGCTCCTCTTCTCTGTTCCTACAAACACACTTTCCTCCTCTCCTTCCTCGATCAACAGTAGTCCAATTTCCACCAGCACCTTGTCAGTGAACAGCACCGATGGCGGTCGTTGTTAACCTGGGACTCTACTGATCTTGTATGGAAGTCATGAATATGAATTGCATGTTTGATTTGGCAAAAGTCTTACGTCGGATGCCCTTCCTAACACAACCCTCTGTATTTATCCAGCTTGGGACCGGCACAATAAGACACTGGTTTGTGCCCGCTTGCGGCTACATTTGATTGAACATATGTAGAGTTAAATACTTAACAAAAAAAGGTGAAAGAACTGAAAAAAAAAGTTTTATATTCTAGTTTCTTCAAAATAGACACCCTTTGCTCTGGTTACCGCTTTGCTCACTCTTGGCATTCTCTCAATGTGCTTCAAGAGGAAGTCACCTGAAGTGGTTTTTATTTCACAGTCAGGCCATATCAGGGTTTATTAGTGAGATTTCGTGCTTTATCAATTGGGTTGGAACCATCAGTTGTGTTGTGCGGAAGTCAGGTTAAACACTGCTGAAAGCCCTGTTGGACAACTGTTAAAATTCACATTACAAATAGAACCAGTCAGCTAACTAAATAAAAACAAGTGGTCATTACTTTAAGAAATGAAGGTCAGCCAGTCTGGAAAAATTGCAAAAATTTTAAATGTGTACCCAAGTGGAGTCGCAAGAATCATAAAGCACTACAAAAAAACTGACATGAGGACCGACCCAAGTGGAATAACAAGTGTCACCTGTGCTGCTGAGGAGAAATTCATCTGTGTCACCAGCCTCAGAAATCACAAGTTAACAGCAGCTCAGATCAGAGGACTTTTAGCAGCAGACCCATCACTGGATACGTCGGATTTCTTTTCTGATAAATACAACCTTCTGTATTTAACCGGGCTTGGGACCGCCACAATAAGACACTGGCTTGTGCTTTCTTGCGGCTACATATATATTATATAGACATGCCCTGAAACAAACACACATACAAAGGGCCTATAAGAATCCAAATACTGTACATAGTGAGCAGTAGAGTGGCAAGCAACTTCTTCTTGGTGCACCCCAATGTGCAGCTTGGGAGGGTCTGATGCCATGCTCAATGGCACCTGAGCTGTGCTCAAGAGGTGAACTAGCAACTATTCCCTGCCAGTTCATACTTCACATGGGCCTTGAACCAGCCACCTTCTGGTCCCCACTCAAGGTACAGACATTGAGCTTCTGCTGCCCCAAAACAGGACATCTAAAGGAACAATCCTAATCCGAACAGAGGCAGAGAGGCCAGAACCTAAACAGCAAATTTGATTAAGTTAGATCACTAAACATTAATACAATTTCGTTAACAAGAATTTATTATTAATAATTTCTATTTTTAGTATCGCTCCATGTACTTATAGAGCCGGTGACGCCTGCAATAGGAGCTGCAGTTTCTCCGTTAAATTACTTGTTTTATTAAACAATATCATAAATATGAATTGCTCTTCAGTGTGCATTGTAGCGTAAATCGTATGCCGTGGAGATGTTGGTCACATTTCAGAGGGTCCATTTGCTTTTTGTGGCTCGGTTGAGCACGAGGGTAAACTGACACTCACCTGCCGGGGAGACAGAGCATCAGACGTCAAATGCGGAAATGTCGAAGCTCGAATGGTTGAATGAAATCAACTGGACTCCGGGCAGTGTGTGTTTGAGTTAAATGTGACCTGGGAGATGAGGAGGTACAACGTACGATGCAGTTCCAGATAAAAGCTGATAAAATCCACACGGAGAGATGGAAAATACAAAGCAGTAGTCCTTACAGCGATGTTTTCGATGCTGCTCTTCGGCCTGTTCGATGAAATAACCGAAAAAATGAGGGTCTACTGAAGAGTTCTCTGCAAGTACCTATATCCTACAAGGTTTTGCTAGCTGGTGGTTGTAACTACCAAACAACAAACGTCGTTTTTCTGCCTGAAAATCGTTCCTGTTGCGTATAAGCAGAGGTCGGATCGCTGTCATTGACGACTGCCGCGCGAGCTGCTGAATCATTCAAGCCCGTGCGCTTTAAGCTCACGCAGGCATCGCTTGCGCGTGGGACAGCTGACACATGACGTCACCAGCCTACTGTAAACATAACCCTTTCATCGCCTCTTCTACATTATCAAGGTGTTCGCAAGAGCAGCGATGATAAAACGGTACCATGAACGTTTTACACAAAACTACAACTAATATTTATGATTTCTGTCAAATAGCTGATTAAGTCTTTAATTGCTGCATCTGTAGACAAGGGGGAGAAAGAGAAGGCCTCCTGTAGCGAGAATGATGCCAAGGGCTGGACATTGGGGGACGCACTGCGTGCACAAATTTAAAACTAACACAAACGCTAACAAAAAAAAAGCACTTACGAAATTGTATGTTACATCGACTGAAATGTAACAAAGCTGTATGTAAAAAATAATTATTATGTAAGGAAGATCAGTACTCAAATAATATCATGAAAAAATTAACACCATGTAAATTTGCAGAGAACACGTGCCTATAAAACCACTAAAATTATAAGTTAAGGCTTTTACAATTATTGCACATATAATGTACATGTGTATATATTCACATTTTCAGGAGGAGTCAAGGTTACGGACAGTGGAGTACAGAAAGCACAGGAGGATCTCTTTTTTCTCATTCCTCTTGATCTCAATCTACAGCCCCTGAATTTACCATAAAAAGCACGTATGAATTAAAATTACAATAATACATAATTACTTCTTTAAAAACCTTGTTTATAGCAATTGATATATAGAATAATTGTGTATCTTCATTTTCATGAATGTAAATATGCAACTTCACAGTCATGAGGATGAAACCGTATTGTTCCATTGTTTCTATTTTCTATTATATCATTGTATTTTAAATAAACACAAAAATATTTTATGTACAAACATCTCTTTTTTCACCAATTTATGAAAACCTTTCATTTTCAATTTGCTAGTATGGCTCTATGTTGTTCTAGTTTTTTGATAACTGTCAGCAAAGCGAGGAGTCTTGAATCTGATAATCTAACAGTCACAATACTTCCATTTATTTAACTAGAACCAAGGCAGGCACAGACTGCAACATCCCAAGACACTCCTGAATGCAAAATTTTACTGTAACCTACTTGCACAGGTCAAAGATCAAAGCCAGTGCTCTGACCTACTTTCATAGATCAAAACGCTACCTTTGATTTTTGGTCTTAGTCACACTGGCCTTCTCCCTTATCTTTCTATCTTTTCTGGTTCCTAAGGGTTCAAAAGTTGAAATTTGACCTTGACCTAGTTTTGTCAAGGTCATCATTTCAAGTGGTTCAGGGTACAATGAAATACACATTTGTCTTATTTAGAAAAAAGCTTTTCACAACAGAGCAATATAGATAAAATGGACATATTGTTTTGTTAACTAGTTTCTGTCAAACTGTTATGGCTCATTGGGAAACTTGAATGTATGTTTGATTCTTATTGTATTGTGTGGAATGAAATACCTGCTAATAGACGGATTAATGCACCACAAGTGGTAAATAACAGATTAATTTGATTCTCATTTCTTCATCTGGTGCTGACTGAAAATGAACATCAGGAAGAGAATTTAAGTCACTAATCAAATCTTTTTGTGTATTGGTTTTGGATTAATGAGCTGAAACATTCTCCCTTGTCCAATAATTTACAGTGAACTCAATAATCAGTGACACAGTTCATTTAGTTGAATCAATGAGTGTCTCAGGTGTGCCCTTTCTTCCAGAAACAGTTTAAATTGTCTCTATTTCTGGTATAGTCCAGTATAGTTCACACAGTGAGCAGCAGTCAGTTTCAAATATCCTTGTCCTCCATTCAGATCTGTAATGGCAAATCATGTTATCATCAAATTAAAGAGAGATTTCAATCTTGGTTATTCTGAAGGATAATGGTAAACCTTGTATTAGGTCTCAAATGCATCAGCTAAATGTAATTTAATTCACAGTTCACAAAAGGTTGTTATGCCTTCATCAGGATGAATTTGGCGAGGGGACGTATCAATGTGCTTTGTTAATTGGATCTCCAATGGCTTTGGTGGAATTAGGGGAATTTCAAACAGCTTCCTTGGTTTGAACTCTTTCTATAAAGTTACCTTGTCCACACTGTCAGGCAAAACATTTAAAAGTGTGAAGATCTTTTGAATTTCACAGGCTGCACAGAGTTTTAAAACTTTCCAAAAAAACCCACAAGAGTTCAAATCTAACTCTTCCCCAACAATAAGTTTTTATCTCATCCAAAAAAATGTCTTTGCACACTTCATACACTTAAGGGCATTTAATAAATGCCTTTTGTTAAGGACATTTATTAAATACCCTAAGTAAAAGAGCATTTGTCCATGTTTATTAAGGGCATTTATTATATGCCCTGTATTAAGTATTTATTCAATGCTTAATAAATCACTGTCTTTTATTAAGCATTAAATGAAGGCAGTGATTTTACTTTTATGATGAACATTTTCAAAATTTAAATAATTTATACCTTCATAAATTTTACTGCAAATTTCACTTTGTGCAAGATGTCGGTGTTCTTTTAAAATGCTTGGACATGTTTAGAAATGATTCACTTTCTTGAACAAAACAAAAAGTATACAATGTGTTGAAAAACAAATCAAATATTAACATTGTTAAAAGTTGAAGTCTGAAGCTGAAAAGCACAAGTTCTGTCCTCTGTGCTACTTCATGATATCACTTATTTAGAGAGGAAAGTACGATAAGATTTTGATAAAGGGGGCACAGCAGCAGGAAAGCCTAACTTCATGCTTCAATGGAGGAAATAGCTTTTTATTTGGATAATGTTTGCCAAGCAACCTGGCAAGGATAAAAAGGCAAGTTTGAGCAATTACAAGACTTCATGTGTCAATGCAAAGTGTCAGGCATTTTCAAGATGAGTCACGCCGGTAATACAGAATCAGTCAAGTGCACTTCCGTACAGAGATACCAGTCAGTGAAAGCCTTTTTTTTTTCTCCTGAAGGTCTTTTCATCATCTCTTTGCTAAGTAGAAATATAGCAAGTCTTCTGATTCTGGATTTCATATATGATAATGTACCGTTTAGCTGAGTACCAATTGATTAGATTTTGTTGGATTGAAATGTCCACAACTAAATTATGTGTGAATGCCTGAATGATCTTGGTAATAAAGAGCAAGCACAGTGGAGTGACAACCAGTCAGAGTTTGGTCATGGGTATGTGGAGATTGTTCCAGGGGCCCATCCACAGTTCCTCCTCATCTGACTGTGTTCTGTCGCTCGGGCACTCCAATGGTGCCCTCATAGCCAGTCCATCATTGTCTTCGGTCTTACTGTTCTCTGCCTTTGATTCTTTCTCACCTTCTTTCAGTTCGTCTTTCTCCTCTGTGCTTTGAGGCATCTCACCCTGGGATGCTTTGAGCAGGTTCGATTTGGATACAACACAATCAATGTCCTTGTTGCTGGTGCTGATTGACCCAAAAGAAACACCCAGTTGTTGAGTTTTAACCCCATTCAGTGTCTTACTGTTGTCAGTGTTAGTGAAAGAGGAAGTGGCAGTCGCAGAGGTGGCTATTCCAGAACTGTGAAAGGTGTGCAGTGTGTTGCATCCAATATTTGGTCTCGGGCTGTTCAAGGGTGCTCTTTCCTCCAGTGTGGCAGCCATTTTGTCTAGTTTTTTAAAATGCTTGGCCAGCCGGGAGCTGAAGACAGGAGATGGGAATTTGAGATTGTTGTTCGTGTTTGTGTGTGTGGGAACAGTGGAGTTCCCTGAACGTCTGGTACGGATAATAGAGCCGTTCTGAGCTACGTATATACTGCCGTTAACATTGGGATGGCTGTTGATGGTGGAGGATAGACGGCTGCGTTGGATATCTGGCAGGCTCTCCTCACCGGTGGAACTGGTTTCATATTCCCGATCTACCACCAACTTAATCCGTCTTCTGTTGCCAGGCTGGAAAAATAGGGAAAGACAAAGTCTGTAGTGCAAGAAATGTTAAATTATTTCAGCTATTCTTTGCATGATCTTTTTACTAAAACAAAAAGGATTTGAGGTAAGATCCAGTGTGATTTACAATCTTTTGAGGGGGACTCATATTTAGGTTGCTCAAGTAAACCTTAATATCTTACTCACCACAAGCATTATAATGTATAGGTAGATCTTAAAGTAGCACAAGTATTTAGCATTACAGTCCTACAACCCACTAAATAGTTTTTGTTGTTCTGTGCCTCTTCTTACCTATCAAAACACAGCCCCAAACAAATCAGTAGGAGATTCTGGAGAGTAATACACTAATGTAACTTCAAGCGGTTAGCCGCAGGCGGGGATGAGGAGCAGTCACAGATCTCTGATTGCCTCACTTTTTAACTCCACATGTAGTACTTGGGGTTTGTTTCCTGTTCTGACTGATCAAACAAGGTGACTTGCAGGAATTTGTGACATTTTTTTGTAATAAAATGTCTACAAAACTACTTGACGTAGTTTTGTAGACAAAACTACTTGATGACCCCCCCCCCCCCTTTGGTGGGGGGGGGGCATCTTGTGATGGTCTCCGTATAAGTTTACTGCAGGAATATGTTTAACCACTAGATGTCAGAGAAACTGCATTTTGAAGTCATGCCAGGGTTCTGTAAACTCATTTGAAAGCACAATCAGTTTTATCTACATACTAGGTTGTTTGTCCTGTTAT
This sequence comes from Antennarius striatus, assembly GCF_040054535.1. Classification (NCBI taxonomy): domain Eukaryota; kingdom Metazoa; phylum Chordata; class Actinopteri; order Lophiiformes; family Antennariidae; genus Antennarius; species Antennarius striatus. The sequence continues at coordinate 10,425,151 of NC_090796.1, read as the reverse complement.
ATAAAGGGAGGAACAGGAGAAAAGTAGCAAGTCATATCAGACTCTGCAAATCACTGTACATTAGAGACAGGTCAAAATAGCAGGGTTTACTCTAGGTCGTTGCTATCAAGATAGCGATCATGTGCTGCTGATGAGTTGAAAGTCAAAGCATATCAATTGTCATAGTGGATGCAACTGTTCATAAAAACTAAAGAAAATATCAAAGTAAAATGTATTTTTGTATTGGCGAAAACACTGCTGTGCACACATTTCAGAGGAAAAATATACACCCGGCCACCTATTATACGATGTTACTTCAAACCTTCCATTTATATCAAGGAGAAAGGAACACAGAGAAGACATTTTATCCCACCCAAAGATAAGAGATATTGGAAGAAAATAAATGGTAGAGCAGGAAGAGGAAATGATTAAAGTAATCCAGCAAAGAGAGTTATGTAATTGTGAGCTAAACAGCTGAAAGAGTTGCTTCCAAAAAAAGGAAATGACAGATATCAGAGGAAAAAATAAAAAATAAGCTAAGGTAAAACAGTCAAACACTTCAACAGTATCTGCTGCAATGGGACAAAGAGGGAGATGAGATTGGAAAAGGCAATCAAAACACAAGCAAAAGAACCATGGGGATGATAGGGCAGCAGAGGACAACTCTGAATGTGAATCACAGCAAACAAGGAAAAAGCAAGAGATTATAGTATTAAAATCCACACAGGTCATGACTGCACACCCAATCCACACATTTTCACCAAGATCTTACTTATTGGGATAGACTTTAATCTTTAGAAGGGCTAAGGATTCATCTGCATTTCAATCAGCCAACTAATTTTCCAAATCCCCGTCTTCTTTATCCTCATCTTTCTCTCCAGCATGGCTGCTGCTTCTCTCCTCCTCCTCAGTGTCCTCGGTGATGGGTGACAAATCGTCCGTGACGTCGATCGCACCTGAGCCGATATCTGACTGAATGTGGCTTTTGGTTTGCTTTTGTGTTCTAGCTCTTCTATCCTCCATGTCCTGCCTCTCCTCTTCCTCCTCCTCCTCCTCACCCTCTTCAGATTCCTCTTCATCCTCGCTCTCTTCCGCAATCATTTCACGGACAGAATAGGAATGTCTGGAAGTCTGGGGCCTTGAACTAGATATTATAGAATCTGAATGTCTCAAGTGTTTTAACTTGCTGCTGCTTCTCTCTGTCTTGCTGCTGCTTGAAGTGTAATTGGTCTTTTCTCTCTTTACTTTGGCACTTCTGCTTCCACGTCTACCACCACCAATGTTGTTCATACTATTTCTAGCACTGCCTTTTGAGTCTTTCTTACTTAACTCTTTCCACTCATCCTCACTCTCTGCACCCGATTCCCTCTGACTTCCACTGTCTGATTCAGGAGTCTCTTCTTCTTTTTCCGTGTCTAAGTCTGACACATTGTTTTCTGTCTCTGTATCAGAATTGGTCTTGTTGCGCTTCACCTCTAGCAATGAGGAGAGGCTACTTGCAGTGGAGGCACTAAATTCTGATGGAGACTCTTTGCTACCACTTGCTGCTTCTGAATCACTATTGGGGAATCTTTTTTCTCTCTTCCACCATTGCTCTAAGAAACTATTCTCCTCTGCAAACTGCCTGTCCCACCTTCTCTGTCCCTCTCCCATGGCTCCGTCAGCCACTGAAGCAGAAATACTCATACCTCCTATGGAGTCATTCATCTTACTGCTGTTCTCCCCTCCCCTTTGCCAGCTTTTCCCATTGCTCCACTGTTCATCTCCCAACCTTGCGGGTCCCTGGAGCCTTCTGGTGAGGGAGATAAGACTGAGGGCCTCTATCAACTTTTGTTTCATTGGTGGGGGCTTGCTGGGTTCAACAGCTGTCTGGAAATAGCTCCCATTGATGAGGATGCCACCGTCCAAGCTGGCAATGTGACCAGAAGACAACAAGCCAGGAAGCTCTCCCTTATGCTCTGGCCTGTTGGCTTCTCCCCTATCAAAATTATTTTTCATCCCATCGTTCATCATACTATTTCTGCTGTGTCTTCCCCATGTTTCTATTTCTTCTCCCCTTCCTCTTTCATTCCATCTTTCTCTTCCTTCCTTTTCTACCCCTTTGATCTCCCTTTTGGCTGCTTCGTCTCTTTCTAATCCCCTTCCCATCACCTCTCCTTTTCCATTACCCTCTCTGCCTGTGTTTCCTTCCCTCTGTTCCAGAGGCCTGACTCTAGCTTTGTTCCAAGGCAGGTGGATGGCAGGAGGTTGTCCGTATGTTTTACTGCCGAATGACAGCAATGAGCTCACTCTCGTCGAGGCCTTCAAGCTGGCAGCTGCTCTGGAGCTTTTACCATTTACATTGGTGTTTATACCACTGTCTGAAGGTTGTTTTTTGTTGCCCTCAATTGATTGGATTCCAGGGGTGTTCTTTGAGGCCCCATGAGAAGATGGAGGAAAGGGTTGGTGGGACGTTAATCTACCTCCTTGAAAATGTCTCCTTGCCTGTTGCTATGATGGTATTAGTCAAAACCAAACAAGAGTATTAAGGAAAGAACAAGTGAAACATTGACATCAAACAAAAATGATTACTATTAATGTCAGAAGTACTATGAGAGACATTTTTCTACTGCATATCCTTTTCTTCCACAGGGGAACTTCTATTAGAAAACTACACCTCATAGATATTTTTTAATGTCATTTTTGTGATTTAAAGAGAATGCCTTGCTAAAACAGGTATCACAGGATTAAACAAGTGTACTACATAAAGCTTAGGAAATTTGGAGAGGCTCGTTTGCTAAAACAAATAATCATGTCAGAGATTCAGATTAATGCATAGCAATGGCCGATAAAAATTTTGAATTTTGTCTGCACTAGATATCACTTCAATTAACAACTAATTGCTTACTTATATGGTAACTTATATGGTAAAGATTCTGATGGTAACCCATGCTAACGAATATTCTAAGTTCTGTTATGTTTACCTCTCCATCAGATTCATGTGGACTATAGTAGTAGCTGCCATCATCATCAACGACAACTTCTCCATATTCATCATAGAAGCCGGAGGGTGAGATCAGCTTCCTGCGGCTGCCGTACTGAGGGAGGTCATACCTGGACAGATAAAGAATAACCAATCAAAGACTGTGCAGTGTAGAAACAACACACTCACATTTGTCAGATACTCCGAAAAACGATTATGACAGTAGGTGGAATGGCTGGCTGTTTACCTCAGAAAATGAAATTAGATTTTGGAAATGGCCAAAAGAATTTATTTCTTTTTTTCAGCATTTGTATCACTTACTCACACACTACTTACCTGCCTTAATCTTGCTGGAAAAGTGGGGCAAGTGCCAAAAAATGGGAACCACTGAATGGGGTTATGTGCTCTCTGTGCCCCTCTAGTTTTTTTATGCCGTACTATTAAATAAATTAAAGTTAATGATCCTGTGTCAGCCAATCAGTAATGAACAGTCAACTCTGTTGTACAAAGAGACAAAGGTGTGATTCGTGTTCGTCCACAGTCATGAAAAGCCATAGCACACAGGACAACACTGAGGTTCTCTCCAGTGATAGGCATTGCCTTAGTAAAGCTCCCTTAATAACAAAAGGAATATAGCCAAGAGAGATTCTGTTTGCACAAAACACCACAATCGATTTTGTTCCCTTTTGTCTCTTTGTTGCCGCTGGCCAGGAAAGCGGTCTGACTCCATCGCCTTTTTTTGTTTGAGGATGAATTAATATCATCAGCAGCTCCATCACTGCACCAAAAATCAAACAAAAAACCCCCACCAACAACAAAATGCGCAGGGCATCACTGGTTGAGCCCTGCAGCAAGCAACTTTTAGAGCCAGCGGGTCAAAAACACATCTTTTTCATTGTTACACAGAAAACAACATGTCCTGGTGTGATTAAAATAACAAATCTGCTCTGGCTTGATTCCGTGACAGAATCCTGCAAAGTTTGCCTTGTTTTTTTGTTTTTTGTTTTTTTCTGTCTGCACAGTGGGTGAAGTTACTCTCCTGAAAAGATTGACTGATGAAAAAATGACTGATGTGTGTCCGTGAGAAAAACAGTGGAAGTTGAAGGGTGACTGGGATAAGGAGGCATTAAAAAGAAAGTGCCAAGTGTGGACACTGGCATGGTTAAAACAGGAAGTCCGAATCACAAAGGTGTCATTATTCCATTGTAATCATTGCAATCTCTGAGTCTGACCCTCAGTCTTCCCTAAATCCTGTTTATTTCATCAGAGGCATCAGTCATAAAGTTAAATTACTCACACAGTAAACATTCTTCTTTTGAAGGTAGTTGTTTTTTTCCTGCCTTTTCTTTCTGTTCATTCACTCTTTCTTTCTGAGGAGTCTCTCGCCTTGTAACTCCACTAGGGGGCAGTAACTACCAAAGAATCAGGTTGTGCAGTTCAAAGTTGACAGAATTACTAGTAAGACAAATCTGTCTTTCTTTTTGGTTGTTGATTCTGCATTGATATGTACCAAACTGGGTCATGTGCCCACTTAAGGCGAGTATCCAAATTATAAATAATGGCCTGGAAACAATGTGTAATCACACCCCCACACCTGGTGATGCATGTTTTCAGTCTTTAAATGTCACCACATGAGATAACAATGATGCCCAAATAAAAGGAAACAGTTCTGTTTACTTTCATGACTTCCAATTTAAATTCAACCCAAACTTTCTTTCAAACTGAGACGAGCAAACCAGTTTTTCCTTGTGTTGTACAATTATACAAAATTAACCTTCTTACCAAAGAATAAGCCTTCAGGAACAAAATTATTGTTGACACTGTTCTTTTTAGGATGTTAAGTTCTTTTGGCCATTGAAAAAAAAAAATTCCATTTACTTATTAAGGCATGTACAAGTGAGAAAAAGTCATCTGCTCTCTTAATATGTGAATGCTGCTACTTTGTATCTTTTGAATAAATGTCTGAATGGCCAACTTATTTATATTATGTGAGGGCTGCATTTTGACTGATATTTGAGGAACTATTGTTTAAGCTTAGATATTTGAGCTGGAAGGACAGAATGACATCACCCATTTCAAAAGGAAGCTGGAGCCGGAAGACGGCTTATTCCTCGGTCAGCCATTTTCCTAAAAAAAATATTCACATAACCCCCAGTAAAACCACATCTTCTCAGTATTTCACAAGAGATATAAAGATTTAATACTGAGCTGCAGAGGTGTGATTTTGTTACTTTTGAAAAGAGCTAAGCGAGCTGTTTTACCCGCTTCTAGTCTTTTGCTGAGCAAAGCTGCAGTAACCGGATGCAGCTTAACGTGCTAGAGAGTGGCATCAATAGTCTTTTCTAACTCTTGGCAAGAGAGCATATTAGCAAAATTTTAATGACTCTTCACATTTTCTCACTTATAATAAATGACTTAAGAAGCCTAAAACAAGTTGGACATGCAAACGTGAACTATTATCTACTTGTTCTCACCTGTGTGCTGCCTCTATTTACACCATGAAAGTGGATCTTCATTTTGCCAATAATACTAGATTTACCTCTCGTTTATATTTAGTATTGGTAATAATAATATTAACAATGAATTAGATTTATATAGCGCTTTTCTGGACACTCAGTCGCTTTTACATTGGATCCATTATTCATTCACTCCTCATTAATACTTGGTGATGGTAAGTTATGTATGTAGCCACAGCTGCCCTGAGGCAGACTGACAGAGGCGTGGCTGCCAATCTGTGCCCCTCCAACCACCACCGGAACAATCACACACATTCACACACCAGTGAGTGCCCCACTGGAGGCAAGGAGGGTAAAGTGTCTTGCCCAAGGACACAACGACAAATAACTCGGCAGGAGCGGGAATCTTGAATCATTGGACAACCTACTCTACCACTGAGCCACTGCCGCCTAACTCAGCTCCTATCACCGTCATAACAGTCACACTGTTTCATCACCCACGCCAACAAGGATTTTGGAAAAGAAAGATTTAATCCCATATTGCTCCACGGTGGGTTCAAATATTTTACTCTTGACTAGAGGGCAATACAGATTTGACTTGGTGTGTTTTTGTTTTGTTTTTGTTTTTTGCAGACATGCATCAAAACATCAGACCCGTGCAACAAATGGTTCAAGTTATTTTCAGCTGCTGTGTAAATCCAATCAGAATCATGCCGATGGCAGATGGCTTCATTCCCAAATTCAGAGTAAATCCAATTTTGATTTTATGTTTTGAAGACAGATCAAAGGAGAGGTCAAAAGGTTTCCAACTACTAATGTTTTCCAAATGTATAACTTCAGGTGCAGAAATAAGAACTGGAACAACACTTTGTTTTTTTGGTTTTTTGCATGAACAAAACTTTGTCTTTGGTCCAAGAATCTTTTCAGCATTTGTTATAAGTGCTTTTAAATAATATTCTACACCTTTCATTGACAACTTTACAAATCAAGATGTGGCATCTGAATTTCATCAGGTCACAAACTCTGATTTCTAGTTTCTATACAAAGTTAGACAAGTTTGTGGATGTCCCTCTAAGCCAACAGCATCTGGCCCATTGTCTGCCTCCACGGCTGGCTGCTTGATTAGCTGCAGCAGCATTGTAATGCTAGGCAGGGAGAATTAGCTCTACGTGTGTGTGTGTGTGTGTGTGTGTGTGTGTGTGTGTGTGTGTGTGTGTGTGTGTGTGTGTGTGTGTAAATCACACTCCTGGAAGTTTGTATCTAAAATTGTAAAAATTAGACAGTGCATCACAAAAAAAGGGTAAGTTAGGTCAGAGAAACACACACACACACACACACACACACACACACACACACACACACACACACAAAAAGACAGATGTTTGCAAAGGTCTTATTTATAAATGCTTAGATCTGAGACCACTGTATCTGCATATGTGTGATGTGTTATCAATCCAAAAGGAAGAAGGAATATTATGTACTTTGTGCAGTCACACAAACAAAAATACCATTTGAACAAAATCACAGAAAAATCATTTTTTAACAGCATTTTTGACTTGCTGTGATTCAAAAAAACCTGCACCCTACAGGTACAGTTATATGAAACAGGTTACCGGTGTCAAGGCTTCACAGCAGCTACATGACTGTGTGACTGATACAGTCAGTTTGTTATCAAAGCTGCCACCACTGGGTCGACAGAAGGCTCAGCTGCATAAAATAATAACTGTTTAATCTAAACTGGTTTGGGAACACTGAGAAAATTCTGGTGTTCCCATTATTCAATGGTAGAAGGTGAAGGTAAGAGGTGAAACACAATGGTGATGGCTGTGGACCCTGACTGGTAAATAACACAGTTGATAGGCTCCATTGTACACAGCACTGATGTCAGTCTACGTCAAGAGGAAATTACAAAATACTGCGAAAAAGGCACTAAAATTGATTATTTTGACCAGTATTAGAGTAGCTTACATCAATTTATTTAGTCATTTTAGATAAAATACTGTAGTTTCAAAGTGTGATTTTATTGTGATATGTGTGAAAGTTCTTAGCTTGGGAACTGGAGGGTGGTCTGTTCAAGACCAGCATGAAACAAAGTATGAGGTGGAAAAGCATGGAACAAAGCATGGAGTTTGAGCTTGTACTGAGCACTGCCAAAGTGCCTTCAACAAGGTACTGGACCCCACAAACTGCTCCTAAGACACTGCTGCATGGGTGCCCATTATTCATCCATGTCTCTCCCTTAATTGCGTGTTTACAGGTCCTTTTTGTGAGTGAGTGTATGTTTGTCAGCGTGAAATACTGTACATATCAAATTAAAAAAAGAAATAATTTACTCACTAATAAAGGAACTTTCTTTCAAAATAAATATTTTCATTAATTTTGTATTATACACTTAAAATGATCATACATACAGTATGATCATGTGCCAAGTTAATAAATGATAATGAATCAGGACTTTGGATGAGAACACAGTTGTCCTATTTAAGCAGAGGGTGTAATGAAGGACGATACATTCCAGCATGTAATACTGTGTTAAAGGCAGTATAAGTGTGCTGTCCTTGAAGTACCAAAAAAAGGATATCTGACCATCTGTATTTTAATTCCACCTAGTGAGTGATACTAAAAAGCTCCAGGACAGTTTTTTTTAAGTGTTTTTTTTTTTTTTTTTACCTAACATGAACTGCTATAGAAAGAAAGTATGGGAATAAGTAAATACCTTAAATGTTTATAACGTGATATGATGGATGTGAAGGAAACTATTCAGAGAGAAATACTAACCCGTGATCATAGTTGTAGTAATCTTGAGTGTAGTAGTCCTGGCCGGGGTCAATGCCGGATTCCATTGATAATTCCTGTTAAATTAATAAACTTTAATGTGCAAATTTCTAGCCATACATGCTTCTTTAATGTTGGATTAGTAAAATAAAAAGTTAAAGCGCATTCAGAGAAGGAAGAAACGAGGAAAATAAAGAGTACCTCTGGTCTGAGGAGAGAGGGTCGAAGAAGTTGTTGCATCTGCCAGAGAGAAAAGCAGAATGACAAGACAAATGGCAGAAGTCAAAATGAAAGACATCTACAGTAAGTGATCTGATGCCCCTTGTTCGATACTGCTAAAATGGAAATGATTCTGACGATGAGTTTGATTGCAATTTTTGTAGGAGCAGGTATTTTTTCTAGAATAGTAAAAGTACAATTTAAACTCATTCCGAATATTTTTAATTTTTAAAACTGTACCTGCGGTCAAAATGATAGCTAAAATCAAATACTGTATGGCAGTTGAGATGAAAGATATTCATCAACTAAAACAAGAAGACTTACTTACAAATAACCAGCATCTGGTAAAATGTGTTTCGCACCAGATGTATATCATGTTTTGAAAACTTTTACAGATCAGCAGTACCCTCAATCTCCAGACCCCAAAAACCAATGGATGTCTTTCTACAGCTTTGGGGCAGCAGTAATTCAGTGCACTAGGTCTTGGGCTGGGGACCAGAGAGTGGCCGGGTCAATGACCATGTGTAATAAAAGGTTTGGGGTGTGAACTGGCAGCGGGAGTTGCCACTACACCCCTTGAGCACTGCCGAGCTGCCTTTGGGCAAGGAACAACTCCCTTACAAGTTGCTTATTTGGTGCATCCCCACATGAGACCTGCCCACTGCAGTGTGTATGGGTCTGTACAACATACTGTATATATGCATAGTACTTTCAGTGGAAAAAAGTAATTTCCTTATGAGAATAAAGATAATACAAAATAAAAGATATTATTATATTATTATTGTTATTATTATTATTATTATTATTATTATTATTATTATTATTATTATTATTATTATTATTGTTATTGTTATTGTTATTATTATTATTGTTATTATTATTATTATTATTATTAATGGAGTGCAGAGGTTTTTAAATTGTTCATGGAAAATGTTAAATAAAAAAAAAACACAGATACAACACGCTATTTTTATGTTTCTCTGTCTTGATTGTGTCAAACAGAAAATACATGGCAGATAAAAAGAGACACCATGAATGGAGGAAAAGAAAATAAGAGTAAAACATGCGCAGCTACACAACATGCACACAGGCAGACACCTACCTCATGCTGCCCATATCCACGTCTGAAAGATAAGGAAGAGAAATAGACAGCACTATTAAAATGACAGGAAACAAAAATCTATCATTAGACAGAATCCTCCCATGGATGTGTCTGCAAAGCATGTCAGCACTTTGCTGCTTACTTTCCATAAGGCTGAGGAAATTGGGTGTTTAACTTAAGCCCCGAATGGAAGAGGCTGCTAGAAGTCTATCACATTTCACAAAATACAACCCAGTTTCAAAGAAGAAAGCCAGATAGGATGTGTGTGAACAGGAGTGTGTGTATTTTGACATAGTACAAAGCAAAACAAAATGAGAAAGCTTAGACACAGCAGTTTGCCTTCTTGTCATGTGTAATTTATGGTTCATTTTTGCTGTCTTATTCTGATTGAAGCTTTGAAAATATGCAATCATCAAGAATAATCATTAGCAACCCAAGTTGACAGTTGCAACAGTAATGAAACCACATCTCAATTACTGTGCAATTTGTCCAGTTAAGTAGGTGAAATATAGTATTCATGACTGCAAGATTATTTATTCTCACTATGGAGGCAATTGATTCACTGTGGCGACCCCTGAAGGGAAAAGCCGAAAGGAAAAGAAGAAGAAGATGTGGAAATAAACGCACAAACCATGCATACATTATGTTAATTCAGCATCAATTAGACCAGGGGTGTCAAAGTCAGGTAGGCCAAAAAGGTAGGCCAAAAAAGGTAGGCCAAAAAAACAAATTTGCTACAAGCCAATGGCCGAACTCGTTCAAAGTTTATTAAAAATATTGAAATGAACATAGCCTATTGAAACAAGAGCTAACAGTGTGTATATTATGAAATGATTAATAAAGCAATAATTTGTCATGGCTCTGTCAGTAACTTCAAGGGGAAACCTTTTCAACAGGCAAACAGCAAAAAAAATAAAGTTCCTTCAAAAACAAAATATGTTACTTAGTATCAAGATAAATGCATAAATGAAATTGCATGCATTATAAACTGAAAATACATTATTGTCCATGCATCATTGCATGGACAATAATGTTGTGCAGGCACAATAATAATGTATTATTGTGCAAAAAATTTGTTTTTTAATTATTGTGGCGCTCTAAGATCCTACCAATCACTGCTTTCAAATAGTTAAAACATTTTAAAAAATCAAATCAGTTGTATCCTTCCTCATGGCTCTTATTTGTACTTTTCCCCGAGTCTATTCAACTGAAATATAAATAAATAAAATACAATACAAAAATCTATGGCACATAGACAAAATACTTCCTTCAAAAAGACATGTCTTGGTCAGGCTCTGAGCTGAGGAAATCCTCAGGATTGAGTAAATATGTTTATTAGTCAGACGGCTCTTGTGTGATGTTTTGTTCTGCTTCATCAGAGAGAACAATTGTTCACACAGGTCTGTGCTACGAAACGGTACAGAGCATCCGAGCAGCTTGGATGCCCAGCTGGGGCATTGCGCCGGAGATGAAACGTGCAAACTCAGCAGAGGACACACTGGTTTACCTTTGACCTCTCTGAACATACACACTGACTCCCACCTGGCTAGAAACTCCCTGATCTCAGCTTCCACCTTCATTTTAGCCATTTTTGAGTAGGGGAGTAGCTAAATTCAACCTCCGCTCTGACCACTGATAAACAATGAAACCCAAAGCCCCCTTGCTGTGCTGCAGTGACTTCTGCTACCGTTGCATTTTGGGCAATGTAGTTTTGGTGCATGCACATCACCAGCTGGCTGATGTGGCCTGCAGGCCGGCTCAAATAATGATTAAAAATCATCCGGTGGGCCATAAATAATTTGTCACGGGCCAGATCTGGCCCACAGAACTTGACTTTGACATATACGAATAAGACTAACAGTTAACAGATGCTATTTGACTTTTAGTAGCACTTCAATTAAACTCTAGCCATCCTTCACTGCCAACTCCAATCACAATTTTTCTTTTCTGTTGTTTTGGAAAGGCGGGGGTCTAATAATAGTCCAACACCAATTAAATCCTCTGGATATCCCGTAATTTAGGCTGGGAAATAGACATTTTGGTGTCAGGTACATGCAAAAAGATACAATCTTTGCTCCACTTTGGAATCCTTAATAGAAAATTAAATGATTACTATAAATACACAGGCCAGGAAATAAAAATAGAACTCTCAACATGCTTTAAGGGGCTGTAACTGTCTTGCAAACTCGATAATGAAAATGTCTCTCCCAATGAGCTTGAGGGATCAATGTTTTGGGAGCTGATAACATTGTCATTAATACTAGTTTCTAGAGTTGGGAGGAGGATTCCACAGGCAAAGATGTAGTAATGAAATCTTTATCGAAACATTTATCAGCATCTCTGAAAGTATTACTCTTCATTTCAGCTGTGTTGATAATTCTTATGGACTAAACGTTGTTCAGTTCAATACTAGAAAACCTACCAGTGTACCTTGAATAAGCAGCAAAACATTTTACACAATAACAGCTCCAAGCAAATTTAACTGCCTCGTATGAGACTAGAGGTTTTCGAGTGTCTCAGAGCTCAGATGGCAGTCAGAGAATCTTTGCTTCTGTTCTGTTAAGCTCCATCCTGGCCAATAATTAACCCAGGTTTAGTTTGACAGAAAATAAAAGAATAAAATCAAGTCGAGAGAGGATGCAGTCAAGTACTTACCTGAGGATATATTTATGTCAGATGAGTCTGCAGGCGACTCATGTTTACTATTATGATGTCTGCACTGATGCATTAGAGCAAATGATTTGGGGATTGAAGTAACTATAGATCATAAGCCCTTCTGACTGGTGCTTACTGATGGGTTCTGTGGTGGTTGGGGTGAATGAGCAGGAAGCAACATGTATGCAGGGCAGCAGAGGCTCTAACAGTCAGACATGGGGAATTTAGCCGCTTAAGTACCATCTTAATTGGGAGGGAGTGTTCAGTAATGACTGAGGAAAGTGAGACATATCATGTGTGTACAGCAGTATAGCTCCACTAAACTGCTGTACATTAGCTCACTTGCAGGCTATAATCCACTACCCCCCTATGCATTTCTCAGTCAATCACTTCACTTATTTGCAAGCACCCAAATAACTTTCCCCGGGTCAATCTTTTAGTCATGTCTGCAGTACAGAGCTGTTTGTTTAACTTGTGGTATTGCTTGGAAAAACTAGAAAGCAGCTACCGCTCACTATACTTTCTACACTGGTCTTCTGCGGAAATAAGACTTGGACCACATACAGGTAAAAAAGTGACCCAATTAGACAGTGCGAAATAGTAAGATGGCAAACTGTTCGACCTGCGTTGCTATTTTTATCTTTTCTTTCTAGTTACAGTATTTCATTTTGAAGTGCCATTTTGGGTGATGACAGCCCTCTGTGCGTGTGTGTACTCAAACACCCCGCAGAATAATAATATGGTCGTTTTCATTCATGTCGTGTGTTGCAACATATGATACTTATCTAATATATAATAGTGACTTCAGTCCGATTTGAAAAGATATGATTTTTGCGTTCACATAGGCGTTAAATCCATTTCATGTTACAGCCATAAAGGTAGTTAAGATATTTCAGACTAATGTGAATCATCAAAAGCGTTTTTAAATTGGATAAGTATCAGACCAGATTTCCTGTTTTATTTACCATTTATGTTGTTCATCAACAAGCCATGAAATTGTTAGTTCGTGCTACAGATCTGTTCAGAGATTCAGGTTGCATAAAGAAATGAATGAACAATAAAGAGAAAAAATCAGATCTGAGGAAAAGAAATCAGATTCTCGGTTCTCAGTCTGCTTTTTCAAAGCAGTGCAAATCAGCCTGGATCAAGTCCAATTCTGAATCTGAGCCTCAACTTTCACCTTTATCTTGTGTGTTCACATTTGTAATTGCATTTGATCTGACATCAGTGAAAACAGACCTCTGCCTTGATGCCTCATTACTCTAATTGGTAGTATATGGTCAAACACATCTGACCGAACTGGTAACACATACATGACCACAGCAGGAATCTGATGGAATATCAAAGTTGAAGAGATAATGTGACTACTGTTCATTTTGTCTTGTTGGAGTCACTGTTCTCTGCAGTGTGAAAATATCCATAGGGAGAGAGAAAACAAGAAAGGAGAGCATGAGAGAAAAGAAGAACTTAAAGAAGAAGAAGAAACAACGCTGAGATTTAAAAAAACATAGGAGGAAAAAATTGTTTTAAAACATACAAAGAAATAAATTTCAAACTACAAAGAAGCCCACAAACCAGTTCAAATATATCCCTCCGCCCAACTGTCCTGACTATTTTGCCAGCAGGATATGTTTTCATGTTGTCACGTGAAAACCAGGGTAATGAGCAACCAAATGAAGATGTATGATATATCAACAAATTGTGACTTGTAGAGGACACAGACTCTCATTATTATTGTTGGAGTGAAACACACACAAGAACTGTGAGCATCTGAGCATTTAATTAAATAATTCAAATGTGACTTTCTGCAGCTGTGCCGCTTCAGCACGTGGACACTTTCTTCAAGGAGAAACTGTTGCCTTCCTGTCGATGTCAAAATGTAGGCTTCATAAATGGAGTGTGGATGAAAAACACAAGATGAACATGTTAAATACAGTTGTGAGAGAAAGTGTGAAGAGTACATATAAGGAGATGATGCCAAATGCTGAATGGAGGGATATTTAGAGGAATATCTGAATGCATTTTCACTTCAAGGGGCTTTTGTGTGTGTGTGTGTGTGTGTGTGTGTGTGTGTGTGTGTGTGTGTGTGTGTGTATGTGTGTGTGTGTGTGTGTGTGTCCTCTTGGGATAAAAACACTTCTCATTTCTCCTACAGCTACTTTCCTTCATCACTCCCCCACTCATTTCTTCCACTTCCTTTTCTCTTGATTCAATGTCAATGCATACTGTGAATAATAATAATAATAATAATTATATATATATATATACACTGTATGCTGTTTTATTTTCAATGAAGAAATGAAGATAACTTAAAACTAATCAGAAATACACATTATACATTGCTAATGTGGTAAATGACTATTCTAGCTGCAAATGTCTGTTTTTTGGTGCAATATCTACATTGGTGTATACTGTAGAGGCCCATTTGCAGCAACTATCACTCAAGTGTTCTAATCGCACAATGCGTTTGCTCATTGCATGAGAAGGCTAATGGATGATTAGAAAACCCCTGTGCAATCATGTTAGCACAGCTGAAAACGGTTTAGCTGGTTAGAGAAACTATAAAACTAACCTCCCTTTGAGTAGGTTGAGTATCTGGAGCTGGGTTGATTAAATGCTCAAAATGGCCAGAAAAAGACACTTTCATGCGAAACTCGACAGTCTATTCTTGTTCTTAAAAATGAAGGATATTCCATGTGAGAAGTTGCCAAAAAACTGAAGATTTCTTACAACGGTATGTACTACTCCCTTCAGAGAACAGCACAAACAGGCTCTAACCAGAGTAGAAAGAGAAGTGGGAGGCCCCGCAGCACAACTGAGCAAGAAGATAAGTACATTATAGTCTATAGTTTGAGAAGGTCCTCAACTGGCAGCTTCACTAAATAGTACCCGCAAAACGCCAGTGTCAACATCCACAGTGAAGAGGTGACTCCGGGATGCTGGCCTTTAGGGCAGAGTGGCAGAGAAAAAGCCATATCTGAGACTGGCCAATAAAAGAAAAAGATTAATATGGGCAAAAGAACACAAATATTGGACAGAGGAAGATTGGAAAAAAGTGTTATGGACGGACGAATCGAAGTTTGAGGTGTTTGGATCATACAGAAGAACACTTGTGAGACACATAACAACTGAAAAGATGCTGGAAGAGTGCCTGACACCATCAGTCAAGAAAGGTGGGGGTAATGTGATGGTCTGGGGTTGCTTTGGTGCTGGTAAGATGGGAGATTTGTTCAGGGTAAAAGAGATTTTGTATAAGGAAGGCTATCACTCCATTTTGCAACACCATGCCATACCCTGTGGACAGCGCTTGATTGGAGCCAATTTCATCCTACAACAGGACAATGACCCAAAGCACACCTCCAAATTGTGCAAGAACTATTTAGAGAAGAAGCATGCAACAGGTATTCTATCTGCAATGGAGTGGCCAGCGCAGTCACCAGATCTAAACCCCATTGAGCTGTTGTGGGAGCAACTTGACGGTATGGTACGGAAGAAGTGTCCATCCAGCCAATCCAACTTGTGGGAGGGGCTTTTAGAAGCGTGAGGTGAAATTTCTCCACATTACCTCGGCAAATTAACAGCTTGAATGCCAAAGGTCTACAATGCTGTAATTGCCGCAAATGGAGAATTCTTTGACGAAAGCAAAGTTTGAAGGACAAAAATATTATTTCAAATACAAATCATTATTTCTAACCTTGTCAATGTCTTTACTATATTTTCTATTGATTTTACAACTCGTGGTGGTACATAAAAGTGTGACTTTTCATGGAAAACAAAATTGTCTGGGTGACCTCAACTACCGCCCGGTTGCACTCACTCCCATCCTCATGAAGTGCTTCGAGCGGCTAGTCATGCACCACATCAAATCTGCCCTCCCTTTAACCCTGGACCCTTTTCAGTTTGCTTATCGGTCCAACCGCTCGACCGATGACGCCATCTCCACTGCCCTACATTCAACCCTCATCCACCTGGAGACCAAAGACTTGTATGCCAGAGTGTTGTTCATTGACTTCAGCTCAGCATTCAACACAATCATCCCCCAGCAGCTCATCTACAAACTGGACCAGCTCGGACTCAACACCCTCCATACGCAACTGGCTGCTGGACTTCCTGACAGGGAGACCACAGGCAGTTTGAGTCGGCAACAACACCTCCAGCACCATAATGCTGAACACGGGAGCCCCCCAAGGATGTGTTCTGAGCCCCTTCCTCTTCACTCTGCTAACCCATGACTGCACACCGACTTCCAGCTCCAATCTCTACATCAAGTTTGCAGACGACACGACTGTAGTGGCTCTCATCAACAACAACGATGAGACACCCTACAGAAATGAGGTGAGCCTCCTGGCTATGTGGTGCAAGGACAACAATCTCCATCTGAATGTGGAGAAAACAATGGAGATTGTTGTGGACTTCAGGAGAACACGCACCCAGCATGCTCCACTAACTATCAATGGTGCTGCAGGGTCAGCAGCACCAAGTTCCTGGGTATGCACATCTCCGAGGACCTGTCCTGTGACCGCAACACCGCATTGCTGGCCAAAAAAGCCCCACAAACTGAGGAGAGCAAGAGCCCCACGCCCTATCATGCTCACCTTCTACAGAGGCACCATTGAGAGCATCTTAACTAGCTGCATCACCGTGTGGTATGGCGCCTGCACCATTTCCCGCCGTAAGACACTGCAGCGCATCGTGAGACCAGCTGAAAAGATCACTGGTGCCTCTCTCCCTTCCCTCAAAGATATTTACAACACCCACCTCACCCGCAAAGCCATCAGCATTGCAGGTGATCCCACCCACCCCTCTCACAGCCTTTTCAGCCTGCTGCCATCAGGTAGGATACTGCAGAGTCTGCAGGCTAGAACAAGCAGACTCAAGGACAGTTTCTTTCACCAGACAGTCAGGAGGCTCAACTCCCTCCCTGCTCTGCCCCCTGCCATAGCCTTGAACTCTACCCTCACACTGCCCTGCCCTCCCCCCAGCACCTGACTACCTGTCCCCCCCCCATCAACTCAGGGACTATGCACACGTCACTTCCCCTACAGGATTTAAGAGTGTATAGAGATGTTTACCATCCCTTGTGTTTCGTCCAATACTTCATGCTGTACTGCCTGTGTTGTCCTGCCTGTGTTGTCCTGCCTGTGTTGTATTGCCTTTTGTACTGCCTGTTTACCGTGGGTCAGACAGGACTGCAATTTCATCTGTGCTGTATGTCGTGTATATGGCACACTTGACAATAAAGCTAACTTTGACTTTGATTTATACACACACACACACACACACACACACACAGTACACACACACACACACACAAACTTTTCATATATGAGGCACATCGGATAATAAAAATTTTTACGAAAATTAAAGGTTTTTAGGTGTGCCTTATAGTGTGGAAAATACTGTGTTTGTGTGTATATATATATATATATATATATATATATATATATATATATGATGAGCAGGTGCACCGCTGTCTGTATTTGTTTGTATCTATTCAACCATCTAAATTATCAGTATCTGTACTCGGAATGGGAGGAATTTAAACCGGAAGTTGGTGAAGTTTTAACGGAAATGGGTGGGGCTTAAATCGGTACATTTCAAGTCCGAAATTGATATGAATTGATCAGAAAGTGCTATCCTTATTCAATATTTTAAAACTATAGAACAACATCAAAACAGATTCAAATAGATGTTTTTGATCACAAAAATAAGAACTATTTACAGAACACGTTTTTTATGAACTCGGAACATAAATATTCATAAGTGTATGAATGAATATTTATTCGACTTGTTCGCCACTTTATTGAAAATGATCAGTATTTCTCCTATGTTGAATGTACCGATTGCAAATCTACATTTCAAAATAAACTTCATCAGTGCAGTCACTTGAATCGAGTTTTTAATAAATTATTTCTTACAATTATTTAGTTTACAGAGATGTTGATAATCATTTTACGAAAAAAAGGTTGTTTATTGTCTGTTGATGTCTGCATTTTGCATAAAACCACTGCGGATGATTATTGGACTACAGCTGTCCTGGCATCATTGACGATTATTGAGCAAATGAAGGCTGGTCCGTGAAAATATTGTCTTATATGACACTGGTCCGTGGTGCAAAAAAGGTTGGAGACCACTGCTGGTTATTTATCTGCGTGTAGTTCCTGGAACACATTAACTGCGAGTAACGAGTGCACACTGTATGGCATTTACTGTGATCTGGATACACATTTCTCAATTTAACCTACACATACACTGTAAATATTTTGTTACTCACAGCCGACTAATAACAGAAACGTTAGTCAGACTTATGAACAACAGCCTTAAAATAACAATTTGCAGGTCAAGAAACACAACAGACATCAAGACAAGCTGAGACAACACTGAGTGTACTGTTACGCTAGCAACTCTTTGATGGTGGGTTTAGACATACTGCTTTGAGTTAAACAGCTGCAGCATCAGCATGCTAATACACATGTCAACACTGTTCAAATGTGTGTTGAGGGTTTGCGCAGTTGTATATTTAATAGACAAAAAAATGTACAGCTGAGAATGATGGAATAACATGTAGGATTTGTTATGTTTCCATAAAAAAAGTGATTTTTTTTTGTTTCACCAAAGGAAGTAAATGTAAGTTAAATGAAATAAAAATGTTCCCAAAGTCTAGTCCATATAGATACCTATACAAATAATCACGTCAAACTCCTATAGTTTCAGAGATGTTCGTAGATAAGCCTGTATAACATTACCTTCTATATTAATGTAAATATTAACAGGCATGTTGTCCAAAAATGTGAATTAAAAATTTCATAAAAGCCTCTGATTTGCAATATCTCATGATTGTGTTTCACAATTACCGGTATGTATCAATATATTCTGCTTAAACGGAATTTGTGACCCACACAGCAGATAAGCAGCATTAAACGAAACCATAGCAAATGTTTCGTATATAAAAAATTGATGGATGGACGCTTTCACAGATGTTGTAAATGAGAAATATTCCCAAAATATGATGTCTGTTCTGTAGCAAAGACAAAAAAAGAAGTAAAAAAAGGGAAGCAGAATCATCTGGGAGACAATAAAAATACAGTGTGTGTGTGTGTGTGTGTGTGTGTGTGTGTGTGTGTGTGTGTGTGTGTGTGTGTGTGTGTGTGTGTGTAATAACAGCTCACAGAGGTTGAAAGCAAATCTTTACATAAACCATTTCAAACCCACAGATGAAACCCTTCCTGCAAACTGCTTAATGCATCTAATGTAGGGTGTTTTCCTGTGTGTATGTGTGTGTGCGTGTGTTGGGAATCTGACAGTACAAAGCCTCATCGTCACTTGATTATCTCAGATGTTTGCTTTATTTGACTGTATATTAAGATTTGATCTAGTTGCCCAGATAAGATCATTAGTGACAAGCTGTCTTATGGGACACATTCGTTTTTGTCACTTCCTGATGACAGTATCAGTCTGGAGAGAACTTGTTGAAACTATGCAAACAGATGGTAGTGGAATCTGCTGCTGCCAGAGCTCTTGCATATGCAAAGATTTTGGTTTCACATCACAAGTGAAATAAATTTTCATTCTTATAAGCACATTTGAGATGTTTTGATTATGGGGGACAGCAATAGCTCAGTCCACTATTGGAGTATTAATAGTGAATTGGCTTGGGAACTGAAGGGTGACCGGTTCAAGTCCCACATAGACCAAATATATGGAGTGTTAACTTGCCCTTGAGCAAGGCAGCAACCCCTCAAGCTGTTCCCTTGCATGCTTACAGGCCCTGTGTGTTTTTAACTCGTATATCTACATGTGTGAAAATATATAGATTGAAAAAAATATTTCCCTACAGATAATTCTTCTTAAATGATAAGACTAGCACCACATGAAACCTCTTTTTTTTTTACATTACATTTGATGGTGCAAGACATGAATGCCAAGACATATGTATATAAAATGTAAATAAAAACTTGACACAGTTGAAATTATGAGTAATTTATGACAAACATTTTGCGTGACTAAATGTTTGTGTACAAACTCTAAGATGACGCTTCAGGCCATGTAAAAAAACAAAAAACAAAGGGGGCCTTCAGTGCATTTATAAAAATATAAGGGTCTCCCTCTACATGCACTGATTTAGAACTGTCAAAACACTGGCTCAGCTTTGATTATGGCACAGGGGTCTAACGTTCCATTTATTTTATCATTAATGTTATACAGTATACTGATTGCTTTTTTTTTTTTTGTAAAAATAAAAAACACCAGGGGGTGCAGCTGTAATATTTGTTCTTCAATCAAGCTCATCAAATGACAGATAACAGAACACTAGATTAAAGCCGGTCAAGATGAACCAGTATAGTTGCTTACAGTCTAACATGAAAGCAAATTTTCAGTAATTAGTGTTCTAGTACTCAAAATACAAGGTGGAAAATGTTTTGTCCGCTACTAAGGTTATTCTGTAATTTTTTGTGAGTTGTGAGTGCAGCCTTTACCAGATAGTAACATGTCTCACTTTTAGTCTGCCACATATTTTATTGATAAAAACATCCCAAGTGGATTTTATTTTTATGTTTTCCATTATTAATAATTTCCCAAAGTACCCAACATACAAAATTTAAGAAAACAACAAAATGGACTAGAAAAAGCACATCTTTAAAAATAACATGTTTTAGACCAGACCACCAGGTCATATCTAGAATACATAGATGTTTTAGACATGTTTTTAACTTATACATGAACCTACGAACCTACGCACTGACCATTATTTTCTTTTAAAAATAATTATTCATATAACATTGTGGAAGATTAAAAGACAAGAGTAATAATTCAGGATACACAGACAAAATTGGCCCAAATCAAAACAAAATGTATAGAAGACAGACTGAAAACAGATGGACTGTCTGGGGAACTAGAGATAAATGATTAAAAAACACTATTAACTAAAACCAAAGGTTATTTTTTGGACACACAGGATTGGGAAAGACTGACTCAAATTAATCACAAAGTTTGAAAGTTTTTACAAAGCATCAGACAGAAACAGACAGTATGTCAGTGTGCAGCAAAGGGAATCTATACGTGTTACAGCATTTGAAGTTAATATTGATCAAAAGGAGAGTAAAAACCCTGATTCCGTCACTGGCTATTGGTTGTTCGAAGCATTTCAGCAAAGATAGCCATGCTAAGAAAATGAAAAGAACCAATTTCCAGAGGAATTCAATCCAAGCTGACAAGTTTAACATTGTACATTTGTGATTGAGTTTCTCCTTCACTGTGACTTGAGTCCTCCATAGCTTTGATGGATGCAATGTGTCTTAAACCGATTCAAAAGTATAGTGACCCACATCTGTAAGTGCCCTCCTAAACATATCTCTTGCAGAGATTATAATTTGTAATCGATAAAAATAGTCACCGTGTTATTGTTATATTACTCGGCAGAAATGCAAAATCTTTATGATAGTTGTTCTGGAAAATAGCAAGGAGACATTTTGCAACTTCTACAGCTTTAGAAGTTAATTTTCTTTTAAATTCCATTTTAATTAGAAAAATAATGGTAGGAGCAATTAATGAGTAAGCCTTTAAACTATGTCTTTTTCACTACCAGACATTTGAAGTCCTGCCAGAATTTGAGGATAAATGATATGGGAAAAAAGAAAATGTACCTAATACTGTAACTGCATTAGAATTTCCTCCTTATTCATGAAACCACTTTAGTAATAATGAAACAGTAAAAATTTAAAATAATGTGAGTGTATCTACTATCTATGAGTGGCTACGTCTTGTGTAAGGGCTATGCAAGATTTTTCACACTGTCTTCTTCAAATTTACTGTTTGCAACAAGTATAATCAAATTCCAAAGAACAAACATTTCTGCTCCACCCATAGATTTGATATTGGGCCAAGTTTGTTTTTATACAGAAAACGGGAAATTGTGCAGGAGGAACACAACCATAGCACTGCTACCAAATCACACAGTATCCCACTTTACCATTTTGAACAGTAGTCCCTTGACAGCTCTGCTGCACTCGATTATTTAAAGTAAAGACTAGAGAACTGTAGACTGAGACGGGAATCGTTTTTCAAGTTCTTCCACAATAGAGTCCATGTTTGGGTTGGGCTGAGTCCTTGGAGGAGGTAGATCAGGAGACTCCTCTTCTACCACCATTTCATCTTTACCCCCTTCACCACCATCCACTCCTACTCCTCTTCCTGATAGAGCATTTAAGGAGTCAAGTGAATCAAGAGAATCCATGGAGGCTCTGCTTTTCATAACCTTTTTGAAAGGGATTTGTTTCTGATCTATCTGGCTGAACATATTAGCAACAGACTTTTCAATGTCCGCAATGTTTTGGATGTTCTTTAATATTCCTTTCAGCTCTTTTCGGGGAGGCTCTGGTTCCACAGGTTGGGGTGGTAACACTGGTCGAAGGGAAACTGGCCGCAGGGCTGGTGCCTCGGAAAGTGACGGGAGGACAAAGGTCGATGGACGCAAAAGTGAGGGTGACAGAGGAGGAGGGGGAGGAGGCGGGGGGGGAGGAGGAGGGGGGGGAGGAGGAACCTGCTTTTCTGTATGGTTGGAATGAGATGAGTGAAGAGAAAAAGGTGGAGGAGAGGAGGCTTTATGTGGAGGAGAAGGAGAAGGAGAGGGAGGAGGGAGAGGAGCAAATGTAAAGGATGGTGGAGTTAGAGTTGGAGATGATAGGGATGGGGGTGGTAGGGATGGAGGTGGTAGGGATGGAGGTGGTAGGGATGGAGGTGGTAGGGATGGAGGTGGTAGGGATGGAGGTGGTGGTGGTGGAGTTGATGGAGGATCAGGGATAACCTCTAAATGGATCTGAAGTGTTTCATCTGCACCCTGACTTCCTGTTAAATTTGCCCCGAAACGCCGTAGTACAGGTGGAGTTGGCTTGTGACTTGGTGGAGGGGTCCCTCCATCACTTTGGGTGACAATTATACTTGGGGGGGCATCTCTAACCTCAATAGCTGGGAGACCATGGGTGGGGGTGGGTTTGTTATGCTGAGGAGACTCAGGGAAAACTGAAAGAAGGATATCGGGTGACAAAGATCCTCGTGAGTCTCTGTTCTGCCTTTGCCTCATTTCCTGGAGTGCCTGTTGCTCAAACTGTCTTGCTTGTTCTTTGACCGTTAGTTTTGGTTCTAGACTTGGACTTCCCATTAAGTCTGAATCCAAACCCCGGTCAAATCCTGAATCCAGACCACCATCTTTACTCTCTTTGAACCCAGCTTTTAGAAGTTCAAGCTCCCACTGCACAGGATCCATAACCACTTGGCGTCTCAAAGTGTCATACATGTCTCTTCGATGCAACCTTGATGGGAGTGTCCAGCTGTGTCCAATCCCAGATCCCCATCTGTTATCACTGCCAATGTACCCCCCAAATCCCACATCTCCACCATGAGAGCTGAGTCTCAGCCAGGCATCTCGGAGGCCTTTTCTGGTAGGGGAGAAATTTCCAAGAAGGTCTCTTCTCCTCTGGCTTCTTCCAAGAGTCTCTGGACTGCTCAATGTCCCGTCCTCATGGTAGATAGGATTTTTTATAGTCAGAGGATTTTCATCAGATAAAAAGGTGATACTTGACTCAGACTTTGGTAGATTGTTGAGCACCCCTCCATTAGCAATGCACTGATTGTGAGCAGCAATTGCTCGGGATGCAAAGTCTGAAATCAGACGTTGGCGGTCAGTTTCATCCAGACTGCCGCCACTCCCACCACCACTATGGTTTAACCGGCTGGTACATGGATTGAGAAAAGATGAAAAAGAAGGAAAGATGAAACAGGATCGAATAAAGGTAGAAATAGCAGACAAATTAGGATGGAGTGAAGTTTTATATTATAAAATGGAGAAGGGAGTCAGAAAATAAATGAAATTTAAATTCAAGAAAAATAATGCAAAGAACGGTTAGCTTAAATATTTTAGAGAATTGACATCAGAGGAATGGATAAAAAACACTTGAGGTGTTTTGTGATATACGACATAGAGATAGAGTACAGGAATGAGAGGAAGACAAATCTTCAAAGACGTAATGGTGTTTTCTTTTCATGTTATTTTTACTAGAAGGGCAAGACACTGAGAAATAAAAAAAAAAGTGTCTTGAAACAGAAAGGAAGGGAATGCAAATAGATTTTATGTTCGCTAAAAGTGGTACACTACAAAGACACTGCCGCGTCACGACTATAAACAATGTTACATCTGGTTGAGCTGGGAGAGACAACTTGTGTGACATGGAGTTCTGAAAGTACGCAGATTCCCCGCTGACAAAAAGATATTCTCCTCTATAGTTGAAGAGAATGGAATCTGTGGTGAAGTTTGAGACTTTGCTGAACCTCTGCAAAAAGAATGTTGGTACTCCATGGCACATGGCTGCCTACTTCCATGCCTAGGTGACTGCCAGAAATCTGAGGCAACTCTTACAATTTGCTAGAAACATGAAACGAGGGAACTACAAATGTGGATAACACAACACAAATCTAAAGCAACAACTCGGCTACAGCAAAATATAAAAAACAATCAAGGATGAAACCTTTTTCAGAGTCCTACTCACTTTTGTCTGTCAGACATGAAGATAGATGGATGGTGAGAATAAGAGATGTTATCATTCAGAATCAGAACAGGAAGAGGAGTGATGAAATCATAGCAAAAAATGATGTTAAATGATGAAAGTTAGGAAAAAGCTGGTAGAAAACCTTTATCTGGTATAATATAAAAAGCTGGTAGAAAACCTTTATCTGGTATAATATAGTGACAAATCAAGTAGAAATAAGCAGAATGTTACTGTCAAAAGGATAAATTATTGCACAGAAACATCAATAATATTTGTATCCTTCTCCAGAAAATGGAACTAGAAACATAGTCTGGAAATAAATCACAAGTAAAATGTGAACAACTGCAGAAAATGCAATTAAAAAATGAGAGCTTTAATATAATTTTAATTAGTGGCACAGCCATTGATGATGCAGTAATCTATAGTATTGCTTAATATAAATTAATATGATTTAATTATTATTATATAACTTTATTCATTGTGCTGCTCTTGATTAAAAATTAATTTATCTTGGTTAGGTTAACAGAAACTAAAATCAAAGATAGTCAAAGAAGCCACCACAGGAAATTAAAAGAGGTAAAATACTTGGAAAATAAATTTACTGAGCAGTTTAATAATGGACAATACTTATGTATGCGCAAACTTCTGCACTACAACATTTTTTTGTGCTCAATGCGGACTATTTGCTCCTATTCAGAATATTGAGATATACACACACACAAAGTATCCAAGCAGCCACAATTAAACAACATCTGCAGCTTATCAATAAAATTAATTATTGTCCAGAGTGGTCTTAAAAAATAATGGTCTACATTTATTTCAATTATCCCATATCCAAGTTCATTTCTGCAAATATTTTTCAGGGCATCATTTGTGCTCAAATACACACACACACACACACACACACACTGTTGTGTCATTTAGAAATAGTTTTGACAATCTTGCATATGAATTGCTCTCATGTTAATGGAACTGAGGAGACATGTCAAGGACGGGCAGGAAACCAGTGATGCATGTAATACTGATAAGACTTCCTCTCAACCTATTCTTAACGCTCCAGTAACAATTTATAAATTAACTATCCATGTACTGCCTAGAGAGAAAGAGAAACAGAGAGAGAGAGAGAGAAACAGAGAGAGAGAGAGAGAGAGAGAGAGAGAGAGAGAGAGAGAGAGAGAGAGAGAGAGAGAGAGAGAGAGAGAGAGAGAGAGAGAGAGAGAGAGAACGTTCCAACGAAAATTAAAATACATCTTGACGTGCATGCTCGACAAGTTTCCAGGATTTACAGAAATGTGGGCACTGAAAATCATCAACAAAATATTTTCTATTGCTTCAGTTTGGTGCTTCTGGCCTATGACCATAAAATTAAAACTTAATAAAAAAAGTTACTTTTTCCAATATGACAGAATGACTGATCAATAAAAAGATACTCTTAGATGATACATTTACTTATTCTTTCCATACAATTTCACTTAAAGTCACCAATCCATAAAAACACATGAACTAGAGAGGATGCCCGCTGGTTAAAATGTAGTAAATACTGTATATTTTTAAAAATTCACAACATAAGTAAATTGTATGTGATGGCTCCTGCTTCTGTTATTTTGTAGGCGGATCTTTGACATTTTAACATTTTGTGCAGTAGGAATATTGGCACACATTGCAACTGGTGACTGACAATGAAAAAGCTGAATGCAGTTGAACTCGAAAGATAAAATTGCAGGGTTTATTTATGACTTTCAATGCATTCACGATCAGAGTTTTGTCTTGTGTTAATCTGATAAAGAGTAACAAGTCATGCTTGGTTTATAAAATGATAGTGGTGGACTCTACATAATGCCAACCTCTCCTAACACACCAAAATGAGTAGTAAAACACAGTCTCCAGAACTATAAAGCTTCAAGGATACATTCACAGCAGAACTTCGAGGGACAACTCTGCCCATAAATCCTTGCAAGTGAAGTGCTCATGTTTTAGGATTCATTTTGGCACCATTAAAAAAAAGTCAACTCAAGTGGCAAATCAACAAGTTGCATCATAGTGAGGAGGTTCATGTGAGTTGTTGCCTCATGCTGAGAAAAAGCTCTCCATGTTCCAAATAGACTTCAAAGATAGTTATGTATAATGCACATCAAATTTTCTCTAAATATTTGGAGCAACAAAATCATAAGAAGATGCTGAACAGCAGTTCTCACAGGATAAAGCCTGCTGCCAATTTTCTGTGAGTGCAGTAACCTCATGATTGATCGGTATGAATTAAAAGTAGCTCGAGATTTGAAATGTTACCTTTAAGTATAGTTGTGAAGCTAGTCAGTCTTCACACATATCAGTTATGTGTGGAAGTATGTGCTGCATCTAGAATATCCAGAATCTAATGCTGTGTCTAAGGGTTGCAGATAGTTTTGTAACAGTTTTGTCCTTTTTTAAATATTTCTATTAAGGATGTATGGTTAAAAAAAAGTGACTTGTGCTCTACCTTACATGGTTAGTTGAGAATCAAAGATATGTGATGTGGTGAATATAATGTTAATGCCTCTGCTTTCAGTTATCAATGAACATGCAACTTCACACATGACTTACATGGCATTGTCACCAAGCTCCTCATACAGGTTATTGGTGGGGCCTCCACCAGGTTTGCCCGTAGGCAATGACATCTGGATGCGGGCAGTTTTGGCACACTCTGCCTGGCGTCTGGACACAGAAGAGAAAAAAACACAGTTGATTATCTAAAGCTAAAGAAAAACCCAAGTACAAGTGTGTTTTTCTGTATGTTGGTGTGTTGTTTTTAGGCATGCTGGGATTTCAGATGATCCACCATTTCTCCAAACTCAAAGATCCAAGATATTAACAAAATATAAATGTCCTAATTAACATGCCTTAACACAACTAGGCTACAACTACAGTATTTACATAACTCAAGGTTCAAGCTTACAGAAACATGTTATGCAATATGTAATAACTTATTTTAGTCCAAAATTTTCTGAAGTATAAAGTCAAAGAATATACAGTAAAACTTGTCACTTCATTAAACTAGAGAAACATTTAAATAATGATGTGGACGTTTTTCATCTGATAGGAAGATTCTTGTAGCTCTTCCCATCTCACCTGGACTCTAATATGACCACACATGGACATAGTCTCATAAAAGCATCAAGTTAGGACATTTACTGATGTTCTTCAGGATTCATTTGTTTGATTGTCTGCTGTCCTACCCATCTCACTGTCCTTCCTGGTCTCATCCGTTATATTACACAATAAAAGTCAAGAGATTAATCACCATGAAAGGCATTTAAGAAAACACCAACATGAATATTTTAGACCAGCGGTATAAAAGCAGTACTTACTCTTTGAATCTGGTTGGAGGAGAGCGAATGAGCAACGGGGAAAGACAGAAAGATTTACATTACTTGAAAATAAATCACAGAATAAGTCTTGTCTTACTGGTTGTGATTTACAAGAAAGCCATGTGATTGGTTTTCATTACAGTCATTTAGCAACAGGAATTAGTGGTGATTATACTGATGATTAGTATTATGCTTGTCTTTCTTCTATACTGCTGTCCTCCCTCAGGATTTTGTCTCAGGATGAGTAGCTCTCTTCAAAGTGCACTGACCCATTCAGTATGCGTGTTTGTTAGTCCACCTGTTGGTGTGTGTTCAGGGAGATGGATGAAAGTAATAGTCTTTCACGCTGGTTAGCTAAACAAACTATTAGAATTGGCACTATGGGACAGGCTGCCATGCTGAATCATCCAGGGGAATAACTGGAGCCAGTGATAAAATGATAAATAGGGCAAATAGACGTCCTGAGGGAGAGACTGCCAGCTATGTTAGTTTTATTTTTTTCTAACCACCTGTAGTTCCTAAAAAGAAATACATTTTCTCAATAATTTGTCATCATTTTAACCTTCCTGTTCAGAGTCTCCCATTAAAGACCCACATATTTTGTACCTTGTGTATACAATTGTTGAATAATTTCTCAAAATAATACATGAAAAGAAGAATTTAACGAAGCTTAACGGCTTCAAAGTATATTATACAATCAATGTGTGCATGTCTTTAAACTACGTTTGGGATTTTACTCAATGTTCTGATATCCCATTCACTGATTTCTGGAAATAAGGATATACATTTCTTGGTCAACCTCTCAAGTTATCAGTCACTTGATTTTCTCCTGTTGATACTGTAAATCTTTTTCCTTGAAAACAATGGATTTAACAGTACATTTGATGATTTATGTTCCCTTTTGGTGCAGTGCCCCTGGGATGAACTAAGTGATATAAGTGACAGCCTCGTTGAATAGTGAGCACCCCTTTGAGGAGTTCACAGTTAAATTCCACATTTACACATAATCCATACTCACTGTCTGTATGTGATGATGACGATTAGTATGGCAGGGACACAACAGATAATGATAATAACAGCAAGGGCCAGTAGTGCCCCCTCTGTGTAGCCCACAGTCTGCATGGATTTCTTTACACTGGTCACTACTTCAGGAGTTCGGATCTCCAGAATTCGCCCACCGGGAGGAAAAAAAGGCTGGAACTCCTTATTGATGTCCAAGAGTTTACCATCGAGAAACCTTGAGAATCGAGCAACCAAAAAAAATTGAGTATTCGTCAATAAATATTAGACTTTTTTTGTTTGATTATACAGTCAGCAAAATACCTGAAAACTGAGGTCATGTCATTCCACTATCAGTGTATTGCGACATAATTGATTTTTAAGTATTTATATAGCACTTCTCAAACAAATCCAATGTAAATGTTTGATTTTCAAAAAAAAGGACACAAAAAACATAGTTGGAAAAAGAAACATAGAAAAAAAAAATAGGAAAAACATGATATGACTAATACAAATTATAATACTAATTATATTGCCCTCAACGGATTCATAAATCTTAAAGTAAAAATTATGTTGTGCTTCAACCTCATGGATTATGGAGAACATTTAATGAAATTTAGGCCAGAATAAAAGAAACAAATCAAAACAGACCTCCTCCTTAGCCGAGGTAAAAGCTATAAATAATAAAACCATAGAATTATAAAACCTACCATGAAGTCCAGACTTCACAGATTGTGTTTTCATTAAAGAGAATATTTCCAGCTTTTATGAAAAGCTGTTCTAACAACTTCAAGCATAATGACAGCATGACAGCACATTTTTGTTCTATTTTGTAGAAGAGCTGAAGTTAAATTCAGGACATGCTTCATCTCATGACATAAAGCTTTTGGAGAGCTATCTATTATACTTGTCCTGATATGTGAAACCTTACTTGTGAAGTTCCTGTCTGGATACAGCTCTGTTGGTCAGTGGGTCAATGGCATAAATCATAAGGTCCGACTTGGTATAGTCTTCCATCTCCAGCCCATCACCATGGCGGCGAGGCCCAATGGTTTCCACAACAACCTCTGCTCCTGGTATTTGTTCTTGGACGTATCGTTCCAAAATGCTGACAATGAATTTTATATATATATATATAATTAATGAGATCATAAATAAAACTCTACTGTAGCTTACACTTTTAAACATACAAAGACAAGGCCCTCAGGCTCAGGTCACAGAGCACACTTACAAACATACAAAAACACTTTTTTCATTCCAGCAGTGAAGCCAACACATACTGTGCACGATTGATTTCTATACCCTATACAACAGAAATGTTCCCATTAAGGTGTGTGTGTGTGTGTGTGTGTGTGTGTGTGTGTGTGTGTGTGTGTATACGCATGCGTGCATGCGTTTGTGCTTGTGTGTGTGTGTTTTAAAGAACAAGTAAGTGAGTGAGGCAGGGAAAATACACTATGTGCTTTTAAAACATTATCAAGTTATGAGTTTGAAGCAAAGGAGCGTAGTAACCTAAAAACAGCGGCATTTTTCTGTATGTGTAGAAAGAGCCACTGGTGATAGTGAACATTGCAGAAATGTACATAAATAATTGTGCAGTTGCACTTCTTGCTCAGTATAGAAAGAGTGATTTTCTTTGAATATTTGTAGACCATGAAGGAAGACATTATTATTTGATAAAATCAATTTCTCCAAACTAACAAACTCACATTTAGTGTGGTGGTTATTGTGTTTACACCATGTTTTAAGGGTAGCTAATGAATAAACCTCCATCCATCCATCCATCCATCCATCACGAGTATAAGTGTGGGTTCTAGCTCAAACATACACTCTGACTGTCAAGTTTTGTTGATCTCTCTATTATTGATTCACTCCCTCTTATGAAAACCCCTACTTAACAAATCCTTCATTTAGCTATGCAATATAATAGGACAGCAAATCAAGACTCTTAACTTCATATTCTGTGTAGAGCAGCAGTTTCATTGTCAATATTAGTGATGGAATGTGTTTTCTCCTATAACATCTCAACTTTTTAGAATAATAATTTCAGGACAGACTTTTAAGTCTTGGTGGTAAAAAGAAGGGAAAATAGTACACTATCAAGTACCTTACCTGAGCAATTTATCTTTATGTTTTTCCACATAAGTTGGGGGGACATTTGATACGACCACTTGCATGTCCAACTGGTTCACAACTGACACCTACAGGACAAGAAAAGATGGACATATTATTTTTCTTGTGTAAATTAGACAACTTCATATGATGGCAAAAACAAGTATTGTATGGGATTTCTGATCCAACAGTGCTTCAAGATTACAGGAATGTTTTCATACTTTAATGTACTTTCTGAGAGTCAAATAAATCTCATCACAATTATATTTAACTACAGTTTGCATTGTTTTAAGAGACATGTAGAGTATGAAATGAAATAACCCTCATAGGACCATTATCAACTTAAAGACACACACCACTATTTCTGCCTTGCTGCTGTGTCCTTGACCGTAGTTGTCTGTAGCAACCACCTCAAACTTAAAATATGATCTTCTCATGTTGCGGTACATGATCGCAGTCTTCACTACGCCACTGTACGGTTCGATAACAAAGCCGTCTTTGTTGTTTTTAGTGTCTTTACCAGCCGGAGGCGGAATGATGAGTCGGTACATCATAGAACTATAGTTACCGGTGTCTTGGTCGAAGGCCTGTAAACAATGAAAAGAAGAATTAAGCCATAGTGCCTTAATTGCAATCATCATTACATTCGTTATTACAAAGAATTTTCATCATCATCATCATCTGTACAAACAACACTGATCAAGCCATTGTTGTTTTTCCTCGTAATTATCAATTTT
This sequence comes from Antennarius striatus, assembly GCF_040054535.1. Taxonomy (NCBI): domain Eukaryota; kingdom Metazoa; phylum Chordata; class Actinopteri; order Lophiiformes; family Antennariidae; genus Antennarius; species Antennarius striatus. The sequence goes on along the minus strand of NC_090796.1, from coordinate 10,393,269 downwards.
TTGATCTCTGATGATTCTCATTATGATATAAATAGGAATCCCACCACCTCATTTGAGAACCTAATACATATGCAGCACTGCCATCTAAACTGATTAGGTCATGAATGATAACCTGTCTGTCTGGTGGGGAAACTTCCTAACAGACTTTTAAAACTTGTATTATTTGATTAAGTGCCTTGAATCAGCAGCAGGGTAGGTGCTAGGTTTAAAGTAGTACTTTGAGTTGTATCCAGGTGTATTAATCTGTTCTGTCAAGTCTCTCATTCACACATTTATTCAAGCCCCACATTCATATCCAGACACATACTCAGACAGGCATTGATTTATTACTGGGTCTTTACAAGAGGGTCTGGGACTAGGCATTCTGCTCTGAGAAACCAACTACATCCAAGGAAACAATATAATGGCATGAAACAAATGAAACATATTTTTGTCATGGCCAGGGAATAAAAAAATCTAAGCACGAAAAATAAAGGAAAATAGAAGGCATAGATATAGACCCATGAGGGAGAAAGCCAGGACTCAGAGAGGAAATTACACTGATATACTTTAGGATAACTTAAGTAACAGATAAACACTTTCAGCAATATCAACCATCAATCATCACTTTTAATATCATTGAATATTTAATGTGGCCACAATACTGGAGGAAAAAAAAGCAAATTAAAATGAAATAAGTTGGTATAGACACAAAAACTTTAATCAGATGAAACTGCAAAAAATGAGAGAACACAGAAATTAAAAGCCTTAACTGTTATAAAGTATACATATATTTATGGTAAATTATACTTAATATACTGTGCATGTAATGCACAATTCATAAAACAATTTGTCTATGGATTGTATGTTTATACTTTATGATGCCTCCAAAACAGACTGCTATAAAGGGTGTACTTTTTATGTGTGTGTGTGTGTGCGTGTGCGTGTGCATGCGTGCGTGTGTATGTGTGTGCGCGTGTGTGTGTAGATTTGAGTCAAAACTTCCAACAATCCTCCCCAATTAAAATCCACTGTGTGACAAAAAGTGGTGGAGACTGAAGAGTGAAAATTTTAAAGTGTCACTTTGTGTCCTTACAAAAGTGAAATGAAGGTACTGGAAACATTTGGGTGCTTTTACAGCTCTTCCCATCCAGTGTGTTGTCCATTTTGACAGAAAATCAACAATGCAGAAGCTAAAATAAAGACAAACACTATGTTTCCTGCTCACTTGAGCTTATTTATTCACAATGACTGAAACTGTTGCAGACAGATGACAACACAGTGTCAAAAGCAAGACGAAGAAGAAAACGAAACTGCAGCCTCATCATTAGTGTCACTGTGATTTGGTGCCACTGCTGAGCTGTATAAAATAATGTGGAGAAGGCAACTGAATTTGCCGTTCATGATGCTACACACTTCAGACTATTTTGTGACATGACTGATGGAATGTTTGACTGTCTACTAGTTTGTGTTCATTTTTAGTTTTTGCTATTATTACCCTGATTTTTATTTTTTAATATATGAGGCACTGATTTATTTTTAGGATGTATATTTCTTTACATTTTAAAAAAAATCTTACATATTTTTTACATAGTTTGATGATGATTATTATTACAAGATAAAGACAAATACTTTAGTGCCAAAGGGGAGTTCTGAAACTTGAATTAAACTTGATGCTGACATGTTAAAAATTTAAATGCAAGTGTGCCCTCGTTACTCGCAGTTAATGCATTCCAGGAACCACATGCAAATACGAATTTCGCAATTTAGTGACAAACTATTTATCTGATTATTTAGGGTAATTTAAATGTTTATGAAACCTCCCCATACTGATATTAATACACATTCTGTCTGTATTACCTTTTCCCACACTCTTATCGACTGTTTAAAGCACTTGTGTGTCTCACGTAAGTGTGTTGCGTCCCAAGACTAACAGAACGTAGCGCACTTCCGGATGCCGTCAGCCAAAAGAATGCACGTACGGTATCATGTGAACACATACTAAAAATCTGTGATGAGGTGAAGTTGCACATGTCGATGTGCGAATGCACCAGGGATTACTGTATTTGCATGTCTGTTCCCTTAAAGAAATGTAAACTTTTTACTGTGAAACTGGTCTACAATAGTGTATCTGTAGTGCGATGGGGTGCATTATCATCTGAAAAGTTGTCAAATTCATTTTTTTTAAAATTTGGTTTGTATTCTGTCTTCTCATAACGATGCAAACAGAAAAAAATAAAGGACATACTGTATTTTGGTTGCAAGATGCAAAACAATTGGGAGATGAAAGTCATAAATAAGGTAACAACGGCAAATATGGCCTTTACATGTTTTCATAATTCTTCTGGCTAAGCAGTAATTGCAGCAGCATTTTAGTCCCTCTTGAGCACATGTGTCAAACTCAAGACCCGGGGGCCAAAAACTGCCCGCCACATTTACCAAATTTACCAAATTGACCAAATTTACATTTCCCACAAAGCAGTAATTCAGCACATTTTAACTATGACAAAAACCTTGTGAACAAAGTTAATGTCCTAACTTGTGTTTGATGTTATTTTTCTTTATTTACTTGGGTAGTTTGATCCTAGATTGATGGAGTTCTGTGGGTTTAATAGCCTGACAAATTAAAAGGATTTATCATAATAGAGATACAGACAAACATATTTTTTCTGTGCAACTGTAATGTTTCTAACTTGAATGAGTAATAAATTCAGTTACAGTATTTAATATTAAGGAGTAATTGCATTTATATTACATTACATTGAGTTACATTTAGTTACATTTTTAAGTTACATCTGACCTTTATATAGCCATTATGCTGATGTGCCCCTCGGTGAAAAATGAGTTTGACATCCTTGCTCTAGAGATCCACAAGGTGTTCTCTGAATGTTACTGAGTGGCATTGCCATGTTGATTATCTTTCTTTTTATTCAGACTACAATGCTGGCAGACAGAGGGGGAAAAAAAGTATGCCACATCGCACTGAAGTGACATGATACAGAAGTTATTCTGTGTTAGCTCCACCCATTTCTCTGCGAGATCAACACCTGCTGAGAGATGAAAAACGCTTCACGAACAGTGTGTTGCTTTTGATTTGTTTGCCTGTCACCACAGGCACCCAGCTCATATTACCACAAATGTATGGTTTTAATCAGTTACAGGCTATAGGTTCAGTTGCCACTGTGGTGAAAGTCTGAATGATTATTAATGTAAAGGGGGAGATTCAGGCTTAAGAGATATAAATACAAAACCCCCTTCTAATGCATTTGCATTGTTTATGTTGCCACAAGCATTGGAAGCATCATGGGATGACTTAAATTGAATAAGAACAACAAAAGAATGTTATTGTTTGCTAATTTGAGACAAGTGTAATCTAATTGAAATTTGTGTTCTGAAATAACTCCTTCATGTGCACTTGAGCATGTTTCTAGAGGCATGACAGCTCGGCATGAAATGATGCACGCAGAAAAATGTATAATGTACACACACACACACACTTGGCTTAGACAACTCCTAGACACCTTGACAGATGATAGAATCAATTATTCTTCACCCATAGCTCTGAGATTAAAATTGCACGTTTTCAAACTTAATAGTGCATCCTGCATCCATTTTTATAGTCCATCCTACTCCACCTGTTTAACAGCCGATGAACCACATAAATCTTTTTTTCTCTTCTCTCCAGTCAGATTGTGTCCCAGCAGGGTTCCAGTTGTCTTTCTTTAACCATCATTTCTCTCTCCTCCCGACATCCTCCAGACTTATTGCAATTCCATTTGATTAGTTCTACTAGCATGCTATTAGCTCCTCCCGTCAGTCCTCAGGTATTTAAAGAGGTCAGATGATTACAGAAAAGGTTCTTGTAAACTGGTTCCAACATTTCAAATATGTATGTGAAACCACCACCTCAGATGTTTTCAGCAAAGGAATAATAAATTCAGTTATCTGATTCTCGTGTGTGAGAAAAGAATCTCTGATTCTGAATGTGACTCTTTGCTGAATGTATCCTTTCAAGTTTCCTATCACTTTCACTGAATATGATCTTATGAAGCAGGAATATCTAAGAATGATTTAAAAAACTGCGATAAAATATTAAAGCTGATGACTTTTTTGCCGGAGTCCCTGTCTCAAGTCTCCTGTGGTATCCGTGCTCATTAAAATACTGTATATTGCGACTTCTTAGACAGAAGGTGAAAGAGATATACTCTGTGACCCATTTTAGGTCTTGAAAGGCATTTCCATAATGTGAGCGCCACCCCCAGTTGTTTACAGAATTTTAAAAATTTTCCAAGTTGTGTATAATGAAAGAAATAAAAGGAATGTGTGTCTTAACATGCACACAGAGGCAGATATCGAGGGCGAAACAAAGAGATAAAGAATAAATCTGTAAATCTATAGGGTGAAGCAGTGCTTCTAGAAATATGTGCATATTTTTTGAGCTGAACTGAATTGTTTTCAAAAGCTGCCAGGCTTGGATACTTTTCCATTTGATATTTTGAGTGTTGCATTAAGATGTGCCATATTTTATACACTGGTCTGATCCAAGAAGGGAAATTAAGAGCACACTCTAGTTAGTAATACTTCAAATGCATGCATACATGGTAGTTTGTACATGCCCCTGTAGCACACACACACGCACACACACACACACACACACACACACACACGCGCACACACACACACACACACACACACAAGCCTGCAGGCATGCAGGGGGAGGTAGAGCGTCGGGTAGCCCCTTTGTGGAGCGCCCCAAATGAGCAACTTTTAAAGGGGGACAGCACCTTGCTCAAGGGCGCCTCGGCAGTGCTCCAGAGGTGAGCTGACACCTCCCACTGTCAGCTCACACTTTGGGTGTTTTTTTGAGCCGGAGCGAGAATTGAACTGCCGATCTTAGGAACACTAGACGACCCGCTCTACCACCCACTCTACCAGAGCGGGTGGTAGAGTGATAATGAGGCGGGGTACACATTGGTAAAATCACCAGTTCACCACACAAAACAACAAACTACTAAGCCTGCAGGCAATTAATAGTCACCATTTCACCTCTACTGCATGATTTTTGGTGGTGGTGTTAATGGTGCTATTCACTATGCCAATTTCCCACCCAAATGAAATTTAAGGGGTTGAAAATAGCTCAGCGTGCCATCATCTGTTTAAAATTTAGAAACTTACAAGATACAGTACATGTATTTTTATAAACCTGGAATGAATCCCCAAGAGTTGTGCTGCTCCATTCACCATTTTGCAGTCTACACCCTGCACTACACATATATTAGTACAATTCTTCAAATGTTGCACATTTCGACACACTAGATGTACAAGCAGTTTAAAAAAAAAAGAAAATAAATTGTTTCGAGATACAGAAACACAATGACACCATCCCAGCACTGCCTGAAGTACCTATGTGAGCATCAGTCATTGTAACAAAAAAAGAAATCAACTTACAAAACATGACATTGTTGTTACACAAACGTATTTCAGACTACAAAATGAACACCATGACAAAATGTTCTTAGCATAGAAATAAAGAACCTAACTGTGGTTTCCACAAGAAGGTATCAAGATTGATCATTTTCAAAACCTGCTGCCAACCAGTAAATTTACACCTTGAAAACCATTTCTTGGCATTTTTCAATTCTGGCACAGAAATTCAGACTTGTGCTTTACGACAGCTGTAGAAGCGATGCATGACTGCATTTGTTCCCTTGATGATGATCCAATGAAAAACGTCAGAGCTATAGCTGCGTACTGACACTCTGACAGTCACACGCACACACACTCACGCATACACACATGCACACACACATGCACACACAGGCTCGCTATGCACCTGGCTCAGCTACAACAAATGTACCACAGAATTAGGTAGCAACAAAGAGCCATGAATGTGGCTCTGCTTTTCTTAGCTCCAGAGGCCTCGCTGTATTTTCACTGCAGACATGGAGAGCCTGACAGCAACCGCTCATTGAAGGCTAACTCTCACTACCACCTGGCTGTCCATGCTACAGTGATGACAGTCAGTCTGTCACATTGTCACTCTAAAATCACTGTGGTTGCTGTCTCCCTAAATTATGTGTCAAATGAACTACAAGACCAGGGCGGCACGGTAGCGCAGCGTGTAGCGCTGTTGCTGCACAGCAAGGTGTTTCCGGGTTCGAGTCCCGCTTCATGCGACGTTTACATGTTATCTCCGTGTCTGCTTGGGTTCTCTACGGGTTCTCTGACTTCCTCCCACCTCCAATAACATGCACTTCAGGTTAATGGACCGTTCCAAATTGCCAGTAGGAGTGAGTGTGTGTGCGTGTTTGTATATCTCTGTCTAGCTCTGTGGTGAACTGCCGTCTTGCCCGGAGTTTGCCCTGCCTCACGCCCTATGCCAGCTGGGATAGAATACTGTTCCCTGTGACCCCTACAAGCAGATGAAGTGAGCACGAAAATGAATAAATCACAAGATCATGCATCCAGAGGTTGTTCTGTGTAGTCCTCTACTTCATCTTTTAAATATGCTGGGATAGACCAAAGAGAATTAGATTTGTTGCACAGTTGAAATTTGAAAGTTTCATCAAGAACTTAAACAAAAAGGGAAGTTTGATGTCATTCATGGACAATTACAAACCAAGCATCCCCGATATTTGAATGTAGATGAATTCTCCAGAAAGTCTCTGTACAAAAACATTATTGTTAGCGTTTGGGTTTGTTCACAAGGAATAGCAGGTGGAAGGTGGAACGTAGTAAGGACTGGTGATACGAACTTGCTCCTCGGGGGTGAATGGACTTACAGGGGTGGCTGCTGGGGCAGATGCAGGGCTTTTGAAACATTAATAGGCTGTAGCAACAGCAGAGCTTTCAGGTTTAGCAGCAGGAAAGTAGCCAAAGAGTGAGTACAGGAATAATGACAAATATCCACTGCTAATTTGTTAATAAAAATAATTTGCTTCACATATGTTAAAAGTGATGGCAATGCAATGTAAGTATGCAAGTAAACTCAAAGCTTACTTATAGTTGCATTGTATTGTCATGTGTTTTAATGTTTTATCTACCCTACAGTTTAATTGTATATTTATATGTGTATGTGTGTTTTATTCTTACCTGTACTTGTAGGACTGAGGTGAAAGTTTTAGCATCTTCTGCAACCCCTCCAATATACAGAGACTTGCTGAAAACTGGTGGGTGGTCGTTCTCATCCTGGATGTCAATTACCACCTTAGCTGTATTGGCTAGGGTACACATACAACATATATAGTTAGAACCGGTAAACTTCCACTGGCTTTCTAAAAACTGATATTTTATTTGTTGACAACAGCTGTGTAGTGCAGCTTGAGGAACTAGATAGAACTTCTAATACAGACGTTTCATAAGATACACAATGTGTGTTTTACGCTTAAGGAAAAAGCTACAGGGATGAAAAGCAAACCATAAATAATCCAAGAAAATAACTGTCAGGACAAATAGTTACTGATGAAAAATAACCTCTAGCCAGATCAGTCCCCCTATTCAGAGGAACTACTACTATATTAGTTTAAGGTCTGTATTCCAACCTGTGTTGAAGATAAGCAAAAAAGAAAGAAGATTGATGGACATACAGGGAAAATACCTGTCAGTGTCACTCAGATTAGAAATGTAGCTGCTATTAAAATCTTTCCTTTACTCAAAATGATTTTCACTGTGTGAATTTGTGATGAGTTAATATTCCTGTAGGCATGGAAGGAGATTTGAAACACCCTTGTGTTCATGAAATTAATTATTTTGTCACAATGTTTGTATTTCACTCACCTTAAAATAAACAGAATAATTGTTTTTATGAGTTGGACAACTATTTACACATTAGTGACACAAAGAAAGACACCTCCTCGAGTTTAACACTTGTGGAATAGCTCTTATGTAATTAAATGTATGATAGGTACATATGGAACAGAGGATGGGGACTATGTACAGCTTAATCATTTTCCCTCAGTAAGCACGAGCACTAGAATTGCACCTGGTTTTCATTGCAATTTGTGAGATGACTTGAGCTTGCTTAGTTTAACTTCTGTTTTCCCACAACATATCTGATTAATGATTAAATAAGAGACAAATTAAAAATGTTTCATTAGCAACCAGGAGTTGCGCATGTCCTTAATAAGCATTAAGGACTTTGAAACTGTGCATTATACTTTGGTTACATAAGCCCATATTTTAATATATGACCATCTTAATGATGGTAAAAAAACCAAAATTTAAAATTAGCTTTCAGTGGTTTAGAAGTTTCTAAAGAGATCAAAGGGTAGGACAGTCTAAGCGAGTCATGACTGAATGATTGTTAGCTTCACTTTATGAGCTTGTGGAAGACATACACGGACTAAAAATAAGCTGCATATGAAAGGAGAAATAACAGCAGTGAAATCATACAGTTGAACTAATCCTGGTCTAATTGAAACCTCAAGCTACAAACTATTTTGCTTTTGTTTCTCAATTGCTACATACAAACCAATCAACCCAACAACATTTGTGAAAGGCCTAATCAACTGTCAGAAAGAAAAGAACAAGAATTCTCATAACTATGAAATGCTGAACTCCAAAACAATCAGTAGGAAAATCATAAAACAAATTACAGAAAAATTTGGTATCATAAGAATGTGCTAATATATAATATAGACATCAGAAGACAAAGGTATCTGCAATTTCAAACTTCACTTGAATCAGAAACCTGTCACCCAATTGGAGTTCTACTAGTTTACTTGAAGTTTCAAATTTTGCTGAACTTTTCAATTCAAACAATTTGTTGAAATGAGAACAACATTTGGTAAACACTGTAATTAGATGAAGAAAGAAAAAAATGTGGGCATCTTTGCTTAGAATAAAGACATGCAGATGTGTTTTGAAAGGCAGAGGAAGAAAAAAAAATCAGCACAAACTTAAACAAAAAGGGCAGACAAAGGCAAGGGGAAAAAAGATAGACGAAATAAGAAATAGGGACTTATTAGAGCCATTTTCACTACAGTTATAATTTCAATTAAAATTTCTGGAAAACAAACTTCCATCTATCCTCCCACATGAAATTGGAGGAAAATTAATTTTTGATGGGTTAGAATAAGAAAAGAACTGTAAGAAAAATAAGGCAGGATTAAGAAGAAAAAAAGTATAAAACAATTAAAATGAAATGCTTTTTTTTTTTTTTTAAATAACAGGTTCAGTTGAAACACTGATGTGACCCACACGATGCATTCTGTCCATATCTGAAAAATAATAGCATTACAGATAAACTCTTCCATATCCCAAACCCCATGCCACCTTCACTGCTTTGATCACTGCAAATATACTTTATGTATGTATGAAAATTAAATTCTGTAGAGCTGCATGAATTGCTTGTTAATAAAGATCTGAGACCCAAATTAAGGAGGCAGGGGGAAATTCAAACATTATAAAACAGCGGCAATGACAAGAACAAGCTGATATAGTCTAGAGGTTTGACAGGTGGTTCAGTGATAAAAAAAAAAGCAGCTAAGGTCAGTAAAACATGTTTTCCAAGACTGTGGATGCTCTTTATAGACAACGAAGTGAGATAAAGAGAACATAAAGAAGAGGGAGCTCTCCAGAGGCAGAGCGATTGAGACATGGGTGTATTTCTACAAAGAAAATATGTAGACTGGGTAGTTATTTTGAAATCACTGTAGTTTTTCCATTCTACATTGAGTGAGAACAAACTCTGAAATTGTTGGTGGTCTGCCACACTATCAAAGCAAGTTCATCAATTTCAGAGGTGCAGGGTTCATGAACTTAACAGCACGCTTACTTTTTGAGGGAGCCCGGAGGTTTGAGGACACCACTCTCATGGAGTCTGCTTCTACCTTCAGAACAAAACTGGAATTGGTTTCATAGTCCAGGGGCTTGGCTGTGGAAATCATCCCCGTTGTTTCATTTAACACGAACATGCCTAGAAAAAGAAGGAGAGAGACCATGACTTTGCCACATTTAAATGTTATTCGCTACCACTTTGAACTAAAAATCAGGTTCAGATCCTGTTCAGATTCACATAAAAGCAAAATTAAAATGACTTGAAGAGCTAAACAGTTTAGCAGTTTATTTCACCACATACAACAGGAAATTGACAGAAGCAGTCAATTTCATGATGTATAACCAAGAAAGATAGAGAAATCATATAAACAAACAGAAAATTACAGTCCAAAATTAAAATCAAAACTTTTTACTAATGTGTCTTGGATAGCTCGATTCATTTCAAGACATGTACATCAACCAGTTCCATATCTCAAACACACAACAAGGAAGGTGCTACTCTGCTTCTAAAAAAAAAAAAACCAGGGTAAACTCACCTCCCTCGTTGCCTTCAATGATGGAGTAAATGATAGTTTGATTGACAGCAGCTGCTAAGATGGCTCCCACTGGTGTTCCAATAGCAGCCCCCTCACTCACTGGTAAAAATCTGGAAATGGATCAGTCCATCAATATCTATGTGGTAAGAAATGTACTATGTATATTTAGTCTATGAACCCACTCATCCCAAGGGTTCGCCACATATTTGGCAAGTTAAATACAGCTGAGAGTTTTATCTGTCAACTGTGTCTAATAAATATTTCCTCGTGCATTCAGACAGCTTTCTGTACCTTGACTTAACCCCAAGATTAAGTATGTGTAACTTAGCCAATTATGAGCCTGGCTATTTGGTAGGACATTATTCTTGAAAGACACTGTAAGTTAGGAGTTTTGTCAATATGTTGCTGGTGGCCAATTGACTGGTGATTTTGTAATGCTAAATATCCGACAACAAAGAGGTACACACAAAAAAGTAAACAGTGATGATATAAAGTTGAACACAAAAAATAAAGTTTAAGCAAGCAAGATTAACCGTATAAAAGGTACAAACTAAATTCATAAATACAGGACTTTGCAAAAACGAAATGTCCAAAATTTGCGCAAACTAAGGCGCAAAACAGGGAAATGAAAAATTATTATATTTGAGGAGCTGAAACCAGAGAATTATTAATTGTGCTTGAAAGACATCAAACACAAATCATTTATTTACATCGAATTCCTAAAGAACAAACCAATTTCCACCAGTGATACTTGGAATGTTCATCCCTATTATAAGAAAAAAGGACATGCATAGATTCTATAGAATCTGATACTTTTAAGCTGCAGTCTTGAAGAAAAATTAAAACTTTAGCATCGAACTTGACTTGACATGAGGTGTCTTCAGGTTTCACTCTAGTTTCGATTCTAGTGTACAGTATATCACATCTTTTATTTGCCACCTAACAAGGTTTCTCCAGGATTGATGGGTGAGGCAGCACTACTTCTTCATGCTCTTGATGGACTGAGGGCAAACTGTCTACAAGACTGATTAAATCATCACCTCCTGAGGTAGTAGTTTTGAGACTGGATAGTCTGAGGCTACATAGTTAGAATGATAGGTCAGAGAGAGAAAGAGAGAGAGAGAGAGAGAGAGAGAGAGAGAGAGAGAGAGAGAAAGAGAGAGAGATTTGGTCACATTTCATAGTCGTACTACAATAAAAGGCTAAATACCTCTATTCCTCTGGCTTAAGAATTTTCACCCTCCCGAAATCTATTACATCTCTTTTCCTATACCCGTCCCCAAATGTCTTCTTCCTTATGGAGGTTTAAATTCCCCACTGCAACTAATGCATTGATAGCATTCTACATTTCTCCCTCTGCATTTACATCTGTCCAGCTTCACCTTCACTCCATTCCCCTTTACCTATCCTCCTCGCATGCTGTTTTCAACCAACATCCCTTCAGATCTTAGCTACAATAGCTATTCATTCCTCCCTCCAACAATAGTTATTTGACAAAGGTGAAGGAGCACAGTTTAGTGTGGTGTGTGGGCATCCTACTTGAACACACACAATTACACCAACAAAATGACCACTTGTGGCTGAGTCAGAACACATTTACCAGCACAAAAACACACAAAAGTGTAAGAATTCAGGCATATGCATTGTAAATGATACAGTACACACACACACACACACATACACACACACACACACACACACACACACACACACACACACACACACACACACACACACACACACACACACACACACACACACAGACGCAGCTCATTATCAAGACCCCACTGCCTCCTCTGTGCTCTCTAATCATTTCTCTCCTGACTACAGCAGGCTGGGACTACGCTGATAACAACAGATTTACACAAATGCACACCTCTATACTTGTGAGGACATTCTGTTATTTTTCCTTCATTCCCTGCAGGATTGTTGAACAGTAATGTACTCATATCTTTGATGCTCACCATAAAATCAGCTGAGAGGTCTTAGGATAAAAATGAAAGATTAACCTGGTGTTGACAGAAGTCTTTTGAAAACAGCATGAACACAAAGGCACCAGAAGCACATATTCAAATGTACGCTATACATAAACTGTAACGGCTGCTAGAGTGTTCAGTCTATCATCAGTATGAGAGGGGAGACAGACTTATGAGGATAGTGACAGATGTTGGTAATGATACCCTCGTCTCTATGGGTCGTTCCCTTATAACTACTGCCATTCATTTGTATCATTATGGTTTTGCTTTTTAACAAGTCTTTTTCAGATATAATTCATTATCCTCTCTATTTGTTGCTATTCTTTGTGGTTCCTTTTCATTTTGGTCTTTCTTTACGGATTCTGTCATTTCTTTTATTCTCTTTCATTTTCAATATTTCTTTGTCTGTACCAAGCAGGATACTGAGCAGTGCTTTGGTTCTCTGTGGCAATGCCTCCTTCCATGCCACTCATGTTTGATATTTGCATGATGTACTCTACGCTGCAACAGTAGCTCAAGTCAGGAAAATTTTACTCGCTGATATTTGCGGCCCTTGCTGTTATTACATCCAAGCTGGGGGTACTCTATACAATTCTTCAAATCTTATTTTTTCATTAGATAACAGCTCGTCAGGATGTGGCACACTAAAGCTAAAGAAAAAACCTCCACATAGTTTTTGTTAATTTAAAGTCAGTATTTTCTGGTAGTTTATGTGAAACATACAAAGTACAACCTGCAGATTTTTGGTAACTGGTAAGGGGTTTTCAATGCAGTCGGTCTCTTTAGAAAAGTTCACTACTATTCATATCATAATCAAGAGTGTACGTGGTGCAAACATGTAAGTCAGAGCAAATTTGGAATGCAATCATCTCAGTTTAATGTTTTGATAGCAGCCACTTGGAAAATCTGATTTCACAATTTTTTCAACCATAATACAGAATAACAAAATAAATAAATAAAAACTAAAAGGAGAAATTCTCCAGATCATTGTACAGGAATGTGCATTGTGACCATACTTAAACCAACTGTTAATGTAGAGAAATGTCTCTTTCAAGTTATTGATTATTTGTCATTTTCTGAAAAAAATACATGAAAAAATAAAAATCATGTTAACATAATTTTGCTTGGCTTATAAATAATTATAATTCCTGTATTTGTTTTAAAAACTTCAACAAGTTTAATTTTATCATTCATTCATCCATCCATCCATCCATCCATCCATCCATCCATCCATCCATCCATTCATTCATTCATCCATTCATTCATAAATAACATCTTTGAGATGTATGGCTAACATTACCAAATTATATTTGTAATTTTTTTTTCAGTACTACATTAAAAAATAAAATGTATTTGTTTACTTATTTGTATTAACCATGTATTTGTAAATGCATTCATGATTAAAGTACAGAACAGTACTGGAATGGTTATGTTCTGTTTAACCTGGAGAAAAGTTAATTTGAGGTACGTCGACATACTTACATCATGTCTCCTGGAACCAATTAAAGACATAGGGTGAGGTATACCTCCACTTACATGTAATTCTCTGATCCTTGCATAGAAGTTCTATAAAAGTTATGGACAGAAGCGTCCTTTGTTGCTACTATCACCTTCTATACTTTTCTTGAACTCAATATTAAGTCTTTTGTTTGGCAATTCCAACCTAACACATCTGTCAATGAATTTTGAGGCATCACTGCTGTGAGCGCTAACCAAAATTGTCACCATGCTACCTCAGTTCTCAAATCACAAAATCATTCACAGCATCTTCTAGCACCCTCCTTGTCTCCCAGTCCTGAGGGTTTCTAATTGACTCTGGGATTTCCATTGGGAGACTGCTCAGTGTGGAGTTTTACATGCCTGCAGTAACAACCTTCAGAGGTTAGGTTGGATGATGCTCTGGAAGTTATTTTCTCTCCCACTATATTATAGATTATTACACCTCACTTCAAAGCGGTGATGTATTGCAATTGTCAATGTTTGTGTGTTTTTCCGTTCGTCCGTCCGTCCGTCCGTTAGTCCAATAAATATCTTCGCAACCGTTGCAGATAAAAAGATGAAACAAAAAGCACATTACTTGGATGGCAAAGGAGATAAAAATGAGATGATGACCTTGAGAAAAGTAGGTCAAGGTCAGATTTCAATTTTTGTACACTCAGGAATCGGATAAGATTGAAAGACGAGGGAGGCCAGTATGAGTAAGACCATAGATGAAAGATACTACAATGAAAGTAGGTCAGACCACCAGCTTTGATCTTTGACCTATGCAAGTAATAAAATTTTGAATTCAGGGGTGTCGCGGGGTTGTTGCAGTCTCTGACTGCATTGGTTCTAGTTTCAGTTTGAAAAAATGCTCTGGTTAAAAGTCCTTTTCCACAGATTATGTATTAGTACAAGCCCAATAATTTTCCACAAGATGTTAATTTTGGTCATCCCAGAACAATCAGAGTTGCAGCTCAAATGTTGTAATAGTAATCTTGTTCTATTATTCAGACAGTAAGCACTGTCTGAATAATAAAACATTTCTTTCTGCATCCACTTGGTCCCACACTCCAATCCCACATTGCTCCTTCTCTTACCCCCATGTTTCAACTTGTTTGCACACGACCTTTCCATTTTTTTTTTTTGCTCCTTGTTTCTGTCAATCACCTTCTCTGGTCTTTACAGCTCTCTGTATCTCTATTTTATCACGTCCCCTTGCTCATTCCTTGCTTTACAGCCTTCTTTTAATTGTCAAGTGACAATCAAATGTCTGAACTTGAGTCAAAATGAATGAGTCATTGGGAAAATGGTTGAGAAGCAAAGTCAGTGTGTGAAAATTTTTGTATTGTATTGTTATAAGAAAATTCATTGAAAGACTGTAAGGCTGCGAAGACATTTTTAAAGGAAATTTGTATGTGATCATACCAGTACACTGATACCATCCTCTCATCACTGTAGACTTACAGCACACAATTTCACTATCATCTTGCGATAAAATTAAACTTGAAACTTTATTTAAAAATATAACACCAATGAATATCAAAACCCCGGGCTTTTATTATTGACATCTTTTTCCAACAGAAAGAAGTCCTACTTGAACAAAATATATTTGGATCACTGGTAAATATACAGTATAAATATATTTTTATTTTTTTCTTGTTTCTTTCACAGCTACAAGCACAAACTTGAGATGAAAGTCTCAGAGTTTAATGTTTCTACCATTGCTATCACCATCATGTTATGCACCACAGGCGGTGTGGGTAGAGAGCATATGACACCCTCATTACTTTACTGAAAGTCAAAATACTGCATGTAAGAATAAAAATAATACTATTATTGTTATTATTATTATTATTATTATTATCATCATCATCACTATTACTATGATTAATATTACTATTATTAGTATTATGAAATGGCTGCATGTAGCACACATTGCTTCATGAGGTTTTTGAGTTAATCATGACATCATGTCAATGTCAAGTCAAGAAGACCATTACTGTCCTTCATTATCATGCCCTTCCTGTTATTCAAGCAACCTCCAGGCATGCCCAGCCTTAATTTCCTGCTGTAGTTATCTAGGTCTGGCAGTTGAGATATCAGATGTTCTCAATTATCAAATATCACATTGAGAGACATTCATTGGTAGACAATCGTCTTTCTGCCGTCTTTTAAAATATGATTCTCTTTACATCTAATTTCATGCTGCTCTTATGTGTTCCGTCCACAAAGGAATCAATGCTCAAATTTCACTGAACTTTCTCAGTTTCATCATGTCAACGAAATCACGAGCTGCCACCACCACTGTCTGGACTCAATGGGATTTCTCTAACTGCTGCTCCAGCACATGTCCCAGTACTTTTTGATAAGCGAGTCAGAAAGACAGACCATCATTATTTATTTCAAAAAGGCAAACTATCCTCCAAACTAAACTAAAAAACAAGTCATCTTCCATAAAAAACCTGATAGATATTTTTCTGACCTGATTTGACAATCACAACAACTAATCTGGATAGGATAGTCATCACAATGAAAGAAACCAACGCCAAATGCTTGTATTTTACAGAATGCAAAGAGCAGGTTAAACCACGTAAAATATTTATTTTTATTTTTATTTTTTTTATTCGGTCTTTGTCACTTCATGTCAAACAGCTGATATGAATCTAAGATATATCAAGAGCTAGTACTGTAGTTGCATTAAACTGGATTTTCATCTTATTCTTATGTCAAGTTGCACTGTAGGTGGGTTTGATAAAATGTTTCTTTGTGAAATTGAATGTGTTTCTTTTTATGTGTGCATATGTGAATAAGTGTGAGTGCTGGTGCGCATCTGTGTGTGTTTGTAGTAGAGAGGATGAAAGTAAAGATGCATCAGGAGATCATAATGATTTAGCTTATTATCATTAATCAAAACAAAAGTATTGTGATTACTATCTGTCTGTCTCTTGAAACCACCTCATCAATGTCTCTCTCTCTCTCTATGTTCATGATTCTTTACCTGTCTCATTAGACATAACACATCTACTGATCTACCACATCTACTGATGAACAATGAGAATTCATTCTGAAATAAGAAAACGTAACCTGCACCACACTCAGTGACAGCAGTAACTCACTTTCCCTATAATGTCACCACATGTACAAGGAAAAGCCCCATGATCGGTTTTCTCCATGAAATATGATCCCATGAATTTGGAATTACTTTTGCATCGCTATCAGTTTGATAGATGTTTAAGAAAAAATACATTTTGTTCATTCACTCAATGTCTAATCCAATCGACACATCATATTGGACACCTTACTAAATTTGCACAGTCTGTAGCAATTTCATGTGTTATCTCACAGTAGTGAATCTTCTTTTGGCTCAAAACTTCAACATTTTATTCATATACAGTACAGATTATAATTTTTCAAATTTTGATTCATTGGGCATCCTTCAATGCCAAATATTTACCTGAACATTTAATGGGTTAAACCCCTCGGCTTTCGGAAAACATTTCCATATGCCACAGCTTTTTTTAAAGAACCTCAATCTATTAGCAAAAGACAACAGTAAAAACATTGCTTCCTTGGATGAGATAAATAAATAATTTCAATTAACTGATACATACATAAGAATAGTAAGGCATCGCAATGCTGGCCAAACTTTGGTCAGACATGTATTTGCTTTGTTTATAATATTTGCTGTCTTCATCCTTTGTTCTTTGATTCAAGAGTTATACGATCCCCTAAAATGACACTTTGCATGGCATTCTGTTGCTAGATTACATGTTTGCTGCTATTTAGTTTTAATGCAACAACAAAAAGAAAGGTAAGTAAAATAATATAAAGCTGGTTTGGTTTGGTTTTCCCAGTGTTTATGATGATTCATTTCAGGAAGCACAGATAAAGCCGCATTTAAATATACGGCACATAGTACCACACTATTTTTTTTCCACCCTTTTTAACACTAACAGCATTGGGTTTTCCATTGTAGCCCTTTGATTTGACCTTCTGGTTTGGTGTGTGTTAAAGCCAAGAAAACTGTCTCTGCAGTAGAGCAACAAGAGCCAGCTGGCATCCAGCAGAACCCCATATAAACATGTTAAATGGAGGAGGAGACAAGCAAGGATTACGTGTCTGACCATATTCTCATGTCCCAGTCTGATATTGGTTGAGTGTCATTCTAACCATCAGAAACAGTTACATCACTTTTGTCATGTCATCTGTAACTCAGAGCTTTGAAAAGCTTTTCTTTTTTTTCCTTGCATCCGTCTGTTATATTCACGGCCAAAAGCACTAAGCTTCCTAACTTGGGTCCACACCTGATCACCGTTTACTTTCCAGACCCCAGAAATTCTGGCCCCATTTACACATCACAGTTTTTGCTGAATGTGGAAGGTTAGTTTTGCTTTTCAAAACCTTTCCATTTCTGAACTGAAACACTTTACCAGGATCTGCAAGCATGACTCATAATGCTGTACTGAGTATACTAAAGCAGTAGTTTGCAATGAAGAAAACTTGTATAATCAACGTTACAGTCACTGGACAGTCTTATTTTAGTACATTTTATACTGACATATTTTTGTTGTTGCCCTGGCCATAGAAGTTTGTTTGATGTTATGCAGGAACTGTAATAAACCTTCATGAAGCAGGGTTGTGTTGTAATTGTTTTCAGTTGCATTTGGCCCATTTGCACAATTTCAGAACTGTGGCGTTTTGAAGTTTCGACTCTGGAGCCTGTTTTGCAAAGTCCCCTTCTTGTGAAGGTAGATTTAGATGAACCGGTTGTTGTGTAAACAACTCTTAAACTCAGCTCGTCCTCCACCATTTTACCATGATTATTCAACTTATTTACAGAGTGCCTTTTAACCTTGTCTCCTTGTGATTCAACACTAATCTGTTATTTTCCCTGTGTGACAGATTCCACTATGGCCATCCCCACGATGCCTCACCCACCCACTATAAAATACTCACCAGTCACCTGCCCTTATCTGACTCCTCACCATGACTACAAAGGGCGAATGAAAGTTTTAATTCTTAATTCGCTCAAACTGAATAATATACATATTGAAGTTCAATTATTCCTCAGACAAACAGGCGGTTACCTTAGTATTGAATCATTTGATTGAAAAAACAAGGTCTTTGCCTTGCATACAGAAGTACCGTAAATACAAAAGGCAAAGAAGACATGCAAAATTCTCTCTATGGTGTCAGCATTTATTTATCAAACCAGCTAAATATTTTAGTACTTGACATCTTCCCAATACTTCTATGTTCCAATTTCACTCATTCCACTTCAATTGATATATGTTAACCTGTCAGCTCAGAGTATGTTTGGATTTTAATCCAACTACAGTATATGCTTGTTTTTTTAACATTGAATCTTTAACATGTTCTTTTTTTAAATTTTCTTAATTATTATTTTTTATTCTCTTACGGTTCACTATTTACAATTGCTTCACTCCACCAATCTCCTCCAATAGCTTCCTTTTTACATCCTCTCTCTTTCCAGATTTCCATTGGTTATCTTTATCCCTTGCTCTTTTCCCATTACCTTCTCTGTTTATTCTCTACTCCATCCTCCTCCCTTTGTTGCAAATAATCTTATAAATAACAAAACTATTGCTTTTTACCATTCATTGCCACAGTCGTTAAATTGCCAGAAGCACTTGCCTGTTTGTGAATACCAGCAAGACAAAGTTACCTTCAGCAGAATCCGTTAGACATTTAGTAAGTTTGTAGACTCAGTCAGAAGTACTTGTTGTGACATACAGTGGGGAACTTTATCGTATGTAAAATACTTGGGGGCCTCAGGGACTTTTTATCCATTTTGGCAGAGATGTTCAATGTATTATAATGTTCATTTCACACAAAGCAGAGGTTTGGCTTCAGGAATTGAGTAACAAAAGGGACCGAGGTAAACCAGCATTTATAATCCAAAAACACTGAACTTAAAAGTATCTGAAAACATCCAAATAAAAATAAATAAATAAATACAAAAATGGATTGTTGGCCTTGGTGGAAGTGTGTGTGATCCACTGAATGTACCTTTTTTCCCCAAACAATCCATTGCTGGACTTACTGAGTATGTTGCTCTCAAATCGCAACATATTAAATACATTTTGTGAAAAGGTTGAATGACTAATTTTCATGACCTTTATTGAAGATTTTAAATGCTTGACATTACAGACATAGGAATATCTCAAACACTTGCAGTAGAATTAAATTTCATCTAATTAAAAACACCATTCTATCTATAAACAGTAATAATAAAAGGTCTGGCTCTGTTTATTTCACATCTGCATTAATTTTACATTAAGAGTTACATGGAGAATGACAGATGAAACAATAACTGCCAAGTTTTAGATTCTGTTGTTTCAGCACTGGCTTAGTCTGACAGAAATTGACGTATTTAGTTTAAGTCTACTTCACTTCACAAGACCTGACTAAAAACTAATTTTATTGCTATTTCTGCTAACTTGCTGGTAAACAAACGGCATCATTGTGTTTCAAAGGGAGAATTGGCAGCTCAAGGATTGTGTTATCCAGCTGGCACGTAGCGATAAAAACTGTAACCTCCTGCCAGACTGCCTGGGATTCTTGAACAGAGTGTGCTGTTGATAGATATGACCCGATTTATCTAAATCTCTTACTGTGATGTAGGATTTTGTGTCTGTCTTTGTAATGATGCAAGACAAAGTAACATATTTCAATCTTTGATTACACATTTTCATGATCTAAAACAAAGCTTTGAGGTTTAGAGGCATTTTTTTGCTTTTAACGCTCTGTCTATAATGTCATCACATTGTAATTAGATCAACTAACAAAGTAACAGGCTAAGGGGCATTTTGACAGCATGGGAAAAATCTATAGCTGCATCCATAGCTAAGCAATGACTTGCTCACATGCACACAGACAAAACAAAGACACATGGTTGCGCAAGCACACCCACGCAAAGGTAGGTGATTAGTGAGGTTTGCAGCTCTCAATAGTCCTATAAAATAAAATATTTTCTTTTTGTTCACTTAACCACATGCTGATAATTTGCCAGTGGGAGCTGATGACTGTTCATGTGTTTGTGATCCTAACTGCATACTAATTCTGCAGGTGCAAGGATGGTCCTATAGTGAGGAAACAGAAAGATGGAGAGAGAGGGAGTAGGGGAGAATAATTCTCTCCTGCACACCGTTGCTACAATTATTAAACAAACCTCTCTCCTTGGCTTATTAACTGTTTTACAAGATTAGAAACCCACAGTGAGAAAATGCACAAACAGCAGGTTACAGTGCCAAAGCTATATTTTGCTGGCATTCAGACTCATCACAGTGTGCTGTGAGCAAATTATTCTGTGTGTGTGTGTGTGTGTGTGTGTGTGTGTGTGTGTGTGTGTGTGTGTGTGTGTGTGTGTGTGTGTGTGTGTGTGTGTGTGTGTGTGTGTGTGTGTGTGTGTGTGTGTGTGTGTGTGTGTGTGTGTCTGTGTGTCTGTGTGTCTGTGTCTGTGTGTCTGTGTGTCTGTGTGTGCATGCTCGCACATTCTTGTGCATTTCTTTTTTCAGTTTAATCAAATTTAATGCATACCGTATTTAATCCTGAAAAACATGACAAAAAGATTAGAAGTCAAACTTTTTAAATAAATATAAAATGTTAATTCACCCTGCTCCCTTGCTTTCTGTTGAGCATGTGCATCTTTTATTTTTAAATAAACACAAGATAAGAAGCTGTATTATGAACCATCAGTTTCCAGCATTGTAGACAATATAACATTCTGCAGTATCCATGCACATTTTTGGATCTGTACTGCGCAGCATGTTGGATATGAAGAGTAAAATAAAAGTGCTGACAATTACCTATCATTATTCAATTAATTGAATGTCTTGTACATACACCTAAGCATAAAAGCTGGTGTTATGGGTGCTACACTTCTCACCCAACATGAACACAGCTGAAACAACTCAAAGCATAAAGCTTGATCTCAACAGTACATCCTCAACTGCTTCTGCAAAAAAAGCAGGCGAAGAACTGAGCCACATAACCAAAACTGTCAGTAAACTATACAAGCATAGTCATATTCACACAAATCACAGAGATGAATGTGTCACTCTTTAGTACAGATCAAGGTAAAAGTGTTGTCAAATTTGGCAAGCCCCAGTCACCTCTTAATGTATTATTTGAATTACAGTAAGTATTTTTTTCCTCTACTTCTACTGTTGGAATCATTAAAAATACCACAAGTACAGTATTTTCTGCACTATAAGGCGCACTTGGACTATAAGGCGCAACTTTAATGAATTGTCTATTTTATAATTTATTTCATATATAAGGCGCGAATAATAAAAAAAATTGAAATAGATTTAAAAAACTAGTGGCTGTAGTTGCGATATCCATCCACGAGCCAGAGCATTCATGACAGTGAGTACCTTTAGTCAGCTGTGAATGGCCCTATTGTTATTTCAATGAGTCCATTCTGAGCCTCATCAAGGAAACCTGATCACTTGATCACTTTGCCATCTTAGAAAGAGGTCAACACATGTGGGCTTTTTCCTTAGCTGCTGAGATTTACTGATAAAAGTACTACAAAATACTGTAGTACAAAATTATCTAAAAACATAGTCAAATTAGATTTTATTTCTATAGCTCTCAATGACATGTGGTGAGGTTCACGGAGGTAAGAGCCAGACAAAATGACGTATTTGCCAATCTGTCTGGCAAAATACGCCATATCAAAAAACCTGAAATTAATAACTGGTTAAATTCTTTACGAGTGGACCACTCAGTTCGAACAGGGCGGATTATTTCCTAATCTGAAGTTGGAAACAGATATTTAAACTCCGACATTCGTCTTCGTTTATTAATTAAATATTGTTTCAGTAGATCGGTAGTCCAGTCTGAGGTGATGTGCAGCTATTTACTGCTGTGTGTCCAAAACTATTTTTAACCAGTTTTTAACCCATTCTTTTTTCATTTAGGAATAATTAGGACAAACCAACCATTCCTATGGCTGGAGGCTTTTAATGTTGAAACCATACGAAATCATTACGCCGCATTAGTAGGCTCTTAAAAGCACACTGCTACAATGGCTAAATTTAATTCAATAAAGCTGGGCTAATTAATTTAAAAGCTGATGTACTTTACTTTGTGGAATTATACGAATATTACACACACACACACACACACACACACACACACACACACACACACATAAAATTATGTGCAAGTAGTTTAGAAAGCATTGCACATGTATAACATTGCACAAACATTAAAAGGTGCGGATGAAGGTGTTGATGCGAACTGTATATTGATTGTTCACTAGAGTCTGTCTTTATTTTATTTGTCAATCACAAAAACAGGCACAAACACCTTTTGCTGGAAGCTATGTTACATATTCATAAATGCAGCATTATATGGTTGGCTGACATGTTTCCCTCTTGCCTCTGGCCCTTTTCCTAAAAATAGAAAGGAGCTTTAGTGCAAGAGACAAAGATTGATATCTATCTGAAATGTTGTAATAGTTGGAAAATGTTTTGACTGATGTTTCAAATTAGTTCCAAACATGGTGATTTAGCTTCTGATGCTCAGGTGCTAAAAGTAGCTGAAATGTGAAAGACGAAACATTTTGCCATTAAAATGAACATCAAAGTTGTGATTTGTGTTAAACTAAATGTTGAGTACTGAATTAACACAGAGGAAGCCAACTAATTTTTGTATGATGTAAGATACTGTATGTCACTTTTACACAGACCAAAAAGTTGGTGGTATGACAGGAAGTGCCTGAACACAGTCCCTGCACAGAAATCTGTGGGAAGCTTTGGTGACTGATGAAGGTAGACAAGATGAGAGTGATGAGAAGACACAAAAAATACAAGAAACGAAAGTCTGTGAGAAATAATAAACATGACAAAACTAATACAATCTCTGCGACAAAGAAACTGCTGCAAAAAAAATGCTTTGATTGGCTCAATGTTTGACACGCTTTCTGTAAAAAAAAAAAACAATATGTTTATAACCATCCTCTTCTACAGTTTTCCTCTGAGTCTGATATCCTCACCATTGTACCTGACAGACAGCATAACAAGCAACCAAATGGAAAGAGACCAATTCACATCCTGCAAGGGACACACTGACATTTAGAGAGGTTATTAAAAAAAAAACCAGGCATTTTAAAAGCTACAGCTTCAGTGAAAAAGAAGACAAACAAAGATAGAGGGTGACAGTAACAGGACTGAGAACAATACAAGAAAAATAAAGAAGAGAATCCCTTACATCATACACACACACACACACACACACACACACACACACACACAAACAAATTTGTTACAGATGTCTTTTATGTACAATTTAATTCCATTAAATACGTTTCACAGCTATTGAAAATTATTATTCATGATGTGTGTGTGTGTGCGTGTGTGTTTCAATTTGCATGGGTGGGATTCTATATTTTCTAATAGTTTGGAACAAAATGTGATGCTGCAATAAGTGCTTCTTGCTTTAATCCATTAGAGAAATTTTTATTATAATAGATTTTTTTTCTTTGCATGCAAAGCCTTTTGCACAATTTTTTAAATTGTACCTTTATTGATGATGTTTAATAATTTTCCCGATGAATAACAAATTTCAGATTTTAGAGAGGAAAACCCTCCAGGTCTCAAATCTGTAAATGTTGGTTTGGTGTGCTAAAATAACTAATGAATGTCTGTCTCATAAGATGTTATTTTTAACAACTAAATGGTCTCTTACATTTATGGTCCTTTTTCTACTCTGACTGACTACTCAAAGCACTTCACAATAGATTCATTCACCATTTCACACAAACATAAATACATTGATAGTGATAGGGCCCACCTGCTCTTTAGGAGTGATAACCATTCGCACCATCCCTCACACACCAGCCCTGAAGTCCACATATCAAAGTCTGTTTGATCAAGATACTGAACCCAAAAATTTCACCAGTGGCATGCATCATCACTAAATAAAATTCCTATAAGTCACTGTATTAGTTCCAAACATCAGAAACATAATTATTGGAGAAGCATATCTGGTGCAATTCGGAGTTCAGTATCTTGATCAAGGATACTTTGATATTTGGACTCCAGGGCTGGGGATCAAACCACCGACCATTTAATAAGCAGACAATCACCCTACCTATGAGCCACAGTTGCCCTGAATGGCTTTTCATTTTTCATGAAGACAATGAGGTTAAACTATTGTGTGTATTTGTATGCCTGTAATACATGGTATAATCTTGGTAAATAAAAAAAATAAAAAAATCAAGATGGACAACAAATCTAGCTTTAAATTTAAAGCTTTAAATTTAACATGAACACTCTATGTCTATTTCCTCTCTGGCTACAATGCCTGTAATTTTAAACATTTACACACGCCATTCCAGGGCTCTTAAACATATTCAAAAGTTAAAATATAACTGCAGTAATTCATAAAGATGTCTAAATACACAGCTTGGCTGTATTTTTCATTTGCATCGACATTTGTTGTCCCATCAAATCAGCGTGTCATTTTAAAACAGCCTTCTGGTACTGGTATTACAATGACGCTGCTTCACGTTATCACAAATAACAGCAGGTGTTTTCTCATCCACCCAAACTGATATTTTCAGGATCATGATAGGAAGTGCTGTGCGTGTGTTTATGTGCGTACCTGTATTCTTCCCGAGTGAAGATGGGGATGACAGAAGGCTGCAGGACTGTGATCTCGACAAGAGTTGTGTTCTGCTTTGCAGGCTCACCTTCATCATAGGCAACCACCACCAGCTGTCAGTCACACACAGAAGAGGTACCTCAGCTAAAATTCAGTCGATTTCTATGTGATTGCTTGCAACATGCATACCAAGTGCCAACACTTTCGGTGCCCGCTAACTGCTGACAGTGGGGGCAGTAAAATAAAGGATAAAGCTAATGCGTGAAAGGCCCCTTAATAAACCAAAATAAAATGTCTGCATCTTTGTTGCCTGCATTGAGAAAGCTCATGAGGAGGATGAATGTGTATCCCATTGGTGTGGTTATTTTTTCCTGCTAAGTGTTCCCTCCTCATCTAGTGGGGGCGGGGGCGTGGGTGGGGTAACCACAGTAAAGTTGACCCAAAGGAATGAGGGACTAACTTATTATCAAGATGTTAATATATTATGCTTCCTCCCTCTTATTCAACCATGAAATTGGTATGGATACTGGAATGGTCTTATTTATATGCATATAATAATAAGAATGTACATAAAAAGTCACTGACTGTTTGAAAACTTTAAGCGCTCCTAACATCTTAATTCCAAACATGACCTTGTACAGCTGCTTATGAAGGATGAGGCACTGATTTTTTTTTTTCAGAAGTCATAGCGTCTTCACAATATAATGTAAATTATTAGGTAGACTGTCAATATGCTAGTGTAGATATTTTACCATACAGAGTATGTATCTCAGTTATAATTCAAAAAATGTAGTCAGTATTTGACTGATTCTTTTGAGTTATTGGGAGCAAACAAGGTAGAATTAGTCACTTGCTTGACATCTTCAGAGGACTGAATCCTTGTTGTGTTAATTAAAGCATAAGAAAAAAGATGTAATTAGCATGGCCCAAAGCCCCACTGAGGAGTTCAACTAGGAAAAATGTACTTTAAAAAGAATAGTCTACTGCTGTATGCTTTATTCAGCGCATATGAGGATAAAAGAGGGCTCTCCATAAGGACAACTTTAAGTATATAAATACTAAGCACAGTCAATGGATGATGATTAAATACAAGAATAATGACTCAATTCATCTGATCGCATAACAACAATTAAACACCAACATTAAAAAGCTGCAGCAAAATAGGGATGCTTCTACAATAATTATGTCTCTGATGGACCTCAGTCCATGTTTGGAACTTATGCAGAGACTATATCATAGACTTATAGTAAATGCATTTAGTGATGCTGCATACTGCATTTACATCACCCCATGTAGTAGATTTACTCCCATGTAGTTATAATTAATTTAGTGGATAAATTGCAATGATATTTTCCAAGGCATGGCAGTAAATGATTTGGCCTTCTGCAATATGATTGCACGATAAAATAATGATAATTCTGCCCCTCTGTTTTAGCTCTATCCCACCCATTAAGTGGAAAAGTCTCATTGGGGATATTGTGCTGGAACCATGACATATTTACATTTGTTGAAATGTGAACAGTCCCTGATTTCCCACTGCTGACTCCCAGTTTGTCAATTTCCTTTTCCTGTGACTGGATGTCAGCCAGAATCGGCTCCTTTCCCCAGCCTCTTGAGCCGGCTGGTCATACCACCTGCTGCAGTGTTTGCCCTTGCTGATCAGGCTGGCTGTTTGGATGACTTGCAGACAGGAATAAGCGATTGGGATTGCAATCATCTCAGTGTCATCTGCTGTTAAAGCACAAAATGTCTTCCCCGGTGCAATGAGAAGTGATTCTACAAGAGTTGTGTGTTTCAGCAATGAACCAGAGAAAATAAAAACAAACACGCAAACATACATTTGAATATGTTTTCATACAAAGGAAACTAAAATTTAATAAATTAAATTAAAACAAAGACAAAACACAGACACAAATTCATGCCCAAACCAAAGTTGTCAATCCTCACCACTACAACACAGTCATGTGAGCAAATGAGGGGCTTTATTGTTGCACACAGCAACACTATATTCATAAAGGGAAGCCAGTGAATTTCCTTCGGAATACAGAAAATCTTGATTTGGCATGTATGATGAAAATGATAAACTAAAATATATGTTTTGATGTACTGTGATGATGTGTAGAACATGCTAGTATTTTAATTATTGCCAGACCACCTAAATGCTGATACATCAGGGGCTACCAATCAACGATGATCAGACTTTGTTTTTTTGTTTTGTTTTTTAATTTCTCAGAGTCTTCAATGTTCATGGACAGAATATCTCCGGTTCTATGAGTTTGCAATGATGTGTGTGTTTATATGTCTCAATTCACAGAAAAAATCATCCATCTGGTATATTCCTTCAGGGTTCTGTAGTGTGTGTTTTATGTGTGTTTTGAGCATTAATGCCATTAAACAATTAAAATACGGTATAATTATTATTTATCTGATCCACTAGTGTGTTGCACTTCATACTTTCCCTCTCATCATTTACAATTTTGCCCAACTGCTAAAGCCATCACAAGCTGAGGAGGAGGGGCCACTTGCAACCCAATTATTCTTATCTAAAGTAAAAATTAATTTCTGTATTTCCCTTCTAATTATCCTTTCGTCATCCATTTGCAACACATAACCACTGTGTTTCAAGAAAAGCCAGTTGGTGATTTATCTGTAATCTTGAATGTACAAACATCATTGATGTTGAACCACACTTACATTAAACTTGAGGTTGGGTTCCTCATTGAGGTTTACCCTGGTTACAACATTTCCTGTCTTTTCTTCAACACCAAAAATGCTGGCAGAGTATGGGTAAGCTTCCGAGTCCACTTTGTACTGCACTAGACCTGCTGGGGTACCCTGTGAAGACAACAGTCGCAATTACAATGACTGCTTTGGATTAATGTGGCATTACAATGTAATATCTACTTATCTGCCTTTTGCAATGCATACACTTCCACAAATAATAAAGCCAAGATTAAAAGCATACTGTAGTAATTACCGAGTAATGAATGTTACGATATTTAATATTCGAAGCAATTAGCTTGGACACTTGGGTCCAAGTTCAGACACTCAAAAGATTTCTCTCAAGTGGTGATAATGAGCAATCAACAATTAGTGGAATTTATTACATTGGAAATGTCAGGAAATGACTGGATTTTGATGTGATTCAGCAGTATGGAATCAAGGCCGATTGGGATGTCGTCATCATAAGACATACACAGATCGCCACTTATATTTAGTTGACACTTAAGACTTTTAAGATCAACAAAACAACAAAGACATATAGCATAATTTTATGTGGAAAAACACCTAAAAATCATTCAGTATGATGATATATGATATGATATAATATGTGTTCAAATGATGTGTAAGATAAACAATTGTTGTCCATAGAAGGTGAGAGCAGTTTGTTGATCTTTTGTGTCCAATAAAAATGGGAGCTACTTTTTAACAAAGCTATGTCAGCTCTGCATCCTGACAAAAGGATTTGGGACCAAACATAAGCTATAGTCATACTGCTCTTATCGGATACATATACCAGCATGAACATTTTAAAAACTTAGGATCCCAAGTTTACCACACCAGACCACTAAACAGCTTTCAGAGGAGGTGTAGAATGAGCTAACCTTTGTTTTAGACTAAGAGTAATAAATAAGATTCTTGTAATAATATAGGGAGAGTGAAATGGAGGTACAGTATTACTAAATGCTGCTACAAAAGCTAGGTTGTAGAACAAATTGCACAACAAAGTACAAACAGATTCAAAACACACAGAATGCAGACAGGCCTCATTATCTTGCATCATTCCACTACATAAATTGAGGAGCAGGATATGAAAAAAACACTTTGATTGAATCGCAACAGCTGGAAATGCTCACCGCAGGGTCAGAGTCATTGGCCATAACTGTGGTTATGATGGTTCCCTTGACAGCATTAGGGGCAACCATGCCTCGGTACAGTGACTGGCTGAAAGCTGGAGAAAAGTCATTCATGTCCTGGAGAGGGACAGACACACAAACACACACACACACACACACACACACACACACACACACACACACACACACACACACACAGAAATCCACAGGCAGTGGTGTGGTGTGGCATTAGCATTATCAAACACAGAATACCAATGTTTTTTTGTTTTGTTTTTATCCAGCAAGTGTCTACATAGACTAACACTAAACCACTAATCCAATACAATACAAGCTGCGGATGAAGACATGGTAATTCTTGCCTTCACTCTGACTCTTGAATATTCTCCTTCTCATTTTCACTTTGCTGTCCATCAAATTGTTCACTTAAGGCTTGGGAACCCCAGTTCAGCATGGTAGAAAATGTAACAACAGTTTAGAGTGACATCAGCTACCCACTTAGCATAATCCCTCAGTCCATAGTCAAATACAAAGCTAACAAATCCGAGAATTCAATGTTTTGCTTTGGTTTCCATTTACAAAAAATCTGTCAACATATCTATGAATAGATAAATGCGGTCATGAGTGGAATAGATGGGATGATCACAGTGTGGAAAACCTGCATGTTCTTTAAATTGCTCGTCTAAAGAGTCAATTCTACAACTTGTTTTAGAGATGTCAAAGGGAGATGTGGAAGAAAAACATTAATTAAACTGAGGTGGTGCGAAAAGGACAGATATGGGTCGCTAATTGCTATAATAACATTAAGTGCTGGATGTCAGAGTGCTCAGACAGGAGTTGAATCTGCCATAGAAAATGAATCTGCAAATGCACCGCATGTGCTAATTTAAATAGAAAGAGATGGGACCTGGGTGTCAGTCTAATAGATAGAGCAGTATCAGGACAGGGTATAACACATGAATGCACACACATCTGTATGTAACAGAGGTAACTGGTGTTCATCATATGAAAACACGTGACTCTTATCTTTTGGTAACGCTACAGGATTCTAAATTGAATGTAGCTAAACATACATCAGGATCAGGGTCAGAAAAATCTTTTTTCTCCCAGGGACAATTTTGTTAGCAACAGCAATGCACAGACAACAAATACAAACATCCATACGTAAAAATTAACAATAAACAACGCTTTGAATTAGTTATAACAGCTATAACAATATGAACGTAATAACAGTTCATATTTGGCATTATTACGTGAACTAGCGATTTCAGCATTTAAGTGATAGAAATTTATTCTGACACGGACAATACACCATATATTGGTTGTTTGGTACGCATTGCTTCACAGCAATTTCAAACAGGAAATTGCTGATAGCTCGCCAGAGAGGAAGCTCAGTCCTTAACAAATACTGTTAGCCTCTGACTTCTAAAAACAAAGTAGTGAATTTGTGCCAAGCAGCCTTTTAATTCAGCCTGTATAATATTTGAGGTTAAGGACGTATAAAACAGGGATTCCATCACTGCCTTCACGCTAATGCTTTATGACACAACTTTTCAATTACAGTACCCTTCCTTAGATTGAAAACACACTCAAATTAAGGAAAGAGACATTGACCTAACTTATCCGTCTGTCCTTATGCTTAGTAATACAAAACAACTCATGAACATACACACCCACCGTGATTCTGACAGTAACAGAGGCCAGTCCAGGAGTCATGGTCCCCTCTGCGTCCACAGCCTCTACGGTGAACGTGTATGTGGGATCAGAGTCAGCCAAAGCCTCAAAGTCCAGAGTTTTGAGAACCGACAGTTCTCCAGTTATTGAATCTACATGGAACAGCTGACTGATCTCCGGGTCCACGCCTTCAGTGCTGATTCGGTAAGTTAGGTTGGAGCCAACATCAGCATCCTTTGCCTATGAAGGAAGAAAAACACAAACTGTTATATTTGTTACATTTAGCTCAGGCATCATAACATAAACGTACTGGGAGTAAACACATTACAAAGCTATGAAGACTTGTGATGGTAAAGGTTACAATTGAGTATGTTGTTATGAAACAATGTCAAGCAACCATGTAAAAATGTGACTATTTCAATTTTGTCAATTTTGATAGTGATTTTTTCACCAAGATGACTTCACTCACGCTGTATTTAATAAATCAATAAGGTTACCTGAATATAATGTTCTAAACATTTTAAAGTTATGTCATTATAACTTTTTTAATATAATTTTTCTGGCAAGTATGTTAAATAACCTCAAAAATACACATTTACACGAAAAATGGAATTACCATTGACAGAGGCTTTGTTTGGTAAGATTAAATGGATAATAAGAATACACATTATTATTTTACATATTTCATTCTTTTCAAAGTTGTTTTTTTTTTACATAAATAATATTCTTGAGACCCTTTTTTAACAAAATACATTACCAATCCAAGTGGTTGTGTCAACAAAGGTGGCTTTCTTGTAAAGCAAAAATGTGAAGACAGAACATAAGTTTAAATAAACTGCCTCTTCTTTTGTTGGGGGTGGGTGGGGTTAAAATGATTTCTTATCTAAATAATGCATTTTGAGTGTATTATAATGTGTTTTGCATTATTTAATTTTTCAAAGGAAACACAGCTATTATTATTATCTATAGCAATGTGTAGTTCTTATGTGACCATTTTAAGATGGAAAAATGACACTTTCAATGAATCCAAAGCTGTTCAAGTCAATCCACTGGACTCTAAGAAAGTTCTTGAAGATGTTTGGTCTCTCATCCAAGAGGCTTCTTCAGTTCTGAAGGTGGTTGGTCATGTCCCAGTTTATTAACCCTGTGGGGTGTGGTCATTGCTAATCACATTCCAACGACCGTCGTTGAAACCTGTCTGGCTCCTCAACAATTGTTGGTGGGGGTGTCAAAGGGGGTCGCTGAAATGTGAGTTTCACCATTGTATGCTAATGAGGGTCATTAGCATGAGACACATCACCTGGGCCAATCTTCTGAGACAATCTTTTTGGGAGTTTTGAAAGGACATGATTGTAAATGGGAGAAAGGTGATGTTGCAGACCACCCCCCCTGTTCAGAGATGGCTTCTCCACTTTGTCGTGGATGGCCTCTTTCACTCCTCTCTCAAACCATTTATCTTCCCTGTCCAAGATCTGAACATCGGTGTCCTGAAATGAGTGTCCCTCTTCCTTGAGGTGAAGGAAGACTGCTGAGTCCTGTCTTGATGTGTTGGCTCTTCTGTGTTGAGCCATGCACCTGTGTGGTGGTTGTTTTGTTTCCCCTATGTAGACATTTGGGCATTCCTCGTTGTATTTAACTGCATACACCAGATTGCTCTTCTGACTGTGTGGTGTGGGGTCTTTTGGGTGGACCAGTCTTTGTCAGATGGTGGCTTAAAATAGGAACCTCGTGTTTGTTGAAGATCCTCCTCAGCTTTTACGACACTCCAGACACATATGGGATCATTATACCATTGTGCTTGCTCTCTTCCGTCCTCACTGGATTGTTCTCCTTTCTGGATCTTGTGTGAGCTTTCACAAAGGTCCAGTCAGGATATCCACAGGTTTTCAGTGCCCCTTTCAGGTGTTGGTGTTCTTTCTCCTGGTCTTGCGCACTGGCTGGTAGCTTGTCAGCCCTGTCTTGCAGGGTCCTGATGACACCCAGCTTGTGCTCCAGTGGGTGGTGAGAGTCAAAAAGCAGGTACTGGTCTGTGTGTGTTGGTTTCCTATATACCCCAATGTACAGACTTCTGTCATCTTTTATTCCGACCTCGCAATCCAAAAAGGGCAAACTGTTGTCCTTTACATACTCTCTGGTGAACTTCATGTTGCTGTCCACCGAGTTTATGTGTTCAGTGAAAGGTTGCACCTCGTGAATTTTCATCTTAACCCATGTGTTGTCCACATACCGGAACCAGTGGCTTGGTGTTGTTCCGTTGAATGAGGTAATGGCTTTGTGTTCCACCTCTTCCGTGTACAATTTGGCCACGATAGGAGACACCGGCGAGCTCATGGCACTTCCGTGTTTCTGCCTATAGAAGTTCCTTCTGTACTGGAAATAGGTGGTGTTGAGGCACAGGTCCAAAAGTTGGCAGATCTGGTCGGGGTTGAGGTTTGTCCTGTTGCTGAGGGTGTTGTCCTGTGAAAGTCGTTGTCTTACTGCTTCCACCGCCTCTGTTGTGGGGACACATGTGAACAGGGAGGTGACGTCGTAGGATACCATGGTCTCATCTGTATCCAATCTCAGTCCTCTCACCTTTTCCACAAAGTCCATGGGGTTCTGTATATGGTATGGGTTGTTACCCACTAGCGGGGCCAAGATGGTAGCAACATGCTTGGCAATGTTGTATGTGATAGAGTTGATGCTGCTGACAGTGGGTCTGAGTGGGGTTCCTTCTTAATGAATTTTGGGGAGGCCAAAACTTTGGGGAGGCCCATGCATATATGGCCTACTGAATAGCACTGACCACACCCCACAGGGTTAATAAGCTTGGACATGACCAGCCACCTTCAGAACTGAAGAAGTCTCTTAGATTAGAGACAAAACATATTCAAGAACTTTCTTAATGTCCAATGGATTGACTTAAACAGCTTTGGATAACCATGACCTGGATAAGTGAGAACCTACACAGACACTTTCTATGAAATATTGTCTGTATGTTGTTTTTGTTTTATCTACTTATTGACATGTATTATTCCAGAAAACCTATACAGTAGTGCAGGACACTGTATTGCTTAGAAAAGGACTAATCCTTCAAACTACTTGCTCACCGTTAACTGCAAAATGACCATGTCTGTAGGGCTGTTCTCCGGCAGGCTGACATTGTAAGTTTGTTGGGTGAATATAGGTCTGTTGTCATCTATATCCACAACCGTGACAGACAGTGTTAATCTGGATCTCCGAGGGTTGACTGCACCATCCCAGGCTTCAACAATTAGAAAGTAGTGTCCTTTCACCTTTGAGATTGCAGAGAATAACTGTCAAAAATGCACTGCATTCAAAAAGTATGAAGTTCCTGTTAAATCTGAACATATCCATTACAAACTCTGACCTCCCTGTCAAGTGGCGCTGCCGTTCTGATTGCTCCAGTGGCGTTGATGGAAAACAACTTCTGGTGGTTGATGAGCCGATAATAGACCTGTCCACTTGCTCCCAAATCTGGGTCTGTAGCCTAAGCATAGACATACATTGACTGACATATTGGCACACAAATCACTTAGAAAGGATGCTTAAAAGTTCAGATCATCCATAATGAAATGCATGCAATTCTTCAGACTGCCTCTGAGGCAAATTGTAAAGCATTTCCTCTCAAATCAGGCTGAATGTGAATCAAATACTTGAAACACTGGAATAAATTACTTTCACCATTGGATCACTGAAATGATGAAAGAACAAAACTGTATGTGACTTTAAACTAATGTATTTTGTCAAGCATGCAAGTTCACACTTGAGATGCATTTGAAAACTCAAAAAAAACCTAATAAGTGGAGCTTTGAATTCAGAAGTTATTGCCAAACTAATGCATTATGACTGGAGGTGTGTACATTACAAATTGTGTGTTGTACTTTTCACACCATTAGTCAAAATTATGACTTTAATTTGTTTATTTAAACCCAATTACTCAGTTTATATCCATATTCCATTTTATGTGGCATACTGTCACTTCTTGCTGTTGCAGTGACCCATTTTCCACATTTCCCTAGTTTGAATCATGAAAGTTTCATCTCACACTACTATAATGAATAGATATTCAGTTCTGTTTTGGCACTGTAATGTAGATTTTTTCAGAGATTTAGTGATGACAAGGTGTAAAACTATTACAAATGCATCTGGGGCTGCTTTGGTGAAAGAAATAATGCAGAATGAAACATGGACAAAAGGAGAACAAGAAAGAGAGATGAGAGAGGGGAGGAAAGGCGGACATAATGTGTGTGTTTCTGCAGTAAAATCCATTGACAGCTCTGCAGTAACTGGATAATATAAATCGCTTGAAAAAAACCTTGAAATCGTGATGACTACTGCTCTGTTTTCTAATTTTTTTTAAAAAAAGTTAGGAAAGAGGATCAAGATCTCAAAGTTAAGATATTTTGTGAAGTCTTTTAGC
Source organism: Antennarius striatus (assembly GCF_040054535.1). NCBI lineage: Eukaryota > Metazoa > Chordata > Actinopteri > Lophiiformes > Antennariidae > Antennarius > Antennarius striatus. The sequence continues at coordinate 10,357,931 of NC_090796.1, read as the reverse complement.
TTTGTTCAATATAAAGACATGAAAACAAACTACAACAGTAACAACAAATTAATTTTTTTAAATATAATATCTCCAATATGTGCATGTATGTGGGACATATATTTTGCCCATCTGTGTAAACTTTTGCCCTTCGTGGCCCCGGCACATCTTCAGCAGATAAAGTAATATAACTAGGCTAATTCACAGTGAGAAAGCAAATATTTTTGTATCTATAAATTAAACTATATAACATCCATGTGAATGGGATGGTCATATTGTACTATTTCATTTTAGGTACTGAATGGAGCTTATGTCAGATTCATCAACTTGGTGTTATTATATAGTATACAATATATGGGCTTGATTTTCTTTCTACATTCATCTACTATTGTGACTTCAATTTTTATTCCACCCCTGACGGTTTTTCACACTCTTACCATAATTACAATGTCAGACAGTTAAAAGCCAGAAACACAATAGGATTAATGTCTCAGCTATATTACTTCTGACGCCTTTCAACACACACGACAAAAACGCAGCTTAAGGCCAGTAATTTTCACCATCTTTTTAACTTGCAGCAGTTCTATTCTTGTTTGAGTGCACGTACCTCTTTTCTTCCAATTACCAACTTCCTTTTATTTTTTTCATTTCATCACTTTCTCACCTCCACCTCTAATTTCATTCCTAGATTCAGGCAGATAAGTATATATTTTCTAAAAAGTATCTGCAACTGAAACCAAATTAATGAGCTTCTCTTCATCCGTCTCCAAGCACATTTTCTTTCTGCTGCACCATTAAACCAGAGTCAGGCATAGACATCTATGCAAAAAATAGAGCAAATGCATCCTCATTATTCAATTAGTGGGACTGAAGTTATGTTTTTTCCTCCCCTATTTTTTGCTTTATAAAAAATAAAGTTATTTTACCAACAATACAAAAAGGTGCTTAAAGGTTTTCTCCTTTTTGTGCCAATAATCCTTTTATTATTTCTTGCAAGCAGCTGAACCATCCGCTGATGGTTTGATGCAGCATGCCTGGCTGTCAATCACAACCTGGTTGATGTCTAAATGGGTGAGAAACATGGCACTTATTTGAACAACAGTTATGGACTGAGTATTGATCATTTTAACAGACACTTATTATTAAGACATTAGATACAATGCCGGTATATTCTGAATTACCCTATTTGGACCATTGATCAAATTCCAATTTAAATGAGTTAAAATGCATCAGCTTGCTGACCAGACAGGATTCTTTTGCAGATCAGTTTAAGTGTAATGTGATGTGGTATAGTAGTAATTTGCATTAGCCCAGCTGGCTTTATTGTTTGAAACTAACACATTTTACACAAGCTTAAGTGATATTTAATTACGGTTGCTTTCTCTTTCATCCTAAAATACTGAGAACTGGATTGTTGTGGATGACATGCAGGTGGTTATAATAATACATCTACATTTCCTGCAGCAATCTCCCTGCAGCAGAAATGTGGCTCCTCATTAAAAGAAGCACTGTGCTCATTCATGTATGAGACACTGCAAACTTCACCTAATCGATAAAATCTCTCAACATGCAGTCAAACATTTTGGAGTAAAGCAGCTTCCTTTTTTATCTTCTTGATTAATCTTCAGCTGAAAGTTAATTTTGTTCCCTCTGGAGAGTTTGGTTTAAGAGTTTCTTCAACATCCAATGCTATTTGGTCCAGTTCATGATGGAAGATCAGCACTGCACATTGAGATGTTTAAAATTACTGCGCTCAATCCTTCTGATCATTTAAGTTTGAAGAACTCGTACTTGAATGAAATGCAAAATAAAGAAATCGGCTGCAACACTAACATAATTTAAAAGCTTACAAAATCACATGACTGCAAAGGCAGAGCAAAATATTCATGAGTGTATGAACCTCTAAATTGGTGGCAGGTGGATAGTATTTATGTAGACATGCATGCTTGAAATCAGAATTATTACAACACACCTAAGACATAGGGGAATTGCATGAAATTGACAACTACATTAGGCTATATTTTCTACATATAAAATCAAATATGAAACATTATTCAGTGCAGGGCTTTGATTACGTAAGGCAGAAAATCTCTTTAATATTAAAACTCCTACAGATAATTTATCTTTTTTTCCTCCCCCATCTTAAATCATGAGATGCCCATCTTGTCAGGTATTCCAAACGCGTGGGAGTCTTATATTAGTGTCACAGTCTTGCTCCACCTGCATGTTGAAATACATATCATGAATTTTGGTATCTATGTACTTTTTTTCCCCATCAGGTAAATGTTTTTCTTCATTTTGACTATTTGCCGTAGCACTACATGTGTTACTGCACTGCTCTGCAGGAAGAACACATAAATAAGTGCCACATTTAGCACGAGGTGTATTTGTTCTTGTACATATTGGTAAGTTATACAGCAGTGGTTCCACACAGCGGGAGTTAGGACTCTCACAGAAGTAAGCAACACTGCTGTTGAGACAAGTAATCAAGCCATCACTGACTGACTGTCTTTAATTTGTTTCTTTCTACATAACAAATGTCACAGGTTTATTTCAATGATTCGTTCCCCCCCACTTTGAGGTTGGGAGTGTGGAAATCATAAAAAAAATCATCGAGTGATGTGTTGTCCTTCAAAGCCCTGGATGAGGAAAAGCTGCATGCCAACTGATGAAGATGCACTTCGGGAGACAGCTAGCTCGGTTAGAAGAAATTGATTTTGAAGCCAAATCACTGTTCCTTTGATGAAGAGTGTCCTGATTCCACAAGTTTGGAGTTGAGATTTCAGAAAAAAAGTGGGTGATGGATGTACCACCTCAGGGGTCTGCATTTTAACTGTTTGAAAGCAACCGCTGGTAAGAATGTAGAAGCAGTAAAATCTCATATTACACCATATTTCACATCTTAAAGCAAGTCATAACCAGAAAATCTATGTTTGGTGATAATTCTTACTCCTAAATCCATCTCTCAACTCAATTTTTATCTTTTTAAGGATATTAAATGTTCTTGAAGCATTAGAAACTAATCAATCATATTCAAGAATACTCCTTTAGCTATTATCCTCTTTGCTCTATGTCCTTGTCCCTCATACTTCTCCCCAGTGCCTCTCTCCCATGTCCCCCATTCATGTTTCACTCGTTACCCTCTTTTAATCTCTTTCTAGCCTCTCAGCATTAGCAAACCAAGGCCAGGTGCTTTCCTTCTTCAAAAATACTGTTAATACATACAGGTGGGGGCCCTTGTTTGGAATGAGGCCCAGAGTGGCACTTTTGCACAGACTGCTCAGGGATCACACCGTCTGTTTAGCTTTTTTTGGCAAATATCCAAAGAGTCCTTGAAAGGCAAGAAGTTCAGAGTTGGAATACTTTCAAGCGCCTTGTCTAAAGATTAGGGTGGGCTTTGGGATGTAGAGTTTGGAGCATGCACTAAGGTCTCAAAAAGAGTTAACATTCTAAATGCTTGCTTTTCATGTCCTATTTAATGATAACCTTCTTAAATGCTTGCCTGCTTGGACTAATAGATGAAAATTTTTATATAAGCCATATATTTCTATCAGGGCTTTTAACCAGAATTTATTGTCAATCTGTTCATTCCAAACAGAAACAGAATTATAACATTTCCGGTTTTACGTTCCACCCATGGATTGACGTTCCTGAACCGGTTAGAACAAAAAAATATAGTTCCTGAACCAGTTATTAATGTCCCTTTTAAATATAAATAAGTACGTGACTTTAGGACTTTTAAATTGGCAATGAAACCAATTGCTTTACATACTGTAGATTTGTCCCTACAGTAAACAGGACAACAGCACTGATCCAGTTACGGAACAGAGGATGGAGAATCAGAGGGAGACGAAGAAGTTGCAGCAGCTGATGATGCAACAAAGTTTGTCTATGTCAGATTGTCAGATCTCACCGGTGAGCGAACACGTGAAGCTCTGAACGAAGCATCTGGTGATCGGTCAAGAACAGAGAGAAAACACCACTAGATGTCCGGAGCGTCGGAGGAAGTCCACCGGAGGAGATTAATTGTTACAAAGTGCTGGCAGTATGGGAAGACACTGCACTGAAAATGGCTGGCAGCCAATGAGTTAATGTCTAAATCAAACATTTTTCAAGATTGACTGACTGCAGTGTTTACCTGTTAGGAATATAATCAAGGTTGGGAGACTGCCTTTTCCTTGACTGCTGGTGATATGTCTCAACTTCTCTCAGCTTTCATCACGCATTGAGTGAATGACAGGAATGAGGTCAGATGAGGTCAGATATTTTTTTTCAAGGACGAAAAAAACAAACCGGTATTAACCGGTTAAAATTATTTTCTGTTCCGATTCTGTTACGGTACATTAAAAAATGTAAATTTTTCGGTTTTGTTTTCGTTCCTGGCAAAATACCAAAAGTTTCTGGTTTCGTTTTCGTTCCATTATCCGTTTCAAAACCCTGATTTCTATACTTTTAGTGTATCATAAGAGTAATGCTAGTGTTTGGCTAAGATGATTAACATTTAGATTTGGCAAAGTGTCACGTTGATCAAAGACCCCAGACACCTATGTATAAAAGGCCATGAATTAAGCTTGGAGCAAGTTCAAGGAAGTGTGTAACAGATGGAGCATCTTTAAAGATCAGAGCCTATCCAAGTGTCAGATTTACCCATGACCTCTGTCAGGGGAATACACGAGACAGTTATTAGCTGTGGAACAAGTCCAGCAATCTTTGCAGTATGTGAAGACAAGGGTTGTGAAGCAGGTGAAATTACATTCCCTACTGCTGAGATGAGATCCTTTCACTAAATTACTGTGCCTAATTTTTATTATCTGCATTTTGTTCACTTTCATTCTGTTATTCCCATTTTTGGCCATTTGGATTCATCACTATTTATGTACACAATAAGATTTTAAAAAATGAATTCTTGTGAAGACATCTCTATTTTTCCTCTTCTGCAAAAAAAACAAAAAAAACATCAAAAACCCCCACCAAACCTCAAGAACCCCATGCGATTATTGCAGTAAAGTGCTAAACAGTCCAACCTTGAAATGCCATGATAATGTCACTATAAGTGGATGAACTTTCAAGCTGCAGTAGTTTCCTTGAATCATTTGAAAAATGCTGCCAATGGTTAAGTAAATATAAAATCAATAGTCCAAGGATCTGATACTCGTGACATGTGTTTCTTCTAACAATATTTTTAGTAGGAGCTGTTCTATTAAAAAAAGACAAATTATACTAGAATTATAGGAATATAAAATGAACTGATATACTTCTTAAAATAATAATACTAAATTCTAAATTATTCTATTAATCTTATTAAGCATTTCATGCCAGACTTGTGCATTTTATTTTCTTGATAATAAGGAAGTGGTATTCTTTTGGAATGGGGAAAGGAGAAAACATTTTTTATTTTAAATCAGTTAGTCATACATTCCACCATCCATTCATCCATTATCTTGTATGAGATAATTGCAATCATCTCATCCCCACTTATCCATTTTGCAGGTCACGAGTCTCTGGAGCTTATCTCAGCTGGCTATGGGCGAGGTACATCCCAGATGAGAAGCCGACTCACTGCAGGGCCTCGTGAAAGACAAACAACCATGCATGCTCACACTCACACCTATGGACAATTGTGAGACCTAAATCACCTAAGCTGTATATTCTCAGTGGTGGAAAGAAGCCGGGAGACCCTGACAGAACCCAAAACGACACAGGGAGAACATGCAAACTGCACAGCAAGGAAATGAACCCAGAATCTTCTTCTTGTCAGGTAACAGCAGGTAACTTTTGCACACACACTCTTTCTTAGAAAGTATTCAAAGATTACAAAATTATGCTCATGATCTTTAATTTAATGACTTAATCTTACAATCACAGGAACTGAATACTGAGGAAGAAATTATGCAATCTTGTCGGAGAACCCAGTGTGTGTGTGTGTGTGTGTGTGTGTGTGTGTGTGTGTGTGTGTGTGCGTGCTTGTGCGGTGCGTGTGTGTGTGTTCCTACCTTGACCTGTCCGACATAGGCACGTTCCTGTTCCTCAATGACAGTGAGATTCACCGGCAGTGATAAATCGAACAGCGGGTCATTGTCATTAACGTCTGTCACCACAATGTTCACCATCACAGTGGAGGTCTACACAAACACAAACACACACGCACACACGCACACAAACACACACACAAACACACACGCACACACGCACACAAACACAAACACAAACACACACACGCACGCACGCACGCACGTACGCACGCACGCACACACACACACACACACACACACAGAGACAATTTTTTTACAAATGTATGTACATTCCATTCCATTGCATTCCATTAAACACGTTTAACAGCTATTGAAAAGTATTATTCATGATTATTTCTTAGAATTGATTGATGATTATCCATCTTTGAACTAATGAAACAGGACTGTCTGGGACCATTTATACCTTTTCTTACTATGTTAAAACAGATAATAATGTGTTTAAATTGGAGAAACATGCAAAAATTAAGATTAGCAAAACAGAATCCCATCCTGCCTGTGAGGAGAGTATCTCCCAATATTTACAGTTGGGACCAATGTAAATGTTTGTCAAATGACAGATTAGAAAGAGGGGTCATCCTGAGAAAACAGCTAATGTTTGGAAAATAAATAAAGTCAAACTTTATATCAGTGTAAACTCAAAAGGTTTGATTAAACCAAATAAAGAAAAACATGTCTGGTGTAGATTTAGTTTTTTTCTTACAGCAAACTTCACACTTTTCATGGTTTGACAGCACCAACAAAAGCACAAAATGTTGCCAAGGGCAGACAATTAAGAAAAAGTAGAGAAGCAGGTAGGAGGTCACTCATTTTTTATTTGACTTTCATGAGTGCAGAAAAGAGAGGCGGACAAAGAGAGAGTGACTTAAGATTTGACTTTTACAGAAGGAAACCAGGAGGAAGTGGAACATGAGGACAACGAACTGATTCACAACACTAAGATGAAAAGAGAAAAACTGATTGTGCATGAGTTTGTGTGGGGGAGCAACAATCACAGAGGTGGCAACAGGCTATTGTGACTGGTGTGGCGCATGGCAATGCAAGTAATAAGAGGTTAAGAGCTCATATTTGAAAAAAACATTGTTCTTGAATGCTGTTACGTGTGAAGCAGAATGAGCTCTGATGAGATGAAATGGCTGTCTGAGCAACGCTGGCAAACACTTTGTAAACTCAGAGAACTGCGCGGACAAAATTTGTCATTGTACAACACTCTTTCAGAATGTAAAGAGTACAAATAAAGTATGACAATTTAACCAACCATTACCTACACCGCACAGTCACATTCAGAGGACTTTTCAGAACATTTGCTTAAACTCACTGTCACGATTCCTGGCATTGTACAAACATCCTGCAGTTCAAAGGCAGAAAGTGAAATATAGAAAATTCAATCCTGTGTATTTCATTCCTTTTTGATTAAAATGTAGTTTTGACTTCATTTGCTAATCCCTGTCTCTCCCTACATTTATTTGGCAAAGAACCCCCAACTCTCAACTACAGTATGTCAACCTGGCATTTGGTAGGTTGACATATTTTCCTGCACACTGGTATCCTTTAAGCTAACTCCCAAATAATTTGTACCTCATTTTTCTAAATTTAGCAGCACAAATTCATGCCATTAGTTAACACTTTCAAGAACAGACAAATCAATTGGTTCCAAAAGCTGTGCTACGATTCAATCGACACCTTACAGTACATTTGAAGGGAAGTTCCACCCTTTGTTGCCTAGTGTCTTTACAGTGGACATGGTTTCCTGCACCAACTTGTAGGGTCCTCAATCTTTGGCAGTATGATGGATTAACCGGCCAAACAGCCAATTAGGCACTTTGTAGTCTGACACTCTCACTACGGGACATTTAATAATAGGGGACACCAATGCACGTGTGTATGTGTGTGTGTGTGTGTGTGTGTGTGTGTGTGTGTGTGTGTGTGTGTGTGTGTGTGTGTGTGTGTGTGTGTGTGTGTGTGTGTGTGTGTATGCCTATGAAGACAATTCAAGGCCTTTCAAGTGATGCTGATTAATGGGCTGCAGCAACAACAACACCCCAATCTACTCTTGTCCATTTTCCTTTTCTTTCTTTATTTTTCTGTCCCCCTATCTTCTTATTCAACTTGTAACATTCCTCTCTCACACACTATTACATTCTCTCTATTAAAAAATCTACTTCTCCAACTTCTTTTTCGCTCTTTCAAAACATAATAGTGTTGGGTGGAAAAATGTCCAAACTTTTAGCTATCTATAGGCTTAGAGACCTTTGGGACACAAAATAATAGCAAAATTGTCAAGGACTGGGGAGGAGGAGGTGACTAAGCATATTTCTATATATTGGTGTGTGTGTGTGTGTGTGTGTGTGTGTGTGTGTGTGTGTGTGTGTGTGTGTGTTTCTGTGTGTTTCTGTGTGTTTCTGTGTGTGTGTGTGTGTGTATGTCAACACTCCCTTGCACTATTGTGTTTGATCACACAGGACAACTGTTAAGGTAATAAGAGCTCCCTGAATGCCTCTTAAATCTCTCTTCCTTTCTCACACTCTCACATCCTCCCACTTGTTCTCTCCCATCATACCGGGTGTGAGGGTGTGTGTACGAAAAGGTCAGAGTATTCAGATAAGCGTTCTCTCTCCTCAGAGGGACCTTAAACTTCACCTTTTGTTTTAATTGACGTGGGAGGGAGGGGTCAGCAACAAGGAGGGGGAGGAGACAGACCTCTTATGCTGCACTATTAGACGGATAATGACGAAGTAAAGAAAAGATAAAGAAAGGGGTTCCTGATGAGTGGAGAAGGAGAAGGGGGAAGGCCTCCACTATCCAACTGAGGTCAGTTGGATACAAGAGGAAGGGCATACACTCCTTTATCTTTCCAAAACATCTACAGCTGACATAATTAAACATTTTATCTGATATATCTTCTCTGTAGATTTCTTTCAGAATATATCCACTCCAAGTCAGTTACATCTGTAGATACAGTTTCTGTTTAAAAAATTAAATATGTTCACAGTAGCTTTCTGAGATCGTTCGAGGGCTCCATTTGCGCAGAAAACCCACAATGATTGTGAAAATATTTAAGTTTTGTCTTTTTGTATCTTTCAATTGAAAAATAACACAATACAAGGCTTCTGTCCTCGTGGAAGTTGACTTATACATTCTGACAGATACGAAATACCAGTTTTGTCATTCAATACAAAAGAAAATTTCAACATGTAATACGAAAATCTGTACCTTTTTTTGTGTGTAATGCCAGCTAGTGGCACTGTGGCTACCCACAGAGTGACATAGTTTATCCCATTCAGTCTGCTTCTTTGAATATATATTTTTTGATATATTTTATTAAAGACCTGAACAAAGAGATAAGTGAGCCACCAAGGACCACTTGGTTTACCTCCTAACTGCTAACTATTGCCTCAGCTGTTGTTTGTGACATTTTACTGTGACGGATTTAGTTTTGCTCTCTGCAGGTAAACTCTTTAATTCCACTGGGAATGGGAAAATTCTCAAACGGAGACTATCAGTCATTCTCTGTGAGGTTCTTACCCCATCCGGGTGTCCATCCGAGGCGGTGACCACCAGGGTATAATGATCCAGAAACTCCCTATCAAGAGGTTTCTCCAGAACCAAGTATCCTGAACTGTAGAAAGAAAAACAACTCTATTAAAACTCATGAAAATAGATAAGACTGATTTTAAAAAAAAATGCAATTAAAAAATACCAAACAAAGCAGAGCAAATACAGGGAAGTATTTGTAAATAATTTTCCAAAGGGGATAATAAAAGTATGCTTCTTATTATTATACTAGAATGCATTGGTTATAACCAGGATTTTATGTGAAAATTCAGTTCATAAATCAAACCATACAGATCACCCTCCCGCTCATACTTTGTAAGAAGTTTCAATGCCGGTAAGCAAGGGAAAACTCACAAAACCTGTCCTGTTCGCTTGTAATGTTTTTCCTTTTTGCAAAAATTACTATAGAGACAAGTTCTCAGACAGCTGGCAAGCACTGATAACCACTGCATAACACCCAGAAGTGTATTTGTAGAGTGATTATGGGCGCTTTGGTGATGCAGATGATGCATCACACCCATCATCTCACCCACAATGACATTAAGGAATTCCCTGATGGATGCTGTTGCTTTAATGGCTTGAACAGCGGATATCTCATCGAAAAAAAGAAAAACAACAAAAACGCTGTTCTTAGGTAACAGCATTTTCACAAAAAATAAATTATATGCCAAACACATTAAGATCTTTTCTTAAAATGAATGCTGTTTAATCTTATTAAATTTCATGAACCTATGGGGATCAAATCAATTTCCAACAACATTGATGTATGAGTTGTGGCTGGTGTGAGCCACTAACAATAATTACAGGAATGAAACAAGATGGAACATCAGGAATTACTTTACTGAATCTATTTATTTAGGATTAGATACAGTATTACCCACTACTCTAGTACTAGTGTACTCTACATTTTCAGATTAACATTTAGTAAATCATTCAACATAAAACAGTCAAACAAAGGCAAAGAAATGACAGATGAAATAGAAGATGAATAGAAAAAACTCAAAATTATTCAAGGGCTGTAGAAGATCAACAGTTTGAGAAAAGCCTGTCTGAACCTACTGACGGGGGGGGGGGGGGGGGGGTAGCAGAAATCTTTGATTTTAGCTCTGATTTATTAAAATGGTTTCTCTTCCAAGTGGAAATTTCCATAATTATTGAATTGATTTCAATTGTAACTGCCTTCATAAATGAATGGAAATCCAAAAAGCACATATTTTCCCAATATAATGTATTGACAATGAGTACATGAGAGTGTGTGTCGATACAAGAGTAGATGTGTGTATGTGTGCAGATGTCAAGTAAGCAGTAAAAGTGACGCATGTTCCCTGAAAAACCTCTTTGTGTCTCAGTCATGAAGTGTCCACGAACACACACAATGTTCTTGGTGGTCACTCATGTCTCCTTATTCACGCAACACAATTCATGTGGAGGTTGACATGCATTCTTTATTCAAGTAGAAGTAGACTTAATTGTGTAAAAAATTACATGAGCAGATGTTAAGTGTCACATTAATTTGAGGCTTCCATGAGGTCTATTGTGTTTTTTCCCATCCCTCCGTTTTGCCTGTAAAGTTGTTGTTTTTTGCAGTATCATAATGTTACACGTATTAAAGTTATGCACAACCTTGGCTAAATGTATATTAACACATCTTTGCATTATTACAGGGGATATTAGATTATAAACAAAAAAGAAAAAAATGTACCTTGAATCTTTGATTAATCGCTGGAGGCATTGTACATTATAAAATTGAAGAAAAATGTAACGACAGAAAGTTGTGTTTGTTTCACACTGTGGCATCTGGCGTACTTTTTGGGTTTGTATTTCTTCGAATCCCCATTGAAAGAAACACAGAACAATTAAATTGCATTCTGACTGACTGTCTTGGGATTCACCAGAGCCATTACGACTGCCTAGTTCAGGCATGTCACCATAGATGTGATCATAGCAAACATTGTGCGTGGAAACGGACGGATGCAGGTTTTGGCTGATAATACCTTCAGGCGGAATGTAAGATGTTGCAAATATTTTACAACTTTGAACATCAGATTTCTACACTGATGAACATGGCTTATAGATACAAAGAAGCTCATTAAATGTAAATATGTGATTCTCCAGTTTACAAAGGAAAAAAATGTATTCCTCCAGCTCATATCATCAAAGTTACTAAGCTCTAACTATAAGACAGAAAAGTAAGGTGCGTTTGTCAATTTCTCTCACAGAGAATTGTTTCAATATTGATATGATAAACATTTAAGGAATTAGGAAATTCTAAACTGAATCTATTGTCTTTAAAGTGAAAAATGCATTTATATATTGTATGTAATGTAACTTAATAGGAAAATAAAACCCACTAACATCACACCCATTTCTTTCTTGTTGAGTTTCTGCAATAAATTTGTCTGTTTCAATTTTGTGATCTTGTGTTTCTCATTTTGTGATAAACACCAATGTACACACCAATGCCTCATGTTTTTGTTTGTGACATTGTTTCTCCCATTTAAGGAGTAACGTATCTGTACTTAATTACATCCCCTCTGATTTTGGCACGTTTTCTTAATGTCAGGACTGCATGACATGGTAACGACCTAATAAACTCCAGTGTTCACGATGAGGCACTATAATTCAAATGTAGTCAAATGCGCACAGTGATTAATCTCAACTCTTGGATCATATGCTGATGCAGTCTCTTTGGTTTTTGCATTGAATGCTTTGGCCATTAGTATGTGTTCCAACACAGTCAGTCACCTTGAAAAATGTGCCCCAACCAGATTCATTCAGTGGTCTCCCAGTACTCCTCTGATGCATCTAACTGGGACAAATCCATCACATTGACGATGAAAATTCACCCCACCCTGTGCCAATATGAACCACACAGCATGTTGCATTTGTGCAAAAGAAACATTGAAATACTTCACTAAATAGAGACTAAATATTCATTCAAAGAACAAATACAAGTGCTAAATCATTGCTATTTCTGATGTAATGTTTTCTTTTCATTTCTTACTTGTATAAACCTCATTGGTCTGCTGCTTTTTTCATCGTTTCCTTCACCGTTCTCTCCAATATTTTGCCCCTCATTTTTCCTGAAAGTGCTGCTCTCTTTATCTCTTTCCAACCCTTTACTCCCTTTCTGTCTCCCCTCTCCATCCTTTCAATTCTTCCCCTTCCCTTGCAGTATTTCACCATACCTTGCTTTGTTTCTCTACCTCCTCCCTCAAGAGATGCAGATAGGATCTTCCCCCAGTGTAAGAAATGCATATTTAATGAGAAATGAATACAGCAAAAGCCCTTGGAGTTTCTGTAGTGAGCTTGTGCATTTAGGAGAGTATGATTATGAAGCCATACCCTGAAATGAGTGTTTTTTGCTGTATTCAACATGCACATTTACACAACATGGAGAATTTAACTCCATGCTTCAATATCGCCATGGTTACAGCTTGCAAGTAATTTCAAGCATAGTCATAGTAAACTTTATTGTCAAATGTATCATATATGAACAACATACAGCACAGATGAAATTACAGTCCTCTCAGACCCACAGGCGGTAAAAAAACACGAAAGAACCGCTCTAGCGGGAGAGAGAGGAGCCGCTGTGTGTGCACACGCCACCATCCTACCCTATCCCAATAGGCAACAGAACCTAACAGAACCCTTTCCAGACAAAAGAAAGAAAAAAGCTGCTGCTGCACACTATGATCATATAGGACAAATTAAAAATATGTTGTGTGTGTGTATGTCCATGTATGTTATTGTGTGTGTGTGTGTGTGTGTGTGTGTGTGTGTGTGTGTGTGTGTGTGTGTGTGTGTGTGTGTGTGTGTGTGTGTGTGTGTGTGTGTGTATCTGTATGAATGTGTACACTTACTTCTGGTGGAGTGCAAAATGTCCATAGAGGTCTCCACTGTAGATTTTATAGAGTTAATGGGGTCCCTCTCCCGATCCACAGCCTTAAGCAGTAAACAGAAACAAACACAAATTGGCACACACATAATTTCCATCAGAAAATTCTACCCTTTCAATGCAGCAGTTTCAAGGACGGAATGCTCATAGACCAGCAAGTGCTTCTTGAGATTGCAGGGGTACACAAAGGGAGGATCGAGTTGATTGGAGAGCTAGATTAAAATGAACCTTTTAATCAGTCAGCTACGAAATAAATCTGCTGTAATCAAAGTACCATAAAACATATAAGACTATGACTTCAAACATGCTAAATGTTTCATAAAAAGATTAAGATTATATTGAAAAAGCTTAAGTCATTACCTTATATGGTAAGCATGGTCAATCCATCTTTGTCTCTTATTGGCTACACACTTCTTATGCCTGAATTTTATCAGCCTAACCAGTAAAGGTTGTAAACATAAGTAGCTATAATAAAATGCTGAAATGAAGTGAGAGATAGCTAAAAGCAATGCACTTATTAGAGTAGATGTAATTTGTAATGTTTTTTTGTCCTCTGTTAAATTTTTCTAGATTACAGGTGCACAGTTGTACTTTCTGCTTAAGTGAAAAAGCCTCAGAGGACCTGCATATTGAGCAGTGTAGCACCAGTCCTCATGGCTTCACTGATCTCCAGGTTGTATTGTTGCCGGGGGAAACGGGGAGGACTCTGGTTGTTCGGAGGTAAAACTTCAATGTAAACTGTTGTAATTGATGATCTAAAGACAGAGAGAACAGAATAGTTTGAACCAGTCACAGCAAATGGAGAGGGTACATGACTAGAAAAAAAATAACCTGTAATACAGAAGCAGATTTCAGAGGGACGGAGGTTGATAAATAAAGGGTGGAGACTTGAGGTAGAGAGAAAAGAGCCGGAGGGAAGCCAAATCATAGTGGGTTAAAAAATGTAATTATTAAATGACAGGGAGAGACTTTTATTTAAACACTTTTGGGACATTTACTTTATTATATCAGTTCATTTGTATCACACACTCGTAAGACTATAATCAGGAAAGATGAATCATCTGTTACCTAACTAAAGAGTGTCTGGCCATTGCTAGATTCTTCGCACTCCATGCTGTGTTTAAATAATCAATAAACAACAGGTTGAGTGGTGAAAGGATCAGAAAACACCATGGTGCTTCCTTAGCAGTGTTTCAGCTTTCTGTCAACTTGATCCATTTATTTACAGACAACTGTACTTAACAATGAAAAATACACTTTATATATTAATGTTAGCACAAATGTATGTATAGAGATGCTCGTTCTTGTTAGGCCAGCATTACATCATTTTCTACACCCCTGATTATACAGTGTTATGAACCATATTTTTCAGCATGTAATAACTGAAGACCTTCTGAATCTTAGCTGCTACTTAAAAAAGAGCCCTACACTAAGACACCTAACCTTTTTACATTATGATATTAATTACGGGGATTGTAGATATGTCGAGGGGCTGCATTTTGGTAAGGAGTTATTGAACAAATGTGTTAAATGAACTCCAGACTAATTATACCAACTGGTAAGGGCATTCAGAAGTGTCTTGGCAGGTAAGTGATCCTAATTCAAATGATTCAAGACAGAATTGCAGGTGTCAGGGAGACAATGGATGTAGAAGTAATAGGTTTATAATGAAATTAATGGAAATAAAATTGTAATTATACGTTATAAGCAGATGATACCAGTCAAAAATGCATTTAAGAGTAACCGAAAATAAATTTCTTCAGTCTATGAAAGGAAATCTTAATTACACCATGTACTCCCCCTCTGATGAACAGCTTAGGCTCTTCAAAAAGCTGTATTCACAGACATTTTTTAATCAGCATAACACTTATTCCAGAACAGCATGTCGGTCTAAGAACTCACAAAGCTGGTTCTTTGTAGCTATCTGAGCAGCTTGCGTCCTTCTGTCAGGTTTTCTATCTGAGGATATTTGATTACCTGGGGCATAGTTGTCGTGGTTAGAGAAGATACAGTTTTCAGCCCCCCTGGTAAATTGGCTGCTGCACATAAATGTGAGATAAAACCGTAACAGCAAATTAAACCAAGGCCCAGATGAAAACATCTGCCATACCAATTATTTTAGATAATTAAGTCTAAAATCTAGATCTAAAGCAACTCCCTCCCAAAAGAGAACGATGCACAAGAGGTGGGATGCTCAGTAATAAAAAAATGCTCCACTAGCAGGAATGTCGCTCTAAGGGTAGAAGTTACTTTGTGTGGAACATTTACCCTTTGTTTCACCCTAAAATGTTCCCTGTGTAATCATGCTAACAACTATTTCTACATAGTTAACTAGAGCTGACATGAAACACTAAATCTCCACCTATGAATCTGTCACTAACACCAAAACAGTCGGAGGATACAGTTATTAAATTTATTGGCCAATGATCCACGCGCAACATTTCTTGACAACATTTAGATATATCTTGCTGACAAAAAGAAAAACAAACATCCTACATCACATGACCGTCTCCAGTTCTTGTTGGTGAAAGAAATAAACAACTTTGGGTTTCTACTGCTGAATTCATGGAAAATCAATTCATTGACCATCTGCTTTCCAGGTTGAAATATATACAGTAAAAAAATAGAATAAACATTTGTATTTACAATTTCAAAGTGATGAAATCAAACCCATGTTAACATGTTTTATCTACTTGATGGGAATTGTTAATTATGACTATTTCTATATATTACACCCACATCAGCAAAATTTATATTCTAAGTTCTTAGAACAGAATGCTGTTCGGTCACTGAATCTGAGTCACCACTTGAAACCGCTGCATACGCAAACAACCTTATCCTCTCTGGTGATTTACTTCTTTTAAACTTAGTTATTTAGTGGTTGAGGGAGAGTCCTTACTGAATGAGATGAGTGTGTGGGTGACTGACTTCGTCTGTTAAGTGAACTTCACTTTTCTGCTTATATTCATCTGACCTGTCATCATCAAATCGCAACTCTTCACATTCCCAAAGCCAAGGTCTACATGACATACTGTATGTTCTTCAGTTAAGTGGTGGTGAATGTGTTTCAGTTTATTTAACACCAGCAGCATCATGTCTCAAGTGATGTAACCCAAAACACATTATTACGTATTAACCTTTATTTTGCACTTAGTTATGTGGATTAAACCAAATTTAATTTTACATGCACCTGAATTGTATCAAATTGGTGGATTTGATTTATGTGGTTCATGTTTTAATATCATTCAGTCAAATTTATTCCACAGCATTAACAACAAAAACACTAAATCCATTCCAATGGATAATGCAACTACAGTATAGCAGTACAGAAGGATACCCTACTTCGGCTACTGAGCTGCTGACGCAACATGCAACAAAGCTTGTGTTTTGCTTTTATGTTGTCTATGTTCATTTGCATTATACACTCATAAGAGCATAATCAAGAAACCTCTATTTTGATTTTAGGATGGACAAATTTCAGCCCTACTAAAGAGCTCCAGTCTGCAGGCTACTTGTTCAACTAATACGTTTCATATCAAAAGCTGTTTCCTTTGATCTATTTGTAGTTGTTTAAAGGTGCCTTTGACAAAATCCCTGAGAGTATCTATCTGGGCCATGTAAAATTGCTTCGAATATGAGTCAAACATGCACATCAGTGGTTCCTGAACAGTACAGCCTCCTAACACTGAGATAAAACACTCACAAGATGAGATCGAGTGTTGTCGAAAGTGTCGTCATCAATGTTTCGTCGGTAAGATGGGTTGTGTGGGTCTGTGTATTCTGAGGATAATCTATGACCAAATAATTGGAAAACGCTTGATGTAAAATAGATAATATTCTGCATTTGGCAGCTGCAGCCAAGCATGCAAAGGATACAGTTATAGTTTATATTTGACTGCCAAAAATTGCATAAGACTGAAGATGTGATAAATAAAACATCTTAACACCTGTTGTTCTGCACTTTGTTATCTTTTTTTAATGAAACTGGTTTGATTTATCAGAGACAGGTACTGAGGTTGGTGAGTTACAGAATGGAAGAAATCAGAATGGAAGAAATATATTGCTTTCCCACATACTCCATATCATATATAAGTGTAGAATTTTGTGACGGTGCTTTATGGTTTTGGCAAGATGGAATTTTTCTGCGTTCGGAGCCAAGGGGGCTAGTCCATTTTTACGAGTAACTGGATGATTGAGCCGAAAGAAACGTGAATGCAGTCAGTCAAAACTCAGTGACTGGTGGTTCAAGGCTGACAAACTTAGTCAGTTGTGAAGCATTGTAAATTGATTGTATCTTGTATAGTGAGTGAACAGTTTGATAACTGTGGATGCGTCTGGATGCTTCTTTTCTGATATATTGCACAGCACTGTTATAACTAAATTTTCACAACTGAACTGCTGTCTGTCAGACTAATCAATGAACGCAGAGTTTATAAATGTTACAAGGTTAAGCACCTTTTTCGTCCTTGAAAAACTCATGTTGGCCAATAACCTGGCTTTGTTAGCTGGCAAAAATTATAAGTCATTAATTCATGAGAGAAGTGTAACATGCAGCAGATGGAAACCAGGAGGGAGGAAAAAACAAGAAAATATTAAAAAATCTTGATTTTCAGCGCACAGAAGATAAAGAGTGACTTTAATAAATACTAAAGGTAGGAACCCATGCTCTGGTAAAAAATACACCCAGACTGATTAGGCTACAAAAACATTACTTCATATTGTCATGCTCAATTAATGAAATACACAGCACAAGTACTTTCAGGTCCACTTAGCATTTCTAAATTTAACATGTAGACCCGAACATTTTTAAACTGCATAGGCACATATGTACTGTATATCTCTAAACACTCACAGCGGAGCTCACCACTTATATGGAAACAAGGTCTTGTACAAACTATTCACTCTTCCTTCCAACAGTACTTGCCAGAGTTTAAAAGGAGTCAAATCTTTTGAAAGTGCTCCCTTCTCTCTGTAAGTAAAGTGGTGCTCTTTGCTTTGTACTTTTTGATTTTGTGTGTTTGTCCTTTCCTAATGGGTACTGTAGTGTTAACCCTTCATAGTGAAATATTCCAATTTGTAATATAACACACTGTTTTTCATTTTTATTGATGACAATATCTCAGTTTTTCAAACATTTTTTTTGAGTGTTCTTTGTGTTATCGGATGATATGGTAGAAGATTAAAAATAGAAAACTAGGAGAAATGACCAATCAATATCAGTAGAAAATTACACTTTTTATTCATGATGCCCTTCTTTTCTTAAAGCTGCAAAAACATTTTGCATGCTCCGCTTGAGTCTATGTTTTATGTTTCTTCAGTTAAATTGAGGAATGGTGCAATGTTAAAGGTCCCATATAAAACTTTTTTTAAATTTATGTCATTCAGCTGCCAGATGTCCAACTACACTGTATTTGAAATGTCTTGCCCCAAAATGATCCGTGTTCCTCAATATTTTTCATTGAATATGGTTAAAATCACTTTGTTCTGAAACGTGATGTGTTGATAGGGCTCCATATCCCTCCACCTCGCGTTCAAGTAAGTTCTGTTTACATGCGCCCGCATTACAGATTGATTGATCGCCACAGTCTGTAACTTTTTTAACTTTCAGTAATTTCACTGCTACATACAGTATTTTGCTCTAATTCTTCTCGTGTTTTGGATTCTTGTTTTGGACTCTCGTCGCTCTTGTAAATACAATGAGACCGGCTGGTGAGTTGTCTTTTCCAACAGTCGTTATGGACAGTGAGAGGTCAAGGATAACACAGGAGCTGAGTTAACGCAAACTAATGAAGCATGGGATTTTACAGAGACCAAGACCAAGTTTTTCTCTTGTATTCTGGTGTGTGTGTGTGTGTGTGTGTGTGTGTGTGTGTGTGTGTGTGTGTGTGTGTGTGTGTGTGTGTGTGTGTGTGTGTGTGTGTGTGTGTGTGTGTGTGTGTGTGGATACACACAGCTCGCCAAACACTTACAAGAGCTAAATCTGCTTTCGCCCACCAAAAAACAGACACACACACACACACACACACACACACACACACACACACACACACACACACACACACACAAATGTGTTTTTCATAATAGGGCCGCTTAAAAGCACATGAATTAATATCTCTGGCACTACAGCTACTGTATCAATCTGTGGAGCAATGTAGATTGACTGTACCTTATGCTTGGTGAACTCTTTAATGGCTGGATTCACTTATGTTCTCAGATATTGTACAGATATTCTTAAAAGCAACATTTCATAATTGAGCTCCTGTCTGTCATTATAATCAATATTTTTTCCATGACTAAATGCACATTGGAGGATAACAGTTGGAGGATGGAGTTTGTAGCTGGTAAATGTTGTGACTCCTCCATTTGTTCAATCAACAAGAGGCAAACAAAATGCAGGAGGTGGAAGACAGACGGTGACCTTATAAAGTCATTCCTTGTCTTTCAGAATAAAGCAGATACAGAGAGTGTCACCTTTACCGAAAAGACGTAATGTGGCACATTTCTTCTCTCCTATTGTCACCAAGGAGGTAAGAAGTAGTGATGGACCCTTTCATTACATGCTTTTCTTTACTGAACATTTTTCCTCTGTCAAACTTCTTTTGTACTCTTTTCTAATAAAAAAATGAATTTCAGATATTCCTAAAAATGAAAAACACACACCTGAAATAATGGGGGAAAAAAAATCAAGGGAATGTTAGCGGAACACAGAAGGAGTAGCAAAGACTGCTGTAGTGTCCTGCAATGAATGTGAAAGCACTGGAAATATGATGACCTTCAAAGTTCAGATACAGACAGACAAGAAGAAAAAACTGATGAAGCAGACAGAGAGAGACACTCACCGTCGATGCAGTACAGGCCCATTATCTGTGGCTTCTATGGTCAAAGCGTAGCTCCGCCCAACAGTCAGCACAACATCTGGTGCCACGGAAATGATCCCGTCGCTGTGAAAGTAGTTCATTAAAAGTTACACTAGTGGGTGAGTTCAGCATGCTTACATGGGGAAAAAACATGCATAGAAGCCATATAATTCATTGTAAATACGGATTCTTATTTTTAATGTGATAAAGATGTTAGTGTTCATCAACACATGAATCACATTTTGACACTATTATTCATAATGACCAAAAATGTGCAAGACCTTTAAAGATAGTGCAGCAACCTTTTCTCCATATTAAATGGAGGCATCAGTCTACAAGTGGGTTTTTAGTCTTATATAAATAATTACATTGCAACTGACATTCTTTACATACAGTACATTAATGGATTCCTGAGGTAATTTAAGGAATTGCTTGACATTTTGGTGAATAGAACTTATTATCTCTCATGCCACCTCTGCTGACTAGCAGAGCAACCCTGTGTTGTTGATCAGCGCAGTGAGTGATGGAGGCCATTTAGAGTTGAACAAAATGAAATGTAGGTAGAAGAGAGATAGCTAAATAGTGCATGAAAGTATTTGATTTGCTCTTCTCTTAATCTCAACTGAAGAGAGACTCAGAGTCAGAAGAGAGAACTCAATGTACATTTTACGTTCTTTGTGCCTGTGGATGTGCATGTAAAGCAGAAGCCCAAACTGTAACCCCAGAAAAAAAGGATCATTTGGCAGATTTTTGCTGGCAGATGTGAGACCTTTAACAGTGCTGGTAAGAGCTTTATTTTATTATTATTAACTGGCAAGAGTCATTGTAGCTACTTTATATATTTTTAGTCTTTTATGCTAGCTTGAGCTAAGTGACAGCCAATCAGTTTCATATTCAGCATACAGACTCGACAGTGGCAAGTATAATTACCTCAGAATGTCAACTTTTACCTCTTACGTTAATATACACTTCTATTGTAAATATTGTAAATTGTAAGTGTTGTATTTACCTGTCAATAAGAAAATGCCCTTGGTCACCAGCTATGATGCGATAGGTCACCTGACCATTAAGACCTGCATCTGAGTCAACTGCTGACAGCTGAGAAGAGACAGATAAACACAAAAGAGGTATTTGTCAAAACTCCTTACAATATAATTAGATTTTTGCTACAATATCATGTTATTGTGTACCTGTAACACAGTTTCACCAGGTTCCATATCAGTAAACAGGTTGACATTATATGAGACATTAGCAAAGGTTGGAGTGTTGTCATTATCATCCAACACTGTTATAGTCATGGTGACAGGAATGCTCTCCTGGACGCCATCAGATGCTGAAAGCTGGAAACACAGAAACACAAGGGGAGTATGAAAATAATGGATGCTGTATTTTTAAATGTACAATATGTTCAAGCTTATCTACAAATGCTACTTTTTGAGAATCCTGCAGTAGGTGATCTGGACTTTATATCTTTCTCTCATCTTGGTAGAGCCAGTTCTCCTGTTTATTTTGAGAGCCAGTTTTGTTTTGAGGTTTTTCCAATCTAAATCCCAGTCCTGGTTTTATTTATGTTACTGTTAAACTCTCAAAACTCTTTGACCCAAGCTCTCCCAGCTGTCTCCTAAATGTTTAATTCACCTGCAAAGTTTCACCACATTATCCCTTGTTTCCAACAACATAAAACTAAATAACCATTTGTATTTAATTAATTATGAAGCCAATGCACAATAACAGTTTTAATGACTTCCAGGCAATATATGAATTATAGTAGGCTAACTAAGCAGTATTACTCTTATTTTCTTTCTGTTCTTTACATCTTTGAGTTAGATGAGCAGAATAATTATAAAAGTATTGATGAGGACAGCAGGAAACACTTTGTGCCATGAACGCACAGCTTTTGGTTACATTTTACACACGTTTTGCACAAATTACAAAGTAAAAACCAAATTTAGAAGCAGAAATATGTATTACTGTTGAGAGAAAGAGAGAGAGACAGAGATGGAGCGTGGGGGGGGGGGGTTGTCAGGGTTTGCATCAGGTAGATGATCTGTCTGTCCCTCATATGCTGTACCCAGACAGAGGTTGAGTGGTGTGGTGTGTGTGTTTGTGGGGGGGGTTGATAGTTGCCTGAGACAAAAGCTGGGAAGCTTGGATATATGTTATTATTTGAGTAGTAACCTGCAAACATTCATCAGTGTGGCATCACTGAGAGAACCCACAAGAGTGTTAGTAACAGACACCAATGCTACAACAAACTTTTTTTTAAATTAACATTAATGAAAAAAAAAAATCAGTATATTATTATTATTATTATTATTATTATTATTATTATTATTATTATTATTATTATTATTGAATGAATAATGGATTAATAATTGTTTCACTAACTGACATTTGTGTCCACTGTCTACCTTAAATGTAAGCTGTGCTGACAAATACTGTATACCTAAAAGGTTTTTCTTTTCTTTTTTTCTCAGAAATACTATAGTGTATCCGATTGCATCTCAAAACAAGCAATAGCAGCTTCCTCAATGGCCTCATCTGCCAAGACGCTGATTGACTTTCCCCCTCTCTCTCTCTCACTCTCTCTCTTTTTCTCTCTCTCTTTCTCTCCTTCTCAATCCCCACCATTTTCATTTCTTCTCTAAAGCTTTTGTGATGATTACTGCACACCTCTGCCTTTCAATCAATACACCAGGCATTCCATCTTCAACTTTCAAGTAGCTGCACATATGCTAGGGTTGCATGAACTCATTGAGCACAAATACAGACAGCCAGTACAACCATGCTGTACATGACAGTTAACAGACCATCCAAGGAACAATGCTGTGTTGCAAAATACTCTGGACAGTATACAAAGGTGCTCAACAAGATTACTTTGAAAACAAAAAATAGAGGTAGAAGAGCAAGGGACAAAAAGGGAAAGTTGAAAAACAGGTGAAGAATAAAGAACACAAAAAGAGACAATCATGAACACCTGCATTCATTTAGTCTACAACCTCATGCTCCTTTGATTCTACGTCTACTTCCTCTCACTCATTTCCAGTCACTTCACTTCACTTCTGTACCTTTACACTACCCTTGTTTCTCTATTCTGATAGGTAAAAACAAATAGTCTTTAAATACTGATACATTTTATAGCTGCATGTTCATAGACCTCCAGCTTCTCATTACAGCCATCTTCTCTTATTTCCTGCTCCTTCTCATCTCCCCTCTTGACAACAGACTTTTTTTTTTCAAGACAGACTCTACAGATTTATCAAAGATCTGATTTGAGGTTAAGCAATTCAAATGCATTCAGATTTTATCTCTCTAAATCATAGAAAATTTTCACAAAAAAAATCAAGATTGTAGAGCACCGTGAAAGTATAGGCGTCCTGTGTTTCTCTGTCCAGGGGCTGCACCAGGGTGATATATCTTCTAATTCCAGTTGCAGTCACAGAGAAAACATGAGAATAGTTGTATAATAATAATAAGAGCTGTGGATCCCTGGTCTGTTGAAGAGAGAGAATAATATTTAGTGGTACAGCAGACATTACAGTTGTGATCTTTTTATTTATTTATTTATTTTTTTATTTAGGCTTAATCACCAATGGAAAGTAAGCTGGTATACATTTACCCCTGCGATTTTCCTATTACAACCACAATGGTGCAGTGGTGGCATCCCAGAAGGTACATTTAAGGAAAAATGCTTTATAGTTGATGTACACATAGGCAAAAATAAAATTAAGGGGAGTTAATAAAGGTAACAACATAACAGATAAAAAATGCTTTCATATGCAAACCAGTAAAGAATAAGAAGTGCTTAGACAGGAGACAGTGAATGAAAAGCAATCTCCTCCAAGGATTTTTTTGACATAAAAATTCTCCTTAGAGGGCTCTTTGTGAGTGTGTGTGTGTCGGTAGTACGCTCCATGATAGAGAGGCAATCCTCACCCAAGTCCTCCCTTGACATTACCCACACAGTCACCTCATGTGTGTGTGTGCATGCTGTATATGAGTGTGTGAGCTCTCGTTTCAGATAAGGCTAGCTCAGCAGGGTGAGGGTCTGATAATATTGTCGATGAAGCCAGTGTGGATAATGAGTCATAAATAAACACACACACTAAGCTGATGATACACACTCAGTTGCATGCACTCGCATAAATAAAAATGACGGACAGCACGTAGAAGCAATTAGGAGTAATCATCATTGTTGGTACTTATTGCTGCAGGAAAGACGAGAGTTAGCAATATTTAAAATAACTAAACATATATCAATCATCTCACACACACAAGTACACACACACACACACACACACACACACACACACAGACACACACACACACACACACACACACACACCATCTCAAAAACACACAGATACGCACACATTATCCCCACTAAGCCCAGCTGTGGGGGTCCTACGGAAAGCAAAGCTTGTTTTTGTCAAAATCCCTACGCTACATCTTAAACAAACAAAGCTCTTCGGCGATAATAATATTATCACTGAGAGGAATTTTAAGAGTGAAATAGTTTTATTAACCACATTCGCATGGAAATAGGGAACTTCACACAATGCAAGCAAGCTACCAGTAGAGATTTGGTGGAACAAGGAGAGGGACAGAATAGAAGCTTCAAGAAATCAATCTCTTATTTCTGCATGATAACCTCCTAACCAGCTGATTTCCTTTAAGCACTTAAGATGTTGGTTTGACATTATTTTATATGAGGCTAGGAAAGTTCCCAATCATTTGTTTGCTATCAAGTCAGACTACAATGATGTGCAAGGGATTATTTAAACATAAAGTTTGTTTGTACTAATATAAGCAATAAACCTCAGTACATAAGGCCAACATGTCTTTAAGAATTAATAGTTAAAGATATTGTATTCAGTATATCCACATTAGTGTATATTTTAGGAACAATTTTTGTTAAATATTTTGAACTTGCTTTCAACTTGGAGTATGTAATTTCTATGTAATTTTTCAGATGTCAGATATTTGGAACTTCATCAATAATGTTTAATTCCAGGGGACATATAAGAGATCAGTACACAATGGGTATGGCAAGCCCTCTGACCCCATGCTTCTTCTCTACACTGCCATGCTTCTGCTTCTGCTTTCATTGTTTGGTTAAATGACTCCATGAAATAAATTACCTGCTGTGCTAAAAAATATCCATTTTTTGGTGATTTGCTTTATAGAGTCAGCTGGACATATTACAAAGTCAGATGGAATGGGAACAATGAGAATGAACTCAAGAAGCTAATGTTAGCTTAATGAATTTGGTGGCAACAAAAAAAAGCAAATCTGTATCTGTATGTTGTTATGCCTGGCATGGTTGACAATTTACCATTTACAATCTAAAAGTCGGTTTTTGTCTAGCAGTTTTCAGAATGAAGAGCACATTGTTTATAGAAGACACTGCCATTATTTAGTGGTAAATATGCCGACATTATCACTGCAAAGCTGAATAAGAGTAGATTTAAGCAGCATTTACAAAATGATGCTTAAAAACTCAAGAAGGAGGTGAAGATACCAGCAGCAACAATCTCAGCTAATACCCACGGGAATCTCATGCGCTGCCAGCTATAAAGTAAGGAGATGAAATAAATCATATGAATCCTCAGAAGTCTGCGACAATGACATATCACATTTAAAATATATGAATATGAAAAAATATATTCAAATCGATATAAAGCTTTTTTTTAAAAATGCATTGTTCTCTGTAAAATTAAATTGCCAGAATATTAGTATTAATCAGCTTATGTCTTAAGCCAATTACTGCTATGCATGTTTTAATCACCTCCTCCACATCGTTATCCAGGGCTACAATGGCCAGCGGGGCAGACATGCTGGCACTCGCTGATACAGTGGTTCCCACTGGTGATGCCTCACTGATGTAGCCATGGTAGCTGGTCTCCAGGAAGTAAGGTGCCTGATTATTTTCATCCAGAATTTCAATTTGGAGGTTAGCAAAAGCTGGTAGCGGGTGGCCATTGTCCTGCTCAGCCTGGAAGAGAAATAAAGCAGTGGATCATTTTGGATGTGATGGTTCTCCCTCTGCTATTATTACTAAAGGAACATTTAGTGATAGTATTTCACATATATTGATCAATACATAGCCACTTCTACATTTTGGTTTTCAAAGGACTTTCCCCTCTGTATTTCCTACGTTTTCAGCAGTTGGTGATTAGGCAAATTGAAATGAAGTTCATATTTATTTTTGGAAAACCTGGTTACATTAAAGATCCAATTAGGATTAATTGATTTCTTAAATGAGACCATCAAAAAATGTATATCCTGTATATGTGTGTCCATATGTCACCCAAACTGCAGTATAAAAACACCTTCTCTTTTTGGCTGTTCCCTTTAGGGGTCGCCACAGCGAATCAGTTGCCCCCATCTAACCCTGTCTTCTGCATCTTCTCACACCACCTACCTTCTTGTCCTCCCTCTCTACATCCATAACCCTCCTTTTTTGTCTTCCTCTAGGCCTCCTGCCTGGCAGTTCAAAACTCAGCATCCCTCTACCACTATATTCACTATCTCTCCTCTGGACATGTCCAAACCATCTCAGTCTGACCTCTGACTTTATCTCCAAAACCTCTAACATGTGCTCTTTCTCTGATGTACTCATTCCTGATCCTATCCATCCTGGTCACTCCCAAAGAGAATCTCAGTATCTTCTGCTACCTCCAGCTCTGTCTCCTGTCTTTTCCTCAGTGACACTGTCTCTAGACCAAACAACATTGCTGGTCTCACCACAGTTTTGTACACCTTTCCTTTCATTTTAGCTGAAACTCTTCTATCACACATCACACCTGACACTTTTCTCCACTTTTCCATCATACCTGTACACGCTTCTTCACCTTTTTTCCACACTCTCCATTGCTTTGGACTGTTGACCCGTACTTAAAATCCTCCTCCTTCTTGATCTCTTCTCCCTGTAACCTCACTCTTCCACTTGGGTCCCTCTCATTCACACACATGTACTCTGTCTTACTGCAGCTAACCTTCATTCCTCTCCTTTCCAGGACAAACCTCCACCTCTCTAGCTTCTCCTCCACCTGTTCCCTGCTCTCACTGCAGATCACAATGTCATCTGCAAATATCATAGTCCATGGGGATTCCTGTCTAACCTCGTCTGTTAGCCTGCCCATCACCATAGTGAACAAGAAGGGGCTCAGAGCTGATCCCTGATGCAGTCCCACCTCCACCTTGAACTCTTTTGTCACACCTACAATGCACCTCACCACTGTCTGACAGTCCTCATACAGGTCCTGCACCGCTCTAACATACTTCTCTGCCCTCATATAATACCACAGTTCCTCTCTGGACACCCTGTCATGAGCTTTCTCCAGATCTACAAAAAACATTATGCAGCTCCCTCTGGCCTTCTCTGCACTTCTCTATCAACATCCTCAAAGCAAATATGCATCTGTAGTACTCCTTTTTGGCATGAAACCATACTGCTGCTCACAAATCCTCACTTCTGCCTTTAGTCTAGCTTCCACTACTCTCTCCCATAACTTCATTGTATGGCTCATCAGCTTTATTCCTCTGTAGTTGCCACAACTCTACACATCTCTCTTGTTCTTAAAAATGGGCACCAGCACACTTCTCCTCCATTCCTCAGGCATCTTCTCACTATCCAAGATCCTGTTGAACAACCCAGTCAGAAACTCTACTGCCACCTCTCCTAGACCCTTCAATACCTCCACAGGTATATCACCGGGACCGTGTGTCTTTCCATGCCCTCGTCACTTCAACCTGACTAATCTCTGCTACTTCCTGGTCCATAACAACCACCTTGTCTAGTCTTTGTTCTCTCTCATTTTCCTTATTCATCAACTCTTCAGAGGTACTTTCTATCTTCCCGTCACACTACTAGCACCTGTCAATACACTTCCATTCCTATCCTTAATCACCCTAACCTGCTGCACATCCTTCCCATCTGTCTCTCTGTCTTGCCAACCTGTATAGATCAGTCTCTCCCTCCTTACTGTCCAACCTAGCATAAAAGTCACCATAAGCCCCTTGTTTGGCCTTTGCTTCCTCTACTTTCACCTTATGCTACATCTCCCTGTACTCCTGTGTACTCTCCTCAGTCCTCTCAGTGTCCCACTTCTTCTTAGCTAACCTCTTTCTCTGTATACACTCCTGTACCTCCTTACTCCACCACCAAGTGTCCTTTTCTACTTTCCTTCCAGATCACACACCAAGTACTCTCCTACCTGTCTCCCTGATCACATTAGCTATAGTTGGCCAGTCATCTGGAAGTACCTCCTGACCACCCAGAGCCTGTCTTAACTCCTTCCTAAAAGTCATTGCAACACTCTTCCTTCAGCTTCCACCATTTCGTCCTCTGCTATGCCTTTGCCCTCTTCATCTAACTCACCACCAGAGTCATCCTACATACCACCATCCTATCCTGTTTGACTACACTCTCGCTTTCCACTACCTTGCAGTCACTGATCTCCTTTAGATGACACAATCTACACAAGATGTAGTCTACCTGTGTGCTCCTACCTCCACTCTTATAGGTCACCCTGTGATCCTGTCTCCTATGGAAGAACATATTCACTATATCCGTTTCCATCCTTCTTGCAAAGTCAACCACCAACTTTCCTTCTGCATTCCTTTCCTGGATACCAAAGCTGCCCATCACCACCTCATCACCTCTGTTTCCTGTACCAACATGTCAGTTGAAGTCTGCACCAATGACAAGTCTCTCACTTCTAGGTATGCTCTGCATCACTCCATCAAAGTCCAACAAAAACTTCTAGTTCTCCTCCAGCTCACATCCTGCCCATGGAGCATACCCACTAACAACATCGAACATCACACCTTTCTAGCTTCAGAGTTATCACTCTATCTGACACTCTTTTTTACCTCCAGGACGTTCCTAACCAATTCCTCCTTCAAGATAACTCCTACTCTGTTTCTCTCCCTATCTACACCATGGTAGAACAACTTGAACCCTGCTCCTAAACTTCTAACCTTGTTACCTTTCCACCTGGTCTCCTGGACACAC
Organism: Antennarius striatus; assembly: GCF_040054535.1. Taxonomy (NCBI): domain Eukaryota; kingdom Metazoa; phylum Chordata; class Actinopteri; order Lophiiformes; family Antennariidae; genus Antennarius; species Antennarius striatus. The sequence goes on along the minus strand of NC_090796.1, from coordinate 10,328,594 downwards.
AGTATGTCTACCTTCCTCCTTTGCATCATGTCAACCAACTCTCTACTTTCCCTGTCATAGTTCCAACATTCCAAGTCCCTACTCTCAGTCCTATACACTTGGCGCTCCTCATCTCTCTCTTCCTATGAACACACTTTCCTCCTCTCCTTCTTCCACCAACAATAGTCAAATTTCCACCGGCACCCTATAGGTGAACAGCACTGATGGTGGTCGTTACCCTGGGTCTCGACTGATGCGGAAGTCATAGATTTGATTTGCATGTTTGATTTGGCAAAACGTTTTATGTCAGATGCCTTTCATGAGACAACCCTCTGTGTTTATCCGGGCTTGGGACTGGCACAATAGGACATGGGCTTGTGCATTGTTGCGGCTACATTATACTATAAAAGCACAATCATCCATTATTGTACCTTTCTGTCCTCATTTATTAGTTCATGTGGAGTCTTAACCAATTTGAAAGTCCACCAAATACACTTATGGACACTGCGTCTGTGTACTCACAGTTCCACATATGCCTTTAGCAAAGGTAAAAACCATCCTGTGGAAGGAAAACTCGATTTTCATTTTCAGTAGAGCAGAACCTGAAGCATGCCTGGTGGTGTTAATTCATTATCAGACTAATCGAGACAAAAGCACTTTCACAGACCATCTGATAGTTCTAATGCTTTACAATTATAGGCCTTTAATCAATTCAAGGTAGAAAACATTTAATGATGGCAACCAGGAAGTACCAAATGAAAGCATCATGGAGAAACATTTAGTTTGAAATTAAACATACAAATTCATGGATCAATAGGGTGATGGATCATTTAGGGTTTTAAAACTAATGCACATTTATTAGGACTAATGCATTTACAGAGAAAACTCAAGAAAAACAAGTTAAAGCTCCCCTCTGTGTAGATCCTGCGTTCCTCACCTTGATTACTAGCTCAAATCTGCTGTGGAGCTCCCTATCAATGGGTTTCAGTAGCAAGAGGTCCGCTGTCGATCTGTTTAAGCCAAAGTATTCTGCATAGGACTCTGGTTTGCCTGGAAGAGAGATATGGAGCAGGCAATAAGACATGAACAATAAGAATACAGCAAAAACACAAAATATCCATAAATGAAGAAATGTGTGTATTTGTGTGTGTGAGACAGAGACTTCAGTTAATTGGTTTAAGAATGAATATGTTTTTTTTACTGTAATTTGTGTCTGAAGGGACTATCAAAGCAACATGAGGGGGTGAGACGGGGAGACGAGCATGACTGAGGCTCCCAATCGTCTCATTTCAGCTCACCACAGGTGGGGATGCACAAACATAAACATACACCTGTATGGTGCTACGTAATTCACTATTGCTCAGCAGGGAAATCAGCCAACGGGATCAACAACAAAGGTTCGTTTGCACAACACAGTAGAATTCCCCGGTATTGTGGTTACAGATGTTCGTGCTTGTGCCTATCTTCAAGTGTCCTTGTGTCTGAGAATATGGGGCCCAGTGAAAGCATACGTCAATGTCCCAGAGGTATTGCATTCCAATATTTGGACACTGTTTGATGAAGGCCACACTGATTAAAATAACTCATGCAGACTGTATTTTAACTTTTTTCAAGATTTGTTTCAGAGTAACATTGAAAAAGACCTCTGGGTAATGCCAATGTGTGTGTTGAGCCCAAGCATTTGCATGGTCTCTGTGCATTCTGATTAACCAAAGGTAAAGATTTTTTTCTTGACCCTGCATTTTAGAGTTACCACGGTGACTTGCATTTAAGAAGCTGTGTTAGCAATTGGAAAATAGCTTCAACTTAAGGCTGTCCTGAAAGATGAGTGAACATTTCGATCTGTGTAACTTCCAAAACACCTAATAATTTATAACTGACCACTAGATTCCAATCAATAATTGTGTCACAAAAAGAAATATTTGAACATTTTAATCTTGAAACCGCCTTAACCAAAAACCTTCTCATCATTTCTAACAATTAAGCCCCAGGCTAAGGAGCCTTCAAACTGTAGATATGTATTTCACACAATTTGGTTCTGTGAAGCTGACTCTGAACAGATGTGCCGATGTCACACTGAATTAGAGTTATTTCTGTTATTGTAGTTAAATGGACCATTAAATTGTGTTCTGCTTTTTCTTTTTCTGTGACCAATTGAGGATGATTCAGGGGGGCATACTTTGGGATTATGCCTGTTGTTTTTTTATGCTTTTTTAAATAAAGGTTTTGTCAGTCATTCATATAAATCTATTTTAACAAAACACCTGGCATATCAGAGGGTGTGTGTGTGTGTGTGTGTGTGTGTGTGTGTGTGTGTGTGTGTGTGTGTGTGTGTGTTTGTGAGTGTGTGTGTGTGTGTGTGTGCGTGCGTGCGTGCGTGTGCGTGTGTGTGCTTGCATGTGTGTGTGTGTGTAACATTACCAATTAGGATGGAGTATAAAATCCCTGGCCTGTCAGATGGAGGTTGTATGTTTCTGTCTTGATCCACAGCTTGAATTGGAGGAGTCACATTGAGGGGATTCACTTTATTCTAGAAACAAAATAAAACTAGCATTTGAGTTGAAAACCACAGTAATTATGTGCAGAAAGTCACAACAAAGCTAGCAAAAGTAGGACACAGCATTTGAGAAACTCAGTGACAACATTCAACATATCCGGAAATGACATAGGCCCAGCAATGCGCTGGCAATGCATCTGGGATGTAGGCTCCAGCAACACCTTTGACCCGCTAGGCGGATAAGCGGCTGAAGACGTAAAGATTATGGCTGTCTTGTCTACAAGAAAATGGATGCATGCATGGGTGGATGTATGGATGGATGTATGTATGGATGGATGGATGGATGATGGATTAAAATGTCGAATCAACCTCCTATGTCATTTTGAGAGTGAAGAATAAATAGGAAGAAAAAAAAATAAGTCAGACTTAGAATAACTTTTTGGTGATTTGATCCATTGTATTAAGAATATTACTTGTATGTGCTTAAAAATCTGTAATAGGTTAATAACATGACAACAACAACAAAAAACCAATTACACATAATTGTAAGTAAAGAAATTACTTCAAATCAAATGCAGGCATGCACAAAATCCATTATATAAAATACTGTATACTGAATGTGCATAAAGATCAAAACGTGTAGACTACACAGTTTAAATCTCTTTCTGTGTGGCCTTGTAGTCAGAATATAATATAGACTTACAAAATTGTTATATGTTGAAGTGTAAGCAACATGAAAACCTCTAATTGGGAAAAAAATTGCAAGCTATTGGATGAAACTTAAAGCCGTGAACTGTAAAGCCAAGCACACCAACTAGACTACACATTTTCCCAAATGTGTAGGAAAGCATTGGAAAGCAGATGAACACACGCCAGTGCACAGTACTACCGCTATGATACAATAGTTTATCAGTGCACCTGTCATGTAGCACTTAAAATCTACTTGCAATCATAGAGCTATATCTCCTGTTGCCTGTCAAAGAGAGAGGAAAGGAGGGACACACACAGACAGAAGAAGTTATGGCGAGTAATGAAGTGGAGTAAAAGGGGGTGTAAATATATGTGGAGGAGATGAATCTGTCAGGAGGTGAGAGTAAACAGAGAACAAAGAGATGTAAAGTCAACTAAGAAGAAAAGGGGAATAAGGGAAAGACAATAAGGTCACTGAACAACTGGGTAAAGAAAAGCCCTGGTATCAATATACAAAACTTGAAAGACACTTATTAGAGTCAAGCATCCAATGAGAGGAAAGTCTTCAGAATCCCAGCATTTCTAAATTGTGACCCCAGCTGTCTATACATGATCTACTCAAAAATGTCCTTCTTTGAGCCATTATTGGTTATTCCAATAATGGTATGCATAACAAATGGAAGATTTAATTATTTATTTATTTTTTTCCACAATCGTGAAGTGTATTTTTTTAATTACCTATCTGGAATACCTCCTCAATTTAATGGGTTCTTTCTGCCCCCAGTTTAACCTTCCATCAAGTTTCATGAAAATCAATTAGCTGTTTTTTGTGTAATGCTGCAGACAGACAACCAAACAAATGTGAGCTCGTCTGTCCTCCAAAAGCCTAATTTAATCCTCAAATTCCCTGATCATCCACTCTACAAAGTGTTTGATCTCCTCTTTCCCACCACTTTTATTTTACACTTGTGCATCATGAAACACTACAAAGTGTCTTTGAATTGTGTCTGTTTTACCAGAGGACAGATATGAGGGGTGACTGTAAAGTTTGTAATAAAAGTAGTGGGAGATGGCCCATAAAGAAGATAATGGCTTTTGTAGCGGTCTAAAAAACCCTGACCAGCCCAGAAGGAATTGGGTGCAGTCATTGACACACACCTGCACCTCAATGTCAGCTGACTATCACCGTAACAATGAATCAAGAGCTTCATGCCTCAGCAGGATTTTGAAAACTATGTCTATTTGTTTAGTTGACTCAAGTGTTACAGTGGCGTAAAAATGTGTCGCTAGTCTTTACAAAGGAAAGACTAGGATCAGAACAAGCAGGTTCTCAGATCTTTACACTGGCTTCCTGCGTGTCAGAGAACTGTTTTAAAAATACTGCTCCTGGTTTAGCCAGATCCAGTGAATGGTTTATTGGCCAAAATACATCTCTGATCTGCCATTCCATTATGAACAACCCAAACTCCTAAGTTGATCTGCTGTTTTTCTCTGGAGTTAACAACCAAACATGGAGTAGCAGCCTTCAGTTTTTATGCTGCTCAAAAGAGCAACCTCCAAGAGAAATCCGCTATAGCTCTGAGTTCTTTCAAACTATCTTTCATTAAATCAATCAATAACTAATCTCTCATGCCCACTGTAGCTTTTTTTCTTTTTCTTTTACTTTCTAAATCTTTTAAACTTCTATCTATATTCCTTTTAGATTGTTTTGATGTCTTTACAGTTTGTCTTGAAGCGGTATTTATTGACCGAAAAGCACTTCTACTTGCCTCATTTCAATGTGCTATGCATAACAACTTGCTTTGCCTTCCAAATCAGTGCCATCTGAGAAATGCGACCACATAGGTCTTCAGGCAGATTTTTTTGACTATTTTGGTCTCACAGTTCATCATCAGAAAAGGTCCATGAAAACAGCACTGGGGGATGGTGCCTCTTCATATAGAATGTTGAAGACGTGGACTACCACAGGCTGCTGCTGCTGCTGAGCTTGGAAAGAGACCATTAGCCAGGTCCATCAACCATGAGGTTGGTGAATTTGAGCTTGACAAAACTGAACTTGTTTAATTACACAGGGTAGAAATGTGGCCTGAAAGGCATACACAACAAGCTGTGCAGTTGATTTCTAAAGACTCTGCTCACTGAGATTTCTAGGCTGACAGAAACATGTAGGAGGAACCAAGCAAGCAAAACCCTGCAAAATGATCATGAAGGGTATGAGTAATAGGTATAAAACCAATGTGAATGACTCAACTACTACTACATCCAGGCAGCACCAACTGGCAAATGTGTGTGTGAGGAAACTGCTGTTTCTCAATACTGGGGAACAAATGAGCAAATGGGCAGCAGCTGTGTAGGCAGGTGGCGGATCCCAAGGGGAGTGTGGAGATCAAGAAAGGAGGGAAAACCCAACAGAGGACATTGAATAGTGAGATATGACCATCACTGAGTTTCATTCTTTGTAATGCACCAGAAACTATGCACTTGAAAATGACACTATTCCTACAGTTTAGTGTGGAAAAATTGTAGTCTCGGTTATTAACAGCTACAAAATGCTATGTGTGATACAACCCAAAGGACTGTTAAGGTCTAGGAAAAGTTGTTTCCTGCATTGTTTAATAATCTATATTTCCCTTAAATCCATACATGTCTGAGTTGCAGAGGGAGCAGTGAAATGTGTCTTTGAAGCTGATGTGTGAATGCTGTCTGACAGCCAACTCCACTGTGAAAATGACCAGTATCTTGCGTAGGAGGGAGAAGGACACACAAAGAGAAAACATTTATGTTGGCTCTCGGGCTCTGAGGTCATATCCAATCAGTCTGATTAGGACTCTAACTATTATCGTAGCTTGACTTCCATCAATGTTCATTCCTCACCTCAATTTACCTCTTAATCTTTCTTATAATTAAGCAGTACCAGCTTTGCTGACCTTCAAACTTATGTTTATCTGTATGCCTGTGTGTTCAATGAGGGCTTTAGCTGTAGACTATGAACCTTAGGTTCAAACTGCATTTATTATATTGGGGTACCTGGGAGCATACATTACAGGTGTATCCATGTTGGATGAGTTCATAGTCTAGTCTTAACCAATCTAAAAGTTGATTTTATTTACAAGTGCAAATAGACTGGTGAAAAATCAATGCAGGAATATCAAATATGGAAATGGTCATAATTTATCAATTCTTTTGACAAAAATGTTAAAAAATCATTGTACCAAGTAAAATAAAAAGGTACTTCCTGTTCAACGACACCACCTTCATTTGTATCGTAGTCAGGCCCCTCTAAGAGATAGTAGGAATTAAAAATGCAAACCAAATCAAAGAACAGGTCTTTGGAGGAATGTACCATTGCTCTTCAACGAAGTAGAGTGCTTTACAAAAGAGACCAAAAAAAAAAAAAAATCACAAAATTTCAGTGGGTGAATAGTTGTGCCAACTATGAAAAGTACAAAACAAAAGGTTAAAATGGGTTGGAACAGTCCAAAAGTGTGTTCCAGTGTGATGAATAAATACATAAGTCATTTATTATTACACCAGCTGCAAGCAACCTTACCACAACATGTTCTTCTAGCAAGCGTAACATATCAAATGTAGGATGACTCCTATGCAAATGATCTGATCTGATCTTTTTTTAATGTGCAAGCTTTCTTTTCTTTGTTTTTTAGGGTTAGGGTTAGGTTAGAGTTCATGGTAAAATATGATATGTTATGAAAGGTACAATTACAAATTAAAAATATCCGTCTCGTCTAGACGCATCTGCTCCTGCTTTTATGTCCTTTCACCTACAAAATTCTGAGTTTGATCCTTATCCAAAACCATTGTATTCCACAGTTCCCACAGTGCAACACAGTAGAACTGTTAGGGAGAACCCTCCATTCAGGCTAAAGCTCATGTCTCCCCATATCATGCAGTTTCACTGCATTAAAAAAGTGCAGTCTCCAAACACAGTCCTACATAACCCTAATGACGTGACTTTGACGTTTTAGGGATCATTTTGCCAGACTTTAGAGAGTTCCCTGTAGAGCAACAGGCTATATTGCACAACTGTTTTCACTGGCTCACTGAGCTGACAAAGCAAAGGACAACTGCCATTTCAAATATTATTCCATACTAAACATATGAAATTGCTGCATTGCAGTCAGAAGCAAATTATAAACAATGTGCCATTTTTTGATTAAGTAAATAGCTAGTGGCAATGAAATGTATACGCCACTAAATCCATTCAGTACTTAAAAGATGATTTGAATCGAGCAAGCAAAGCTCAGTCTTACGGCAGATCTCTACCAAAACAGATAAGCTACCTCCTCCTTTTGATATACTGTAGATTCCAGGCAAAACTGTAATAACGTGGTCTGATGTTAATATGTGTATTAACATCACCATTCCTTTCTTCTGCTGACATAAAAACCTGGACAGTCTATAGATACATTGCATGTGAAGAGCCCACATGTCCTTTACTAATAAACTGTAAGAACTGTTGGATCAAAATAAATTATGTCAGACAGATTTTCTGGTTCTGTCTTAAAATATTTGAACAATGTTTATTTGCTATTAAATAGCAAAATAATTGACAGCATGTCCTGTTTCAGTTAATTTGTTTTACCTCACTGTTATAAAAGTGGCTAACTTATTTGACAATAATTACATTCTAGGAGGAGTTACTTAATAGTAATGCACTGTATATCTGTCCAGAAACGTAATTTTATACATTAAGAAATCTTAAATTATTTTGGTTCAGTCTGGAAATAATAAATCAAGATTTAAACACCAATAAATACCTTTACAAAATTATAATTGATAATGTTTTTTGAGCTCCGCGATTTTAAAACTCAACAAGTACAGAACAATATGTGGTGTCGACATTACACTGCTCATGTTGCAACTGTTTTTCATTAAATATTGGGATTCAGTGTCGAATTGACATATAGCATGTGGTTACAGGTGGTGGTGTTGTTCGGTAAACATGTGGTTTTTCTGCTGTGAAAATTAAAAAAATTTCCGAGCACAGTCCCTGAAGTCATGTAACTGTGCTACAGAAGCAGACACAATGCAAACCCTCTAGAACTGTATGGGATGCGAGCACAATTCCTTTGTGCTTTTTCTGCTGCGAACACAGGTCATCATGCTTCCAAAAGATGAGCTTTAATTTTGCAGGCATTTGCAAAGGTCCTAACCCACTGTAAATCACCAGTAGAAAGGAAAAGTGTAGCAGAATAGATAATCTCATTTAACTCTAGTACTGTCGTGCATTGTAAGATAATAACTGCTGAAATCACTGAAGCATCTGGAGTCAGCGCAGTTGTGCATCCGGAGCAAATTGATAGGTGAGTAACAGCCTTTGTGTTTGATGCAACCTGTTATAGTAGTCGCCTCAGAATTTTAAACCCTCAGTGTTTTTCCCAAAAAGGTTGATTATTTCTGTCATTTCTCACTGTGTCTCCCATGGCTCGAGGAAATTCTGTGCATCATAAAAGTGTACCTGTGAGTGAGGAAAGGGAGAGAAAATAAAGCTTAAAGGCAAGACAGCATTCCCTTGTTGTACATATGTACAGTATGTTTGTGTGTGTGTGTGTGTGTGTGTGTGTGTGTGTGCGTGCGCGTGCGTGCGCGTGTGTGTGAGTGTGCGTGTGTGTGTGTGTGTGTGTGTACTGTATGTGCGTGCATGCGTATGCACATTGCAGTGTGTGGTAAGGGATGTATGCTATGGTGACTTCAGTTGAGCATTTTACCAGCAGCAACTTTGTGCCTTTTACAAAGTGTTAATATATGATCCATGTTACTTTGTATAACAGCACCAGCTAAGTGCCAAAATACAAATGATAAATGATATTTATAGCTGTGTAAGAATATATACATACAATGTCACAGGGTCACATAACAAGATGGTTACAGTACAATGTGTCAGAAAAGACTAACCATAGCTTTATGGTCAAAACTGTTTCTTACTGTTTCCCTTCTTTATATAATGTAGCAAAAATATCCCAATTCCCTACAGATGGTGGGTGTTAGTTGAATTCAGAATTTTGTTACAGGATTTGTACTTGTCTTCAGACTTTATATACATCACCATCAGTATAATGAAAGAAGATATCAGTTATGAAAAACATGAACTTCAGAGACTCCAAAGAGAGAGTCTGGTACTTTGAAGTGTAAATTATATTTCATATACATTAAGCTTTAATATTTTTTACATCAATATTGCACAGACACAGTGATAATGGTAAACCATAAAAAATGCTTCATAAACGCAATCAATTATTCCCTAAATAAGAGTTAAGCCACATTTATAGTTATAGTGAGAACTATATGGATAAGTTTCCACTATGGGTGTAAAATGTGTACTTTTTAGATTAATCAAATTACAACAGCAATACAAGCATAATTCAAGTGAAATCAATCTTCACCAACAGTATATTATTTGCTAGAGAGAAAAATATTCCTGAAGGTGTGCCCACGCTTCTTAAAACCTGACACAAACAATAATCACTGTAATTTGTGATGCAATGCCAGCCATGGCAACACATGTAACCTGAGAAAACCTAGTCAACATTTAAACATACCAAAAAGCTGAAAAGTGTAATAAGCCCATAGACCAGAAGCCTACTCCCCTACAGTTAAAGTTAGGAGACTGTGCTGTCCTCATTGAGTTAAACTCTCCATGAATATTGAGTGTTAGCATTTCTAGATTTCTTTGAGACCTTTTCTGCAATCATTAAGTGAGCTGGAGAAGCTGTTGCTGGAGATAAATTGATTCTTTTCACTGCCTTGTATTATTTTAGCTTAATACTGTATATATATTGTCAATGAATGTATATGGTTTACCTTCCTGGGGTGGTTTGTAGTTCATTAAAAGAAAATGTGTTCAGAGCCTTAAATCTATCAGAATGTGGAAAACATTGCACTTCACATTAGCAAAAGAATATTCATTGGGTAGAGAACAGACTCACTGGGTCACTCAGCTCCAGTACATTTGCTCTGTATGTGATGGGACTACAGTCACGGGTGTTTCCCACAAGCGCACAAGGCAGGAACATGGGACCCAAGTCATCGCCGTCCAAAACGTCCACTGTCAGAGTAGTTGTGGCGGTACGACGCTCGCTTGGGTGGGGGGCCCGGTCCTAGAAGAGGAGGCAGAACTTTTATGTTGACATTGAACTTTTTTTCTTTTTCTTTTTTAAAACTCATTTTAGTCATATATTTGCATGTAAAATGTTTACATCTTGGGGAGAAAATGTGAATGACACAGTAAAGCTAATGGTTTTCGGAAAACAAATTAACAAAGCAGCAGGGGTTTCACAACACCTTAAAATCTGTTGTCTGGCTGACTTACAATCTTCTACCTTTCCACACAAGAACTAGAAAACATATCTCTGTCACCTTTCCAGACAATATAAAAACAAAGTCCTTGAACAATTGTTGATCAGAGGTTTACCAAATTTTATGGGTAAAGAGAAAATAGATTCATTTACTAAATCAAATATTGTTATTGTCATAAATCTTTCTTAAATTTTCAATGTACGCACTGCAAAATCTAAACATTTTGAACACTGTAGTAAAATGATTAAGATGCCAGAATTAATTTTGTTCTTGAGTGAATTCATATGTTTTTATCTGTATTAAATATGAATTTTGATGTGATTGACATGATTGAATTTTAGTGACATTGGTGAAACTTGTTGACCAGATTCCTAGGCTGAAATTGAAAGTAAAGTTTTCCAAAAAGTTTTGTTTCTTTTCTTAGACACCACTCTGCATTCACTCTTTTGTGTACACACTTGAAACCAGTTGCATTCTGTCTCTGTAGATCAGCTTTAAGTGAAGTATCTGCAGTCCAATTATATAAAAAAGTAGCCGCTCAGCAATTTCAAAGGAAACACTTAACAGGCCTATTCATCTGAATGGTCGATTTAACCGTTACTTTTTCAGTTTTAATTTCAAGATAATTAAGTTGTAAACAAACCATCCATTTCATTTTGTAAAGCTTGTCTTATAAAACAAGAATATCAGGAAACTCTGGAGAAATCAAAGCAACCATCACATGTCTGCCTTTTTTAATTATAAAGATAATATCGGCTATTTCAACTCTGTGATATAGATTCCCATCGACTTAACGTTTTGTGTGTTTGTTTTTAAATCAGGACATGCTTTTTTTTCCAGAGGAAAAAGCATTTTGCCATTAAAAACTTGAAAATCCCAACCACTATAACGAAACTAATTATATACTGCAAGCTGTACAGAACCCTGATGAGAACGCCCAAACTCCATACAGAAATGCCCTGTGTGTGGAACCAGAATACACAACAGAATATTTTTTAATACACACACACACACACACACACACACACACACACACACACACACACACACACACACACACACACACACACACACACACACACACACACACACCTTAAAATTTCAGTACAAGTTGGGTGCCATAGTTGTAGTTGTAGTATACTCCGTGAAGTTACAGGCAATAAACAGATAACTATTGGCTCAGCATACAGACAGAAGTCTGGGGAAACAGATCAGTGTGTACGTACTCATATATGTATGGGAGTGATGGATGGGTGGACATCCGCTCTCAACGGGAGCGGATGTCTTTCTTCTGTCTCCTGTTGTCGCTATCTCCCTAATTCATACTCATACTGACTCTCACTGACTCTCTGAAAAATTATGAGAGGCAAACGAAAATCGGAGGAGGATGAGAACAAAATATGAAGGATACTCTAGACCAGATGGTCTCTTCTATGAAAGTGTTAAAGAGTGAGTTAAAGAGCGACTTTGATAAGTTAAGGAGTGACTTTGATAAAAACTTGAAATAAAAGCTAAAACCGGTGCTTGACGCCATGGAAGAAATGAAGGACAAAATGAAGAAAATGCGGGAAGACATAGAGGACAAAGACCGAAACTGTGTTGTCTTACAACAGGGACGAAAAAGAATGGATGATTTGGAACAAAGCATTCGTGTAAATGATGTGATCACCACTGGCATCAAAATCAAGCCGAGGAATTACGAGCTTGCTGTGGCCAGGGGACAGGGAACTGAGCACAGCGCCGACATCAAATCTCTGGGGCAACAAGTGACTTCTCAACTGAGGGACCTGGAGAGAACTATAGGTCCGGACCAGATTGAGATATGTTATCCACTGCCATCTGGAGGTATGAGACCACCTGCAGTGCTGATAAAATTTCAGAATCGTAAACACAAAGTTGCTCTACTGACACAAGGCTTCAAGCTGAAAGGAAAAACTGTCTACATCAATTAGAATCTCATTAAGAAGAATGTTGATATCGCTAAAACAGCTCGACAACTAAAGAAGAATGTGAAGAATGATTGGATGAATGTGAAGAATGTATTAATCGTCAACCCCTTACTTTTCGGCTGTTGTTGTTGATGTTGTAAATGTGATGAAGGTGTGGAGTTTGTTATATTAACATGTTCGAAAAATAAATAAATAAATACATAAATGATTGGACAGCACAAAAACACAATGCAAATAGCCTGGCCATTCACCAACATGAAGGCATGAAAATACTGAGCATAGAATTGCTCTTTCAGAGCTACACAGAGAAAATCAGCCAGATAAAGCTTCAAATATAACATAGAAATCCTCACATTTGCCTGGATGATGACCAGGTACCGTGTTATCTCCTCATAGTTCAGTCTTTCTTTGAGAACGACAGCTCCAAACAGCGTCAGCGGGATGTCAAATGTTCTGTTTGTCATCTGAAACAACACACAGATATATTACAAACAGGACAAAAGAAACATTGTGTTTGATATTCTTTTATCAGACTACAGAGAATTTGATTTAAAGTTGATTCTGAATCAAGAGATTTCACAGCTGAAGCCTTATTGACTTCAATGTGATGGTTATTTTCTAACAGAAACAAATCAGATTTAATAAAAAGGAATGTATTGTAAAACTAAGATCCGCCTCCTTGGTTATTCCTTTTTGTTGCTTTTTTTTCCCACATTACCACATTATTATTATTATTGTTGTTTTTGTTGTTGTGGTTGTCCCTCTCTTCCTCTCGCAATATGGGGGGGGGGGGTCCCGTCCCTGTGCGTTGAGCCAACCAGATGAGTCAGTTTTTTCCAATGTTGGCGGTCTTGTGCCAGCTGCTCTGCATCCTCCACAGTGACGTCCTGTTGTCGGAGGTCGCCCGCAATGACGTCAAGCCATCGTGTGCGGGTCTTGCCCCGAGGTCGTTTCCAGCCTGCAGCCATAGGGTCAAACTGGAAAATGTCTCTTGTTGGGTGATCAGGGGGAAGACGGACGACATTCTTGCTTATCCAGAGTACAGTTTTTGAGAAACATCGGCCTTCAGGCTAAATTTTTTCTTTTTTTCTTTTTTTTTGCATCGTAAAGTTTTTTGAACAGTTTCCTTATTGATGGGGGCCAAGCAAGTATTTTCTCTGCTCGGCACATGGGAGTTCACATCTTCAGCTTGTGAAGTGTATTCGTCAGCTCTTCGGTTTCTAGTAGCATGGCCTCTGGGTCAGTTCTCTTGGCAGAGATCATAGCTCTGTCATGTTGTTTTATTTCCTGGATGTCCAGCTGAAGGGCCCCTGGATCTCTGAAAAGGATCTTACTCTGATAATCTTTTCACAAGGCTTCTGCTTGACTGATTGTTTCAGAGTCCCTCCATTCCTTCAGCTGTTAAATTTCTAAATTAAAAATAATTGCGTGTGATAAATATTACTCTCCACAGACTTATGGATCTCACACTTGGACATTTTCCAAGTGAACAGGATTTATGCTTTGATCTCTTGAATAATTTTAGAACATTGCATGCCATAACAGATGGACAACCTACCGGGTCTTTTGGGTTGTATTGGATTGTGTACTCAATCTGTCCATTGGGACCATCATCAATGTCTGTTGCCCCATTGTTCCCCCAGAAACCAGAGAAGATGGTGGTTCCTACCGGTGTCAGCTGAAAACACAACAATGACAAAGGATTCTGGTATTTGTCAATGAGCTCACGTGACACAATGTCAAATTTGTGAGCATTTTCATATCCTACTACTCTTGAAAGCAGCTTATAACCTCTGTTATTGCATATTACTGTGTGTGTGTGGCAGTGATTAGTGAAGGACACATTAAAAAACCTTTCGCATCTGGCCATAAATGATCTTGATACCCCACTGTTTCCTCAAAACAAACAGAAAATGACTCGAAGTTTTATGTTTATTGTGCTCAGATGGAGCTAGAGAAAGAAGATCGTAATTAGCAATTTGCATACTTTCATTTGCTCTGGAAGTGAAAACAGAGGCAGCTTGGCTTGTCAATCTCGCAGTTCGTCTACTGTCTGTGCCACAGTCTCTCTCTGAGACACCACTGTGAATGTTCGTTACACCTCATTTCTCCACTGAATACAAATTGTTAGATTAAAGTGGGGCACTAGTTTAAAAAAAACCCACAAATCTAAATAAGCATATCTTCTGGAAAGTAGTTATTTGAGCCTTGAGTCTGTATAGAAGATCTAGTGTACACAACATATAGCATATGTTTAGGCACAGTGCACAAAATGTGCACTGTGCTTAAACTGTAAATTTTAATTTATTTATTTTTTATTTTATTTTATTTTTTAAATTTTATATACTGTTGTGATCCCCATAGGGAAATTAAGAACGTACTCTCTAGTGTGTTAGTCATCAATCAATCACACACATGCATACATATTAGTGTGTACTGTACTGTAATACACACAACCACACACAAGCAGGCCTGTAAGCATGCAATGGGAGGTAGAGTGGCGGGCAGCTCCTTTGTGGAGCGCCCAAATGAGCAACTAGTAGGGGGGACAGCGCCTTGCTCAAGGGTACCTTGGCAGTGCTCCGGCGGTGAGCTAACACGTTGCACTGTCAGCTGACACTTTGTACATTGTTTTTGGGTTGAAGCGGGAATCGAACCGCCGATCTTGGAACATTGGACGACCCGCTCTACCGCCCGCTCTTCCACTGAACCACTGCCGCCCCAAAGAATCTGGAACAATTCATGAATTTGCAAAGGCCATGCTAATCTTCTCTGGATCTCTCCAATTTTAGTATATGTATTACTGAAGTAATAAATATAAATAAATGCTGTATTTGTGTTGCTATTAATGTATCTATGAATTTTTTTAAATTTAGATTTGTGCTTTAAATTGAACTATATTTTACATGAGCATATGCAACAAGATAAATCAGTCTCTTCTCTAACAGAGAAGCTAATAATTCAAAAAGATATTGTTAGATCTTTTTGAGAGGAATTACGCATTGAAAAGTCATGAGCGTACAAGAAAAGGGGAATTTTGCCAACAGTAAATTGCTGTGCTTTATTTTCTGTGACTAGGTGTCAAAGCAGAAGTCTAATCTCCAAACAGCCAAGGAATCATTTGAAATCAAGTTTAATTTAGCTGCTGTGCCAAGGATTTGTTAGGCATTGTATCCCTCAACACAGTTATCACTACCTCCCACTTAGCCAACAATGGTCTTCAGTACATTCCATGCTGTCATTTTGCCACTTTTGGATACAGCCCTAATGAAACAACTCCAGCACGACTCAGACACCAGTGCCAACCCATGAAATTAGTCACAAGGATCACCTTGTCTCCACCAACTTTCAGAGTGAACTCGTGAATTTTGTCCCAGACTTTCTTTTAAATAACCACAGCCCTTCATTTTATGTCTTCCTCAATTTCTTGAGCTCAATAATTATAAGCAATAGACAACTAAGAGTGGGCGTAATGTAGATAAAGATGAATGAAGCCATATTTATATGAGTCTTCTTGCAAAATTAAATCCTGTATTAGAAGGTTCTAGTTTTACAGTCAGTAGAACTGAATTAAAAACTAGCTTTATGTCTAATGAGAAGACTTCCACTCAAATCGTAATTACTGGCCATGTCAAAACAGATTAATTCACTTTTAGTTCAGTGACATCTACTTCAGTCTGGCCAAGGAATTAAGGTTTTACTATTTTGTTTTTTTCTTTGCATTTCCTAAATTGGTGGTTCTTGAGGTGAATGGAGGGAATTATTTCAGCAGGATTAATGAGAATCTGGAGAGTGGTAAAAGGTGGCAGGTACAGGGGAGAAGGAAAGACAACCAGAAATATATAGAGTGTGGCAGAGGAAAGGTGGAGAGGTTGAGAAAATGTGACATAATGAAGAGCTAGTGGAGATGAGGAGGAATGGAGGGAGGGCTACAAAAACAGAGAAGAGAGAAATGGGCCAAGAGAGGAAGAGAGAGGCTGAGAAGGCAGATTTAGTTGGACAGCCTGTGGAAGACTGCATAATGAGATATTCTACAGGGTATGCCTGGGTCTGTGCTGGCAGCAGCCTTCGTGTATCCTTGTCCAGTTTGAATTTGAACCTCTTTTAGTTCCATTCTGCTCCCCCAGACTCTGAAGGACATACTAAGACATCTTCAACATGACTGTGGAAGCCTCTGAAAAACAGATTTAGGCCCCTTCTTGAATGCCCAAAAAAGGTGTGCTTTCCCCTGCCTCCAGTAATGGTCATTAACATTTGTCTGACAGCAAAACATTATTTACAATACCATGCGGTGAATATTTTTTTTATTTTAAAGCACATTGCAGTACGTACCCATATCAGAGTACATTTCTCATGTCACTGCACTATAGGTGCCTGGAATACTGCTTTGCCAGGCCCATGCATGACCCTCGCAGCAGCATGGGAAAAGCTCATGAACAACTGATCTATTGTGCCCATGCTGGACTACGGCCCTCTCCCTCCTCTGATCTCTAATATCAGACCCAGAAGTCCTGGGTCTACCACCATGAAACACCGGCTCTGTCAAATGTATAATTGCAATTAATAGTTTTTGATTTAAGTGGAATGCACGTAAGAATTTCTGGATTTATGAGTTAAATGGTTCAGTTTGTAATTTTTGTGATTTGTGCGGTTTTTGTATGTTTGTGTGTGTGTGTGTGTGTGTGTGTGTGTGTGTGTGTGTGTGTGTGTGTGTGTGTGTGTGTGTGTGTGTGTGTGTGTGTGTGTGTGTGTGTGTGTGTGTGTGTGGGTGTGTGTGTGTGTGTGTGTGTGTGTGTGTGTGTTTGCATTTGTGCATGTATTTACCTCACTGACAGCTACATAGTATCTTGGCTGTTGGAAACGTGGTGAGTTGTCATTGCGATCCCGAACAACGATGCGGACTTCATGTAAAATCACAGTGCCTACCAGCTCATTGGTACATTGAACCTGAACCACAATGGATTGAATATAAGACGGAGGCTGGAAAAAAACAAAAAAACAGATATTAAGTTACCTGCTACAGATATGCATTAGAGATGAACAATTGACTAGAAGTTAGAACAAATTTAAGCTACATTGCACATTCAACTGCCAGCATCTTGTTTGGTACTTTTTTTTTCAAATCAGCCTCTTTGGTTGGTTGTTTTTCAGTTGAGATGGAGTTGAAATGCTAATGATAAAAGCCATAAAAATGTTCTTTTGCATATTTATCCTTATAGAAGTCAAGACGGCAAAGAAATCAGGAGCCACTATCTCCATTTGCTGAAAAAACATTACAGTACATTAAATGTACAATGAATCTGAAAAGATCAGTGGTGCATGTATGATCGGTTACAGACTGGAGTTTTCTATTTGTGTCTCAGATATAAAAGCAAAATAAAAAGTTGAGAGTCAGAAATGTATACCAACAGAACTATATTACCAAGGTAAACAAAAAAAAACAAACAAACAAAAAGAAAAAGTTGCCATACATCTCTATCCAGAACCCGTCCGGTGCTGTTGAGGTAAAGGGCTTGTTTGGAAGGATCAAGGATCACCCAGTGATTGTAGTTATCTCTTAATGACAGAGAGATGGTTCGATCCGGACCCTCAGCCACGCCATTTATCTGCATGTTGTCCACCAGTAAAGTTCCTGAGAACACAAACAGAAGCATAAACCCTTAAGTTAAAAGGAGACATGATGCCCAGAGTTCCAGCAAATGGAGAATGATTCAAATAAAATAAAAATTAAAAATCAAATACAACTCATACAATATCTGGGCTGCTCTTTTTGTATAATGTTCGACACAAAACAAAAAGTTGTCAATATGCTAAAATGAAAATATTTCCTCGTCAAAAGGAACAAAACATAATTTAGGACAGTCAACTGTGAGTGTGTGAAGTGAGAGGAATATTAATTGACACATCCATCAACATACAGTCAGCAAATTAATATATCAGCAGAGAGGGTATGAGAGGGTGAATTTTAAAATCACGTTTATTCATAAAAGTACAAGACTACAAGATAATCACGTTGACACAGGAAACATCTAACCTTTTACCATTTATTAACTAAAGAAATACATTGTTTAAAAAAAGCAGACAAAATTCAAAAGACAACTAACTTTTCTCCGCAATCATCCTTTTTACTCTCGTCATTAGTGTCTTCAATCTAAAAACCTCTTGGTCTGGAAAAACTGGTTGGTCACTTCCTTCTGCATTTTTTAAATAAAAACTGACGCTATCCGGAAACATGTTGAGGTCAGGAAAGAAATTTTCTACTTTGGACCTCGAACCTTTTATGTCTTGCTGGAATTATTTTATCTTTTGTGAATCATATCTTTTTGCAATTGTGAAATCAGGACCTCAGTACTAGAAGCCACCAGAGGGATCGCAGCACCCGACTGTTGTAACCTTCGCACTGTCACCTGTCCTCAGTGTTATTCCGAGGCTCCAGACCGCATCACCGGAGGCTGCCACAGCCGCCTAAGAAGCTGCAACCACCGACTCTGCAGCAAAAACAGCAGCCGGTCGCGTAGCGACCTCTGCCACCAACCCAACCCTCCGCGTTCGCAGGTGCCTGCCCCATGGCAACCAATGGCCAGCGCTCATTCTCTCCCTTAAGACAGTTACGCATGAGATGTCCCTTCCATTCGCACTTTAAACAGTTCATGCTGTCACTGGTGACATAAATCATATTACTATATTGCTTCCTAGTCTCTGCAAAAGCCCCACAAACTACCAAATGCAACTGCGATATAAATGTTGCTAACTGAAATTGAAGACGCACGCATACAAAATATCAAAAAAAGATAGAGTGAATACGCACGCAAAGACGCCACAGTCTCGTCTATTCCTCACACAAACTCCCAAAACATGGTTAAATTATAGTACACAAAAGCGTGTACAAATAAATAAAAAAGCAAAAAAAGAGTGAATAGATGTGCAGAGATGCCGCACACCCTTTCCTCTTCTCAGATCAAAAGAGAGAGTTGGAGAAATAACAATAAATGACAAGTTAATTAACTGGTTAAGGAGGCAAGAATCACAGTGTTTTCTGACACATCCATACCTATGAGGGACCGTCAGGTACATTAGTCAGCATATACTGTACCACACACACACACACACACACACACACACACACACACACACACACACACACACACACACACACACACACACACACACACACACACACACTACTGAAATGTGCAGTCGTGTTTGTGTTCAGTAGTGTGTGTGAGAGCATTTCAGTAGTGTGTGTGACAACATTTCAGTTGTGTATGTGAAAACATTTCAATTGTAAATGTGTGTGAGAGCATTTCAGCAGAACCAGAAGGCCCTTCAGTGTAAACGGAAGGGGGCTTGCAACCGGAAGTGGAGCATTTGCCAGCATTTTGATTGATTCTTCCGACACCAAAATATCATTTAGTTAAGCTGGAGCCTCAGTTAGCTGACTAGAGAGCTCCTTGGATGACATGTGTGCTCCGTTCCACTTCTGGTTGCAAGACCCCTTCCGTTTACACTGGTATGCCTTCTGGTTCTTCTGAAATGCTCTCACACACACTACTGAAATGATCTCACATACACAACTGAAATATTCTTGCACACACTACTGAAATAGTCTCACACAAACTACTGAATATTTCAGTAGTGTGTAGCAGAGTATTTCACTTGTGTACGTGAATGTGTTTTGTCCTTATGTGTGTGTAAATGGCATATTCTGAATTATGTCCCTGACGGCCCCCATGCATACCTTCCACACGTATGAAAAACACACAAATAATAATGTAAACTCATAAGCTGGATGGTTGGATCTGTGATCTTCCAGCAAAAACCATTGGTTCATGGCTTTCTATGCTACCACAATAACCATATCAAATGGTTTTATTTAACTTGGGGATGTAAAATAGACTGGGAAAATCAATGAAGTTGGTTTATTCATTTTGAAAACGGGATTGAAAATGGGATTCATTAGAAGAGTTTCGTTCTTCACCATCCTTTGGCTAGCTCATCTGGTTTACTGCATCTGTCATGCAGAATTCAAAACATAAATAATAAATCAATTAATGGAAAGAGAGAGAGAGAAAGAGAGAGAGAGAGAGATAGAGAGAGACAGAGAGAGACAGAGAGAGAGAGAGAAGCTTAAACCCTATGTGGCACTGTATGCAGTAATTTATACTCAAGATAATATAAATGTCTTCTTTTTACAGTGACCTTACTTCACAAGATGTGTGACTGAATACTGCACTCAGCAATACCTGATTAAACTGACCCTTGTGTTAAAGCATACAGGCAGATGTACAGAAAGCCATGAACATGTGAAGCATCACAAAGATGGAAAGGAATCAATCAAGATAAAAGAATAAATAAGAATGATTACGTGGAAAGAAAATGAGAAGCAGAAGAAGGTGGGGTGAGAAGGACTGAGTTGAAAGAGAGGTGGATCAACCTAAAGAGTAAAGAGGATAAGGATTGTCATGGGGCATTAATAGAAATTTTACAAGATATTAGCTTAACTGAATTTGGTGACACTGCTTGGGTGACAGTGAGGAACAAATCATAAACTGAAAAGACTGAAATGACTTCTTCCTGTTCCTTCAGATGTTGGTGAGGAAATTAAAGTTTATTTGTAGTAAATACCAGAATACAGTAAATAGAACTACAAAGTACAAGTAGGAAGTGAAGTTATCCCACATGAAACAAGTTTTTTTACAATCTGACCTGTTATAATTCAGTCACAAAATGAATTATGCAAGTTCAGGACTGTTATTAAAAAAAAAAAAATGGTTTTTTTTCTGTTTTTTTTTTTAGCTCATGGTTCATCCAGCTCACCTTCAGAGTTCTGCAGTCATAGTCACTTATGATGACTACGACTGCAGAGAATAGATTTTGTTTTTAAGTACAAGTAATAAGTACAAGCATTTTTTAATTAAAATTTTTCATGTTTAAAATACAATGCTATCACTGCAGGAAAATAGCCCATTTCATACACTATAGAGGTGATGCAACATATAGCAGTGTGTTAGTGTATTTCTGTATTTTCTCTGTCTGTGGTGTCATAAATGATGATCATTTCAGACGGTTTTGTTCTGTAATATAATTGTGTGACGTCTATAAAAGGTGTGGCTGTGGGGTTCTTCTGTGCGAGTGACAATAAAAGAAGTAGGGCTGATGCCTCTTCAGAAGTGATGGTTTTTTGCCCCATTTGAGAGAAGTTATAAACACCTCGGTCCTGAACGCTACATTGGTGGCAGCGGTGGGAGCCGCTTACAATATTATGCGATGTATTTATGCAAGTTTGACTAAGTAGAACATCACTGAAGGCCTAGGTGTGAAATGCACGGCCCACCACCAGAAACTATGTTGTCCTTGTCACCAGATTTTTAAGAGAGACTAAATGAAAAAGAAAAAAAATACCCAGAATATCTAAGATTCATTCATTTCAAGTCTTGTTAGTATTCATCTTTTCTGTTTTATCTGGAATGACAGAAGATTACGTGACTTTTTTCTGAGATTACACAACATGCAGCCGAGGCTTACTGACTAGCCTTCCAGTACGGGTCAAGGTTTCTGAGCACCACTGAGATTTTTCTTTCAACAAATGACTGAAATGCAGAAGCAGGTAGAACCAATTATAACTGACAGACTCAAGAACAAAAATTTTTTAAAAAGGAATTTAGTGACATTATAACATTCAGTCCCTTATTTCATCATTTGTTTTTGCTTGGATTATAAGGTACAATAGAATAGAATGACTGCACAGAAACATGTATGCAAGCAGGAAATAAAGCTTCCAGTTATATTATCAAGGCTCTTTTTTGGTCTGCTCAACACAACAGACATCTTGAGGTTTTCTACTCTCCCAGTGCTTTTTTAGTGTCTGTTTCTTATGATGTATTTGAGCAATGACCTCAACAAGGACTTAAGCTTGTTAAAACTAATATAGTTTGTTCCTCAAAAACAACTGGGTCACTTTCTATACATTTATGGAATAATAACTATTTTATGTGGCTTTGGAAGCCTCACAGTATTTATATAGTAGTTAAGCTGAACTTGTGAAGCTGAGTACATTCTAATATAACTACTCTAATAACCTTAGAGAAAAGATGATTGTATACAACATGCAATTTTATATGCTGATAGTGCATGTTTGATCAGCTATACAACACATGTAATGCCTAAGGAGCATGTTACTTTGTGTATTACAATATAGTGAAGGCCCCCCCACTGAAGTGGAGGTAATTTTGTTGTGTGTGCTGTTTTGCACATGATTATGTGTGTCCTTCCACAGTCATCCACTCATTTTAAACACCCTTTCCCCTTGGATTTATTAAAATCATATTCCCTAATTCCAACACATCTTCTTTTATGACATCTGCCTGAGGAAACAATCCCTAGCATGTATCTTGTTACCCTCAGTCTCCGCTGCCCCTCCCTCACTCTCTTTCCTTTTCTCAAGTCTCTGCCAGCACCAACATAATCACCCTAAAGCAAGATTCTCTATTAAATCTGTGAAACTACTTCGCAGTCAAAGAGCAATACATGAAATTATGCATACAAACCGTCCCAGTACTAAATTATTCTTCAACAGCCCTGTTAGGATGATTACTGCACAAACAGACAGGCACAAACACACACACACACACACACACACACACACACACACACACACACACACACACACACACACACACACACACACACACACACACACACACACACACACACACACACACACACACACACACACAGAGTTTGTAGAATGTTGCCTACACAATTACCACTTTGGCACAATTGCACACCCACCATGCAACTGACATATTGTTTTTTCTATCAGGTTTTTCTTAGACTATGGTCTAAAATAAAGCCACAAGCTGGAGCTATGACCCTGCACCAAACAGTACTCAGGATTATAATTATATACTTACACACAGTAGTCTCCTAAAAATTGGCCATGAACTAACAACTAATCACTATTTCTATAAAGGGACTGTTCTTCTTA
This sequence comes from Antennarius striatus, assembly GCF_040054535.1. Lineage (NCBI taxonomy): Eukaryota > Metazoa > Chordata > Actinopteri > Lophiiformes > Antennariidae > Antennarius > Antennarius striatus. The sequence continues at coordinate 10,305,178 of NC_090796.1, read as the reverse complement.
CTGACGCACATATAGTATTCATGCATCTTAAAGTCACAACCTGGAAAATGTCATTTTAAGTAAGGTTGCTGTATAATTAATATAGCAACCAAACAGCAATTCTATATTTTATTAGATTGCCATTATTTTTGAAAGAATGATGTAAGAAATTGAATCTGAATATGAATGAGAGGAGTACTACACGCAATCACCAGCTCCAAGCTGATGTTCACATTCAGTAAACCATTCCGAATTAATTTTTCATCAGAAGAAGACAGTATAAGTAGAAGCTAAGAGAAATAAGAAGTAGGTGGCTTAATAGGAATCATTAAGACATCTATTAACAGATTCACACATTCCACTTATGAAGGTTTAAGAGTTGATTGTCCTTTTCTGAAAGGTGTTGCTACGTTCACCTATAATTCTGTTCACCACAATTAGTAGTAGTAGAAGTAGTAACTTCATTACTTTATTACTACTAACTAACTAACTTTATTACTACTAACAATTACAGTTATCAGTTCTCACAATTTGAATCTGGTGGAGAAAATGCTCCTCGTGGCAGGGTTTCCTGGCTCAGATAAGTTTACTATAGAGAGAGAAGATTGACTAAATCACAAAACTTCTACCAACAAATTTAGAGCCATTCATTGTGGACCACACAAGCCTTAATTTACATATGACAAAGTAAGAATTAAAGTCAAGCTTTACAATGCAATATGATCCCTCCACAAAGTAAATGTAAAAGTCTAAGTGTAGCAGTCTCTGGGGGCGACTCTGGGAATATGTTGTTGTGCTTCAGCAGAATCCTAATTAGCAGAGGTCTGAACCGGTTCACCCCAACTCATACAGCTTTTAGTCAAGATGTTCAAGGTAGCAGGACTGATGACTTTTTTGTCAGTCACGCTCAACAGTCAAAACAATATAAACATCAGCAGTAACCTCTCATTAAATTGTATATTAATCATATCATCATCATCAGACATAGTCAAGTTTTCTCCTACACATTCTCCCTGTGGTAACTTATTGCAGAATGTTATAGTTCGCTCATACTTGATGACACAGATTTGGTGAAAATAGTTATAATGTTCAGCCACTTCAGAAAAAATAAAAACATGTCAAATCTTCAGAAGGCTATAATTATTTCAGAGGTCATAGTTGGTCTCACTACCACTGACTGGCTTTAGGGACTTGTATTGAATACATTTGGACTCACTGAATTAAAAAGAATCTCAGTTTTCCACTTTTGGGGAGCACAGTATTTAGAAATACTGTATTCAAATACAAAATTTTTTGAAGAAAAATGGATGTATAATGCATGTGTGTGTGTGTGTGTGTGTGTGTGTGTGTGTGTGTGTGTGTGTGTATTATATATACAGTGTTTCCTGCACTATAAGGCGCACCGGATTATAAGGCACATATATTAAAAAATATTAAAATAGATTTAAAAAACTAGTGGCTGTAGTTGCGCTATCTGTCTACTAGCCAGAGCATTCATGACAGTGAGTACCTTTAGTCAGCTGTGAACGGACCTATTGTTATTTCAATGAAGCCATTCTGAGCCTCATCAAGGAAACCTGATCACTTGATCACTTTGCCATCTTAGAAAGAGGTCAACCTGCATATTAAAAAACCTGACATTAAAAAGTGGTTAAATTCAATACAAGTCCATTCAGTTCGAACAGGGTGGATTATTTCCTGATCTGAATTTTGAAGCAGCAACGTCCGTCTTTGTGTATTAAATATTGTTTCGATTGGTCGGTAGTCCAGTCGGAGGTGAGGTGCAGCTATTTGCTGTCTAAACAATTTTAACCAGTTTTTAATGTCAGGCTGCTAATTTACTGGCAAATGCGACGCTGTTTTACTCCTAGAACTGACTTTAACATCGGTGTCTCACCGCCATGAATCTCACAGCACGTCGCTGCACACAGAATACACAAGCCTGAATGTGCCCCCCCCCACCCCGAGCTATCAACTACATTTGCAAATCAGTGCAGCACACCAGACACCTTTGTCTAGCAGTCACTCTGCTCTTGATATTTCAGAAAAGACTGGAAATTCAGCTTTGAGGGTCTAATAGTTTACTAAAGTAAATTGCTGTTGACTATAGTATTTCATTTAAATGGTACTGATCTAGGCTCCAGCAAAAATGCTCCAGGAACCCGCAAAAGTGGAAGAAGCAGATAAGGAATGAATGAATGAGTGCTACTGATCTGCTGATGTAAACTGTCGAAAAAGCAAAAAAGTAAGTGAACATTCCAAAAGCCCCGTTTGTCTTATTCTTATTGGAAATACTGAAATCCACACAACACAAAGATGCTCTTAAAATGTTGTTCTTGAAGCTCAAACACATTGATTTGTCTCAAATAGTATAACCTAATGTCTTATCTGGCAGGACAGCGATCATCAGACTCAGACATGAGGAATATTAATGTGAGCAGGTTAAATGTCATGCCAATCAACAGCTTTTGAACAGTCCAGACTATCTAAAAGTGTTTGTGTAAGGTTTCTAAAAGGTTATGATTATCTAAGAAATTTCTGACAGCAGTGTGTACTTGTCACATGAAGGAACATTGGGCTGAATTGTAATCAACATACCAGAAAAAATGAATAAGAGAAGCAGCTGAATACTTTACCATTGGGGCTTTCTTCATCAATGGCAACGATTGTGGCAGGAGGACCTGACCGAGACAGTTTACATTCTATTAGGATGAAAAGGAAAAAGGAAAGTTGTTAACTTTCATTCAAGGTTTTTCTCAAAAAATCAAATCTCGATTTCAAATGTACAGCATATCAATACTATATTGTGTTGCTGAAATATTGGAGTGGGGAAGGTGCCTGAAGTGTACGAAAACAAAACATATGTCTCTAAAGTAAGCAGAAAAGAGAATTTAATTAGATGTAGCACAAAAAAGAGGTGAGGTAAGGGAGGCAAAGATGAGCGATTAAGACCATTTTTTTCAGCAATAATAAGCTCAGTTCATAAAGTTGCACAATGACCAAACATCCTATTAAAACAGAAAGGAAATACGTCTTACCCTCATATTGCCAGTCTGCAGTTTGAGACAATCCACCAGGATGGGGCACAGAGGATAAAGATAACAGCCAAAGGAGGGAAGAAAGAAGGAGGGAAGAAGAAAAAAGCAGAAGGAAATTCATGAAAGATTAGAATTGACCTTCAGAGCAATGCAAGGCAACATATAACAAGTAGGGAGGGGAAGGATAGGAGGCACTCATGAAATGCTGAAATTAGTTTTGAAGTTTTGAAGGAGGGGCAAGCAGAGTAAATAAGAAATGTGATGTGTGGTGTGTGTCTGTGTGTTGTGTTCAGAATACAAATGTTGATAATGCTTATCGTCCTAAACTTTTCCAGTCCTACTCACAGCCACTGCTTAAGATGGCTAAAAATGTACCCATTCAGGTGAAAAAACTAAAAATGAAGTTAAAGGATCTTCCTTTATCATTTTATCCTTGTGAGAACAGAGACATCAAAGCATGTGACCCTGTCACCTTTCTGTAGTTTTCTCCAATAAAGGCAGATCCCAGGTCAGCAATACAAGAAGACACATTTATAATGGAAGAGAAGTCCCTATTACATCACACAATTGTTTATCTGTGTGTGTGTGTGTGTGTGTGTGTGTGTGTGTGTGTGTGTGTGTGTACGTGTGTGTGTGTGTGTGTGTGTGTGTGTGTGTGTATGTGTGTGTGTGTGTGAGACCAGCATGTGACAGATGTGCATCCCCTGCATGACTTCCTTCTTATCCCTCAATGTAAGCTGACGCCCCTCATCTATTACTAACCAGCCATTTGTTCTCTGTGGGGCATCTCTGTCTGTTTCTCCCCCTTGGTCTCCTCTCATCTACCTCCCTCTCTCCACCCGTCAGTCCGATTTCCCGCTCAAATGATAAAAAATAAATAGGACGAAACAGTAAACAGCCCCCATTTTAATCTGTGATGACAGATGAACAAGATGAGATAACAAAATGAAATGAACTGTTTGAAAATTTGCACACCTCAAAAAGTAATTGTTTAGTGTCTGAAGAAATGATCTGGCCAAAACAAATATGATGTACTTGCATAGAAGTACATAGAGATCAAATTAATTAAGTTGCCAGATATTATCAGGTTCTAAATTCCATGTGTTAAAACAATGTCCTACCTCTGTACAGTTCAGGGAAAAGAGTAACGCTAGGGAGGACAACTGAATTGCATAGAAATGCCAATTCTATGCTCTTCTTTTATATAGGTCACAGCCATAATTCTTCAGTAAAATACACTTTTTTTGTAACATACATTCAATAAAGGGCCTGTACTGCAGAGCCTGTCTGCTCTTGTATCCAGATTGACACTTGACACTGTACCGTTACTGCATTTCATCCTTCATCTGTATGCAATTGTCTTCCTGTAAACCCTCACTTCTTTTTCTGTAAGTATGCACTCATACAACCTTCCCTTCTAAGTATTATGGGAAAAAAATCACTAAAATGACTTTGTGCATGAGCAAGTGAATAAATCCATCTAATGCCAGGTTTCTGTCACAGTGATGAAAAACCCACTGGAGAGCTTTATGAGCAGAATGAGTGTTCAAAGTAGACCGTATGGGGAAAAAGAAGAATAAACTACACCTCCCCATTCAGAAAATATCACGGGTGGACAATGAACAAGGCAATATCCGTTTTACCACCACCCAGTGCCAACATATTTAAATCTGAGTGTGCCAATAAATATCTGGTTGATTGACCATTCAAAAGACCTCCATGTAAAGTTGGCTTGAAGAGTAAGTATGGGTTGCCAGCACCGCAGGGTCCCCCTAAAGAATTAAGTCGACTAAGAAAGAAGCATCTTTCTCTGCAGGTGAAACACACCACAGTCAACAGAAAATAAAAACAGGTTGGAAAAACTATTGTTCAGTACATGCAGGAGTAGCAGCTTAGCAACAGTGTCCATGACAAGTACACGTGCAACCTCCACACCACTTTACACATTTTACACCGTCAGCTCTGTGTGTCAGACTGCAGGTGTACTCTCAGACATGCTAAGGTTACCATAAAATATACATGCTGAGACTCTTACTCAGTAGGACACCTGTCTTTTGTGTGAGTTTGTGTCGAGTTGGTATCCATTGGATACGCAGAACAAGAGACACCACAGGAAAAACATGCTGCCACATCGCTGACAAAAACATTTGTTCATCATGCTATTCATGTAGTGTTAAGGTCACAGTATAAAGGAAAGAGTTTGAGATTCCTCAGGCCCAGTTTTGTGTAAAAACTTGTTTTCACAGTTTGAGTCTTGTACTGATTAAAGAAACAAGATATGTCATTTAAAGTAGTGAGCTTTAGAGCCACGGTTCAGACAAGCCAAGGATAGTTGTTCGCTGTTTCATGCCAGCCTAAGCTATGCTTATCCATTGTAGTTATTGTTGTTGTTTTTTCTCTGCAAGAAATCTGAAGATTTACATGTATTTGAGTCTAGTGGAGTATCATAACAATGTGATATAGCGGGGAATAATGTGTCAAAAAAATTCCAAAGAAAGTAAAGAAATGCCAATATATTGCGAAAGAAAATTTTAATCATGATTGAAAAACACATAATCTAATGAGAGATTACTAGTGCGTCTGCAGAGGTTTTCTCCATGGCAGAGAATCAGACAGAATAGACTGGCAGCCAGCATTGGAAAGCTAAGGATGTTTTCTTCTCAAAAGACATTGGAGCCATCAGGCTGGCCTGCTTCCACTGAAAATATTGACTTGTTTCATCTGATGAATTTTCAGACTGGCCTAGCAGGCAGTCCTGCTGCTATGATTAGAATATTCTGTATTCTTCTTTCCTATACACTGAGGGATGTGAAGATTGCTGTTGGTGATGTCAAGTAAACAGGCTTAGAGAAATAGTTTGAGAAAGTGTTTCATGTAATTTGGTGTATGGCTCAGAGTTAGGTGGAAAGATAGGCAGCACTCTCAGGTCTGTACTGTAAGACAGGCTAGCTGCCAATAAGGTTAGTTTAGCATCAAAACCGAGAAGATGGAGAAAAGGGCTTGTCGGGCTCTGCTTCTATGTAACAAAATAACCTTTCCAGCAAGTGTAAAGATCACTAAATATCATATTAATTTCATTTGAAAATAGTAATGGTTGCCTCTTAAGATTCTTTTACAATTACAAACATATATCATTTGGAGGGTGGGGGGGGGGGGGGTGTCAGAGTTTAATGGTTCTATATTTGTTCATTTTATTTGAGATTAAATACTTGACCGCATTGTGTTTGCTACCATCTGTTGCATATTTGCTTGGCTAGATTGCCTGGACTCCAAACAGTGAATAGTGAAAAGCAGCGATAGTGAAATCCATCACAATTCAATTATACTATGATAACCCACCGAGACCGCGCTTAAGATTTCTGTTCTGAAAATATTTCTGAAAATATTTTAAGTAGAAGGAAGTTTGAAAGGGTCGTTGATTGATGGCTTCAACATTTGGATGAGATGAATTTGGAAAATGGCAGTGTAAACACTGTGTGATGAAACTGTCAACTGTCATCAGCCAGACTGAAATAAAATGGTACAGGAATGAAGTCTCCTGTATATGAATATGACATTCGCTCAATCTAGGTTCAGATATTAGAGTTAAAAAACATAATTATAATAATATTCTTTCTTATAAAGAAATACAGTACATGTAGAGGAAATTACTTTAGTGTATTATTGCATCCCTTTCATTTTCTGAAATGCTTGCACCGAGTTGAATTGGGGGTTGTTTATCATAGCAGACGTGGGGTAAGAAGTTAGCTATACCAGCAGTCACCAGTTCATCGCAAGACAACAGTATATGTCACTGAATAGTTGTCTCGAGCTTCACAGAATATAATTGATAACTATTACTCACATTCCAGTGACCTAATATTCTGAACAATATGCATTCAAATTCACACGAGTGATGAACCAGTATTGGTGTTCCATGGTATTCTGTAGGGTTAATTACAAAACCTGTCTTTTTGACATCATGTAATTAATACACAGTGTTCTTTTGATAATGTAATAATTAAAATCACCTCATTAAAAAAGAGAAAATGGACAAGTTCATACAGGCCAACCTCGGCTTATGCAATTATTTGGTGTCCGGAGATGCACTGCAAGTCGAAAAATGACATAAGTGGAATTAGCTTGTCTTCAGCCTAAACTGATAATAACTATTCCCAGTTCTACACTGTACTTTGTAAATGTATTTTCAATAGTATTTCATTCATACAAATCTATTTTAGGTTTACTTTGCCATCTAATACGTCGGCATCTCGTCTTCAGCCGCTTCTTCCACATTGCAGGTAACAGGAGTTGCTACAGGTAAATTAAATGATATTGTATGTTTTCATTCTTATTTATTTACACTAACATGATATTTTGTGCTTCTACTGGTTTACTGGTGATTCTGCATTCAACATTCTTTTCCGATTCCATACGATTCCAATATTTGTGGTGGATTGATGAAAAGTCGAGTAAATGAAGTAACCTTGATTTTTATTTTTACTTTTTTGTTTTTTTTGTAAAGAGAACAATATTTCTCGAAACAATGTAAGCCGAGGTATAGTGTTTACTTCCTGTCTGGTTTCAAAACAGGTTGCGGTGATTTCAGACTACAGTATATAACACAAACTTCTGCCACTGGACTGACTGGCTGGTGCACAGCATGACTCAGAGGTATGGTTGTAAATGGTTGAAATTCAGAAGCAAGACTGCATTTTCTTAATGTCCTTTTTAAGCTTCCATCAGCAAGTACACCAATCCACACCTTTCCCCCAGGTCCAATTCCTCTCTGTCTGTCCACCTCTAACCAACCAGCATGTCGTTCATCCATCACCCATTCATCTATCCGGCCATCTCCCATCTGATCCATTCATCCATGGACGACATTGTAGAGCCTTCGATACAGGGGGACAAGGGATGAGAAAAAAGGGAAGAATAGCAGCGGAGTGAGTGGAAGACAAGGAGAAGAGCAAAAGGAGGAGTTTTGAGAGGAGAGACTGTGTGACCTTGTGTTAGATTGATGTATCCCTGGAGAGAAGCGATTGTATAGCCACACACAGGCACACATACTCAGGCTCAGTGCTGGAGGGATCACCACTTTGTCACTGTGCTGGCGTATCCATTATCCTGACTCTTTCTCTGTCTAGGGTGTCAGGTCTGTTCCAGCCATTGCGGAGCAGAACACAGCTGGCAGAGGTAGTGGTGGTAATCAGATGGTAGCTGTTCTGAGGACACATTTTGGAATACATAAACATCCCTTTGGTTACCCCAAATGCTCTCATGGCAGCCATGCAGCAGATTTAGGACTCGCTACAGCTTAGTATAGCTTGGATTTTGAAAAGCAAAGTAAAGATTTAAAAGGACAAGCCTGACCTTTTGGGTAATAAATATGCTTTCTTCCTTTTTTTTGGAAAGAGATGAGAAGATCAATATCACTCGCTTGTGTTTAAAAGGTACCCTCTGGAGTTTGAGACCAGTATACAGCCAACGCTCACGCACGTACACAAGCAAAATTCTTCTTTCCACTTTGTTTAAGGACATATCGATGATTTATGGTTAGCTCAGTGGTGGTTACATACATGCCTACATTTGTTTTGTAATTATTTGTTTTCGTTATCAGGGTAGGTAACATATTTTATAATCTCATAGTGTAAAACATTAAAAAAAATATTTAAACTTGATTTTATCTTATTTGGTATTGGAAGTACAACTCAATTAGATCAGAACTTCATTGCAATACAGAAACACTGACTTATTCATCGCTGTCCTTTATGCTGACGAATTGTGGAATTGTGGTGAAACCCAGTGTGCCAAGACATACAGCCACACTTGAGATTAGACAAGGAAAACAAAATGCCGAGCTATATCATTAGGCTAGTTTATTATGAAGTCAGAACACAGGGGAGACCAGCTAGTTCAACTCTGTGAAAAGTAAAAACAACAAGTCATTTTGTGGTTTTGGTAGCAATTATTTTGTGACTGCATACTTCCACAAATCTTGATTTTCTAATAAATTTAGCTGGTTTGTACAGCTTTACAAAGCGATAGTCTGGGTTCACACTTTAGTAGAAATAATGAATAAAAAATAAGCTAATGCATTCTCAAGGTTTTAGTTCAATTTATTGGCCTAATGTAATAAAAAAGCTAGTATTTTTTCCAACTAGAATGTATAAATCATGAACACAAAAATGTGCAAAGAGCATCAAAAGAAAGCAGGGATGGACTAAAAATCGCAATAAATGTGAGAAAGGAAAAGTTTGTGAAATAAACTGAAATGAAGAAATACCAACATAATCTGGAATGACAGACATAAAGTGGAATGACAGACTGATAAAAAAGAGTGGCAGACAAAAAAAAAGTGAGATGAAGTCAAAGAAAAGAGAAAGTTTCCCTTCAGATGATCTAACAGATACCGTCATCACCTTGCAAGTACACCCACATCCACATGACAATCACTGAACCATGCTGACACAGGCACAAAATAATCTGCATTAGATCACACCCAACAAGTAAATTTCACATAGACAGTGAAGCGTGTTTGTCACAAGCATATGTGATTGCCATCGTTCCACAACAGATGCACAAGGTATGTACACAAGGTATGTACACAATATAATAGTATCCTGTCCCCAATGCATTGGGGGCTAATACTTAATAATAATGAATATGATATCTCCTTTGCATTGTGTTTTACTTTAACATCTCCATTCTGCAGAGTAGTTTGTGGAAATTTAAAAGGTTGATTTGTTAGAACTAACTAACAACTAACTAACTAACTAACTAACTTAATGTAGCCGCAAGAGGACACAAGCCAGTGTCTTATTGTGCCGGTCCCAAGCCCGGATAAATACAGAGGGTTGCGTCAGGAAGGGCATCCGGCGTAAAACTTTTGCCAAATCAAAGATGCGAATCAAACCTATGACTTCCATACCGGATCGGTCGAGGCCCGGGTTAACAACGACCGCCATCGGCGCTGTTGACCTACAGGGCGCCGGTGGAAATTGGACTACTGTTGGTCGAAGAAGGAGAGGAGGAAAGTGCGTTCGCACGAAGAAAGAGAAGAGGAACACCAAGAGTATAGGACTGAGAGTAGGGACGTTGAATGTTGGAACTATGACAGGAAAAGGTAGAGAGTTGGTTGACATGATGCAGAGGAGGAAGGTAGACATACTGTGTGTCCAGGAGACCAGGTGGAAAGGTAGCAAGGCTAGAAGTTTAGGAGCAGGGTTCAAGTTGTTCTATCATGGTGTAGATGGGAAGAGAAATGGAGTAGGAGTTATCTTGAAGGAGGAGTTTGTTAGGAATGTCCTGGAGGTAAAAAGAGTGTCAGATAGAGTGATGAGTCTGAAGCTAGAAATAGAAGGGGTGATGTTCAATGTTGTTAGCGGGTATGCTCCACAGGTAGGATGTGAGCTGGAGGAGAAGGAGAAATTCTGGTCGGACCTTGATGAAGTGATGCAGAGCATGCCTAGAAGTGAGAGAGTTGTCATTGGAGCAGACTTCAATGGACATGTTGGTGCAGGAAACAGAGGTGATGAGGAGGTGATGGGCAGGTTTGGTATCCAGGAGAGGAACGCAGAAGGACAGATGGTAGTTGACTTTGCAAAAAGGATGGAAATGGCTGTAGTGAATACTTTCTTCCAGAAGAGGCAGGAACATAGAGTGACCTATAAGAGTGGCGGTAGGAGCACACAGGTAGACTACATGTTGTGTAGACGGTGTAACCTGAAAGAGATCAGTGACTGCAAAGTAGTGGTAGGTGAGAGTGTAGCCAAACAGCATAGGATGGTGGTGTGTAGGATGACTCTGGTGGTGAGGAAGATGAAGAGGGCAAAGGCAGAGCAGAAGACGAAATGGTGGAAGCTGAAAAAGGAAGAGTGTTGCATGACTTTTAGGAAGGAGTTAAGACAGGCTCTGGGTGGTCAGGAGGTGCTTCCAGATGACTGGACAACTACAGCTAATGTGATCAGGGAGACAGGTAGGAGAGTACTTGGTGTGTCATCTGGAAGGAAAGTAGATAACGAGACTTGGTGGTGGAATGAGGAGGTACAGGAGTGTATACAGAGAAAGAGGTTAGCCAAGAGGAAGTGGGACACTGAGAGGACTGAGGAGAGTAGACAGGAGTACAGGGAGATGCAGCGTAAGGTGAAGGTAGAGGTAGCAAAGGCCAAACAAGAAGCTTATGATGACTTGTATGCTAGGTTGGACAGTAAGGAGGGAGAGACTGATCTATATCGGTTGGCAAGACAGAGAGACAGAGATGGGAAGGACGTGCAGCAGGTTAGGGTGATTAAGGATAGGGATGGAAGCCTATTGACAGGTGCCAGTAGTGTGATGGGAAGATGGAAAGAGTACTTTGAAGAGTTGATGAACGTGGAAAATGAGAGGGAACAAAGACTAGAAGAGGTGACTGTTGTGGACCAGGATGTAGCAAAGATTAGTCAGGATGAAGTGAGGAGGGCATTGAAGAGGATGAAGAGTGGAAAGGCAGTCGGTCCTGATGATATACCTGTAGAGGTATGGAAGTGTCTAGGAGAGGTGGCGGTAGAGTTTCTGACTGGGTTGTTCAACAGGATCTTAGATAGTGAGAAGATGCCTGAGGAATGGAGGAGAAGTGTGCTGGTGCCCATTTTTAAGAACAAGGGAGATGTGCAGAGTTGTGGCAACTACAGAGGAATAAAGCTGATGAGCCATACAATGAAGTTATGGGAGAGAGTAGTGGAAGCTAGACTAAGGGCAGAAGTGAACATTTGTGAGCAGCAGTATGGTTTCATGCCAAAAAAGAGTACTACAGATGCAGTATTTGCTTTGAGGATGTTGATAGAGAAGTACAGAGAAGGCCAGAGGGAGCTGCATTGTGTTTTTGTAGATCTGGAGAAAGCTTATGACAGGGTGCCCAGAGAGGAACTGTGGTATTGTATGAGGAAGTCTGGAGTGGCAGAGAAGTATGTTAGAACGGTGCAGGACATGTATGAAGACTGTAAGACAGTGGTGAGGTGTGCTGTAGGTGTGACAGAGGAGTTCAAGGTGGAGGTGGGACTGCATCAGGGATCAGCTCTGAGCCCCTTCTTGTTTGCCATGGTGATGGACAGGCTGACAGACGAGGTTAGACAGGAATCTCCATGGACTATGATGTTTGCAGATGACATTGTGATCTGTAGTGAGAGCAGGGAACAGGTGGAGGAGAAGCTAGAGAAGTGGAGGTTTGTCCTGGAAAGGAGAGGAATGAAGGTTAGCCGCAGTAAGACAGAGTACATGTGTGTGAATGAGAGGGACCCAAGTGGAAGAGTGAGGTTAGAGGGAGAAGAGATCAAGAAGGTGGAGGATTTTAAGTACTTAGGCTCAACAGTCCAGAGCAATGGAGAGTGTGGAAAAGAGGTGAAGAAGCGTGTCCAGGCAGGATGGAACGGGTGGAGGAAAGTGTCAGGTGTGATGTGTGATAGAAGAGTTTCAGCTAAAATGAAGGGAAAGGTGTACAAAACTGTGGTGAGACCAGCGATGTTGTTTGGTCTAGAGACAGTGTCACTGAGGAAAAGACAGGAGACAGAGCTGGAGGTAGCAGAGATGAAGATGCTGAGGTTCTCTCTGGGAGTGACCAGGAAGGATAGGATCAGGAATGAGTACATCAGAGGGACAGCACATGTTAGAGGTTTTGGAGATAAAGTCAGAGAGGCCAGACTGAGATGGTATGGACATGTCCAGAGGAGAGATAGTGAATATATTGGTAGAAGGATGCTGAGTTTTGAACTGCCAGGCAGGAGGCCTAGAGGAAGTCCAAAGAGGAGGTTTATGGATGTAATGAGGGAAGACATGAAGGTAGTTGGTGTGAGAGAAGAGGATTCAAAGGACAGGGCTAGATGGAGGAAATTGATTCGCTGTGGCGACCCCTGAAGGGAAAAGCCGAAAGGAAAAGAAGAAGATTTGTTAGAACTTCTTGACCAACAACCGGCAATCATCTCTCAGATTTGCACAGGTTGAGTTTCTTTTGCAAGAAATCAAAGAATGTGCTGCAAAATCATTGCTATTTTTGTCTACCTAAAAGGATCTTTTATCACGTTTTAGCATTATGCAGTGATTAAACATCTCAGAAAAGCAAATGAAGAGGGCTGTATGAATGTATTTTTTTTAACTATTCCCCATTAAGACAGAACGGAGTAACACACATAACTGTGTTTTTTACATTGGAAGTGAAACCTGGTAAGTTTCTCCAGTAGTAAAAGTTTCCTGCTTGTGGTCTTCTTCTTCTTTTCCTTTCGGCTTTTCCCTTCAGCGGTCGCCACAGCGAATCATTGCCTCCATCTAACCCTGTCTTCTGAATCCTCTTCTCTCACACCAACTACCTTGATGTCCTGTTTTACTACGTCCATAAACCTCCTCTTTGGTCTTCCTCTAGGCCTCCTGCCTGGCAGTTCAAAAGTTCTAAAGTTTCCTGCTTGTGGTACATGACGTAAAGTGTGTTCCACAACTTACCTGTTTATTCATACTCTCCTGTTTAATGCAGAGAGACTTACACAGCTGTGAGTTCATTCAGAGTGACAATATAGTGAAGTGCTGGCAAATAGAAATGAGTTTGGTCACAGTCACCCTGCCAAGTGGAATTTACAAAGAGCCAGTCCATCTTGCAAAAAGCTGGCTGGCCTGCCACATAAAGGTTTCGAGGACTGACATACAACAAAGACACATTTAACATTCTGGTAATATTATTCTTATCATTTAGCACAATGTATCTATGTCACCTAATCACAGGTTATCACAAACCCAGGCCAAACAGATGTGTATTTTCTTTATCATGCAGAAAAAGACATTCACAAATGTGCAGTGGAATCCCCTCCTGCAAACCAAAGCTTGAAATTATTTTAAAATCAGTGGAAAACATTCAGCCACAAACCCTGAAAACCTCATAGAAGTACTTGAAAAATGAACCAGTTGTCATATTTTTAATTCAAAAACCAAAGGATTGAATCTCTTACCCTGAGAACCTGGTTGCATATCAGAAGCTACTACTTCTATTATATGGAGATCAAACAGAATAAGACCTAACATCTTGTTTTCCTGACCAAAAACTTTCAGACAGTTTAAGCAGACGCTGTCTGCCTAAAGCTACTGAGAGGAGGTGGATGGGCAGAGAAGAGTTAACTGTGTTTCAGGAGGATTTTTTTGATGTATATACCTCTAAAAATGTCCACATGTACGCAATTGATACTTACATATGCTCCTCGTGTAGCTCAGCACAGAGACATGCACACTAACTGACATTCACCTTTGGCTGCAGCCTTTGTCAGCTGAATGCCAATCAGATCAATCTCAAATACAAACAACTTAATGGGATATTAATATTCTGAAAAGTCTGGCAGATAGGAAAGAAAGCATTTTTTTTTCCAATTAGCATTGTCTTTGTCATCAATGAGAACTTTATTGTGTCCATAGCCATTATCACATTTCAGCTTGCAGTGTGAATCTTAACAGCTGCTGAATCAATTCCTTCACACTACATCAAATTACTTTAGTATGCTAGCATGTTAACATGATACAAAACATCATACTCACAATTAGGGTGGGATTAGACACAAAACAAAAAGAGACTTCTTTTTTTTAATCATTAAAATAAGTAAGTAATCAACAGGGCTAATTCTTTTTTAGGTTATGAGTCTGAATTTCTGATGAACATTCATATATGAACTGTCTGCCGACAGTTCAGGTCAGTTTGAAAGTTAATGCCAGCAAAGTAAACTATAGACTACCTTTTTTGATTTGTTGACGAGGTTGTCCCCCTGAAGTTAAATTTACTCACCCAGAAGGATGGATGACCACCCCCATCACCCCCAACACATCAAACCATTCTCAAAATGATAATTGTGAGAATTTTCACACTGATAATTTCAAATACAAATGTTAAGCAGATAAATTATATTTCTCATGTTGGTTCTGCATGTTGGCACGCAACATACTATATACTAATTAGAAATATATCAAAATATAATAAATAATCAATAGTGATGTTTTCTACTGCAGAAGACAAAATAATATATTGCTGTGATGACGGTGCAAGACAAAAATTTGAATGTTGAAGTGATATTCACTTGCAGTGTTCACCACCTGTTTGAATTGATTGGACTTGCTTTCACCTTTAACCGACATTGTGCCAAGAAAGTACAGAAAAGTGCAGTCTTCATTAAAAAGGGGTCAAGTCATAGCTACTATGATTAACGACAGGCACCAAATTTGATGCCAATCTATTCCATAATTAATGATGGGAATACTGGATTTTTGAAGGTTTCTGCTATGCTGCTACTTTCCATCTCATTTGGACAATTTCCTACCCCCTACTTGCAGAGTCTAAAAAGCCTGTCTTGTTGACATATTTTTATGCCAACTCTTGCCACAGTTGTCCTCATACAATTGCCTGAGGGGGTTGGACCACCTCTCTGAAAGATCCCCTGCTTCATGGAAATGAATGCGTCCTTCCCTTTCAAGAAATACTGTGTACTGTTAGTTTTTGGTGATTATAATAAGTTATATATATAAGTTATTTATTTACTGAGAATAAAGCAAGAATTGTGAGACTACTATAAGGTATCTATCCAAAATCTGAGAATTGAACTAATTCACTTAAATAAATTCAAAGTTTTTACATCAAATTTGAATTCAGAATTATAAAAAGGTACTATTAAAAAAAACCCCAAAATAGACTAAAATCCTCTCTAAGATATGGCTGAATTTATAAGTCACGTGATCAAGTCTGATCTTGAACCCTAGCTGAGCGGGCTTGATAGAACACTAAACTACAAAGTAAAAACAAATACAAAAAGATAAGACAAGGAACATGTTGAGAGCCTTTACCTTCTGTGTCCTGGCCAAAACAAGTTGATAGTAGCAGCAGATAAAGGACTATTGCTCCCATCACGCTTGACCGTTTGATCCGGCCCCATGACAGCGATCCCATTAAGTGTGTTTTAACCATCTTCACAACCGTGCTTCACAAGGCATCCCACTGCAAACAGGAGAAACAGCAATATACAAACGTAGGTCAGACATGATCACACACCTCATTTTTTAGCTGCAGTGCCAACATTAAAGTCATTCACAGGTAGCTTTCTTACAAGATGGCATCAGCCAATGAGAAACAAAGCATGGAGGCATGGAGTCAGTTTGATGTAGTGGAACTGAATGCACAACCCTGACCTACTCCTACAGAACTAAGTTTTCTGTGAAACTATACTTTTCATATTGACAGCAAGCTCCATTACTTCCCTAAGGTGGGATGCTCTGACGATGTAAAAGTCAGGTGGCATTTAATTTTCAATTTGCAGCCGTACTTCATGGCTTCAGTTGCCGATGTGAAAACTTTCATCAATCATCTTTATGCTTGCACATTACAGTGAATGATCATTTCACAGATATGGCTACACTAGTGGAAATAATGTAAGCTACACAAAATGATGTCAACATATGGCTGACAACGGAAAAGGAACTATGTACAGTAATATATCAACTCAACAACATTTTAGATTTTCCCACTGAAAAATGATATACAGTAATGAAAAATTAAACATTTTGAAAGATGTTATGTAGAGAGAATTAAATACATCAAGCTGAGTGTGAAAGCTGTGTATGTACTTTATTAAGATTGACAGGGACTACATTTTGTGATGTGGGGCTGAGAGAAACATGGAGTTCTCAGAAGCGTTTGAGTACTACCTGAGCCTGAGTGTAGGAATCTATACAGATGTGATTTCTTTGTGGCAATGATGCACAAAACTATCTAAGCTCAATATTGCCCACTTACTCGCTCACACATTTAAAGTGAGTTTGGATGGCCTGAAAAAAAAAGCATCATCTCACTCTTCAACACAGACACCAAAACGATAACACTCATCGGTGGGAGTGTTAGGTGGAATGAAGAATGTGCCTCCATCAACTTGCCAAGCTGGTCTGAATTTAAACATCTGGTTACAAAGTTGGTTAATTTCAGGTTCCCTACTCCTGCTGTGTTTCCCCATCTCCATATCCATCCTGATTCTCCCCACCTGTGCCTTGTTAAACTTGCCTCCTTTTGTATTTTGTCTGCATTCCCCTTCCCTTTCATGCCACTTTGTGGTGTTCCCTCATGTTGTCTTTACCAGCCAACCTTTGGTGCTGATGGTTTTGTCTTTAGACTTTGCTCCTGCCTGCTGCTTGGATCAGTTGAGTGTTGTCCTTGAAATAAAAAACACATTTTTTATCTTTACTATCTGCATCAGGAGAGGAATTTTGTGGGCATTATTTGTATTGACAACAATTTTGATGCTTCTGTTTACTAACCATTTTAGTGTTCCACTGTGTTCAAAAAATTTAGGTTAATATAAATCAAGCCTTATTTTACATATTTTGAATGAGATTATATCTACAAGCAAGGGATGTTTCATTGTCTTATTGTATTAGTTAAATATTATGAGCTATGTTGTTGCTAAGTGGATGTATACTGTTGCTTGACAGCAAGAAGGTCAGAGGTCAAATCTACTTGAGGACCTAACATGTTTCTGCATGGGATTCTCTCTTGGTATCTTAACCACCAAAGCATGCAGCAAAGGTGAATTGGAAACTCCGGTTGGAAATTTCCAATTACAGTGAATGGGTGAAGTGATTAACTGGTGATGTATCAGTCTCCCTCCACTGGTCATTGTCAGCTGGAATAGGCACCAGCCCCCCACGATTGTATACAGGATAAGTGGTTACAGGAAATGATTGGATGGGTCTCGTGTTAAATGACTGTCCGGGAATGAATCGTTCATCATTGGGAAACCAAAAGGCCAGTCAGGGTTTGGAGTGATATAGTGGCTCAATCCCTATCGTCTAATTTGGCTTTGGAAACATTCAACTCTAGTGAAACATAGATGATATTACATTTACCATATTATGAGTTATGAAACCATCATCTTTAAAGAGAAGCACCAGAGTAAAACATCGCAATGATAACATACTTTCATTCCTCCTGCATTTTTTTATCAATACTGGGAAAAAAATATTTATTTTATAAAGTAAATTATCCTGGACCTTAACTGAGACTAACTGAGATGCTCCTTTTCAGTAGGAACAACTTCAACTACTTCCACTGTTGCAAGAATCTACTGGCTGTTTTAATTAGAACTGATTCATGGAGTTCCCATGGCAGAGATTACCTTGACAGAGTCAGATCACTATTGCCTCACCCCCTGAATGGAGATTGAGTTAGCTGACAAGGAAAATGTAATTGTGATATTCTGCAAAACCCCAGAGGTGAAATCCAATAACCACAGAAGGGTTAGGGCAGCTTCATTTGAGGGATACACTTAGACTCACATTATCACGGTGCTGCTCTCAACTGCCCTTAATTGACTTTAATATATTTAACTGTGGTGTCCATGCCATTCATAACAGCATGCAGGTGTGGTAGACTGTGATCAAGATGCAACAGAGTGTCGGAGAAAGCCCTGCAGAGGAAAATAGCACCTCTGACACTACAAAGAGAGAAAGAAGCAGATGTTTTAGCTTTTTGATTTTTTCTTGTTTTTCCTGTAGTGCTGAAGAAAATACTCGATGGTTATAAATGTAAACATTGACTGAGATTCACACACAATGCAAGCTCTTTTACTGAAATTTAACTAAAGAAATTTACTAAATGGAAAACAGGACATTGATCTTAAATCATATTGATTGATTTCTGATGTTTTAAGTCAAATTTAAAATTATTTTAAAAATATGTACGGTACTATATTAGCCATATATTTGCAAAATGACTTCATGACATCACAAAACCCCAACTTGATTATGTAATCATGGGTGTTGCAAAAATCCCAAGCGTACAGATACTGTAACGTATTGTGTAAAAGTTGGATTGTTTCCATTTTTTACATTCAGTGGCAGGTTTTCTACTTCTGTTCTCAGAGTACCGTTACCTTGTTCACACAATGATGACAATTCCTCCTCGACCTCCTCTGCTAAGTTAATAGTCATTGTCCAAAGAATATTATATCTATGTACCTATAGTCACTGTAACTACTCATCTACTCAGTGTCCGTCCCTCAGTGTGTATGCATTTCCCTCTTAATCATGATCTCATACTGGAGGTACTCACCAAACATAGCATATGCATTACAGTGAGGTCTGCATGATAATACGGAACACATTGCATTATGTGTTCACAAAGGGACCCAAGGAAGATCAATTGTATTTTCATTACAAGGCAAACCCGCACATGAAATGAATGGTGGGCCTGATACACTCCATATTCTGTAAGCCTGCTGTACTGGTTAGTTGATCAGATGTGTAGTGATTAAAACTATCCTTATTTTCCTAGAGTGTAATCTTCTTGAATATACTGTATGATGTATTACTGTGTGTATATTTTCAGCTGCAAGAGCTATCAGTGATAAGCAGACAACTGCAGTGAATTAAAACATTGTGACCAAAACAAACCAATGTTTAAAAATTATAAAATGCAACCAGACAATAAAATCAATTCACACAAATATAGGATTGTTAGGATAAAACAAACCCATAATACCAAAGTTGGCCATTTTGCATGATGTATTTGAATGTATGTGCTGTCTATAACTTTCAGACAGCTGAAACAATTAACATGGTTCTTTTTGAATTGACCCGAATGTCAGCCTGTGTTGGGCAGAGTTGTTTGCTCATGTTTAATTCCCTGGTAAAGTTCACAAAGCTCAGTGGTATACAATAGCAGGCCACGCTGTAATTGCCAGTAACCAGGATGAGATGTATTAGGGCTGAAGCTGCTTTTCCTCTGGTAGAACATCAAATACTTTCATTCCTCTGGAGAGGAGAGGAACTTCACCCAGCAGAGAGAGAAAAGCTCGCACAAAGGAAACGAGGAGGAAAATATGACAAACATTGGCATGCGGTGGAAGTGAAAGGGAGAAATGGAGAAAAGCATAGAGAACAGAGAACAGTTGAAGGTGATACATAAGATAAAAAATATAGTACAACTTACTAAACATGCTAGAAAGGAGGAAGAGCGGAGATTGAGCGAGTCTTTGTCCCAGAAAAAGGAATAAAACAGAAGACTGTGCCCTGCACTATAACAAACAGTAGTTTCATCGAATCAACAACCTCTCATTGATGTATAGAAACCACATGATTGGAAAGAAAATACGGACATAGTTAAGGTGTTGATGGGATGGAGAGGTGCATGACAGAAAAAGCAATCTGATGAAAAGACAAAGATGAAAGAAGACACTCGAGAAAAATGAGAAAGTGTAATGAGAAACCTCAGAAATACAATACTGACCACAAAAATAAAAGAAACCTTGATGGCACACATGTCAAAAACAGAGACATATTGATGTTTGATTGATACAATGTAGTGTCTCAATATAAGCAACGAGTGAGAGACATTGATATGCAGTTTTAAGTTGACTTCTTTGGTTTGTGATCTGCTGCCTGTCATTTTAAGTGACAGATAAAATTGTGTTGTGGTAACGCTAGTGGACTGTGTAAGTACGTGTGCATAACAAGACAACACATAAAAATATTTCCCTTGTCACAGTTGACATCTGTCAATTCCTTTCACTCAGTCTGTCTGGCAGTTTATGTTGAGTTTGTGTCAGTTTGTCTGTCAGTCTATTTGTCAGTATCAGTCCGGTATATTCCACTGCTGATCTACTACCAAAGCCTGTTTTTTTTTTCTCTCTCTTTTTTTTCAAACAGATGGTTAACAGCCTTATGTGTAATGTCTTACTACGTGTGGTGTATGGTTTTGCTCCAGTGAGTTTTCTCAGAATACAAAGTAAGTGAACTGGAACTTGAACTGGACTTTCTGTAATAATGTCAAGCATGAAGAGAAAGGGAAAACTTGCAGCAATATAATACTGAGTACTGTTTGGTGCAGGGTCATAGCTCCAGCTTGTGGCTATATTTTAGGCCATAATCTAAGAAAAACCTGATGTGTTTGTGTGTGTGCGTGTGCGTGTGCTACAGTGGCCTGTACAAACTAATATGTGTGCAAGCGTTTGATTTTCCTTCAAGGATCAGACCAGTATATTTTTTTTTAAATAGCCAGAAAGTCCTATTGTTTCTGCTTATTTACTATTGCATTCAGAAAAAAGGTCTTGATCAAAGTAGACCACAGATGGACAAACAACCCCTCACACACACACACGCACGCACGCACGCACGCACACACACACACACACACACACACACACACACACACACACACACACACACACACACACACACACACACACACACACACACACACACACACACACACACACACACACACACATATACACACACTTAAAGACAACTAGGTGTAACCAGTGTGGTGTAACAGTGTGACCCCTGACTCCATCAAACATTTTTCACCAAGTTACCGCTTCTTCTGGAATTGATTTTTGACTTGGTGCTATCAAGCACAGAAAACAAGAGTGGGCTCCAGGAGCACACATGGACAGCTGTTAAGGTGAGCGTTTGAATTCAGTTATGTGAGTATTAAAGTGATCACCAGCCTGGCATAACTTTTTGGAATGAAGTAAAGGATGCATTAATGATAGAGTAAACATTACATTGACATACACTTGTATTTGGAATCATTCAATTATGTAGTTAATTGTCATTTGCGGCTACAGCTTGGTATCAGAGAGCACAAACACACACACACACACAACCATGTACATGCACTTAACCAATAGGCTAATGGTAGTGTTTCTGCTTAGTGCTTCTGCTAATCTTGTTTGAGCAAATTCATAGAGACAGTCAGCACCTGTGAGTGTGAAGATGTGGCATCCATGGCACACAAATACTGAACAGCGGAAAGGGGAGAAAAAAGGAGATTGGAAGTGAACATAAACTATAAAGGAGTGTTTTAAACCCTCAGGACTAAAAGCACAAGCTTCAATTTCGTATATTTTAGAAAAGCAAAAGAGTAGCTGAGTGTTTTACAAGAAAACAGATAGAGAATGGTATTAGACAGTCATTCATGATGACTAAACTACCTTCACATGTCCTATCCATCCATCATCCATCCATCCATCCATCTAAATTACAAGTAGATGGAAGCAGGAGAACCCAGAAGGAACCTGGAACACAGAGAAAACATGCAAACGTTTCCAATATCCTTATAAATAAATATTCTACTTTATTGCAATCATTTAGACACATTTTCCATTAAAGTTTACTTCCTACTTTCAACAACCCTAAAATAAAAAATCAAGGCAAGAACACAAAAGTTAAAGCATCCATCACACTGTTCAAAGTCAACAAATCCGATAGAAAATAAAGTATTCTCTGGCACTTGGTCACATCTGCCTCAGAGGACATTTAGTCCCTAAATGCAATTGCTCTGTTATTACAACGCTCATAGAAAGCAAGATAAAATAAAATCTGGCTGTCGAAATAAATGTATTGATCTGTTGTGCCATCCCAGAAGCGAAACGGATGTGAGCTATGCAGGACAAGTTTTGTAAATGCTCAACAAATTGGCAAAAACCACAGAGCAAGCAGAGAGCCAAGAAAAATGAAAAGATGAAGCAGGAGGCGAAATTGAGGAAAACTGGGAAAAGAAAAGCAGGATGATTTTTAAAAAATGAAGCCGAATAAGCATAAAAGTAGGGTGGCTAGGAAAATAAGCTCCAAATTACTTACTTATTATTACTCTGCATTTTAAATTACAGATAAGTCTCATTGCAAATTTAGAATTTTACAATTTTTGTTTATGGCTTTATATTATGCATGCACACCAATAAATGGGCTCAAATCAACACTAAGAAACAGAATAGAATTTAGAATGACTAACTGCATTACATTCACTTAGAAGAACTGACACCGATATGATGTACGTGTTTCCTCAAATCGTGGAAGTACTCCTTAAGTCGTTTTAATTAACTGACTTAATGTTGTTGAATTATGTTCTTGGTACAAATATGATACATCACAAACAGCAGCAGGGCTCTTCAGCATACAATTACAATTAAATTGAACTTATGGTGAATACAAATGTAAATGAGTATTCTATCCCATGATGCCTTCATAAAAGACACACATGCAGGATCATTCCATGATCCTCTCAGGAGCTCTCGTTCACGTGATTCCTTCTGGCAGATGTGCCATGATTGGTTGGGCGCTTGATTGACAGGTAGTGGGTGGAGTTAATAAAGCATGACAGGGTGAGGTTTTCAAGTGAGCTTAATCAAATATATAGGTGGGGATATATATATATATATATATATATATATATATTTCCCACACACACAGAGCTGTTATGGCTTCGTCGGACACAGAGGTTTGTTTTCTTGTGACGCCGTATGAAAAAAAGAAAACAAATTGCCACAGGTTCCCGCTAGTGTGTGTGTGTGTGTGTGTGTGTGTGTGTGTGTGTGTGTGTGTGTTTATTTATTTGTTTGTTTGTTTGTGTGTTTGTTTGTTTATGTATGTATTTATTTATTTTAGTCTGTTTGTTAGTATCTCCCAAAACATAATACTGCCACTGACATGTACTGGATATTTTGATTTTTTTTTTTATTCATTTTTGTGTACATATGATTTTACAAAATCACACTTTTTCACTTACTTCACAAATAAAGAAGCTTTCCAGTTTCAATTAGCAATATGTCCAGGTATCCCTCTGCTCTTAAAATGAAATATTACCCCAGTGCAGGTGCTATACATTGATATTAGATAATTAAAGAAAACATTGCTCTGGAATGTTATCTGGAGAAAACACTGTTTGATGAGTTGGCTGGACACTGACAGGTGACAAGAATAATGGAATCATCTTTATTTACTAAGAGCTTAATCACATCATCAAACATTCCAAAGTGCTTTAACAGGCAGAGAAACCCAACAGAACCCTCCAGAGCAAACATACGCGACATCAGCAAGGAAAAACTCCATCATTGAGGAAAAAATTCAGGGCATGACCCAGACTTTGGAGAGCGGTCATCCGCCTTGACTGGTTAGGTGGAAAAGAAATACAATGAAGATAAGGACAGGGTAAGAGAAAGAGAGACAGAGAGAATGGCAGATAAGCCAGATAGAGTCAATTCTATTTTCACAAAAGATTATTATTCATCTTATTCTGTGTGGCCAACATGTTTAAATATGGGAAGGTAGCACGTAAAACAAAATGAGCTGTTTGTTTCATTGTGTGTTTGTGCTTTGACCCTAAAGGGACAAACGCAAATAAAAACATACTCAGTCATACATGATCAAGGAATGTTTTCTGCGATTCACCAATCTGAGGTCAATTTATAAACTAGCGCAAATGTATGAACACATTCTCTTTTGCCCACTTTATAGTTAATGGACCAGGACCTCAGTTAAGCTGAGACTATTTCCTGTCCCCCAGTAAGCCCTCATGAGTCATGTCCTGTTCTCCTTTAAATTCTGTTAGCAAGGAGTATGTTCAATACATCAGACAATGCAGCATGGCCTACATGCATGGATGTGTCTGAGAAAGTGTGTTTGTGAGCTAGTGTATCCTCGCTCACATGAATAGCAGTGCATTCACATGTTAACTTCCATATCTGAGGGGGTGAATAATGATCCAGGCTCTCTGGTTAGCATGGTGTAAGTAGGTGTTAACTATGACAGATGGTGCTGCCACTGGTGACCATGGTTGATCAGTCAGATAGCCCTCACCTCTTTTCTCCTCAATTATTTCACAGTCACATAATTGCATGGACGGCAATAAATCTCGCGTCTTATGTCATGCGGATGATTTCACCTCTAATGTCGTGGCAGCTCT
The DNA here is from genome assembly GCF_040054535.1 of Antennarius striatus. NCBI lineage: Eukaryota > Metazoa > Chordata > Actinopteri > Lophiiformes > Antennariidae > Antennarius > Antennarius striatus. The sequence goes on along the minus strand of NC_090796.1, from coordinate 10,280,455 downwards.
AATTTTAATTCGTCTTTTCTGGAAAATTTCCAGCTAACAGTGATTAAGTTTGTAGCTGTCACGATTATGATTCAAAGACATTGCAACAGGATACAGACATAGAATTTCAGTAGCTGTTGGAAATATTGGTTAGGACTGGCTAAAGGACATTTTTCCAAAGTGAGTTATTCATTTTGTTTGTAAAAGGGGCATCTGTAGTCATTTGTAAAGGTTGCCATCTGGACTCGTACACATTATTACTAATATTTCAGTTGTATCTGATGAAGTTCCTATTTCGTTTTGAAATCAAATCAATAACAAGCAAACACTGCTACAGTCCAAATTTTAACAGAAAAGTCTGCAGAATCAAAACAATCAAAACTACACTTAAAAGCCAGTCTCATCTTTAGCAATATGAATGTTTTTGCTTCTATAATGCAGTAATATTTTCCACTATTAATAAATTATAGTTTTTGATGATTTGATGAATTTTTTCCAACATCTACCATATTTTCTCACTTTATCTGTGTTCGTTCTCTCCGGGTCTCCATCTTCCTTCCACTCCAAAAACATGCAGCTTACTTGAACTGGTCAGACAATATTGTCAGTAGGTTGGAGCATGTGTGTTTGTCCCTGCGATGAGCTGGCATCTTATGCACCCTGCCTCTCGCCTGGGATAGGCTCCAGCAGACCCATGACCCACAAGGCAGATACGTGAGCAGCTGTATATGAGACAATTAAGACTGTCTACAGGAAATTGAGGGCTGTATGTTTTCTAACAGTTCACAGAACCTATTCAACTTATTCAGCTGCTGTTCCTAGACCCTAAAATGTTTTGAAATAAATTCAAAAATAAGCAGTTCATGACCTGGTATTGACATTTGATGTCAATTCATTAAGTTTGAGAAGGCATTTACATTGAGGTTTACTTTTACATCTCACAAAATGGATTTCTACAGTAAAAAAAACAAATAAAAGAACAAAATCTCATCAGGGCAAGTGTTCAGTCAATATCAGTGTACTATTGAAATTGCCTCACATCTAAAACAAATGAACCATGTGAACAAAATTTAAAGCAATTTTCATAGATGTGGGTGACATTTTTGGCCTTGAAGTTAGAATCACACCCAAGTGTTTACGTAGAGTCTAAGGGAATGAACTGTCACTCATTTCTTATAGGGTCTACTTAGTATGTCATCTGTCCCTAATAAATATGCATTGAGCCCTGACAGAGCACAATGATGGAAAATAAAATGACTGGAATTTAGGAAGCAAGGAAAGAAAATTCATTTCAGACTCTATTAAAATGTCTCAAATTAAATACCAATTTCTCTTGCATCACAGCAATATTCATTTCTAATTTTGCTCCTTATTACCATGCCTGGAACATTCAGTGGTCATTTAGTGTTCCATAAAGTTGAGTGGCAAAAATCCAGAATATAATTTCCTGTGGGTTCCAAAACTATCCAATGTCAATAAAATAGAATTATAATTTCCAGTAATGAAGTGTTACACTGTGTGATGGTTGATTTCACAACCCCATATTGACTGCATTAATTTCATAAAACCAAGTAACTATGATACCAAAGGCCATGTTTTTAACACATTACTGCAGACACCCAAATCCAGCACTGCCATTCCTATTTGACACTCCATTTTCCGAACATTATCACACAAAAATGTCAGACGTATAAAATCTGCTACTGACAAGCTAGTGAACTTCTTCTTACCTTCTCTGACAAACTGCCCTGGAACAGACATCAGGAGTTGTACAAAGCCAACAGCTGCCAAAACCACTTAAATGTTGTCACCTGAGTTTGGCTGCAAATCTGCTGATCTAGTGATCTGCAGGGCTGTGATTGGCACATGGATGAAAAAAAACCTCCTCTTTAAGGAATTCATTATCTGGTAAACCAGTATGAGTATGCAGTACAAATACAGACAGCAGCTGCTGTTTGGTCTTATGTAAAATATGTGTAGGAGAGGGTTCAGATGAAAAATTCCAAATACTAAATAAAAAAATTGCCCAAATCAACATTATCATACGCAATTATACTTTTCTGTCCTGAAACACAAGCAATATACAATGAACATAGAGCTAGAAACATATTTAAAATCAGGCTTTTGTGTTATTTTGACCTCCCTTATCAAGGTCACTGAGAATGAAAATAGCTGGAGAAAATTTCCTTCTTCAAACACTTCAAAACTGACAACTCAGTAAAATATTCATGACAGCAGGGAAAATGAAGAATGGGAAGGGAGAGAAGATACTAGGAGAATAAGTGATGAAGGATTCAAAATAATTGGTCATTAAGTTGACTTTCCATTGTTTTTTTTCATATGGATTGAAAATAAAAGACGACAGAACTACAACAACAACAATAACAACAACAATAACAACAACAACAACAGAAAATTTTGACGGTGCTATTAAAAATGTGACACAACTAGAGAGATGGTGTTGTTTTCAATTTCTTTTATAACCCCAGCCCAGTAGCAAGTTACCCTTCGATCCACCCTTTTGACCAACTCACAAAGATATTTTTCATCAACGTTTTTCATGTCCTCATAAAAAGAAAAAATCCTGTTCAAATTTCAGAATCCACAATAAAAAAAATCACATGGTGTCTGGGATTTAGTCTTATATCTACTGTATTTGAAGAACAGAAAGTTCTTTACAGATCCTTGAAACTCAAATGCAAAGACACTGTATTTAAAATCCCACAAAGGAAGGCTTATATTCAATCGGGGATGTAAGAAATGCTTGCCAAAATTGCTATTACAGGCTAAAGGTCTATAGTTTCCCTAGTGGCACAAACAGTCTGCACACACAGTATTGGTGATTAAAGCTTAATGCAGACATCAGCATGCAATGCGTTAAAAATCAGATTTTAGCCTTGACAAGTGTAATGAAATTAGAAGATCATGTGCTCATGTCCTCGTAACAAAGGATTATATTTCACAACATCACGGAGAAAATAGCAATGTGCACCACTACTCCAGATAGAACTATAACCAAAGTGGGATACTCTGATGAGTCATTTCATTATGGAATGTGGCTTTTAAAAAGAAAAAGAGCCTCACTTACAAAGTTCTAGCCTCGTGTGTATCCTTGCATTATATATTCAAAAGTTTTACCACAGAGCAATTAATAATAAATGAGTTTAGCTTGTTTACTAGGAGTTAAAACACCACTCTGGGCATATACACATCTACATCTTAATCTTGTGCTCAACTATATTTACATTTGTATAATGAAGCAATATGATAGATCTGCCAACATGAACCAGACTCACATTTAGACCCATCACTGTCTTTAGTTTTCTGAGGAATGTCACTATATGTTTCTTCCTTCAATTGAAACTACTTCATTTAAAGCTATTAACGCATGATTTGTAGACCTATGAGCTACATTGATGACCTATACACTGTATGCTAAATATAAGGTTACAACCTTATAGTTTAGATCCAGCATCTTAAATATGGAGTATCACAGGTGCAAGTAGATGGTTTTGGACCTGTTCCAAAGTTCCAATATTTATTTGTATTAATGCTAAGCTAAGCTAATCATCCACTGGCGCCAATCTTAAATGTAATGGCAGAGGTGATTGTGATCTATTTTCTCCCGTAAATCCCCTCCAGACAGAGAAAAAGCATATTTTCCAAACTGTTGAAAGTACTTACTGAAACAGACAACCACTTGTTCTGCCACAAAAAATAAATACCAGTGTAATAACTACATTTGGCGTCCTGCATTTGCTGGCTAGACTCGTACAGTCTCTCCCATAAGTAGTTGAGAAAGTTAGTAACTCTATGAGTGTGGAACTATTTTAAGCCCCCAGTGATCCAGTTTTAACTTTTCTGGAACAAATTAGGTTCCTGAGAAATATTTAGCCAACCAGACCTCTCAGTGTGGAGGGGGGAGGTGAGTAAAAGAAAGACAGGAAGAGATGCTAGGAGAGAAGGAGAGAGATGGTGAAATCAGTCTGATGCCAAGAGCTGTGCGTTGACCCTGATTAAACGCCTCCCCTAACTCACTGGGACCACTGATAAGACCAATGCGCTGTGGGCAGTGTGTGTTTTATGTGTGTGTATGATCTGGAGCTAGAACAGGAGATAAGGTGTGTCTACACATGAGCATGGACAAGGAGGGTGTGTGTGTGTGTGTGTGTGTGTGTGTGTGTGTGTGTGTGTGTGTGTGTGTGTGTGTGTGTGTGTGTGTGTGTGTGTGTGTGTGTGTGTGTGTGTGTCCCAACACCAATTCTCCTGTGTAAACATGCTGACCTAGCAGAGCAGCAGTCGACACTTTGAAGTTGGCAGAAGTAACTGTAATCTCCCTCCTCTCTCACACACAGTGCATCCCCACACACACACCGAGCCGGAGGCGAGATTTAACACTGGCAACCTTCTGTGGCTTCACATGTGGCCAAACACACACACATACACAGACACACACACGTACAAATACTCAGACAACATAAGTCTCCCTCTGTCTTCCGCACAGAGAGATAAAACAATAATTCCTCTCACACACAAGTGCACCAAAACACTGACGCTCTTATGATGGAAATTTCTGCTGACAATTACATGTCTGTGTGTTCCACTAGAAGTGCTACTACACACACTGGTACTCACTGATCATGCTACAGCCTCTGTGAATCTCCAGGTATACCATGAGGCATGCTTATCTTCTTGCTGCAATTATCCATTTAATCTTTGAATGCAACTCCTCAGTTGGACTTTATCCTCAATTTATATAAAGGTGGACACTTTGAAACAAATAATATAACACATCCTTGATTGCCATAATGTACCTAATGTACCTAGTCATGGATGTTGTGCTTTGTGAATTACATAACCTCATCCTGAACCCTGAACTGCTAAAACGCTGTGAGATAGATGCCAAAGAGTAAGCACTGATCGAGTGATTTTCAGACTATGCTGTGCTTGGAAGTGCTTATTTTGCATAACAGGGTTGTGCAGAGTGCTCTGCCTTTCTTAAAAAACAATTCCTTAAAGCTGCATGGTCACTTAACTCATCAGTTACCGCAATCACTTACTCTTTGGTTTTGTTTTGGTCTCAACAAACCATTTCATCATATTCTCAGTTGTTTACAGCTAAACTAATGCCCAGACCCTCCACATGAGTAGAATGGCATTGTTTGGAGGTAAGTTTTGTGTTCATATCAAAATATTGCTCAGGCCAGCTTTTCAAATGCCTTGAGGACTGATGATGGTGTTCTATTCCACTCCATTATTGGGAGGGCAGCATACGGCAAGAATAAATGAAAATCACAACCAAATATAATTAGCTAGATTTAAGATTATCAAAGAAAAACATAATCAAGAAATATCTGACAGTAGATTCAAACAACTACAGTCAATTCCCATGGATTGTGTGTGTGAACTTAATTGCACTCTTCTTAGATTAGTTTCAGCCTGTCTGCACACGATCCATATGCATACGAGACATTTGTTTTTGTTTTCCTACCTGCTGGAGCAATAAATTCATTCTTATATCCGTGGTAGCTCCCAGTATTGTCAATCTTACACCGGCATAGCTTTTGTTGCAGGACCTTACTGCTGAGCAACTAAAGTTATAATTTATGAACCGTTTAACACACCATTATTACTTGTAAAATAACAGTTCTGACCCTGAATAACCACTGCAGCTGTGTTGACTGATTCCAGAGTGTTGGCATAAAACAAGACAGCCTTAGCTGACTGTAATATGGTTGAAAGCATGCTCCTTCATTACCTCATTGCCCACTGGTTGTGTCCCACTTTTACTTCCCCAGCCACACTAAGGAGATTGCCATTCCAACAACTGTTGTTGGCCATGTATCATTACCTCAATATGTCAAATTGTGAGTAAACATCCGCAGTGGATATTGTGAGTTTACATGGCAAATATAGCAACATATTATGATATGGCTCATTGAAGAATTCTTTCTTAATTGGGTCCAGAGCTGAAAAGGTTTAGCAGGTCCTGTAAGCTACTTAGTGAATTAAACTGGGGAAGGGGGTTCATAGTGCTTTTACCAGGCAAGATTAAAATGTAATCATTTAATGTAACCCCTGGGACTCAAATAAGGAGACACCACAAACAAACAAACAAACAAACAAAAACTACTTCGAACCACTTTTAGAAACAACAAATCAATGGGAAGTGAAATAACGAGCGAATTGAAGAGTTTGTTTTTGTTCATGTTGGCCACTTGCTTCATTTTTTTTTAATCTCACCTTAAATTATTTTTCTAAAATATTCTTTTCTTTTGTTGCCTTCAAAGTCATTAGTTATTTTTTTATAGAGAAAAACATAAAGTGATTATTCTCTGCAAACAATGTTCTTCAACGGTAACAAACCAAATCAAAATACGGTCACAAAGAAAAGAAGTTAGGCAGCTCTTGCTAATTTGCCTCTTTGTTTCTCCTGCCTGGGTTGCCAGATATGCAGATTCCAGTCAGTGTTTTGGCCAGGAGGCAGATAATCTTGTTAGGAACAATTAACTCAGTTGTATTGTTGAATTTAAACTCAATCCCTTGCACTGAAGCATGCAAAACAGCAGCTGGCACCACCACCAAGAAACTCCAACAAAATTTCAATGAGAATCAACACTCCTGCATAGAAGTTAGAACGCACAAGTCAAAATAAGCCAAAGATAAGCAAATAGGACAATAACAGCAACTCTCTAACTTTGTGGTACTGTTCTGTACCAATATCCGAACTTGGAATTTGATACTGGTATCCAACAGGTTTTTTTTGTGTGTGTATGTACTTGCTCTCTATAAACAATAACAATGTAATATTATTTAAAAAATAATGAAACACACAAAATTGACTACAGGGAGGAAGCTGTTCAAAGAAATGGGCGAAGCAAGAAGAAACACTTCAACTCAATCTGGATGAGGTATAATGAAGAAAAAGGTAAAATGCATGAAAATATAAATGATAAGAAATACATATTTGAAATATAAATATAAAAAAAATCTGTAGGAACAGGTGCTTAATGGTAGCATCACGCCACAGCATTGTCTTATGTGCTTTAACTTAAAGAGAAAAAACACTGGAATAGCATTTTATGTCATGCTGTTACTACCACAGTCCATGCTTACCATAAAATGTCTTTATAAATATTATGTGTTGTAATTCACATACTGTTAGTTTCTGAAGCAGGTTCTGGACGCACCGAGATACTGTTTTAGTTCAGTTAATATCATTTAAATGAATGGGCCATTTATCTATAATGACTTATCTAATCTAATTAATGATTGATGATGTTGATGCAGCTCTTGTCATTTTGACCTTCATGGAAAGTTCTATTCTCTTTGGGCCTTATGACACTCTAACTTTAGTTATGGAGGGTGCCGCAAGGGACTTAGCTTTCAAGCCATCAAACATGATATACAGCCATTATTTGTATTTGGTATAGGGGTCTCTTCCAGTTTGATATGTAGTTCTAAAAAGGTTCAAAATATAGGACAAAAGAAAGATCTGACTTGATCATAGTGATAGAGGAAAAATTCCAGGATCATTAAAACTGTCTTTTAATCATGAGGGGACCATGAATATCTGAATGGGTGCTCAATGCCTTTAAAAAAATAAAATATGTCAACCTGTTAATGATGCCAGAATGAAATGTCAGCTGATTTATTTACTGTTCCAGTGAAAATCGGTACAAATAATGAGTGAAGGTCTTCTAGAGGTAAAAACAAGTCATATGTTAAATTATGTGTTAAAGACAAAAGACAAGACATCAAAGATCAAAATTCTCGAGTAAATTTTGTCACTGCTAAAGGTAATAACTCCAGGAATCTCAGAATTCAGAATGTAAGGTAACGTAGGCTAATATTACCTGAAAATCCTAAGTTTGATCTTCACCACATGTACTTTTATCTGACAGGAGCACTTATGCTAAATACTGTACATAAAGACAAGATTTTTTTATTTACAAAGCAGCTAGTAGTCTTCACAAGGGTCTGACTAACTCAATGAGACATGTGTAAGGAAGCTTGTTGTGAGCATTAAGCCAAATATATACCTGTCAGAACAGGTATGACATGACTGTCAAAACCATTTCAAATTATGAATTTGTCTGTGAAATTAAAAGAAAAAAACAACAACAATGTATTTACAGTACATTGACATGTATCTTATCCTTTGACAGTAAAAAGTAAACACATTGATTAAATAGAAGCCATGCATGCAGAAATAATCTTACAGAAAATAGAAAAGCCATCCATAGAACTGTGTTTCTCAGGAATAAGAACGCAATGGTAAGCCTTGCTCTTACCAGTGTGTTTAATTCTAACGGTGTCTTCTTGTAAGTAGTGTGTGTGTGCACTAGATTAGAGGGACCAAAGAAAGCGAGTACAGGTATTAAAAGTGAAGCGAAATTGATATATAATGAGTTAGTCCAATGAGAATCTGTTGGCAACAGGAGTATGGACAATAAAGGCAGAGGCCCTCTGGTTTTGAACTTCAGTGATGCGCTTCTACTACTAAATTAGAACCATCACAGAGTAATCTCCAGCTGTAATGTGAAATAATAATCAATTACTGGAATGTCAAAATTCCATCTGGTTACTGAGTCAGTTATTGCTGGGTGGCCACTGTCATAATGTAAATACAGTAATTATTTTATTTTATGTGTTCATGCTATGATGGATGTCTAGATTTATGGTGAAACCCACATTACATTACATGTGTCACAGGGTGTTTTAAAGGTTAAATATTGTTTTTGGCAAGCAAGTAAACAGATAAATGAATAACTTATGTGTTAACATGTCACTCCTGTTTCATGTAGCACAGGGGCCATTTTTTTTAAAACAATGCATCACTGACACAGGCCACAAATCGGATTCTTTCTGATAAAATATGATGAATATACCCACAGTGTATTGCGAAAGCATTGGCCCCCCAACAGGTTTCTGACATTTCAGGCTTCAAACTTAAAGATAAAAAACTGAAAATATTTTTCAAGAATCAACAAAATGTGAGACACAATTGTGAAGTGGAACCAAATTTATTTTACATTTTATATTGTGTTTACAAATAAAAAACTGAAAAGTAGGGCGTGAAAAAGTATTGGCCCTCTCTGAGTTAATACTTCGTACAACCTCCTCCTGCTGCGATCACACCCGCAAGTCTTTTGGGGTATGTTTCTATAAGTTTTGCACATCTTGAGACAAACATCTGCCCATTCCTCCGTACCAAACAGCTTAAAATTCCTTAAGGTTAGATGGAGATCGTTTATGCACAGCAATTTTCAGATCTTTCCACAGAAGCTCTATTGGATTGAGGTCTCGACTTTTGTTTGGCCATTCTAACACCTTTATATGGTTAGTTTTAAACCATTCCATTGTAGATTTGAATTTATGTTTAGGATTATTGTCCTTTTGGAAGGTGAACCTCTGCCCCATCTTCAGGTCTTTTGCAGACTCCAACAGATTTTCTGCCAGAATCGCCCTGTATTTGGCTCCATCCATCTTCCCATCAACTCTAACGATCTTCCTAGTCCCTGCTGAAGAAAAGCAACCCCAGAATATGATGCTGCCACCACCATGTTTGACTTTGGGGATGGTGTTTTCAGGGTGATGTGCAGTGTTACTCTTACACCAAATGTAACCTTTTGCATTCAGCCCAAAAGTTCAATTTTGGTCTCATCTGACCAGAGTACCTTGTTTCAAATGTCATCTGTGTCTCCCATGTGGCTTCTTGCAAACTCCAGACGGGCCTTTTTATGGTTTTCTTTCAGAAATAGCTTTCTCCTGCCACTCTTCCATAAAGGCCTGATTTATGCAGAGTACGACAAATAGTTGTCTTATGGACACACTGTCCCACCTCAGCTGTGTGTGTCTGCAAGTCATCCAGCGAGATCATGGGCCTCTTGGTTGCTTCTCTGTTTAGTTTCCTCCTTGTTTGGGCTGAAAGTTTAGAGGGACGACCAGGTCTTGGTAGGTTTGCAGTAGTTTTATGCTCTCTCCATTTTGATATTATTGCTCGCACAGTGATCTGGGAAGTATATATATTGTGAAATCTTCTTGTATCCCATTCCTGCTTTGAACATTTCCACAACTTCATCTTGGACCTGCCTGGTGTGTTTGATGTGGTTTTTCATGATGCTGTTTGTTCTCCAGTGTTCCGTTTACAGACGTCTGAGACCATCACAGAGCAGGTGCATTTAAACTGAGACCAAATGACACATAGGTGCACTCTGTCATTGTTAGTCATTTAGGTCAACATTGGATCATTCAGAAGTCATCAGGGAATCTCTGGAGTCGGTTAGCTGAGGTGAGAGAACAGGGGACCAATACTTTTGCACGTCTTTCATTTCAGTTTTTTATCTGTAAACACAATATAAAATGTTGAATAAATTTGGTTCCACTTCACGATTGTGTCTCACACGTTGTTGATTCTTGAAAAATATTTTCAGTTTGTTATCTTTAAGTTCGAAGCCTGAAATTTAGCAAAATGTCAAAAAATTCTTGGGGGGCCAATACTTTCGCAAGGTACTGTATGCAATGCATCCATATTTACTTGCGCCTGTACTGGCATTAAAAGCCATGCTTTGGACACACCAAAAAGCTTTGTCACCATCACTTACCAGATATTTTCCCATCTGAATTTGACAGTTCAAGCTGTCAAACTAGTTCACAATTTTGATGTGCAGGCATAGGGTGATGAAGCCTTTACCGAATCATTGGGGATTTTGAGCTCACCTTAACTTTAAACCAACTTCAGACTGCCAAAGGTGGAAAAGTATTTTTGACTGAGTCTGTACTAATCGTCACAGTTATTCCACTGTTGTAAGAGCAGCTCCAGGTTATAGCAATGTGATATAAGTAAGGCTCTGCCAGCCATGCCGAGCTCTGTGGAGACCAGACGAGTTAGTAAACCTTTCCTTGCTGTTGGGTCCCAGTGAGGAAACAACTTCACTCCAGTTTCACAGATCCTGTAATGAGAAAATAGGCTGCCCTGCCTTATACTGTAACAGTAGTGTACCTCTATTTCAAAGCACACCCAAGCTCCATTAGCTATACTTTCAGCAAACATCACTCCTTTAGTTCTTATTACTGCCGACCCAGGCTAGATGGTACCAAAGGAAACACAAACACTGCTATATAGTAATGATATTTGTGCATTACAGTAAAATCAACTGTTTCTTTCACTAACACATTTGAATGAAACAGGCTAATATGTAAACTTTTGAGTAACATTGAAGCATTAAATTAATGCTATTTCAGAGGTTTTTCTTTTCAAAATAAGAGACTAGGTCTTACTATAAAACATATTGTTACTGTACATTGGAACCCAGATTTAGCATACCATTTGTGTAATACTAAATAAGCAGATTGACTACAACAAATATCAGCATTGCTCTGAAATGGATTGAGAACCACTGAAATAAAAGACAATAAAAAGTACTGATTTGTTTTGCCATATTTCTTGTGACAAAATAATCATACTTCAAATTGCAGCAAGCAACTTATTGCAGATCTCTAGTAAAATGTCTGGTAAATAAAATGTGAATTACAAAAGGCTCATAACAGCAACTTTGATACAACTTTTGCGTCTCAATTATTCACTCTATGCTGCTGGATTCCAACAATCTAGTAAAATAAGTCTAAATATCATTTGTAGGTAGAAAAAAACTTGAATATCTGCAAAACTTTTAAATGGTGCAACCCTAAGAGAGTTGTTGAACACTTTTATAAAAAATAACTAATGAGTAGATATTTAAACTGAAGACCTGATGTTTCTGTCATGCAGCCTGGCAAACACGACTTGACATGTTGATGAGCTGATTGTTCAAAGTTCACAAAGCACATTCTGTCAATCCAACATCAACCCCACCCACACTTGCTCTACGGATCATCTACTTTGACTATGCGCTGTCATGTTCCACACTTTGTAAGTCACACACAGGGCTTACATGAGCTTCTGATTTTACTGTTTGTTCTGTAAATCTTTTAATCTGGTAAGGGCTTCATTTTGTGCTTGGTATGTGCTGTAAACATAAAACTATTATAAAATGATTATTATTTGACTCTGCTTAAGCCTAATAAGAATATAGACACACAGTAGGGATCTTGAGACACATACACCTGCGTTGCCACCACCGCCTCTCCTAACCTTTGACTTTCCCTCCTCTCTGTCTGCTCTGTTTTGAGGGGGTGACAGCTTGCAGCAATTTGAGATAATCGGATGACTCTCTCTCTCTCTTTATAATCCGAGACAAACAGGCTGCTTGTGAGGTAACCTGCTTTTGACATGACCGCCACCCTGAGACAGACTGCCGTCTGTACCGTAGCAGTGACTTGTTGAAATCCCTCTCGGTGTTTCACATGAGTTGGGAGATCAGTGGAGTTTGAGAGGTGAATTGTTTGTGTCCACATGTATAATGCTTATAAGACCAAAGCAAATGCACCTTTACATGATTTCCCTACATTAAAAATAAATATTTTTAGTGAAAGATACACAGTATGCAATTGGAAGAGGTTTATATATGTATTTAATCAACCTTTACCACTATAATCCCAGATGATCATTAACAACAAATGGCTCAGGAGGGTCTTGGATTGCTTAATGTAAATGTGTTGAGTTTTCTTAGACTGAGTTATATCTAGTTACTAAACCTACAAAACATAACCGCAGCCACGACTTTTCAGCACCAAGGACAGAGAATATTCCAATTTAAACAGGAACACGAAGAACCTCCAACTGCTGGAACTACTGTAGTGGATTCTTTTTTAACCCATGTGTCAGCAGCTATAATCCATCATCATACTAGCTTCTTGTTTTAGTTTTTTTTCAACAAGAAAACTTCTTAATGTCTACATTAGGAATAAAGAATACTAAACTCTGAATAGGACATCAATAATCTAAGGGAATATCAAATGAATCCATTTACACATATGCATTTGTGTCACCCAAATCAGCACACATACAGAGGTTAATACAAGAAAAAAACGTTTCATTCAACAATGCCTTTTCCTCTGGGATCCAGTGAAGTATGACTCACCGTGATATCTTCGTTGAAGCCATATGTTTAACATACAAATCTACTTTTCCGCAAACTGTTGCCGTCTGTGGCCGGAGGAAGGACACATCCCGAAGACCAAATCCAGAATTATCATCCAGCCGCTCATCCACCCGCCTGGTTCAAGACCGAACCCACTTTTCTTTTTTTTTTCTTTTTTTAGGGCTGGGGGGGGGGGGTGGGGGTGTTTCAGGAGAGGAATGGTACCGTCCACGCCTTGTAGACGAGATGAAAAAAAAAAAAAAAAAGAGTTTTCAAGTCACACACTGAAAATTAAAGACTGTTCTGGACCTCATGCAGTGGAAAAAATATTCCCTCTCTCCACTCGTCCTGTTGTAGTTGAAGTCTCCAGTATGGGACTCACTGCGTGCAGTGAAGGAAAGAAGCAGGGTAACAGAATATCTCCTCTAGTGTTCCCCCTTCGCTTTTTCAGCCAGAGAGAGAGAGAAGAGAGGGAGGAGAGAGAGAGAGAGAGAGAGAGAGAGAGAGAGAGAGAGAGAGAGGCGATGCGGAGTCAGAAAGGAAGGTTTTGGTTTTGTCGAAAGGTAGACGCGCGTTTACTGCAGGAGCATCAGGCAGCAGCAGCGATCATCACTGCACCGCCGTAATCTAATTACGTCCACGGCAAAAAGCGGCGCACGGATTACCGGCTGGCTGCCCTGCTCCCTTCCACTCTGCTCGAGTCTTTGCGCCCCATGGCGGAGAGGGAAGCAGCAGAGCCGTCAGGCTATCTCATCTTTTTTTTCTTTTTTTTAACTCCACGGCATACTCTAATAAAGTTAGGCATCCCAAAGACAATAAAAAAGAGATCCTATCATATATTTCGTTATATTGAAGTTGTATTAAAGATTGACCTGTTGGGTGTTTTTATTCATAAATATTTGATATCTGTTGCTGATCTGTTGCTGATATTTGGATTTTTATTGTAATTTGAAGCTACAGAGCCGATCATTAATGGATCATCTGCTCCTGTATGGTTTTCTCCACTACTGATGTATTAGATGGTGAGAGCAGTCACCCAACACGGATTATTTTTCCTCTCCTACTACAGGTGAATATACAACTGGGACTGCAGAGATCTTGACTCCAGATTTAAAAAAGACAGGTGTTCCATCCGTAGATGATATTGCATGTACGGTGTTGAATGAATACAACCATACATCGAATATCATCCAATATCATCTATGAATATTCTTCCACAATTTATCTTGCGAAAGAAATATTCTGACTCTTTAATTAAAAAAGAGTAAAATTATATTTAATAATATTAGCCAACACTTGTCATTCAGGAAAGTTTTAAAAAAAATGTTTTTTTCATTATGCTTTTATTATAAAAGCATTTTAGCATATTTATCAATGATAAATCATCACCCGATGTTCAATTAGTAAAGCAGGGTCCAATTTCAGGTAGCACAGATGATGAATCAGGGTAATGAACTTGTTATCTTGTTTCAGGAAGTCTCAACCAAGGTTTGCCCTTGATTTCTGCATTGGGTCCAATAAAGATATAGTCTATAATTTGGCATCTATTTATTTAGAAACCATTCCAAAGAAACTGCTTTTTTTTTTCTTTTTAGGACCCTCAAGAAAATATTAAAGCTAATTACTGTAAAGCCTAATGTCAAACAATTCCAACTGGCCAGTCCTCAAAGGACACAGCTTTAATTTAAATGATGGGGATGGTTTGGGTGAGATTAAACCAACATTTCTATATTTCTGTAGCAAAACATACAATGTATAGCAGGTATGAGAATGCTTTATCATCTGGAGTTAAAGTGTTTGGACATGATTCTACTTAGGTGTTAGGAGGTTGCATTTGGGATACTGAGAGCTATTCTAAATTGGCACTAAGTGGTGCTGACAACGCTCTGCTGCAAACAGCAACCAGTTTTCATCCCGCTTTTATGACTCAGATGTCACACCCATAAATCAGCAAAAAAGTATTTTTATTACTACCATGCAAAATTCTCACCTCCAAACATTCAATGTACTATTCCAGAGTGCTCTGTAGCAGTATTAGTAGCTATTACAAAGTGGCTCAACTATGAGTGTTCTCATTCATGATTTTACCTTTTACCAATTAATTATTTGATGGGACTGATAGCTGTTAGACAGCCACCTGTTCAAGGATATTACAAGGCATCTTGTGATTACTTTATTTTTTTAAATTTGATGGCAAACCTGATACAATGGCACAAGATAGAGCCAGTTCACAATCCTGCCTGTGAACCTTCCTGTCTGTGCATCCAGCATTGTTCCTCACTGTGATGGCCATTCGGCAATAACTGTAAAAGCCTTCCCTGTGGGGTGAGTGAAACGATTTCTAAATTAAACATTGGCAAAAGATTGATCGAGGCAATCATAACAATTAGACAATCAAATAATTGGAATTCCTACCAGTAAAAGGGGTTCAAAGTCAAAGGGTGAGACCAATTATAGCCCCTATACCACTATGATCTCACTAGTGGGTTCATCTGCTCTGCTTTGCTCAATGGGATTACACCAAATCCTCTTGAGCTCAGGAATGGCAGCCAAGATCAGTAGGACTGCACTTATCAAGACAAACCACCCGGTACAAAAGAGGTTTGTCTTTGCAACAAAGCACACGATGCATCAAAAGGAATGATGATCTTTCACTGATTAATAAGGCTCATCTGAGCCGGTATCATTTGCAGATGGCAGAATAAGAAGCAGAGTCTTGTTGCTCAACATACCATCATACAGCTGAGGGGAGAGTTGATTTTCTAACATTATTGATCAATAAAGGTGAAATTCTCTCTCCTTGCTTGACCTCACAAGGAGTGGAGACACTGCAGTGCAGAATTCAGTTACAGAGGCAAGAAGAAAGGTAATCGTTTCATTAAAAAAAGTAATTCCCCTTGAATAATTTAAAGCTTTTATCCACCAACTATGTATCAAGGATCCCTTTCATTGCTCTGTCTTATTCAACCTCAACATGTGGTGCTCAGTCGTTTGCGTTTTTATTTTCAATTTAATGTTTGGATGTGTTCTTGTACTGAAAATATGAGGTAGGGTAACACAGAATAATCTGTATTATATAGTTCGTTTTGAGATAAACAGTCTGACTGAAGAGGGCAGTAACCTGCATTTTAACAGGGGTTAAGGAAGTTCACCAAACACTGATTTGCAAAGCCAACAAGTTCAGTCCATTTTTGAAGTCTTTCTTCATACAGAATAATGTTCTATTGGAATCAGCACTTACCGTAAAGCACTGCCAAATTTCATTTTTCTTACCAAATTTTCCCTCTGGTGGAGCAGCCCTGAATCTCTATTAGTTTATGAACCACATTGAGGGAAAAAAATCAATGTGTCTTTTTAAACTCTGACACAATTTTTGTATTATAAGTTACTTTAAGGGTAAAAAAAAATTGGATGAGTGTCTTTTTTTCCAATGACTGTTTGCTCAGTTGACTGATGTATTCACTATCAGGTGATAAAGTTGGGTGATTGTCAAAACTCGTTCTCAGGAATCTCACTACCTGAACATGAAGTCAAAAACACCGCTCACTGGAGGAGTTCACAGAATTACCAATTATAAACTGAAAATCATTTGAACAAATTACAGTGGGTTTGTAAAATTGTCAGGTAGTTATATTTCTTGCAGTCATCTGTGAAAAGCAGAAGTGCAATGAGCATAGGTGACAGCAGCAGTGTTATGATGTGTTTAATGTAGGAAAATGGAAAAAGTAAAAAAAAAAATCATGAATGAAATTAATTGAAATGGGGAAAAAGTTGCAGATACTCTCACTCTGGTTGAATAAAGAAATGCCTCCATAGAGAAAAGGACAAAAAGGCTGAGAAAATTGAAAAAATAAAATAAAATTACAGGAAATAGAAAATTATGTTTTCCTTCTGCCTTTGAATCCATTCTGTACTGAAGTCCTTCCTAATTCATTTGGTAGCAGATGTAAATAACTTCACAGGCCAAGGCACTATGTCTTTGATTAAGTCTCGGAAATCTTTTTTAAAAGTAAGATTTATTCAACACATCTGTGCGCATAAAATAACACTCTCTGGACTCTGTCCTTTATGGGCCTCAATCCAGATCAACTCCAACACCTCAAAACTGCCCAATGAAGCTCAAGCTTTCACTTTAAACAATCAGAATCCCATTTCAAACACTGTCTATTACCTATAACGATGTCATATATCCTGAAAGAAAAGGAAACAACTGCACATAGCATGAATAGAGGCACAGTAGGTGATGTGTCTATGATGATCACACAGCGCAGTTCAGATTTAGTGTCAAGGATTACTGGGATTTGAGAATGTTGCCTCACCACATCAGAGCTACATGGTGATAGGTTCTGTTCTGCTCCGTCCTTTCATGGGTGACAGCTCTGACTCTAATGTTTCCCCCAGGAAGAAATGAAAACAACACTTTTTTCTTGGGCCACATGTATGGGGTGACTGTGACCACACAGTGAATGACCATTGAACATTAATAATACAGAAGCATGGATTGTCACAGTTGCAAAATGTACGTGCTTTTTATACAAAATGATTTGGATATTGAGTCCACAAAACTATTACACTGGGGAATGGCATCTTCTTGGATCACATATATAACATAATTTATGGAGCGATGCATTTGTATATCGCTATGTTTTAACTTCAGTGAAAGGATATCATTTTTTGCCAGATCCTTTTCGGGGTTCTGTCTGAAAGTTGTCATACTGTCAGGCCACACACTGTGTTGTTTTGGAAAGAGGATAAACCAGGTAACTTGGGTGGGGCTTACGTCAGCTGCCACACACGTCCAAATAATGTGTTTCCTATCTCAATATTGAAGACGCATCCTGACATCCGACCCAAAATACCCTGCAGTTGGTCTCCATGCCTGAATTTTCATCATGCAACGCTATTAGCTCTAGGTCTTTATTACAAATTTGAATTATTTTAATAATTCAGTGGTCAAACACATTATCTGCCTTCAGCTGCATATTTGTGGTGCATTAGTCTTGCACTTTGCCAATCTGCTGCAATGAGTTATACATTATTATTTTGGTTAATCTGCACTTTCTGGTCTTAATGTAGTGAGTAATTTTAATCATGCACAACTGTGATTGTTTTCACTGTTTCACTGTCTATTTGTTAAATCAAATATAAGAAATAGGAGAAAGGAGTCAAGCCACATTACCAATTTAGAGTGTATTTTAAATATTATTATATCCATTGTCCACTATATTTCAGTAGCATTCAGTGACTGGTGACTCGTGATCCTCTGCTCATGAGTCTGACCAGAAATGTAAAAAAACAAAAAAACAAAAAAAAGAAAGTACATTGCAGAGAAAAATTCAATAAGTTTTCAGTGTTTTTTGTTTGTTTGCTTTTGTTCAGCTAATTCCTGGGCTCCCCCGCTTTGCAATTATTATCAAAAACAGCAGCTGTAATCTTATAATAACTAATTCAAACAAATAATTCATTCATTTTCCAAATCCGCTTAATCCGCTAACGCAGGTCGCGAGGTAGCCAGTGCCTATCCTGGCAGTCTCAGGGCGTGAGGCGGGGGACACTCCGGGCACGACGCCAGTGCACCGTGGCAAACAAATAATGTGTGGTGTAAATAAACAGAGGCCATTCTTCTCAGAGGAACAGTCATCATGACTGAAAGATATCCTTAATATTGAATTTATGGTACGGTTTTGAAAAATTGGTCAAACCAATCATCTATATCAGTGTTTGGTACCAATGTATCTAATTTTTTTTTAAAAATAATTTAAGTATTTATTAAGTATTGATTTCAGTAGAAACCTTTTTGGAACATTGTCAAAATGCTGATTCCGGGACATTTTAATCCCCAAATCAAGATTTTGCAGGGTTATACAATGCAATTCTGCACCAAGTACGGCTAAGAGGACAGCAATTTAAATCAGCCTCAGGGCTGATTTATGATCCACACTTCCTTTCTAACAAGACCAGATGGTAATAGCACAGACACAGAGCTGTTTACAGTGTAATCTGAATGTATTGCAATCATATTTCTGCTACTCGGGGGTGTGAGCATGTGCTTGCAACCATGCAAGAGTCTGGAAATTAGGTTCTGATTGCTTTACGCTGATACCAAACTCCATCCTCTATTTACATCAACAGTATAGTCATGCCACAAATTAATTGACCAACACAAAAATATGACATGTAGACACAAAGGTAAATATTTTGGTCTAAAAATACATACACTATGGTAGTGTAAAAGCAGTCAGGCAATCATAGTTGATTGCCTGGAAGCATGGAGTCCAAAAAGACCCAGACTCTTCCTCGAATTGCTTACTGTTGCTGGAGACTCTTGTTTTTGTCAGGGTTGGTGCAGTGGTGCAGACTGGCTCTTCTCATGTGACACCAATGAAACCCATCGTCTTCCACTGATGCAGGGCAGAAATCACAAATTCATGTACACACAGAAACAGAGACTACATCTGCTTTAAATCCAGAAGCTCCATAGACATTTTGTACGTAGCTCATCATACATACATATATACATGCAGACATTCACAAGTACATTCATAAATACATACATATATACAGTACATACTGTACATACATACGTACATACATACATACATACATACATACATACATACATACATACATACATACATACATACATACATACATACATACATACATACATACATACATACATACATGCACACATTAGTCAAATAGAGCAAAGCAATCTAATGAATAAACCTGCATCTTTCTAAGTGTAAAAATGTTTGCGCTATCAGTATGGAGTTGAACTTAAATATGATTTCAGATACTCACAATATCTAAATATGATATTAATAGTCTATTTTAATAGTCATATTTAATCATATATAATCATATTTAGTCATCTATTTTAATAGTCATATTTAGATACTAATAGTCGCTAAATATGATTTTAGATACTAATGCTTAACTTCAGTGATTCAATCTTACATTACTTTTACTCTCACTGCAGTAAGATCAAGCTATATTTTAGATTAATTACTTTTTTAAAACGCAAAGCTTATTGAGCCTTTTTATGTTCAACTCAAATCCAAAAATTCTCTTTTTATGACCAATAACCACTGGCTGTAAATTAATGTCTACAGTAATACTGAATGTGTGCCAAAGTGAGTTTGGGACGAAATCCATGTCACTGAGAAAAGAAAGTCACCACCTGTCACCATTCGCATTGCACATGTCCTTGTAGTGTGCCGGTGTGCAGATACAGCAATTCTCCCAGTCTGTCCCCAATGTTGTGTGTATGAAAGGACAACACACACAGTTTATGAAGTTCAAGCAAAATCTCTAGAATGCACACACTGGGAGCTTAGTTGAAACATGTAGTTGTGGTAACAGTTAATTACTTTGTTTCATGGAAAGAACTGTCAGCAGATTAATAAACATTTAAACTAACCATTACTTATTGTCCTTTACATCCAATAATTATTAAAGAAGGATTTTACATCAATCCAAAAGTGATTAAAATGTATCAATATCCTCCACTTTTTTTCTGAATAAATGTACCCACCAGGTATTTCAGATCTGAAGAAATGAAGTATAATCAAGCAGGGAGGACTCATAGTTACACATTTTAAACTAATCTTAGATATGTTGAATATATATTACTTAAGGTTAAGAGAATCCTGTCTCACTGTATTTTATATGTGGAGGTAAAATTTCATAGCAGAACAAATTCTCCCTGACACTTTTTTGCTGAGGTCTCATTGCTGCATCCTCGACATGCCTGATAAAAGTGTGATTTAAAGAAATACAAAGGCAAAGCCGTATAATAGTCTTGGATTCATCCAGATCTCCCTCTACTACTGTCACAGCACCATAGATAAATATCGAGTTGCCTGAAAAAATGCAGCCCAGAAACTAGGAACATGAACCAAGTTTTCTCAAGGCAGGAGCCTCATAAGTAAAGCATTTGTTAATGATGTGCCACATTTCCCGTCATGCTCAGTGCTGACCTGTAAATCTGACTTTTCAGATCATTTATGGTGATTGATGATGGTAATTGTGATTTTTGCACTGGATTGGATTTTAGACCAGACTTATTTTATTAGGGGTAAAGTATACACCATGCAAATCTTAACATGCTGTGAACCAAGTCTTGTGAACACGATTGCTAAGAACTTGCTAACCTAAATTATTAACTTACTCATTTGAATAACGTTTTCACTTTCAAGATTTTTTGAAACAAAAGCTGCCCCACCTCCTTTACATGTGCTAACATGTTAATCTTCATATATAATGGTTGTATGATGTGTTGTAAAAGTGAAGTTACTTGTGAACAGTTATGAACCCGACTGGAGCGGTGAAATCATGGCTCACTGGGCATCACAAGCAAGAGTGTCTTGTTCAGATCTGCTGACAATCTGATGCCTGTGTACATGCTCTCCTTGGTTGATATCATCCATCAAATTTTTTTTTTTTGGGGGGGGGGGGGGGGCTGAGATCAGCTTCAGTGCACCTGAATTGGACAAGTAGATTCAGGCTGAAAGTAAATAAGAATGTATAAAATGCAACAGAACATGAGGGAAAAAGAGGAATTGGACGGGGGAAGACTTGGTGATGGAAAGTTATATCCATCAGCTAGAGTTTGTCCTCACCTTGTCAGTAAATGAAGACATCTGCTTATGTGTGTGTGTGCGTGTGTGTGTGTGTGTGTGTGTGCGTGCGTGTGTGTGTGTGTGTACGTGCGTGCATTTGATTAGGCTCACTAATAGTCCCATAGCATCATTGAAGAACTAAGGGCAGTAAGACACCAGAAAGGCATAGCTAGAATGAGTCAAAAATCAAAGACACAGACAGAAATCGTTGGAATGAGGGTCTTTGTGATCACGTATCTAAGGGTTAAGACTATATGAGGTACAAAACAGGTATGACTTCCTTCTGGTTGATTTCTAAATCAAAACAGATACTGTTCTTCGAAGCAGAAACTGTATTTTAACATGAGATAAATCAGTAGACATATTCATCCTCTTGGCTGGATCTCTTAACTTCACAGATCAGAAAACAGGGTCATTTTAGTTGAATAAAATATCAAACAGCAGTCCCAGTATCCCTAAAATTGCAGGCTTATTTCCAGACCAGATGGGCAGCTCTCGTTCTTCTCTCTCATCTCCTTGCCCTTGAGTGATATCCTTAACCCCCATTTACTGCTGCTCACAAGCAAACACGAGCAAACCTGAAGATACTGAGCAGTAGAACGATTTTTCAAAATGCAAAAAGGAGTTAAAATCTCTGAAGAATTCATGTAGCCTTTAAATAAATGAACTAACACCAATGTATATCCTTTGGAATATGTGTTTTGTCTCTTGTCCATGCATTTTCCATTCATGCAGCCATTCTCCAGATGTTTTTGTGACGTAAAAGCGTAAATTGATTACTTTCATTTGTCTTACACCGAAATGCGTCATGCAATACAAAGTAATGAAACTCCCGCTTCCTGACGACCATTAGGAAATTGCACCGCATTTTTTTGTCTCCATACTCATATCCAAAAAACAAAGGAGCAACAAAGTGACTGGTGTAGCTCATAATATGAGACTGCAATGATTGGGGCAACCCAGCAAACTATGATGATTGAGTAAAGTTTCAATAAGTTGTGGTTATTGGACTAAAATTGCAAAGTCCATGTAGAATTGATGGGGACTTAATTTGCATACATTTTTGCTGTTATAACACCAGGATATTCTGGAGGGGCTGGAATGTGTACATAATTGCCAAGTATGCTGTCCCAAATCATGCGATTCCATTACTATTCCATGTAGTATAAATAAGTATACAGTGTATATTTATGTCGTGCGTGAATTTTGACAGTGTAGTGTCTTAAATTGAACATTGTTGTAGCACACTTACTAGTGCTTTAGTATTCAGGATCCTAAAAAATATTTGCTTGGATATAAGTGTCACATAACACAAATACGGTGAGATTATTGTTAATCCCGGCGCTGTGGGCTAAAAAATTAGACTCATTAAGCACGGATGCATTCATTTGCAACCTCAAAATAATCAGAGCCAACATTAAAAATGGTATTGTGGTACATTTGCAGCCTATTTAATTCCATTTCAGCCCCAAAGCCTTTGCTAATATTTGTTGGAGATTAGCAGGAGTTTTTTCAATGTATCTCTTCCTTTTTCTTTCATGTCGTACTTGATGTGTGAATACTGACAAGAAGCAATTTGTGACTAAACAACACCATCTATTGCTGTGGCATTTCAATGATCCACACTGATCTTACAGCTGGTGCTGTTAAAGATGAGCTCTCTGTCAGATGATGTCATGCTAACTTTAAGCACCTGATAAACAACTATATAACAGGTGTAGCCAGTGGTGGAAGGAATTGCTGTCTTCAGCCTGCCATGCACTACTCAGCCTAAGTACAGCATGCAGCTTTGAGCTTTTTGTCATAAATTCACTCAGGAAAAAAAAGCTGTTTCTGTCAAGTGGTGCAAGCGCAGCAATTTTAACACTGTCACTTATATTATAAGTGTCACTTATATTATAAGTGACAGTCATTGATGTTGACTGGATTCCTTGGATTATTCTGAACTTCTGGATTTCACTGATAATGGTGTAAATACCTGACTTTTCAATGAATACATTGATACATAGACCTGTTACATGAAATTCTCAAAAAACACTGACTAGTCAAATGGTATTCTTTTGTAGGCTTTACTTATTTTTTTTTTAAAAATGTTGTTGAATACAAGTAGCTAAATGAGATCTATACACTCACAGAAGTTTCCAAAGATCCTTAATCTTTGTTGTTGTTTTTTTAAATTATATGTGATTGAACAAAAAGGGGGGGAAAAAGGTAGCAAAGTAATTTGTTTGCCAGTTTATTTATTCAGAGTTTATTTCATTCAGTAATTCAAATTCAATGCATTAAACCACGTTGGCTTGTTATGAAGAGAATTGGAGCAATCCTAACTTATATGTTTTGTCTCCAAATATATATATATCATGCTTTCAACACTACTGCAAAAGTATTTTCAATTTAAGAAAATGACGCATTCCCCTAACTCCCCTCCTGCTAGGGGAGGAAATTACATCTCTGCCTTCCTTTGCCTTCCTGCATAGTTATTCTTTCTTCAGCTTTTTGTGTAAACTGGTGGATAAAATACCTACTCTTTTATTCATCCAACCTGACCATGAACCCTGACAACTACAAATGAGATTTGTGATAAATAAAACTTGCTCTGCTGACCTTGTGATACAATGATTCAGAAATACGTGTGCAGTTCGACCGGCACAAAATGCCCAGTAATTACGTTCTTAATGAATGAACCTGTAGGCCATGATGCATATCCAGAATGGTCAGGGTAGCATAGTTATGCAGGAAAAGTGTTTGGACTGTGTCCAACTCCTTTGTTGTTAATACCACTATAAAAAGGTTTCTAATTTTCGATTGGAAAATACAACTCTATATATTGTTTTAGAAGTGTATGGATGGAATTATAGCCATGTAAGTTTTATAGCCATCTCTGTGGCCAAATTCTAACTTCACTGGTATCATTGTATCCGCCATAAAACAAGAGAATTCAGTAGAATTCAGTAGGCAAAACTCATCTCTGCCAAAAGGACGAGGGAGACCAGACAACCAAACACAAATGAAGCAGAATGACAAAATGATTTGTATGCTTGGCTTTGAAATAGTTTGTCTTCAGTATATTCAATATATGACGGCAATGTTCTCATTGACTAAATAAAATTTGGATATAACTCCCATTTTATGTGTGCCTGTTTTTAGCAGATGGAACTGATTTAAGCAAAGATGCAGTTATTATCTTAAAGAAGATAATGGATGCAAAGTGTGTGTGTGTTGTGCAGAGGGGAAGTTGGTGAAGGTTCATAGCAAAGGACACTGGCCACTCCTGCACCCTCTTTTTTTTAAATTCAGTTCAGTGTAATTGCATCTTTTTATCAGCTATTACACTTAACCAACACCTGAGATTTCTCCACCACTGCTCTTTAACTTCCATCTTACCGTCCCTCTTTATCTTCCTTCATGTTCTTATTCCTGAGAAACACTTATCTTTACCTCCCGCTGCCTTCTCTGTCCCTCCTTGAATCGTTTTGTCTCTTCTTTCTCTCCAGGCTCAACTCTGTCTGCTAATAAGTTACTCTGTCTCTAATGTCTTCTACCTAAATGGCACCAGTGATAATGGATTTTGGAGGAATCTTTTTATTTTCTTTTAATTTTTTTATTTTCTATTTTTCTTTTCTTTAATTTTCTCTCTGCAAAAAATGAATTGCTTTTTTGCTTGTCATGTATATCAACAACCCCTTACTGTTACTATTGATAAGTCTCACCTACTCTTCATTTAGCAGCGTATAAGAGGTGATTTTATCAGCCTGCTGGTCACTCATCCAGCTCGGACACAAATGGCTGCTTCCCTTGTTTAAGCCTGCGCTGGCAGTCTATCAGCTGCCCTCACAGCCAGTCACTCAATCAGATAGCTGCTTGTTTAGTCAGCTTGCCAGCCAGTTAATCATTCAGTTACCTGCACTGTCAGATGACCATTCATCCAATCAGATGAAGCATCCTTCTTGCCAATCACCATGACATATACACATCCTGAGTCAAGTAGTGATTCAGACCATTAGTTTGAAACAGTTCAACATCTGATGTTTAACAGTGAAGCTGCTCATCAGTTTGTTTAATTGTTCAGTTAAGCATCCAATGTAAATGATAAACATGCAATTTTATGTTGTGCAGGATTAAAATTTGAGTGTGGCTATATTGTGCTTAATGACTGAATTTAAATGGTTACAAACACAATGTGACACAATGTAATCTAAAGTTTTATTCATGAAACAAAAGTGAAATAGTCATGTACCTACATACAGTCCAAATGTCTCAACAGCATTGAAACATTTTGCATAATGAGCTATTATAATAAGACAATATTTTATCTGTACAGGAAAGCAACAACAAGAATATTTTTTCTGGTTCACTGGCACAGAGCTGTTAGTGTTTTGTGTGTGTGTGTGTGTGTGTGTGTGTGTGTGTGTGTGTGTGTGTGTGTGTGTGTGTGTGTGTGTGTGTGTGTGTGTGTGTGTGTGTGTGTGTGTGTTGTGTGTGTGTGTGTGTGTGTGTGTGTGTGCGTGTGTGTGTGTTTGTCTGAAAACAATTGTATTTACAGTATAACCTCCACTATCTCCCATGATCAATTATTTGAACTGACATTTCTTACAGATGCTGGTGGAAGTGTCATTAAATTAAGTATAAAAGAAAGCATTGGACATACTGAAGGAATGTCCTCAGTTGAGGTGAGAGGGTCCGAACCTAAATGTCTGAGCATATGACAAATACTGCAGTATCATTACAGGACTCATGAAAAAAGGGAGAAATATAAATTTAAAAGCTCAGACCACGCAAACCTAAAGTTTCAAAGCACCCACAAGAAATATTCAGACATGTAAGTCATTAATTATTCCTTATTCACAGAATGCATTTACCCAAGACAGCTATTATTACACTGTAAATTAATAAGTATAATGCCTTCAACATAAGGTGGCATATCAGTTGTCTATCCTAAAAAATGTGGGAAATCATAAATATGTATACAAATGCATCATTTTTCTTTGCCAGATGTGATTGAAGACAGATGGCAAGAAATAATCAGACTCACCCACCTGAGGCTGGATTGTTATCAACACAGATTCAGTAAATCAAATCAAATCAAATCAAATGATGGAATGTGGTACAGCCTCGTAGCATAGAGGAACGGTCAAGCAAACACTCCCACAACAGACATGTTCCTACACGAGGATACTTTTCTATTATGGTGATTGTTCTTTGAGCTTTAATCATGTGCATGTACATAGTTCTTATATTCTTCAGGAAAGTATAATGTGCAAAATAAACAAAAACAAAATTGTGTGTTTTTATATTTTAATACTTACACATACATCTACATGCATGAACATAGCAGAAGAAATAATGAAATAACACCATGAAAGCAATAGAATACAAAACTACGACAACTTTAATCTATATAAGCAATACTGTAATTTTTGACCGCTCCACACATGTTAAACAGAAGCACAGGCATTTTTGGTTGTTAACAGACATACATTATAATATACATTAGTTTTGCATCACAGTCTTATAGTGTTGGAACTGTAGGAGAAGAGCACAAGCCAAGGCTAAGCACTCTTCTTTAAATCATTGGGAAACACTGTTGCAAACTTTTCCCCAATGCCACTTAGTTTGCCTTCATTCAGCTGCACAAAGTGACTCAGAAGAGCTGCTCTGTGCAGCCATGGCTCAGCTGCAGCAGGTGGGGTTAAGTGATTTTGTCAAGGTCACAACAAAAGAGACCTTTTGGAGAAGAGGTAAGCGTTACTCAAACGCTAGTGGTGTGTAGTTGGAGGGGGATGCTTCACATGGCAACATCTTCATCCTCAAATTTCTGGCACTCAACAAACTCAGCAGATGTTTTGCAAAACTTATTTTCTGATTTAAATATACCACTAAAATGCATAGACAAATTATGCTGATCCTGTTTGATTCTTCATCTAATGTTTTAGTTGTTATTGTTCAGGGCTCTTTGTTTGACTCTACAGAGCTGTTCTCCATTTAGAAATGACTCTACAAAAATTAATATTTTCATGTACATTTGCTACTTTGATGGCAGCCGTTGGCAAGATGAACAAACAAAGGGATGAACAAGCAAACAAACAAACAAGCGGACCAATAGTCACAGGGATGGACGCATAGACGCATGACTGGACAGACAGAGATCCTGGGCATAAAATGAAAGTATTGTGTTCCCTGGAGGATCACGGTGGATAAGAATATATAAACAAGGATATATAAAAGATTGTGGACACTCAGGACTTTACATTGTGAATATCTGTTTTGTTATTGTTCCCTCCCGCATTCAGAAAATTTAAAGACAGTAATTCCTTATATTTGGCATGAGTTGAAGATGAGTGACCAATGTCTGTTGTGTCTTTCACATCTCTGACAACACACTGATAAACTGTCATGTTGTTTTGATATCTAATTAAAAATCTAACATACATTGCAGAACAGAACCAAGGATTAAAACACTCAAATCCATTATTGAAAAAATTAGATTTATAAATAATTTTATCACGCTAACATCGTTTTGCAATGTCTTTTTGCCTCATGTAGCTTTTGTATGCTCCAAGGGCTTAACTGCCAAATATATTTAACTCGAGGGTTGGTTTTACTACAAATATTTTTTTAACAGGAGAACTGAGGGCAAACACGTTCAAATATTTGCACAAGAATCTCTTCTCACATCTGAAAAACCTCACAGCCTGTCACTGTCATATGTCTTGCGAGAAATCAAAATCAGGTTTTGCATATGTGGGATATTATCAAATTTACATGAGTCATTCAAAATGCTAAGTAAATTAGCAAATCAATGAAACTGGAGGATTTACTTGATCACAAATCAAAAACATCAAAAACATAAAAACATATGCTGACATTTAATTTTTTTTTAAAAATTTTTTTTTAATTTTGTACACTGGTGTTATCTTCAAAAGGAAATTAAGAGCACAATAGTCATTTGTCAATCATGTAATGGGTTGTCATGACACTTAAACAGAAATTCACATTCCCAGGAGAAAAAGTGGAATACAGCTGTGGGAGATGTGCTTATACAAATGGGGATAAATGTGTTACGTTACAGAACTCAAGCTCTGTTCAACTGCTGTCTTCTTATTAAGAGTAAAACAGATGCAAAAGAGGTAAAACGCACTTGTTGCATTCCCTTGAGTAAAAAACAGGCCTAACTACAAGGTCCAAGGATCTGTGGAAAACATTCTAACGCACAAATTAATTTGAATGTGTTGTGACACACACACACAGGCACGTACACACGCACGCACGCACACACGCACGCACACACACACACACACACACACACACACACACACAGAGTCTAGAAAATATTCCCCATAGTGAAATGCTGTTTTTGAGGTTTTGAAAGCTTTGATTTTTTGTATCCAGTACATTAAAAAAAATTAAAAATCTGGATGTAATATTGTAGGTTAAAATATAATAGAGAAAGCAAAGGACTTTGTTATACAGTACATTAAAAAAAATCTAGATGTAATATTGTGGGTTAGTGTAAAATAAAGGAAGCAAAGGACAGCTTTGTTTGGATACAAATCTCCAAAATATTTGTTTAATGAGTGGACAGTTCTTTGTTGGTAATTGTGTGTGTTAGACATTCATATTTTGACATTTAAAGAGCATGAACCAATTTTATACTCCTATAGAAAATGTTCAACTCATACAGAGTTCAAAGGCAATTACGCTAAATAAGGAATAAATTGCCTGTTAATATATTAGATGAAATTAAGAGATTACATTTAGAGTATAGATATGAAGAACGTAGTATCAAAACATCCCATCTTTTATCAACACCTCAAAGCCTCAAGGCAATACCTATCAATTTTGACTGACTTTGCAAAGGTCATGTGATTAGACAGTAATGGGAAGATATCTGTCTTTATGGCCTATCAAATGAACATCTGACATCAGCAGATCTCTCTTTCTCTCACGCTTACACAAACACACCAAAGTGCATGCATGTGCAGATACACAATGATCAATTATTATCTACCACACACAGCCAGTTGAATGACCTGAGCATGAGAGAAATAAGCGATGGAGGGCCTGCATGTCTACATTCATGGATTAAAAATTAAGGATGAGTGAGTGCATTTGCATTTGTGAGTGTGTGCGTCTGCACTTTTAAAAATTGCACTTTTAAATCTCAGCTGGAATACATTCTGAGGACAGACATAAGCTGTTTTACATCACATAAGGACATAAAATGTGTGCAGTTCATTTTGTGCAGATGTGTGTGTCGTTTGCGTTTGTATGAAGATAAGAGTGACTAATGTCTGTCTCTGGTGAAGCGGCACATGATGCTACTGAATGGTTTAATTAGCTGTCAAACAGGCAATGCAGACAAGCACAAAATTTAATGCTCACGACACAGTGTGTGAATGGCAGCCCTGACCACCGATTCAGAAGTCAGGACTGAGGCCAGGGAGCATCACACCCAACACAAGAACAAAAATCAAGATCTAATCCAGTTCGAGCCAAGAGCAGTATGAGACAGTGCAAGTCCCAAGTTCAACCCAAAATGACTCCTCAACTTAATCTGAATGATCCATTTTCGCATAAAAATATTCACATGTTATGCAGATTTTTCACCATTCATCTGTAACCTAGTGTGTGTGATAAAAATAGAGCTGTAATTAGCAACTGAAACTAGGACCCTGAAACTGTTGCATATGCATTTAGTTAAGGGCTATGCATTTAGTTATTTAACCCCTATTGTGGTTTCTTGCCAATTCTCATGTGTGTCCGATAACAAGCTCAAAGAAGAGTATATTAAACGTATCTACAGAACTGACAGTGTCTCCTGGTATGATTGTCCTTGTGGGAAAACCGTTGACAGCTACATTTTATCCTCCACTCACTTGGTGAGATGTTTTCTTTTAGGATTTCCTGATACTCAGTGGAATCCATCTTCCTTTCTACATCCAGGGCCTGATGAAACACAGCAGCTCCATTGCATCACCAATTTTCTGCCATGCTTCACTGTATGTACAGTATTCTTTTCAGTCTGTGCCTCGCTCTTCCCCCTTCTGACATATAGCTAATCCACAGGTCACAAAAAGTTACAGATTTGTTTCATCACTCCACCAGAACACCAAGAACTTTCTTGGAATTCAGTCACAATGCCACTGTGTAAACTTAGGTATTGATGGACAAAACTTTGCCGCTCTACTGCTAAAGTTAATCTACTGTATAAGGAATGGCACAATGTGTGAAGATGATTTGTAGACATGTAATCTTTTAAGAGGTGGTAGTCAAGGATTTCAATGTGTAAGACTGATGCTCTACCCTCTCTCACTGGCCTCCCCTGATATATGTAGGTCAAATTCACTTCAGGTGAAACGTTGCAGAGGTTTGCCTCCAGGCTGCTCATGGCCAGTCTGTGGACACCTGGTTTTCTGAATTGTCTTTAGTCTGGACTGACTCCAAGAGGAAGAAGCATTAAGCAGGATCAACTGACAGTCAGAAAGCTCAGTATGTTTGAACTCACATGTTTTCAGTGAATCTCAAGACCATTTGAACCTGTCTACAATGGTTACATACAATTTGTTTTCATTTCAGTCAGTCTAGGGGGACTAAGAAGACAATCATAATCACAAGATTGATATCTGATATTGAATCAGTGTTTTCCATTTTAAGGGGAAATTTGCCACATTTTATGTGGCCTTTCTTTACTCGTATATTCTACATTAAAAAAAACAAAAAAAACAAAACAGCAACTGTATCCTTTAAGAGACACATTGAGACGAACCAGTGTGGAAGAGTCCATAAACTTATGGACTCCTTCACCTTTATAGGCAGCTCGCAGATTTCTCTCAGTCTCATCACTGCAAACAAAAGTCATGCGTTCTTATTTTGCTTGAAAGTTCTCACTTTTCTACTTGAATACAACATTAATCATCAGTCTCAAAGTTAAAATGACCAGGGAAGTTCTGCCTGGGGATTTTTTTACTGGGAACTGGTCCAAACTGCTCTATAAATGAGATCAATGACATTTTAAAATAAGCCCTAAACCATGAAAGGTGGCTAAAGGGTTGAGCTAAAATGACAGAAATATGGTGTGTCCTCATAGATCTCATCAAGAATCTAACCACCACATTTTGAACTAACTGTGCTTGACATAGAAGGGTTCACAGCACTGAATGTAAACACACAGATCTGACTACCTAAAACACAAAACTGAACAAGATGTAGTAAAACTTTAGTTATGTCAGAAATTGTGAGCTAATTGTTTTCTTTTCAATTCATGTCTGTAAGAAAGAAGTAGGTTGGTGTTGTAATGTGTGCATGAAAATGAGCCAGTTACCTCCATTTCCAACTGAATTCAACGTATATTGTCTGAGTCCAATGAGTTTACACTTCCCCTTGTTGACTGCATTTGTTATTTTCTATTTTCAGTTTTGTTTTGTTTTTTG
Source organism: Antennarius striatus (assembly GCF_040054535.1). NCBI lineage: Eukaryota > Metazoa > Chordata > Actinopteri > Lophiiformes > Antennariidae > Antennarius > Antennarius striatus. The sequence goes on along the minus strand of NC_090796.1, from coordinate 10,248,397 downwards.
CTTTTTGGACTACCAGCAAAATCAACATATTTTTTGACTTGAAAACGTTACTTTCCCTGTGATATTGTGCACAGAGGATTTGGTCCATTCTAAGTTTTGTTTTTGGTTGAGGTTTAATTGAGGAAACAAATTGAGACAACAAGGATTTAATGTTCTACTTGAAATCAGCCAGGGGATGAATTCTACCTCAGTCCATCCACTTAACTGAAACAAGACAAAACAGTATAAACCCCATTAATTATATTTCCATCACTGTGGGACATTCGGCACCACGTGTGGATAATGAGGTGAAAACTGAATCAAGCAAAAATTCAGCTGTTTAGCAAGTAACTATAACTAATTTTCATATGAACAATTGTGCTTTTTTAATGTAAAAGGAATTGAATAAACTGTTGAATCATGAAGGACTGATGGAAGGGATACCAACTCGCTGGCCCAGCTGTAATCACGGCCTTCATGACTTCAAAGACACAAAAAGGGAATTTAATTCCACTTCTAATAGAATACTTTTAGGGGAGGAACACAAATTATTCAAACCAATTAAATTGCCTCATGTTACCTTTCTCTTGCACCCAGAATAGAAAAGCGTGTTTTTCAGCTTTCATGGTAGAATTATCTGCTTTATCACTGTGAAACTCTTGGAGTTCTATATTCTTATTTGCTTTCAAAACTCTGAATCCCTTCTCATGGCTTTTTCCGCATTTCAAAAAGGTATGGTATACAGTGTGCCCTCATTCTTTGTGGTTAATGCGTTCTAGGAATCACACGCGATGAATGAATAGACCAACAATTTATCTTATTATTAACGGTAATATTATATTGTATTATGATATTAAACCACCTTCTATCTGTATGACCTTAAACCACACTCTGCCTACCAAAAATCCACGATGAGGTGATGTCGCGATGTTTAATGTGTGCTGGCGAACTGTAGTGCTTTAAGGTTGCATATATACACACACATGTATGTATGGCCTGGTGGTTCGGGCACCTGGTTCAGGCACCACGGCGTCTCCCTAGGAAGGTGTGCCTGGCATCTCCAGCTAGGAGGAGGCCTTGGGGTAGACCCAGGACCAGGTGGAGGGATTATATCTCAACACTGGCCTGGGAACAGCTTGGGATCCCCCAGTCAGAGCTGGTGGATGTGGCCGGGGAAAGGGAAGTTTGGGGCTCCCTGTTGAAGCTGCTGTCCCCACGACCCGACTACAGATAAGCAGTAGAAGATGGATGGATGGATGGATGGACTGACGTCTATATGTGTGTGTGTTTCTATATACACCCATGTGGGTGGGTGGATGGATGGATGGAGAGAGATATAGAGACAGAGAGACAGAGGGATAGATAGAATGATAGAGAGAACTTCTTGAAGAGGAGACAATCGGAATTGTCTTCAGCTGCAGGTCTGCTGGAGCTTATTCCAGCTGGCTACAGACGAGAGGTAGGGCACACCCACATGTGTCACCAGCTCTTTGTAAGGGTTACACATAGAAAAAAAACAAAACAAACCCTCATGCACAGTTACAGACAACTTGGATTGATCAATTCTTCTATTTCATGTTTTTGGAGCTGGCAGTAAGAACCCAGATAGAACCAACCCAGATACAGGCAGAACACAGAGACTGCATATGAAGAACTCAAACCTGGCACCTAGTTGCTATGAGACAACAGCACCATGTTTATGCTGTGATGTCCATCACATTATTTTATGTGAACCAAAATAAAATGCTCCAGTTCCAGTTGTGATTGCATGCTCTCTACACTTGCTTTCACAGTTTACACTGGTTTCTGCAAGTGGTAGAGTGGCCTTACATTTTATTTTCCTGTGACTTACACAAACAAACATATAACTTTGTACTGGAATGAATATTGTCAAAATGATTACAGCAGCGAGCAGTATTGTTGCCAAGCACAATCAGACTGCCACAGCCATACAGGCCACTTCAGCAGAAGCATATTGTTTGGCTAAAAGTTTAGAATAGAAAAGAATAGAATATAAAAGGTGGTATTTTCATTGTACTAAGACCTTCAAAAAAAGCTATCATGTTGTTTGGCATCTGAGTCAGTGCAAATGTAGTGCATTGTTAATGTTTGTGAATATATAAAAGTCATCATATATTTGTAACACAGTTTACTTCATCAAACTGGACTCAGGAGATGCTTAAAAATAGTCCTTCAATGCAGAATGAATTTTACTCCAGCACTGAGGATGGAAGTCATTAATGAGGGAGCCACCCCGGTTATTTTTCATCAACGTTGACAGAGCAGCATGTGCAAAATCAATCACGCCATATGGATCACAAATCAACTTTCATTTAGACATACTGTATGTTGAATGGATGTTTATCAATACTGAAAAAAGGCTAGTTTATTAAAAGCTTATATGATAATGTATTTTTCTCTTTATTTTTCTCGTATAAGATATCATGAAATGTTGGGAAAGGACTTTGATGACTTTGAAGACCATCACATTGATTAACCTATCTGCACTGGGTCACAGCCATGCACTCACACCAATCTGCAGCTGAAATACTACACTGAGTCATTCAGATGGATTTCATGATAGATTTCTGTACAATACTATATTTATATCCAGAGCCACAGCTGCTGAACATTTTACTTGTGTAGCTAGCTCATTAGCTACCAATGATAAACACATTATTTCAAACTCAAGGAAATGTGTATAGTATTGCTAAATTTACCATGATGCCCTGACAGTGTCAATAGAGCCTGTTGCAAGAATTTATTTTGACATGAAGTAGACACTCTTTTCCAGTCGTTCAGGTTTTAGTGACAATGGTGGAGGTACTGTATGTGCCCTCTGAATTCTTTATAGGTTTTCTGTGTTTGTGAGTATGTGTGTGTTTGTGTGTATGGGTATGTATAGTAACAGCGTCAGCAGCAAAACAGCATTAGCTAGGGCAGGAGAAATGTCAGTCCATCCGTCAACATGACATTTGCAATCTCTCCTCCTTTTCACTAAGTTCTATGTGCTTTGCTCTCGTTCACTCACAAACACCGTTCACGACTTCAAACTTTACACTCGCTCACACATTAGTTCTTACTCATATTTCCTGAGTGTCCCCATAACATAACATCTCTCTGAATCTGTTGTCTCTCCATTCTTCTATTTATCTTCCTCACATTTTCTCTTCTTTTATACTCTCTCTCCAACTCTTATCCTTTTTCTCAGGCTTAATATAAACGGTCAATGCTGTGCAATTTTTATTTCTATTTTTTTCTCCCAGTGTGTCATGATTTCACAAAGAAAACAACGAGATACTGGGAATGTGGCTGCCCTTTAAAACACTTTGTAGCAAGCTGGTTTGTTTTTGGCTGGGAAGAGCTCTTTCAAAAGTTGAAAACTACTGACCTTTTTCAGAAAGGCACATTTGACATCAACTGCTTTTTTAATCACTTGGCCGATTGTGACAGGTAAAAACAGAGAAAGGCAACAGAATGATAACAACAAAGACAGAAAAAACCCTTAATACAAGTATATTTGTAAATGTATTTATCATTTATAATTACTTTTATATTTATTTGTATCTACAGCTTGGGAGCCAAAAACAGTGACATGATATGTTAATTTTATTCCGTAGTAAATATTCCAGGTTTAAATCCAGTATAAAATTACATAAATTAAAATAATATATTTATTTGTATAATCTTACCAACATTATAGGAAACAGAAAAAAATCAATAATTCATTGCTATGTGAACTTGTGTGGAGAGATTAGTAAAGTTTGCGTCTATGCATTGAGAACACAGATTATTTGATTGATTTGATTGAACAGTTTGTGGACAATGAGTAATTGTAATTTGTTTCATTAAATGAGGGCACAATGCGGGAGAAGATTTAAAGCCAAACAACTGAATTTCCATTTTGCAATCATAATAAAAGCTTGGAGTTTAACTAAAGAATGAAATATTTAAAACCGTGTCATTTCAATGAAAGCACGAGAGAAAGAGATAAAATCTTAAAATTTTCTGTAGCACTAAAAAAAACAGTTGGAAGTTGATGTTAGTAGTTAGAGAGTGGCCTAAGTGGCCTGTGCCACTTTCTCTCGGTTGTACGTTATGTTGTATAAGGGTTTGCTAGCATATTACATTAAATACATCCCACTTGACCCTTTTTGCAATAAGGTCCTATGTACAGTATATCTGACACATTATCTTTCCCATGAAAATGTGCTTCAGGATAAATTTCCTGCTTTATTAATCTGAACCCACGCAAGGATAAATTCATTTGATAGATGTAGTTTTGGTTCCCCTAGTCTTAGAATTTGACTTATTATGCTCACATTCATAAGTAAGCATTCACTATTCTTGAATACTGACACTGCAGTGGGTGCCACATTTCTTCTGAGCAACATGACAGGACACACACACACACACACACACACACACACACACACACACACACACACACACACACACAGGAAATTGGTTTTCCCATTAAACTATCATATTTCTTTTCTACCGCTACTTTCCACTCATGGCAGTTCATGAAGCTCCTAGCCTGCCATTTGAAATGAGCTGCAAACGGGGTCAAAGGTCAAATTGATTGAACTTTGTACAGCACGCTTCAACCACACGCTTGAGTAGTGCACAACACCACTAGAAGCTCTCCAGCTGACAGAGCATTACTGCTTTTCTTAGTAGAATGGCTCAGCTGGCGATGGGGGAATTTACTGCTTGCCGTGTGTAGGTGGCAAGGGTTGGCATTATCACTGCAAAGCTCATAGTGAGAGAAAGACTACCCACTATACTGTAGAATAAAATAACACAAGTTAACAGGAATTTGTTTTACTTGATATTTATGTGATTTTGTGTGACTACAAAAAAAAAAGGCTAAAATTTCAGTAATTTGAATCGCATCTGCCTTTATCCTTAAAATACATTTCTTTTCTAGGTCAGAAAAGACTGATCAAGTAATATATGATGAACTGGCATCTTGTCCAGGATGTACACCACCTCTCACCTGATGTCAGCTGGGACAGCCTCCAGTGCAAACTGGTGACCCAGATTTGGTTAAGCAGCTGAAGACTAGAACATTTTGGATTGTGTCGTGTTCAAGAAAATGAATGAATTCATATATGTAAAAACTAATGTTCTAACTAAACTACTATGTAACCTCCATCTACATAAGACAGGCCTGTGACCAGCTCTCTCTCATACTTCTTCATCTTGTACAAAAGAAGTCATGAAATTGAAAACTAAAAAAAATATGGACACATATGAACACAACGAGACGCCATCGAGCCGACTCAAACCACAATTGGTTTCAGTGAGCTGTCACATTCTGGCTGAAAGTCAGTTTTATACTTACTTAGTTCCATAATAAGAAGTCATGTTGACAACCGCACAATACATCTCTCCTTTCAGACGATAAAAAAGAAGGGGAAAAAAAGGAAAAAGATGATTGGGGCAATGTTACAAAGCTTTTTCACAGAAATGATTAAGAGACACTGACAGAAAATGGATGCTTAGAAGAATAAATCAGACAACTCAATATACATAAATATGGGCCATGTTTCTGGTAAATATTTAAATTGAATATCTCACGATCATGTGAATGATGATCTGCACATATTTTATAATACTACTACTTTTCAAATGTATTTTTATTTTTGAACTTATAGAATTTGCCTAAATCATATTCATACTATTTTTCTGTTCTAATTATGTACATTAAGTCTATGTCGGTCCATCTATTGATTTCCATCTAGTAGAAATTGTGTTTTTTATACAACTATACTTCAGTAAACACGTGCATAAAAAGTAACAAGAATCACTGGGTTAAGTTCAGAGACAATACATGGCTGGCAGCAAAAGTACTTCAATACACAATGTCGATAAAGAATATTAGCAAAATGAATCTATTTTCCAAACTATAAATGCAATGCTACTACTGACTGAAATCACAGAGTAGTTCAACCCCACAGCAACAACCATATCTTATATTGTAGAGCACTGTTTTGCAAATATGATGAATAGCTAGGCAAAGGTTTCTGCCAATGTTCCTGAGGAATCAAAGGCCTCCAGTTTGATAATATTCCTGAGTTTATTCATACATTCATTCCTTTTCTAACTGCTTGTTCCGCTGTAGTGGGTCATGGGGAGCTGGAACCTATCTCAGCTGACTGAGGGCGTGAGGCAGGGGAAACTCTGGGCACGATACCAGTGCACTGCAGAGCCACACAGAGACATAGACAACCACGCACGCACACACTCACACCTACGGGGAAATTTGGAACTGGCCAATGAACCTGAAGCGCATGTTTTTTGGAGGTGGGAAGGAGCTGGAAAACCTGGAGAGAACCCACGCAGACACAGGGAGAACATGCAAACTCCGCATAGAGCGTGGCCTGAACCCAGAACCGCCTTGCTGAGCGGCGACAGAGCTACCCACTGAGCCACCGAGCCACCCTTCCTGAGTTTATATGCCCCAAAATCTTTCTTCAGGTTCTACCAGAATCTTTTAATGAGATTCCAGTCAGGATATTGTGATGGCCAATCTTTAACATTCCAGAAGATTCATTTACATTGATGTTTTACTTGGGATCCTTTTGGAACATCCAGTAGCATCCACATTTCATCTGTCTGATAGATGGTGAGATGTCTTCTTCAAGGGGGCCCTGATAAACCCTGCAAGTTTCCATTTCCCAAAGAACTAAGGCAGGTCCAGATCATAACTGCCACATCATATTTTTTTTAACTCTAGGTTTGGTATTCATTTCAATATGTGCTTCGTTCTTCATCCTGTCCTGCTAATCCATAGGCAAAACAAATTACAGTTTTGTTTCATCCCTCCATCAAACAGCATCTTAAAGCTTCTGAAGCATATCTACATGGCTTTTCATGTACTGGTGATGCTTTTGGTTTCAGAACAAGTGTGATCTTGGAATTCAGAAACGGAGCCAAACAAAATTTTCCAAAAAAAACAAGAGCACAGAACCTTAAAAACTTTGAGACCTCCTGCTCTTATGGAATCTGAGTCAATTTTGAGGCCACAGTAGTTATTAAAAGAGTCTTGCTGTGCTAAAAGTGATTTGGTGTCTGCAAACAGCTGATAAATGGCTTATCGCATCAATAAGCTTAAAAGATAATGGGGGTTGAACAATTTTGCCTCTAAAATGGGACTGAATGAAAAATTGCCTTTACATGCTGGTAGGTGATTCGGGTGGATGGCGTGCAAACGGAGTCCAGGCTTCGTCTCGCCACTTGAGATTTCTAAATTCGATTACATTTGTCAAAATAAGATAGCTTTATGGAATTTAGTTTGATCATCTTCTCAGCTTCTTTTTGGGGAAAAAAAGAACTCTGGTCAAAATCAGTGATGTACCAGATTTTGTTTAATTTGTTTACTTTGATGAAAGAAAAGCGCTTTAGATAAGTTTAGGGTAACATGGTTGTTATAGTTAATCTTTCAAGAAACAAATCAAACATGCTGTCAGTCTATATTTGCATACATATGTGATATGCTCTGTGGCAACATATTTGCAGCTTGTCTAAAATGAACCACATTTAGCAGTCTCAAAAGCCATCGTGACAGAGGCTAAAATAGCAAAGAGGACGTTGAGCAAGGAAGCTAAGAAGAGAAGAGGAGACAGCGACCAAGCAAGAGACAGAACAACAGCGAGTCTCAGACTGCCTTTTAGTTATTTAGGGAGAGTCATGAAGTAAGATAGTAAGACTAAGTAAGGCTGTCATACAGACACTTTATTGGACGTCTCATTGGACTGTCAGTTGGCTTGCTATTATCACTCCTTAATGTTAAATAACTCTGAATTTATTACTTATTCAAGTTACAAACATTACAGTTGCACAGAAAAAAAATGTGTTTGCTTGTTGCTCTTTTATAGTAAATCCTTTTAATTTTTCAGGTTAAAGCCACAGCACTCCATCAATCAAGGATCACACTATCCAAGAGAATAAAGAAAATTAATATCAAACACAAGTTAGGACATTAACTTAGTTCAAAATGTTTTTGTCAGAGTTAAAATGGGCTTAATTACTGCATTGTGGGAAATGTAGTCTTTGATCAAAGCACACTTTCGACCTATTTATTTTTAGACGCTGTGACCTTTTATGCTCTCCCGGGCCACATAAAATAATGTGGCGGGCCACATTTGGCCCCCGCGCCTTGAGTTTGACACGTGCTTTATATGGGAAAAAAAAAAAAAAAGTAAAACAGTATTTCAATGTGTTTTTAGTTTAGTCCTCTGACATTTTGGGATTTTTTTTTTAACAACAAATTCATTTGTGTAACTGATCAATATGATGAAACCAGAAGCAGACACAGTGAGCTGTTGGATGGAAGGATGGAATTTCTGTACACCTCCAATTTATCAGCAATATAACCAATTTTACTGGGTTCTGTTACTGTATGAAAGCCACTCACAAAATGCATAACAAGAAATTAAATTACATCTGTTATTATCTGTGTAGGTTCTCAGTTATCCAGGTCATGGTTATCCAAAGGTGTTTAAACCTTTGGATAAACCTTGTTCAGAGATGGCTTCTCCACTTCGACATGGATGGCTTCCTTCACTCCTCTCTCAAACCATCACTCCACAGGGTTAATAAGCTGGAAAAGACCAGCTACCTTCAGAACTGACTAAGCCTCTTGAATGAGAGGAAAAACGTTTTCAAGAAACTTTCTTACAGTCCAGTGGATTGATTTAAACACCTTTGGATACATCTGCAATTATTATTGAGTAACTTTAAAGCAATCTGCTTGGCTGCACAGTAAAAAGATAAATCAGTTACCCTGCTTTTGTATTTCTGACAGAGCAACTGCTCAGTGTTTTCTGTAACAAACTGCAACTAACAAACAGGAGCAAAACACTGAGGGATAAAGAATTCAGTCTATTACTTCAATGTGTTAATTAACATCTATATGGGTTTACCTTCCTGGAAAATGTGTTTTCTGGGTAACATGTTTGATCTGACATTATATCAGCAGTGGCAAAGCATTCATTTAAACAACTGCAAATAAGATGTTTCAATATCTTGCTATTATCTTTGAATGTATTATTCATTAATATCCCTGGGTTATTTAAGGAGGGTGCAATCACAGCGACCTTACTCAGTCACAATTTCAAAACAGGAATCACTTATCTTGCAGACACACTAAGATTCCAGTGTGTGATATCCATAATCCTCTGTCCTAGTCTGAGTATGAATACTTGTATGTCTAAATCTCTGTTTGAACAGATAATGCCAACACACTGTGATGTACTTACTTTTGCTCTGCCTCTGACTGTGAACAACAAAAGCGAAGAGTGGACCGCCTGATGTGAAACATTTGATCTGGTCTGACTGAGACAAAAAAGTAGGAGAAGATTTTTTTCCCCGGAGGCACAACAGAGCTGTCGTTCATACAAAGAGAGAAAAGGGGTTAAATTAATATATGTTCAAGGATTGTAGTTCTTTACATGTTCTTTTTTTCATTTTATGGGTTTTATGTTTACGCTCCACTTTGAGGTGGGGGTTGAACACAAATGTAGAATTTTCAAACAATAAAATTGCTCTTAGTGCAAATAATTATAATTACTGAAGCCTGGGGGCTTCAAATGAAATTTGGTATTGATAATTAATCTTTATGAAAAATAAAAGTCAATGTTGTTGCAGCAGTGGATTGGGACTACATACATTAGTGCGGCCTGCGTACATATGTAGTCTACACACACTAACAAACACACACTCATGTCATTGCGATCCAAAGCGTAAAGGGATGCTGAAAACATTCATCAATTTATTTTTATTAACCAAATAAATAATATGGTAGTTTTTGACTGACACTTCCAAGAAGTCCTCATATAATAAATGTGCTTTTGTTAATGTTATGTTTAAAACCTCCAAAAGCAGATTCACTCTTTCAAACAGATAAATCTTTGAATGCCAGATAAGTAGGATGTGACAAATGGTTTTCCAGCACACTTGGCAGAAAGAAAACAAAACCTTATTACAAGATTATTTGTAAAATAAAATACTAGTAATGATGGGATGATATGGGTGTCTTTATAGTAAATAAATATGTTATCTCTCAACAGGCATTCACCAGAATTCCGTCCTGAACTGCCACAGTTCTGGTATGCTGCTGATCGCCTGTACTTCTGCCTCCTGCTGAAAACATATGTCAGTCATGTGTCATGTTTGTTTTGGATTGTTAGAATAAATCTAAAAAAAGAAGGAAAATAGAAAGAAAAGTGATGGGTTTCAGTGAAATATGGAGAAAATCAGGATGCTAGACAAGTGATTACATTTTGATGCAGACAGATCAGAGGCAGGTCACACGTTTCTACAAATAGCACCCGAAACATTACTCTATCAGACTTGTGATTTGATCTCAGTTATCATCTCAATCTCAAAGATTAAATCAGGACAATTGCAAAACATTAAACCATCCTATTACTTGAAGTCATTAACTTTAGAAGTTGCTGAATTAACTCATGAACAAAGACACCTGCATAAATTCCAATTCAAATACAGTAAATGAAAGATGGAAAAGAATGGTGTGAATTTCAACAGCAGTTAGTCGCGTGTTTTGTTCCCCGTTCATCCACCCATGTCAACTGCATCACTGCAGAACCTTCATTTCATTTGGTTCTGTCTACAGCTGCTAGACAGCCAGGGGACTTGAATGCAAACATACTTTTTGGAGACACCAGTCGTGTAACTGATGTCTTTCATATCTTTGCTGTGTACAGTTAGTATGCATTAAGCAAAATCCTATAAGTCATTAAGATTTTCATTCACTGGAGTCATGGCAGAACTATAAGGTATAAGTTAATTAAACAGCAGAGTTTTAAGAAAATGGCTGACATAACCATGATTAATTGCCTGAATGCTAACAGGTGATTCACTAAATATGTATCTTTGACAAAGAATAAACTATAGAGAATAGAGAATGTTCATAAGAGACTAAATGCAATCCCTCATCTCTGGCATCAAAATTCGAACCTTTTTAAGTACAATGATTGACCAACTACTATCCGCAATGTGAGATCATACTTTTTTACACTGAAAATGAAGACGAGTTGATGACAAGGTAAGTCTACATAGGTTTTATGGTAATGCCCGCTTTCGTGTCGGGATGAAAAGGTCTGAAAATTACAGTGGTGTCACTTTGTCAAATGGGTTGAAAAGTTAAAAACCCTCTTTAAACATATAATGACAAAGACTTAGTTAAACTCTCGACTCTCTCTCTCACTCTGTTACACACACACACGGACGCACGCACGCAAACACACACACACAAACACACACACACACACACACACACACACACACACACACACACACACACACACACACACACACACACACACACACACACACACACACACACACACACACAATTTCTCCTCTATCTATGTGATAATTTGACAGCTGAGGTCAGCAATAAAACTGTCTCAAGTGGCCATTTCAAAAATGCTTGAACTTGGGCTGAAACGTAGCAGTAAAATTATTATTTTCATATGTGTTTTTTTTTCTCCTTTAGCAGCACCGAACCATGAACATTGGCACAAAAAGATATTCCAGTGTTTTTACAAATAACAAACCCACAGCTGTTATCCATGAAATTTCAGGAAAAGAAAAAAAATCAATGTGTTGTAATTTTTCAAACTAGTTGAAAGGGAAGAAATTATTTCAGATTTATTATTTTTATTTTAAACATTTATAATTTTTCGCAAATTTTATTTCCGTCTTCCTTTTCTTCTTCATATTCTTATTCTTTCCCAAAGATGAATGGTCTGATCGTCCCAAATAGGATTGAAGAGTCAAGCATTTTTTGAATGTCTTGCACCACAGTCCATACTCATGGAAGGTCACAATCAGACAAATATTTAGAGGGTTACCTCAAAAATAGGAATATCGGATTATGTGTGTGTGTGTGTGGGGGGGGGGGGCAAAATCTTACTTTTTTGTAGTCTGGTCTGATCGCGTGTATGCTCAACATCTTGCTCAAGGACATTTTGACAGGACACACTTCTGTTGATGTGCACAGTGTCTGCCTAGGAGATTGAATCTGCAACCTTACAGTAATAGGATAGTCGCAATAACCACTAATCTGTTCAGCCACCTAAGAAAAAGGGAAAGAGATGGATGGAGAGAGAAATATGAGAATGTGGATAAAAGGAAAGAGGGAGATGAGAAGAGGAAATAGACAGATTGGGGGGGCAGTGTGAGGGCAGAGACGGTGATGTTTTAAAGACAAAGAGTGAGTGATAGTGAGAAAATAGTGAATTAATACCAAAAGGATGGATGGGTGAATACTGAGATATTGAAATTGTTTACGAGGAAGAGAGAGAGAGAAAATACCAAAATTAAGAATGAAGGAGATTGGCAGAAAAATATCTAGGTAAAGATCTTTTTTTTTTAAATTACAGACATTCCTTACAGATTTTCTCCAGTGTGGTTTCTAAAGTTTATTTAAAATACTCCTCAGCCATTGGTTGGGCAAAAGAAAGTGGAGAGAAGTACTGAACCCTGCAAGCCTTAATTTCCTCAATGACAAATTTGGATGTCCTTCGATTCCACTTCCTCTCTGTCTCGTTTATAGCCTCTGCTGTAACATATTCTCATTAGTCACCTTGACAGCTGGTGTGTGAGTGTGTGTGTGTGTGTGTGTGTGTGTGTGTGTGTGTGTGTGTGTGTGTGTGTGTGTGTGTGTGTGTGTGTGTGTGTGTGTGTGTGTGTGTGTGTGTGTGTTTGTCTGTCTCTCTCTGTACGCATCTCTGTGATTGTGTTTGTCTGTGTGTGTGGAGTAAATGAGGGACACACAAACATGGAAAGAGGTAGAGAATGTTTGTGTGAAAAAGAAGGATTGTACATGAAGAAAATAAAAGATGTTTATGAACCAAAGGACGAGTGGAGTGTTGTATTCAATCTGAATTCAATAACATCAGTCTTTTTGGTGCATAAAAGTTGGGAATGACGAAGGATACTGTACAATCCCACATGGAATCATAAACTGACTTTTTTTAACCTTGGTTTGAAAGAATTTCAAATGTGTATTTCAAAATCTGCAAACACGTGGCACCTTCAAATTTGCATTTTCAGTTTTTCATTATTGTGGAATCAGCTATTCTTAGCAGAACAATGAATAGACTTTCACAGAAATAGGGCATAGGTGGGCGCTACTTCACATAGCAAAGGTCAAATATTTATAATGCGTGAAGATCTAAATTATTGATTCTCTGAAAAACTTTAATAGAAAGAGTAAGAAGAGGTGAAGAGCATTTACTGCCTCAACTAAACCATTTTGTGATAAGCACTGCACTAGAATCTGTGACTAATGCAGGTTTTCATGGAAACTGGTTTTATAATAAAATCCCGAATCCATCTTTGAGCATTCTGCACAGCTCCCTCTTCTCATTTTCCCTTTTGGTGGACTTTTTTCCTTGTCAGTCACCTCTATGTCAGTGCCTCTGTCAATCTGCTCTCTTCTTGTCATGTGCTCATCATTCTCTTCTTATCTCTGTTCTCATCCTCAGCATCTTGCACTTTTCATCTCTAATAATAATCACAATGGTGGCCACTTCCTGTTCTCAGATAGTCTCCACATGGCAAAATAACCATAAAATGTGCTTCTGAAAACATAAGTGGGAATTGAGACAGTTTTTTGTTAACATTTCTCATGTGTTCCAACCTTTATATTCATGATGTTCTCGAGGTGAAAATAATCCAGCCAAAGGTGTCAAAAAGTACCAAATGTTTCCAGGTATGGAAGTGCTGGGGGAAAAATATGTTGGGTGACACATATGTACTAAAGAACTTGTTCTGATACTACTGAAATTTAGACATTTTGGCACCCGGCCCACTACTGACTTGAATGGGACATAGTCCCGACTGTAAATTCAGCACAAGAAGCAGCTGTACTGACATGATTTAAAGGACTGTTCAAAGCAGTCCAACCACGCCTATCCTATGTCTTTGTGTTGCTTCTTCTGAATGTAAAAGCTAACCCCAATTTGGGTTAATCAAAAAAGTATAAAATTGTCACACTTTTTTCCCTTTAAAGTCAATAAATAAACAATAATCTATTTGCAAACTAGCAAAATATAACTGACCTGGTTCTGATAGCTTCAAATGTAAATCAGGTGTGTGCACATCTTTCTTATTCTATGTCTTGTCAGTGCATAGAGCTGAGAAAACCTTGTAATAAAAGGAAATACACACACCCAACCAACATCATCAACAACAGCATTATAGTCAGTACACACACAAGTGCACCACCTTCCGATTCAAGACAAGATAAATCAACCATTCAGACACCTAGTAGCACCCACAATTCCCATAACACCCATCAATTACAGTTCTATGCCCTGTCTGTATCTACCTATAAAACTGTATGTGTGTATGGAGGACACCTTTGTATTGGTATTTAAATGCATAAGAGAACAAAGCGTGAGAGAAAGACAAAGAAAATGAGGAGGAAAATATAAACTGCCAAGAAAGGGAAGAAGGATGGAGGAGATTACAGGACAAAGATGGGGGGGGGGGACAAAGGGAGGAGTGAATGATACCTGATGAAAAGAAGGAAAAAGATTGAGCAACCAAGATATTCACACAATTGATTAAACGTAAACTCTTGTCATGACTTGGATGGGAAATGAAGGTAAAGAAGGTGAAATAGTAAAAGGGTGATACACAATTCAATTATCTATTAGTTCACTTCATTATCTGGACTCAGGTGCTCTTAAGTTCCCATTATGTTATCATTGGAAAATGGTGACACTCTGCTGGCTGTATCTGTTTATCTTTATGTGTGTGTGTGTGTGTGTGTGTGTGTGTGTGTGTGTGTGCGTGCGTGCGTGCGTGCGTGTGTGTGTCTGTGTGTGTTCTGTTGTTCTGACAGGTTAATGGCCCATAAAAAAAGAATACAATATTAGGTCAGGGTTTTCTGTGCTTTATGGCTGCAGAGTTATTTTCGCATTTTCATCAGCTTCAGAAGACCTGAATTATTTTCCAAACATCTCATCTAGTTATCATGCAGTTTGTACGGTTATCTCGAAGGGAATTCAAAGAGACTACGAGCTAAGGTTTAAAGTTTCTTTGTGCAAACGACAGTTGAGTAAATGACATTGTATTTATCTCTACTATCCATGGTAACAAGGCAAACTTAGTTAATAAGAAGATAATTTTATATGATTGCCAGAAAGTCCAATTGAGTAGAAACTTGGAGTCCCAGCTTTTAAGAAAACATAATTAAGAAAACTTTGAGCCTCTCGTTTAAATCAACTGCCTCAACATTTGCTAATAAGATTGTAAAATATTGACCCACAATCAGTAATTAACATGTCTCCAAATGCTAACAGACATTTATAAGTTGAGCAGTAATTCAAAACTGATCTATGAATATGAATGTTAATGAACTTGCAGATTTTCTAACTTTTCAATAAGCTTTTTTTTTTATTGCATTCATCCAATCAAATACTTAACTGAATGTATATTTCTGGTCCCCAGATGTTAAATTTCAATTAATGGTGACCAGCTGTGATCCCCTGAGTCTGTGGTTGACATCTTAAGGTTAGTGTGTAATTTGTATTTTTCGTTATTTCAGCAATATCACATTGAAGCCTCTGCTCCGTCCTCCCCCTACTGAACACGTCCACTTGGGCAGCTGGACTGTTTTACTCAAGTGGATGTCAATAGTACTTGAAATTGTGTCCATGATCTCCCTTCGCAGTTGTAAAAATATTAAGTGGTGACTATCTGATGTTGGAGGCCCCAAACAGGATTAAGTACCTAAATGAGCATAAGACCAAAGACACGATAATATAATGAGGAGAAAGGGTAAAAGGATTAAAAAATAAAACACAAGAGAATATCTTTCCCTTTACGTTACTAGCACAAAATACAAAAAACACAACCTTTTTGTAGGTATAATTTCTCAGAATCAGTCTATTACTTTTTGTCTTTCCACATTATGAAGATATTGTTCTATGAGTGAACGAGGTCCACTCCAATCATGCTACAAGGTCAGTGAGCACATATTGATTTACCATTCATCTGTTTTTGAGGTCATTACTGGCATGGTAGCTGTAATGATAATCTTGATTATGGATGGGTAGTTGAAGTAGTGTTTTAAAGAAAGGGCAAACAGGGAAAGGGAAGAAAGGAAAGTGTGAATGTAATGAGCAGGAAGGGAAGGAGAAGGGGCTAATAAGAGGAAAATACAATACCTGGATGAATTCATGAGTAAATTACCACAATAAATAATATATCCCTTTGGCATTGAGAACAGTAAGGGGAAAAGAGGACAAAGAAAAATAAGGAAATAAAAGATAACATACAGGACAAAAATTATATTTACAATATTTTAAAAGGTAACATTTAATTCACACAAACTATGCATTACATGTTACCTTTTTTATTCATTGTTTTTCTTCTAGATGCAATGTATTCCAGATCTGGGTTCAATTTAAGATACAAAAAGGAACAACTGCATGAACAAAATGGTGGCTGTATCAAATCCTTATTATACTCAAATGTGTTTACTTTCTCATTCCCTTTTCTGATTATGTTTGCACAGCAAACATCATTATGGAAATGATAAGAAAATAAAAACAAAATTTGTCTCCTAGTTTGAGTTCTCCCAATTATCTAGTAATTACAAGGGGCGGCAGTGGCTCAGTGGTAAAGCGGGCGGTAGAGCGGGTCGTCCTATGATTTAAGATCGGCGGTTCGATTCCCGCTCCCGACCCCCCAAAAATACCCGGAGGTGAGCTAACAGTGGGAGGTGTCAGCTCATCTCCGGAGCACTGCCGAGGCACCCTTGAGCAAGGTGCCGTCCCCTTTACAAATTGCTCATTTGAGGCGCACCAAGAAGGAGCTGCCTGCCACTCTACCTCCCCTGCATGCCTACAGGCCCCTTTGTGTGTGTGTGTGATACAGGGGCCTGTACTCACATATATGTATGCATGCGTTTGTAATCAGTAGCTAGAGTGTGCTTCTTAATTTCCCTTCGGGGATCAAACCACTATATAAAATTTAAAAAAAAAAAAAAAATTACGTTCTTTGGGTCACCTCTCACCAGCCACTGCTGGTTACTTTTCAATTAGAGCATTCATTAAAATGCCTCAGAGCAATAAATGAGCTTGTTAAAATTAGTAATCATATAATTACTGAATGGATATCAGGCTTTGAATTCTAAGTAGAGCACACCAGACAAACAAATTTTGCAACTGAGGTCAGCGAGAGAAAACATGGGATGCCCTCAAGACTAGAGTGGTTGAGCAGTAATTGGTCTGTCCATTTCAAAGTAGGTTTGATTGTGCAAATTTTATTTCCAGTTATTCCATTATATGCAGTGTTTTCCCAATTTCATCACATTTCATGATATGTCCAGTGTACTTCTGCTGATTAAATTTTATACAATCCTGTCAATAATTTAAAAAAATATGAAATAACAGGCATCTTTTGATAGTGTTTTATTACATGAAGCTTATAGTCTACATTGCTGGTACTAACCAAGCAGTGTTGATGTTTGTGAACGTCCCCAAGCACAGCATGAATATATTGTGTGCTCCTTCCCTGCTCATAAATTTGCAGACATATGGATAAAAGAAGGATGAAACACTGTAGATGACGCGCCAACAGTCATATATTTGGGAGTTTTCAACAAAAATAAGAAGAAAACTTTCTTTGGTCTTTCAACAATTGGAAAATAAACATAGGCCTGAAATGTATATACTGTACACCATAATTCAAGTCTACATAAAATACTTAACCACAAACTATTTAGAAACTGCAATATCTATACCCTTTCTTTAAGGAATCTTGTCAGTTTTGAATCTAGGCTAAAACAGTAAGCATGTACTGTATGTGCATCATGAGGTTTCAGTGTTAATGTCAGTGTGACATACAAGGGAAGCTCGTATCACACCTGGAAAAACTGTCATTGAAAGGAGTTACATCAATTCGAGTGAATATCTTGGATAAGGAGCTGAAGTCATGTGTTTCAAAAGGGTCATTCAAACGGGCTGACTTTCCAGTCAACGTCTTTCATTGTTAGCGATCATGTAATGAAGAGGACTCAAAGTGAGACATGAGTTCATGAGAAGAGAACGGTATAAAAAATGAAAATAAAACTTTAAAACTGTAAAAATGTTTGTGCCTCACTTTGAGAATGTATCAACAACATATCAATGATGGAACATCAATTATTTAAATCTTAAAGTCTTGAAATCTGCAAATCTAAGTTATCCATTACTGATTACCCCTGAGAGGCTGTTACATGCTCAAACTAAATTCATGCGGTGCTATTTACAACACAATATGGAGCGTGAGCCATAAACGCTTCTCCCCGAGAGGGGAGTGAAGAGTGTTAAACAAACCTGAAATGACGCCTACCTCTGTGTTTGTGCATTTGATGAAAAGAGGCTAGTCAGTGTGTGTGTGTGTGTGTGTGTGTGTGTGTGTGTGTGTGTGTGTGTGTGTGTGTGTGTGTGTGTGTGTGTGTGTGTGTGTGTGTGTGTGTGTGTGTGTGTGTGTGTGTGTGTGTGTGAGTGTGTGTTCACATTCTCATTGCACCTTTGGAGATTTTGGGAAGTAATAAAAAAATATTTAAAAATTAAATATTACAAAGAGCAGCAGAAGGGTAGCAGCAGGAGTAGAGTAATAACTATGCAGTTCAGTGAGAAAAAGAAAAATGATCTAATGTCCCAGAGTCCAGCAGTGTAGTATGGCTTAAGCTGCTCACCAGAGGATAGGGAGTACAAAGACAAAACACATGCATTATGCAAAATCACTAACACACAAATATTTTTTTAATTTGTTTGAATTCCAAAAAAAAATTGTTTTGGACAGACCCCTAGGTTCTGATCTTTTTATCACATCTGCAGGAAACAGAAACTTTGATGTGGAATGATTGACTAGGATGTGTATCTGATGTTTTAGAACTGCTTTATGTAATTACACAATTATCCCTTTTATATATCTATAAACCATAACTCAAAGACTACATTTCTACATTATAGAAATGAAAGGGATAATTTTAACTGGCATTGGTAAGCTTGGATTAAAAGGAATTATTCAGATTCATAAATATCAAAGTTTAATAGTATCAACTTTTATATACAGTACATGTTAACTAAAATTAAAAAAAAAAGTGTGCTGGAAATGTTCAGCTTTGGACTGCTGTTACCAAATCACAATTTTTGCCTTGTAATTTTAGATTTAGATGATTTACAGTAGGTCTGAAGTGCAAACTAATAAAGCCATGATATTGGTTTCCTTTCATCCTCAGAAATCAAATTAAACTAAATTAACTGCCTGGTTACTCTTTTCTAGCACCTTCTTACTTTATCTCTAATTACTCAGAAGTGCCTTTCTATCATGCCTTTGCTCAAGCATTTAATGTTGTAATGCAGAAAGTCACTTAAATTTGCCTCATCTTCCTTTTGGATTCCTCAAAGAAAGCTACCGATGAGATGGCGATGCCATAATAAAGTTTGTAAGTTTATGACTCTATTCATAACCTCTGCATACTCTTCTGTAAGTCTGAAGCACAGAACTGCATGGATAATACAGCGATGAGAGGACAGGATTGGGCCAACTTCTTTCTTTGTGGAGCGATCACCATCAGTGGTGATGGAGACATTTTTCAAGCTGATTCTTCTGTGTCACAGAATTTCTTTCATGGGCAAATATATGTCTTCCCCTCCGGCACGGTAGGTGCTGCGACCAAAGACTTCCTCAGAGAAATCATCCTCTCTGTGGGGTAAAATCTGACAAACACCAAAGGGCTGGCATCCAAAATCCTTTTGAAGACAAAAAGTCAGAAATGGGTTATAACTAATTTTGTCCTTAGATCAAACAATTTTGCAGTGCAGAAAGAAGCCCCATGTGGCTTGGATTTGGCCCACAGACCACTAATTGCTGACCTCTGAGATGGATCAGTGTATTTTCAAATTGTTAAAAATGTCACTATACAAGGGGTTGACACAAACAATGGCTAAAAGTGAATGTAACTGTGGCTGTGGCAAAAAAGTAATCCCTGTTAGAGTGTATCGGCTTTAAATAGCATATCTGGAGGCTATTGGAATTGGTGGTGATACTGGTTCAATACTGTGGTAGCTCTAAAGTTACAATTTATGGAACTTTTTCATGTTTAACAAGTCTGTTAGCTTTAGCTTTAGTCAACAAAGTTCAAGGGATCCCAGTGAAATCTATGCTACAATCCACAGATCTACAATCTGTCAAACACTTTAAGTCTTGCCACTCAGAATAACCTTGGCTGAATCAACTTGGGGCTCATAAGGATTTTCAAATGAGAGCCACCTAACGGAATTGTTTCAACATGCACATGTCAGGAGTTTGTTGTGGTTGTCACTGACAAACGTCTGTTCATGAGTCAAGCCGTCATTTGGGTTTTCACAAAGGTAAGCCTCTCCCATTTGTAACGTAACAGCGCTCAGAGAGGCAGTGGAACTTTGATGCTTATGTCTTTTTGACCAACAACAAGTTAGGTGTTTTAATAAATGTTTATTTGATTTTTTCCCCCCTTTAGATAAGTGGGTATTGTGCTGCAGCATCATTTACATACTTGGTGAACCTAACTGTGGATTGTTGACTTCCAGCCTTATGGCATGTAGCATAAGAGGATGTTATATTGTTAATTCCACACAATGACAATCTCTTCTACTTTTGTTTACAACCTTCTTGCTTCTATTAATAAATTGATCAATGAATTAAGATTTTGTAACAGGCTCATACAACAGGAACACTACTGCCTCACTTTCCAAGCTTTTCTTATATCTTTTCTTATCATTTGAATTCTCGTAATCTTTTGGTTCATCCTTTATGACTTATTTAATTTTAAATCGGTTATTTTGTTTATTTGGGATGTTTTTGCACATACGTTGTTATCTAGTTTTTGTCCAACTCAACTGTGTGTTTGCTTTCTTTCGACTTTCATTCTTTTCTCCTAATTATGTTCCACCTCTGGCAGGAGGCTTTATTTATAGGTGCTGATAACCAGCAGTTTCCAGTGTTCAGCTACTGCAGTGAGAGTATTTGTACTGTTTTGTTTTCATTTGCTTTGCTGCTTGTGTTGAGTGTTTCCCAATAATTTAATGTTTGTTTTTTGTCGCATTCAGAGGGTGAGAGCCAAAGACCATATGGGCTCGGCCCTCTCAGTGGTGGTAGTCTAACTGCCTGTGAGTATCGTGTGGAAATTGGCTGTAAGAAACACCTTGAACAGTATACCTGCATCTCCTATTCCCTGCAGCCTCTGCCTGGTGCTGATTCTGATGTATTTGTGCAGTGTGACTACTGGATTTTTAACAAATCGCTATTACACATATTTTTAATGTATCTCTATTTATCCCCTGAATTTTATTTGAATCAAAAGTACTGCTATAATACATTTTGGATGGATGGAACTCCCTCAGTAAAATTAAACTGCTGTACATGGCTTTCTTTTACTGAGATCATTGTAAAATAAATAAATTCTTCAAGAGGTGTTGTCATTTCAGGAAACATCAGGTGCTATCCTGCCCAAGGTGGTAATACTAGCCCAACCAACCCCACTCACAAAGCTATGACAGCCATGAACTTAACCAGCATTCATAAATTTGTGGGGTGAAAAAGTCGATGCTCACACAAACACACGCACACACACCTTGTGTACTCTGTGGCTGTTGATGCAGAATATCCTACAAGGATTGAGTCTGAGACTTCTCAGACCCTCCCACCCTCAACACTTGCTAATATGTCAACATGCGCACGCACGCACGCACAAACACACACACACACACACACACACACACACACACACACACACACACACACACACACACACACACACACACACACACACACAAAGTTTATCCCATAGGGATTACGACATGATTCCCAGTCATGACACTCAGACACCAGCATGCACACACATCCATACCCAACTCCACAGGGATTAAGATATCGACAGTGTCAGACATGACATTATACGGGACTTGTTGACTGGGACGTGACCACTGTCCCAGTGACACTCACACTGGACCCTCACTGTCAAATCCTCTTAAGAAAGAAGTAATGGTTGTAGGTTCTAATCCCCCTGCTCAAACCTGAGCTTCACAGCATGACAGACACACAGAGAAACCGGCAGCAACAGAGGAGGAGAGAGACAGAGAGATACACCAGACAGACAGAAAAATGTGGCATCCACATGTTTTTGAAGATGTGTTTTAGTAAAAACTAAGTATTGCTCCCAAAGTATCCTGCTGACAAAATCAATTTGAGACTACTTGTTCCACAACCTGCTACTTTAAAAGCAATAGCCTCAAACGAAATGGGAAGCAATCAGTAGAAACAAAGGCAATGCTGCCTCGTTGGAAGTGATGAATGATGGTTAAATATTGACAGGAGTGTCTGTTAGGGGAGAACAATTCCAGTAAACATGGTTTGCTTCTGACTTTTAATTGTTTAATTATTGCAAATTTGAGATATAATTGATGACCAGCTGTTATTCTGAGTAGATTAGAAAGCAGATTCCGTTGCCAGAGTACACTTCAGAGCTACCGGAATTGAAAAATCATCATGAAAATCTGATTTATTTGAGGTTCAACCCTTGTGTTAAGTGGATTTAGAGATAATTCTCATCACACTCTCAATTTGACCAAAATAAAAGCCAATTAAACACTTTTAAACAGATGTGGAAGATATGGATGATAAGAAAGTTAATCTATCCCCAACCCCCTTCTTTTTTCTTTAGGCCCTTTTTACACTAATGAGAGCATTTAGAAAGACTTAACTGAATTGATAAATGACTTGAGGGTTAAATAGTACAAAAGGTTGATGTGTTAATGAGGGATTATTTACTGACTAAATGAAGCAAAACCCATCTCAGTGTTTCAGCAATTCTGGTAAGAATTTCCTGCTTGGATCTTTCATCGGACACAATTGCTCCGAGATATTCAAAGTTGGACACTGTCCAGAGTCTGTCCGTTGATTTTGATGTCTGAGACAGTGCCTCTGTTGTTGTTGGTCATGATTTTGGCTTTCTCCGCATGGATTTCTATTCCATAGACTTGGGAAGTGGTGTAAAGCCTCTCACCTAGGCTGGCGACAGTTGGCTGACCTTTGCACAAGATGCAAAGATTTTATAATTAAACTATTCTTAGTTGATATGTGAGCAGACGTAACTGGTGGTTAAGCCATATACACAGATACTTTAAAATGTATTGTGCCAAATGTTATCTATGGAGCTATCGAAGTTCTGATAGCTGCAAATAGTAACATTTATGTATGTGTACATTACTACTTATAGCACTAAACTGGTGTAACTGGTCAAGCAGCACAATATTAGCCAGTAAATGGCAAAATTTGGGACATGCTTTTTTGTTTTTGACTGGAAACATCCAACACGTCCAATACCTTGAATTGTATGCAGTACAGCGCTGTTTGACATCTGTAAAATTATAATGAAGCATAATTCCGGATCATTTTTTAAGATCTGAACTAGAAGTCATTTTGAAACATAAGAAAGTATGATGGAGGTGGAAGCAACACTCCTAAAGCCGGTCTTCATGTCTGTCGGAGTGTCGATTGTTGCCTGATGGCTGGTCTACATAAGATATCCATCTTTTGTTTAGGGCTAATGTGTTTCATCAAAGGGACAGTGGATGATGATTTTATCCCTGAATCACCCAATATCATTCATCTGACAAATAAACGAAGGAAAACAGCAGCAAGTAGCAGTAAAGAGACTGCACTAGACCAGAGAGACAGAAAAAATAAATGATCAAAAGCTGGTTTTAGAAACTCTGATGGGTCTAAAGAAGTAGTTTACCTATAGAAAAGAGAAGTAGTTTACTCTCAGCCTTGCCTCATCGTCAGGTAAGCGTACCACAACGCTGAACTGATCAATAGAAGTTACCCTAATTGATTGATTGCAGGAGTGAGGGGGGCATTCAGGCAGATCATTTGTTAGTGTGAGGCCAGTTTGTCATCATCTTGGGACAATGAGCGATGATGCGACCTGTGACACCCTCATTATTCATCTGTCACAGAGATTGTCAGCCATTGTTAGAGAAGAAGACTGATAATCCACAGACAGACAGGCGAAGATTACAGAACATCTGTTAGGAGGAGGTATCATAAAAAAGAAAACAACCACTTTGTTACAAATGGATGCCAACGTTTACAAGCCCTCATACTCAGCAGATGACACATTGCCATTGGACACCAGCAGCGCTCTTTTAGCGCATTCATTAACACAGTCAAAAGGGTGGAAATGCCACTTGTCGTGTTGAAAATGACTTCCGTGATGAGACAACACTTGGTAACAGCAAGTTCTCCCAGTAATTGTAATGTTGAAATTTTTCTTATAAATCAAAATTTTGTCATATATGGCTCACATGCTGTTGCCTGGCCACAGCATTGCCAGGCAACAGTGGATGTGTTCAGGTTAAGTGGATGTGTTCAGGCTGGAACTATCTTTCAACCTTCAAAATTAGGTAAGGGTAGGTGTAAAAAGATTTTAAAAGTTATCTTCTTAACTTTTCATAAGCTTAACCCGAAGGACTTCAAATAAAAATTTGATTTGTTTATTCTCTAGTGGGGTACAACACGTGTGAATTACATTTTACATAAAACACTAAAAGTGCATAGTAAATTTATTATAATTGGCTAACTATTGGGCGGCACAGTGGCGCAGTGGGTAGCGCTGTCGCCACACAGCAAGGCGGTTTCGGGTTCACGTCCCGCTTTGTTTGGAGTTTGCATGTTTTCCTTGTGTCTGCATGCGTTCTCTCTGCGTTCTCCGGCTTCATCCCACCTCCAAAAAACATGCATTTCAGGTTAATTGGCGGTTCCCAAATTGACTGTAGGTGTGAGTGTGTGCGTGCATGTTTGTGTCTCTGTATGACTCCGCGGTGCACTTGCATCACCCCTGGTGTGTCCCCCGCTTCACACCCTAAGCTAGATGGAATAGGCTCCAGCTCCCCGCAACCCACAGCAGATAAAAAGGGTTCAAAAGATGGATGTATGGATGGATGGCTACCTATTGGGTTTAGGTCAAATGATGCACATTTTTACCAAATCTTTTGTCAACTTTGATACTTAATGTTGAAGCACACAGTGAAGCTGAGTTGTTTTTGTAAGTACTTCAGAGCTTTTTACCTAATCAATCACAGAGCAGATAAATCAATTATCTCCAAGCATCTCTGGCTTCACAAAATCAATGTCCCTCTTTGTGGTGGTGTTCGCTGATCACTACAGCTACACAGTGGTAGTAGTGGTACTGGGACTTTTCAGACCAATTTTAGTTCAGTAAGTTTAAGAAATTCAATGGAAGGCAGTACTGCTACTGCAAAACAGTACTGCTGGTCGCAGTACTGTATGAATATATGTTATTTCCTTTTGGCAGTGGGCGGCCGCTGTGACTAACAAATGTTAACATATGTTTGAGAATATGTATTTACAAAGGAGAAAGATGAAGTGAATTTTGTAGTGAAGTGTCTTTTTCACTCCTTTCCCCTACTCTTATTTCCTCGATTTCTCGGTTATGATTACAGTCGGTGATACGCTTCAGGAGAGCTTTGTCTAATGTTGTCTGAATAATAGGCGTCTTATGAAAATTACTAGTAAATAATTCATGTAGCGACACAAAGAGTTACATAAATACATTTATGGATCAGCACGCTCATATGCTGGACTCACACACATGCATACGTTCACATACACTAAACCAAAAATACCCTTCTATTTTAAAATAATATTTCAATCCATATTCAAAGCAAGTCAGTTTTGTATTTCACCGTCTTGATGCATTTTGCAGGACAGGACCCAGTAAAATCACATAGAAAAGTTTACCTATGGGCCTGCATGCATGTGTATATGGATATACAGTATATGCATGTGTATATGAATCCAAGGCACATTAAGCACCATATTAACAGCATGGTCCATTAGCATCCGTATTAAATTTTGTTTGTATGAGTAAATATGACAAGATGAATAGCTACAAGTAGGGATATTTGTAAAGTATTTCAGTGAGTCTGTTTTACCTACTGTCCTTAGTGATATGAGTCACTAATTCCATAGTACAAATGTGCAGACTTCTGACAGATACTGTTTAGAGGTCCCTGGCATTAAAACAGAACTTTAACTGCATGATAATTAAAATGTGTTGAGAGGATCTCACAGTGAGTAATTAATTTAAATTCAGAGGAGTAAACCTTCCCTTCAAGACCCAGCACGTCATCACTAAACTGTGATATTTTAGGAAAAGACAGGCGGGATATTAATTCTAATCATTAGTCTCCATTATGAATGTCCTGTGTTCCTTCCTTGTAGATCGTTTAGTAGATGGTTTAGAGTTTTGTTCATTTTTCTGATTTAATTGAACACAGACAATAAAAAAATATATACAGATATGAGTGATATCTCTACACATAGCCATCTTTAAGAATAGATGTGCACAAAATATAAGTTGTCCGTAAGAATCAGGGGCAGATCCAGGAATAATTTCATGAGGTGTAGGATTAGGACCCAGTTTTCATCCATAGTTAAATCAGGAAAAGGCAGACGACACAAGAAACCTCAAAACGCCCAACTAACCTGTACCATAGGCAAGGGTAGAAAACAATCTGGAGATGAGGCACAGGTGTGGAGATGAGGCACAGGTGTGGAGATGAGGCACAGGTGTGGAGATGAGGCACAGGTGTGGGTCTGCCCACCAGTTCGGTCCCGACTCCTGCCACACTCCATCACAGCAGTGAAACATGAGAATAATACCAAACCGTGACAAATGAAAGTTTTAAAAACATAATTTTTTGTGCTGGCTTCTTTCCATACAGATGAAATTATCCACCGGGTTACAGCAGGCTGCCCCAGTAATGACATGCACTAACTACATGACATGTCTCTGTTATTCCAGTTGTTTCTTTGACAACACTGCTGTTGCACTGACAAAAGCTAGATTTGTGACAACTTGTTTGTTTTGAAAGGAATGATGGTGGGTTCCACGCACACCCGCTTCATTACTCCCTCACTTACTTTGCTTATGACAGCTATTTGATTTGCTGCTGAGATTTTTCTTTTACCATGACATATTTCATTTTTTTCAGTGACAGATTGCTTCAGGGAACACTTTCGGTCCTATATTGTTGGTTGTGAATTCTCTTGAGTATTTATTTGACATATCAGCCATGAGACCTGCCTTTATTGAACATGTTTCAAGTGGTGAACACTGATCTCAAGGACACGACATCCTTGATAAAGACCAGTGATAGAAAAATTCCAAACATAACTTTGACAACTTAAAAAATAAGTAATGATAATAATATGGATATAGCTAAAAATAATAATAATTAATGACAACATATGAAGTACATTTTTGTCATTGTTGCAGGGATGTAAAAATTGAGATTATATGCTAAAGAAGGAATACCTATAATACAACACAATAAATTACCAGATTATAACAAAAAGGTTTTCCTTTCAAATCTTCTACCAACATCAAAATACCAGCATGTTATCAAAATCACAAGCAAAGGATCTCTGTCTCTTTCAATTAACAAAAAAGCTTTCAAAGTATTTCTAAACGTATTAAACTTCAGTGGGAAAATAAAAAGCAATGTAAAATCTGTTTAGATTAAAAAGTGCAATAATTACCTGAAAGAAGATTGGAAGTGTAGAGCAACAGACAATGGAAATACTTTGTTAAGAAGAGTATCTGATATTGAGATATGCCCCACCATCATAATTAATCATTTCTTAATGCACCCCAGTTATGGATGAAAGAATGTAAATGAAGGTTAATTAATGTGCTGGGATTATGCATACTTTTATTGGCTTCTCTACTGGGGTTACATGAAATACTCATATCTAGGATAAAAAAAAGGGATATACAGTATATGTACGTATATACTGTATATACTGTATGTATGTGTGTGTGTATGTGTGTGTATATATATATATATATATATATATATATATATATATATATATATATATATATATATATATATAAAACAGAGTTAATAAAAGCCAAAAAATTACTATTTATTTACAGTGTATAGCAGACCTCATTCTGTACATTAATATTTGTTTGTATTTGGTACCTTCATGCAGAATTAATGCTATTTTTTATGAGTGTACTGTCTTTCTAAGCACAAGGTTACTCCCATTGCTTTACTAGGCCCTGAGGATATTTTTAAATAATTAACCACAGACGCACAACACGGCACAGTCACCTGCACATGCTCACATATTAAAGATTGAACTTAATAGATGCAAGGCATTATTTCATCTCCAAAATACAATTTATGCTGAATTCAAGTATAAAGATAAGACAAAGAGAGAAGCAACTGTGTGCGTGTGTGTGTATGTGTGTATGTGTGTGTGTGTGTGTGTGTTGTGTGTGTGTGTGTGTGTGTGTGTGTGTGTGTGTGTGTGTGTGTGTGTGTGTGTGTGTGTGTGTGTGTGTGTGTGTGTGTTTACTCATACTTTGTCCTACCTGAAACACAGTAAGCATTTTCAGAAATTATCAATAAATAAATACATTTTCTTCTTTTCCTTTTGGCTTTTCCCTTCAGGGGTCACCACAGCGAATCAGTTGCCTCCATCTAACCCTGTCTTTTGCATCCTCTTCCCTCACACCAACTACCTTCATGTCCTCTTTCACTACATCCATAAACCTCCCCTTTGGTCTTCCTCTAGGCCTCCTGCCTGGCAGTTCAAAAGTCAGCATCCATCTACCAATAATTTCCTCTGGACATGTCCAAAACATCTCAGTCTGGCCTCTCTGACTTTATCTCAAAAAACCATGTGCTGGTCCTCTGGTGTACTCATACCTGATCCTATCCTTCCTGGTCACTCCCAGAGAGAACCTCAGCATCTTCATCTCTGCTACCTCCAGCTCCGTCTTCTGTCTTTTCTTCAGTGACACTGTCTCTAGACCAAACAACATCGCTGGTCTCACCACAGATTTGTACACCTTTCCTTTCATTTTAGCTGAAACTCTTCTATCACACATCACACCTGACACTTTCTCCACCCGTTCCATCCTGCCTGTACACGCTTCTTCACCTCTTTTCCACACTCTCCATTGCTCTGGACTGTTGAGCCTAAGTACTTAAAATCCTCCACCTTCTTGATCTCTTCTCCCTGTAACCTCACTCTTCCACTTGGGTCCCTCTCATCCACACACATGTACTCTGTCTTACTGCGGCTAACCTTCATTCCTCTCCTTTCCAGGACAAACCTCCACCTCTCTAGCTTCTCCTCCACCTGTTCCCTGCTCTCACTGCAGATCACAATGTCATCTGCAAACATCATAGTCCATGGTGATTCCTGTCTAACCTCGTCTGTCAGCCTGTCCATCACCATAGCGAACAAGAAGGGGCTCAGAGCTGATCCCTGATGCAGTCCCACCTCCACCTTGAACTCCTCTGTCACACCTACAGCACACCTAAACTTTATGACTCGTAAAGAAAGAAACAGACTAACAAATATCCAACTGTGAAGCATGTTTATCAATGTGTCTTCGAGCTGTTATATTTCTGAAATTAGTCGGTTTTAACTCCTTCCACACTATGTACATGTAGACACGGTCACAGTAACGTCACAGTGGTTTTCGTCGCAGGGAGACGCCCCTTGAATAACCGCAACAGAAAGCCCCGCTGCCCGAAACTATATTATTCACGTGATTTCTTCTGGCGGATAGGCTGTGATTGGTTGGGCACCATGATTGGTTGGGCGCTTGATTGGTTTGGCACTTCATTGACAGGTAGTGAGTGGAGTTAAAGCGTGACAGTATGAGGTTTTCAAGTGAGCTTATTCAAATACGATATACAGTGAGCCCTCGTTCTTAGCAGTTATTGCATTTAAGGAACTACACGCGATTAAGGAATCAGCGATCGAGATTGCGATCTATTTATCTTATCATTTACGGTAATTTATACGTTTATGAACCCTTCCCATACTAATATTAAACCATCTTCTATCTGTATTACCTTTTCCCACACTCTTACCGACTGTTTAAAGCGCTTTTGTGTCTCATGAAAGTCCGAGACTGACGGAACGGAGCGCACTTCCGGATGCTGTCTGGCAATAGAATGCGTGTACGGTATCACATGACTGCCGACCAAAAATTCGTGATGAGGCGGAGTCGCGAAGGTTGATGCACGAATGCGCGAGGGCGCACTGTTCGTCATCTGAGAAGCTGGAAACAATTTTCTAACGATTTGTTCAAGACTTGTATTGTCATTATATATCATTTCAGAGTATCCAGCAATGCCCAAAGTTTCTACAGGACTTTGCAGCACCTTGTTCATAATAAAACCACGCTGCAAGAAATGTGACTGAAACCGGAGACTTGCTTCTGGTCAGCCACAAATGCATTAATAATCCAGCTTAATAGATAAACAACATGTTAAAGAGGAACATTCAGTTAAACAGGCTGATGTGGATCCCTGCTGGCCTAAGTTGTTCCGAGCACCATCTGCATGGACTTAGGGAGGTCAGCACAAACAAAACAAACATATCCTCCAGACACGATTAAAAATGAGAACCTTCTAATAGAGACAGACCGGTGATCTTTCCTGTGTGGTGCTGGCGTTCCCTTTTAATGAGACACACACACACACACACACACATACACACACACACACACTAACACACACACACACACACACACACACACACACACACAAATTGGATTCCAACTGCGTAGACAAACAATGAAAAAGTTAAAAAGATAAGTTATCAGCTCTGCTGCTAAATTCTGTCATTGGATCAGAAACTGGGATGTCTGTCTTGTGGTATGGTGTAATTATCCATCCATCCATCCATTCTCTTCCGCTTATCCGGGGTCGGGTCGCGGGGGCAGCAGCTTAAGCAGGGAAGCCCAGACTTCCCTCTCCCTAGCCACTTCATCCAGCTCCTCCGGGAGAATCCCAAGGCGTTCCCAGGCCAGCCGGGAGACATAGTCTCTCCAGCGTGTCCTGGGTCGTCCCCGGGGCCTCCTCCCGGTAGGACGTGCCCGGAACACCTCACCAGGGAGGCGTCCAGGCGTCCTAACCAGATGCCCGAGCCACCTCATCTGGCTCCTCTCGATGCGGAGGAGCAGCGGCTCGACTCTGAGTCCCTCCCGGATGGCCGAACTCCTCACCCTATCTCTAAGGGAGAGTCCGGACACCCTACGGAGGAAACTCATTTCGGCCGCATGTATCCGGGATCTCGTTCTTTCGGTCACGACCCATAGCTCGTGACCATAGGTGAGGGTAGGAACGTAGATCGACCGGTAAATCGAGAGCTTTGCCTTTCGGCTCAGCTCCTTCTTCACCACGACAGACCGATACAGAGTCCGCATCACTGCAGACGCTGCACCGATCCGCCTGTCGATCTCCCGTTCCATTGTACCCTCACTCGTGAACGAGACCCCAAGATACTTGAACTCCTCCACTTGGGGCAGGATCTCATCCCCAACCTGGAGAGGGCACTCCACCCTTTTCCGACTGAGGACCATGGTCTCAGATTTGGAGGTGCTGATTCTCATCCCAACCGCTTCACACTCGGCTGCGAACCGTTCCAGTGAGAGTTGGAGATCACGGCTTGATGAAGCCAACAGCACCACGTCGTCTGCAAAAAGCAGAGACGCGATACTGAGGCCACCAAACCGAACACCCTCAACGCCTTGGCTGCGCCTAGAAATTCTGTCCATAAAAGTTATGAACAGAATCGGTGACAAAGGGCAGCCTTGGCGGAGTCCAACCCTCACTGGAAACGAATCCGACTTACTGCCGGCAACGCGGACCAAACTCTGACATTGGTCGTACAGGGACCGAACAGCCCTTATCAAGGGGTCCGGTACCCCATACTCCCGAAGCACCCCCCACAGAACCCCCCGAGGAACACGGTCGAACGCCTTCTCCAAGTCCACAAAACACATGTAGACTGGTTGGGCGAACTCCCATGCCCCCTCAAGGACCCTGCGGAGGGTGTAGAGCTGGTCCACTGTTCCACGGCCAGGACGAAAACCACACTGCTCCTCCTGAATCCGAGATTCGACTTCCCGACGGACCCTCCTCTCCAGAACCCCTGAATAGACCTTACCAGGGAGGCTGAGGAGTGTGATGCCCCTGTAGTTGGAGCACACCCTCCTGTCTCCCTTCTTAAAAGGGGGACCACCACCCCAGTCTGCCAATCCAGAGGCACTGTCCCCGAAGTCCACGCGATGTTGCAGAGGCGTGTCAACCAGGACAGCCCCACAACATCCAGAGCCTTTAGGAACTCCGGGCGGATCTCATCCACCCCCGGGGCCCTGCCACCGAGGAGCTTTTTAACTACCTCGGTGACCTCAACCCCAGAGATAGGAGAGCCCGCCTCAGAGAACCCAGACTCCGCTTCCTCATGGGAAGGCGTGTCATGGTGTAATTAAACAAAATTAAATGCTTAACACTATTAAATTGAATGGGTTCTCAATTTTTTTTTTAGTTTTTCTATATTGTTGAGTTATGTTTGGTTCAGAATTTTAGTATTTTTATTCATCTTATGACTTAGTTTTTCTATTGTTAAGTTTGTTTTTTGGTACATGTTTTTCTGTCTGGAAGTACAGACAAACAACTAGTATCAGTTAAACTCCTTTTCTCACTTTGTCAACTTACATTCCATCTTGTAAAAACCTGAGGCACAATCTTATTATGTTCTGTTTTATTATATTCTGGAACACATATGCAGAGAAATAGGTCATTAAATAATTATATAATGTGTCTGGAGGCAGATGTGACCAAATGTCAAGGATTGATTCACTTGTTTTTCAATAGTCAGTGTGACATGGGGGCAACAATTGTTAGTTCTGCTGAAATCAATGTGTCATTGAACAGCCTTACCATTTTCTATACAAGCTGTCGTGTTGATTAAAGTGCAGCCATAATTTCTGTAACTAAAAATCCCATGTAAAATATGCAGTCAAATGCAAATCAAGAGATACAAGTCAAATTTGAACTAAAAGTTGTCTGAATTTTAAAGTATATATATATATATATATATATATATATATATATATATATATATATATATATATATATATATATATTTGTATAGTTATTATATATACTGTTATAATCCATGAAGAGAAATTACGAATGCAAACTCTAGTAATGTTAGTCAGTCACACGCATGCATATTTGTGTGTACGGGGCCCTGTAATACACACAACCACACACGAGGGGGCCTGTAAGCATGCAATGGGACGTAGAGTGGCGGGCAGCCCCTTTGTGGAGCACCCAAATGAGTAGCTTGTGAGGGGGACGGCGCCTTGCTCAAGGGTGCATCGGTAGTGCTCCCTTGAGACCTCCCACTGTCAGCTCACACTCCGGCGGGAGCTGGAATCGAACCGCTGATCTTGGAACATTGGAGGACCTGCTCTACCACCTGCTCTACCACTGACTCACTGCCACCCCAAGAACAAACGTTTGTGATCTTGCATAAGAGCTGAGCTCACTATATGGAATTCCTAGAATCGGAGGGGTTAGGGTGAAAAGTTTTTTTTATGGCTGTCACTTTAACGTGTTAATTAGATTAATCAATTACGCCGCAAATTAACGCGCTATTAAAAATAACGCAATTACTCGCAAGTGACAAGTCAATGCACAAGCATTTTAAATTTGGCCCATTGAGTGACCTGTAGGCTGCAGTGACGTCACTTCAGACCTGCGCCACTAGTCAAAAGCAGGGTGACTGACAACAGAGATGGACGCGACACAGGAGAGCGAGGCAAACCCACTGGGACCTTTGGGCAGAAAGTATGTTTATAAAAAGAACAAAGATCGGACTATCAACAAAAACGCAATGATTCTGTGCTGCCAATGTGCGCTGTAGACGCCTCCGTCAGTCTGCCCCAGGGCAGCTGTGGCTACACACGTAGTTTGCCATCACCAAGTATGAATGAGGAGTGAATGAATAATGGAACGATGCAAAGCGTCTCTGAGAAAGTGCTATATAAATCTAATCCATTATTATTATCATTTTATTATTGTTATTATTATTATTACTATTATTATTTTTACCTTTTGAAAAAGAAAATTTTCATATCACCGAAGCAGCTCCAGCCTAACGTATCATTTAAGTGCAAAACATGTCAAGGACACAGAGTTGAACGTCAGCTTACCCTTTTAAAGGAAAAGCCTGTTGGCATCCTGCTATTGGTGTTGCCTTATTTAAAGACATGTTATACTATTCATTTTGAATTGCTGTATTGAGTCAGCTTTAGTATTCATTTTGATTGAGTCTGCTTGTGTGCCTATTTGAGAGTCAGCCTTATTTTATTTCTGAATTTTATTTATTTTATTTAACTGTATTCGTATTGCATTTTTGAGAAATACACCTGGCCTAACTGGTTTGCTGATGTGCTTGACCTTTTTTCTTCTGAATTTCATTTATAAAGCACACTTAACCAATAAAAACGTGGATTTCAAATCTTCTCTTCTTGTTGTATTCTATTGATTAGTCATGCACTACAATTTTGTAATGTCCTAGAATTCAAATTCTTTATTTGGGGGCCTTTAGCAGGTATGAGATTAAAATGTGATTATTTAGATTAATTAATTACAAATCCTGTAATTAATTAGATCGATTTTTTTAATCGCCTGACAGCACTAGTTTTTTTTGTATATTTTCTCTACATAATACAGTCCAAAAAGACTTTTCTGCTAATATTATAAAGAATTACACAAAAAACAATGTAAATTATGCATTTAAATTGTATTGAACCAGCAAATTTGCCTCAAGCTGCATAGTTCTGGTGTTAGAAAGGTCAAATATAAGCATAGACATGACAACAGTAACTTCAGCAACATTTTTCCCTTACTGTGTTTAAAAGATAAATCACATGTTTTAATTATATATTATAAATTATAATAAAGTACCCCTTTAGTTTACTCGGCAGTGAAGTAAAATCCCAAATGTGCAATTAAAGAGCTGCCAGTCCTTTTGCTGATGGTCTCGTTCACTTAACGTAATCATCCTACTAACTTAAAATGAATGAGCTAATGGTAATTTATTGATTTCTAAATGCTTTATATAGCACCTTCAGGCTAGGTAATGGTTGAGTGCAGGACGCGCATCAAGTTACTTGGTGGGAGTGAAGGACAGCAGAAAGAATGCAAATCCCAACAGAGTTCATAGCCTGCTGGTCAGGATACAAAGATCTGAGGGATACACAAATAGCCTACTCATGAGACAAGGTATACCCAGACATGAAAACATGTTTTGTGTATGTGTCTTTCCATGAAGGTCATATTCTTAGTAATTATTGATCTGACTCAATTGTATTCTCTAATGTTTTCACATAGTTGCATGACCAGAGACAGACTGTCTGAGTGTGTGTGTGTGTGTGTGTGTGTGTGTGTGTGTGTGTGTGTGTGTGTGTGTGTGTGTGTGTGTGTGTGTGTGTGTGTGTGTGTGTGTGTGTGTGTGTGTGTGTGTGTGTGTGTTCATCTGGGGACGCGTCATGAATATGAAGTGTTATGTTTATAAAGCGTTTTAAATCTTGCGATGCCATTGCTTTCATCTAATAATCGTCATCCAGACAGAGCTTTTGATGATCTGTGATAGCACGGAGAAAGGTGGCAAAGGTGTGTGAGAAATGGAAGAAACAGAGATAGATCTTTTCACCTGACATCATTTAGGAATAGAGGACACATTAAAGCTGTACGGCTAAATTGCGAGTGAAACCAAAACCGCCGCTTCATGTGCTCGTTCTGTATCATTCAATCATCGAGCCATGAATAAACTGCTGAAGCTGTACCTGTAAAACAGAACCATCAGCCCCTGTGGACGAATCTGGCTATTGACAAGTGACAGTGAAAATTTGTTTAACAGCTCTTCTGCTCGCAGATGGTTCAGTGTGTGTAAAAGGAATAAAAGTGCAGCATTGATCATCTGTGCCATCCTGTGTGCTGAGACATCTACAAAAAGAGACACTGGCTCACAAGGGGCTGACAAGATGTGAGCAGTATGGTTCATGTACTTCAGATAGGACTGTTTTTGCTGCACAGATTACAAATTGTTGGCATGATATTTTTCATGTAACTTGATATTCACTGCAGAGCCACAGCTAGAAAAAAACTGCTTGGTGAATCGACTTGTTTTTTATGTGAGCTCAACATATCTAACATAAGAAATTAAATGACAGTTGGGAGCTCTTTGTCAGACTATGATTGCTCCTGTCTGTCCGCTGCATGAACACCTCACCAAATGCACCCTGACCTTGCAGTGGCAAACCATATAGAAGTATTCATTCATTCATTTTCTCAACCCACTTCATCCCCTTGCAGGTCTTGGGGAGCTGGAGCCTATCCCAGCTTGTCTTAGAGGGTGAGGTGGGGAAACTCCAGGCACGAAGCCAGTGCCCTACGAAGTTACACACAGACATGCAAACACGCACAAACACTCATTCTTATGGTCAATTTGGGATTGGCCAAGTAACCTGAACCACATGTTTTTGGAGGTGGGAGTAAGCCGGAGAACCCGGAGCGAACCCACGCGGAGAGCAGAGACACGGGGAGAGCATGCAAACTCTGAACAGAACGGGACTTGAACCTGGAACCACCTTGCTGTGCAGTGGCAGCACTACCCACTGTGCCACCGTGACGCCCCTATTAAAGAAGTAAACATGTAAAATGATTGTGTTTCAGTGTTAACGTGTTGTTCTATGACTAAAACATCTGTGTTCAAAAATATCTCTCTTCAAACATGCATTTTGCCTCCTCTTGCTGAGAATGAAGTCCTGTGGAATGTGTGATAACTAGCTTTGTGTGCGTTGTGTGTGTTTCCTTTCTCCCTGCTTTCTGTATGCTTGTTGTGTTATCTAGATTAGACTGCGCCATCTCCCGACTGTGATTGGGGGAGCGCACCTGTTTCCTCTCCTGATTGGCTATGCCAAGGCCTCACCGGATATATAACGATCCAAGATGGCAGTTGTTCGGTGGCAGCGGGGCAGCAGGGAGCGGATTCTCATTCTCCTCATCTTCCAACCAGCCACATGCCGTTTTGTATGAACTACTTATTTTTGATTGAGAAGTAGGGTTGGACTGCCAGTTTGCTTGGTGATTCTTTTTTCCTTAGGAAGGTTAGATCCTGTCATTTGGTTTTCTGTAAGGTTACTTATTATTCTTTTGCAGATAGGATCGGGGTTTTTTGTTATTTTGGCATTAGTCCAACCTGAAGTGAGCTCAACATATTTGATATATTTAGTTCTTGTAAATAAAAACTCTGTTTTCCTTATATATTTCAACCATACGTCCTGGTGGCTTCTTGGGACTTGGGGAAAATGGGGCCTGTTCATGTTATGGCTCAGGCACTCCTAGACTTGGCATAACAAATACAACAAATAAGATAAAGTAAGTCAAAAGCCCTTTGTGTTTGTTAAAGGCATACTGTTGTGAATTTGCCGAATGCTGTTCATACACACAGCTGTGATTCAGCAGGGAGTTGGTTGTCTCATTCAAAGGTCAACGAATAACAACCGATCTTGCATTGTGCCCATCAGGTAGTAGACGTCATTCACGCAGACTGTAAAATAGCACTGTGTTTCTAGAGCATTACTTGTTCACCTCAATAGTTTGTTTTTGGGGTTTTTTCTCGAATATTACACAATATATTGTGGTTTGGCTGATTACATTTAAGGGGACAGTAAAGTCAAAATGAATCCAGGGTATTATTTGAAGTACATAATTAAACAGTTTTGGTGACATTATTTTTTTATGATCAATGGGGACATTGGACAAACAAAATATATCATAAATTACGATGCGCTCCCTCACACCTGAAGTGACACAATTGTAGACATCCTAGACATAAATATACAGCAAGCGACAACATAACAAGCCAACATTATCACATCACGAAATCATCTCAAATTATGTCAAAATCATCAGATACAAAAGAGGAGTTCCCTGTGAACCCAGCTGGGGGGTGTAATTATCCCCTATAATTACCACCCTATGTAATAACTGCATTACAACTGCAAACTATACAAGCCCCTGTATGATACCAATCAAGGAGATAACCCCCCAAAATATGGGATAATTGTTGTAAATTACTAACAAGATATTGTTTACTTTTTGCAAGTGCCATAACCGCATGATAATCTGGTCATAAAAAACATTTATGCAATACCTCCAGTAGCTCCAGTCATGAATTAATAGTCCAGTAAACCTTGGGAATTCAGAATAAATACTATGGGTTACCTTCAAATCTTTCAAAATCATCCGGGTGCTCGTGGCAGATTCTTGGATCTTTGGTGATTTTGACCCTGATTATCCTTGCTGTCCATTTCTCGCCAATCTTTCCAGAAGGTATTCTGAAGATAGAAGGTATTCTTATCTTTGTGTCCAACTCCTGTGGTGTTGGAACATCCATTCACCTCACAGGTAA